>NC_090398.1:61165060-62365060 GCF_036365525.1 Heterodontus francisci
CTCTGAGAGGGTCGAAAGTCTTTGGAATTCTCTTCCTCAAAAGGCAGTGGAAGTAGAGTCCTTGAATATTTTTTCAGGCAGAGGTCGATAGATTCTTGGTAAGCAAGGGATGAAAGTCTATCGGGGGTAAATAGAAACGTGGAGTAATCAGTTCAGCCATGAACATATTGCGCAGCCCAGCAGGCTCAAGAGGCCTACCCTATTCCTAATTTATATGTGCGTATTGGAGTCATAGAGAGCAACATCCCCAAAACAGGCCCTCTGGTCCACTGAGGCTGTGCTGACCAACAACCACCCATTTATACTGAGCCTACATAAACTCCATTTTCCCTACCGCCTTCCCTCAATTCTTCTACCACCTACTTACACTAGGAGCAATTTACCTATCAATCTGCAAATCTTTGGCTGTGGGAGGAAACCAGAGCACCCAGTGGAAACCCACGCAGCCATAGCGCGAACTTGCCAACTCCACACAGCCAGTATCCAGAACAGAACCCTAGTCACTGGAGCTGTGGTGCTAACTGCTGCCTCACGGTGCCACTCACAGAGGCACATCTCACTGAGCGAAGGGTAGAGATCACTATAGGTTACATGTGTGAAGACACCAAATCAAAGATAAAAAATTGTTCATCAAAGCTTAATCAATTACAGAACTGGAATAACCACAGCCCAACTTTCATCCTGTGTAACAGCAAGATAACAACATTCAACACGCATGATCCACAGATTCCCAGGACTGTGCTGGCGGGAAGGGGATTAATCAGCACGAGACAGTGTTTACAGTCACTATACTCAGAGTAAGAATAAGTCATTATCCAGAGTATTAGAATATTGTAACAGTGCTGTGATGCTGTTTACCTGTCAGTAAATAGTCAACGTCTGAATCAATTGGTGAAGTTCAATGGGAAACAGAGCAAAATCAATGCATTTCACTTCATGCACTTATCACACAACATCTTCAACCAACCTCAAAAATCATCCTGTTTGTCACCAATTACATTCATAAACCACGGAGGCAGCTCCGTGGAGTGGAGAGATAAGTCACCTGAAAGATTGATTTCAAAGTATAACTAGTTTATCCCACGCCAGTTGCTGGCACACACACAGTCCAATTCCAAAGTGACAGATACTCCCAGTAAAACGTGGACACTGGGATCAGGTGTTGCACTCCAGTTAGTTGGCGAGTCTACTACAGTTGCAGCCAGGGCGTTCCACGCCCCTACTACTCTCTGAGTAAAGAAACTACCTCTGACATCTGTCCTATATCTAGCACCCCTCAACTTAAAGCTATGTGTTTGCCATCACCATCCGAGGAAAATGACTCTCACTATCCACCCTATCTAACCCTCTGATTATCTTATATGTCTCTATTAAGTCACCTCTCCTCCTCCTTCTCTCTGACGAAAACAACCTCAAGTCCCTCAGCCTTTCCTCGTAAGACCTTCCCTCCATACCAGGCAACATCCTAGTAAATCTCCTCTGCACCCTTTCCAAATCTTCCACATCCTACCTATAATGCGGTGACCAGAACTGCACGCAATACTCCAGGTGCGGCCGCACCAGAGTTCTGTACAGCTGCAGGATGACCTCGTGGCACCGAAACTCGATCCCCTTACTAATAAAAGCTAACACACCATATGCCTTCTTAGCAGCCCTATTAACCTGGTGGCAACGTTCAGGGATTTATGTACCTGGACACCAAGATCTCTCTGCTCATCTACACTACCAAGAATCTTCCCATTCGCCCAGTACTCTGCATTCCTGTTACTCCTTCCAAAGTGAATCACCTCACACTTTTCCGCATTAAACTCCATTTGCCATCTCTCAGCCCAGCTCTGCAGCCTATCTATGTCCCTCTGTAACCGACAACATCCTTCGGCACTATCCACAACTCCACCGACCTTCGTGTCATCCGCAAATTTACTAACCCACCCTTCTACACCCTCATCCAGGTCATTGAAAAAAATGACAAACAGCAGTGGCCCCAAAACAGATCCTTGCGGTACACCACTAGTAACGAAACTCCAGGATGAACATTTGCCATCATCCACCACCCTCTGTCTTCTTTCAGCTAGCCAATTTCTGATTCAAAGCACTAAATCACCTTCAATCCCGTACTTCCGTATTTTCTGCAATAGCCTACCATGGGGAACCTTATCAAACGCCTTACTGAAATCCATATACACCACATCCACGGCTTTACCCTCATCCACCTGTTTGGTCACCTTCTCGAAAACTCAATAAGGTTTGTGAGGCACGACCTACCCTTCACAAAACCATGCTGACTATCGCTAATGAACTTCTTCTTTTCAAGATGATTATAAATCCTATCTCTTATAACCTTTTCCGACATTTTACCCACAAGCGAAGTAAGGCTCACAGGTCTATAATTACCAGGGCTGTCTCTACTCCCCTTCTTGAACAAGGGGACAACATTTGCTATCCTCCAGTCTTCTGGCACTATTCCTGTCGACAATGACGACATGAAGATCAAGGACAAAGGCTCTGCAATCTCCTCCCTGGCTTCCCAGAGAATCCTAGGATAAATCCCATCTGGGTTGGCCAACCCTTTACCTGGCTACCCTCTTGCTCTTTATATATGTATAAAAATCCTTGGGGTTCTCCTTAATAATGTTTGCCAATGACTTTTCGTGACCCCTTTTAGCCATCCTGACTCCCTGCTTAAGTTCCCTTCCTACTTCCTTTATATTCCGCTAGGGCTTTGTCTATTTCCATCCATCTCGCCCTTATGAATGCTTCGTTTTTCCTTTTGGCTAGGCTCACAATTTCCCTCGTTATCCAATGTTCCCGAAGCTTGCCAAACTTATCCTTCATCCTCACAGGCATATGCCGGTCCTGGATTCTAATCAACTGACGTTTGAAAGAGTCCCACACGTCAGAAGTAGATTTACCTACAAACAGCCGCCCCCAATCTAAATTCTTCAGTTCCTGCCTAATATTGTTATAATTAGGCTTCCCCCAATTTAGCACCTTCACCCAAGGACTACTCTTATCCTTATACACAGTACTTTAAAACTTAGGGAATTATCTTCCCGAAACTGTCCCTTACTGAAACTTCAACCACCTGGCCGGGCTTATTTCCCAATACCAGGTCCGGTAGGGCCACTTCCCTAGTTGAACTATCTACATATTGTTTCAAGAAGCCCTCCTGGATGCTCCTTACAAATTCTGCCCCATCCAAGCCCCTAGCACTAAGTGAGTCCCAGTCAATATAGGAGAAGTTAAAATCACCCACCACAGCAACCCTGTTGCTTTTACATCTTTCCAAAATCTGTCTGCATATCTGCTCCTCTGTCTCCCGCTGGCTGTTGGGAGGCCTGTAGCAAACCCCCAACACCCTTCCTATTCCTGAGCTCCACCCATATTGCCTCACTGCATGATCCCTCCGAGGTGTCCTCCCGCAGTACAGCTGTGATATTTTCCTTAACCAGTAACGCAAGCCCCCCACCGCTTTTATATCCCCCTCTATCTCGCCTTTAAATGCCGGAACGTTTAGCTGCCAATCCTGTCCTTCCCTCAGTCATGTCTCTGTAATAGCAACAACATCATAGTTCCAAGTACTAATCCAAGCTCTAAGTTCATCTGCCTTACCCTGTTATACTTGTCACTTTGAAACAAATGCACTTCAGTCCACCAGTCCCACTGTGGTCAGCAACATCTCCCTGCCTGCTATTTTTCTCAGTAATACTGGCCTTATGCACAAGTTCCCCCTCAGTTATTTCACCTGCTGACCTTCTGCTCTGGTTCCCACCCCCCGGCCACACGAGTTTAAACCCTCCTGAGTGACGCTAGCAAACCTCGGAGCCAGGATATTTGTGCCCCTCCAGTTTAGGTGCAACCCGTCCTTCTTGTACAGGTCCCAATTGTCCCGGAAGAGATCCCAATGATCCAGATATCTGAAACCCTCCCTCGTACACCAGCTGTTTAGCCACGTGTTTAGATGCACTATTTCCCTATTTCTAGCCTCACTGGCATGTGGCACAGGGAATAATCCCGTGATTGCAATCCTAGAGGTCCTGTTTTTATAACTTACTACCTAACTCCCTGAACTCCCCCTGCAGGATCTCGTCACTCTTCCTTCCTATGTCGTTGGCACCGATGTGTCCCACAACCTCTGGCTGTTCACCCTCCTCCTTCAGAATGCCCCCTGTCCGTTCAGAGACATCCTTGACCCTGGCACCAGGGAGGCAACATACCATCCTGGAGTCTCTTCCGCGTCCACAGAAGCGCCTATCTGTGCCCCTGACTATAGAGTCCACTATAACTATTGCTCTTCTGCGCTTTGTCCCTCCCTGCTGAACAACAGAGCCAGCCGTGGTGCCACTGCTCTGGCTGCTGCTGTTATTTTCCCCTGATAGGTCACGCCCTCTCCCCCAACTGTATCCAAAACGGTCTACTTGTTAGAGAGGGGGACAGCAACAGGGATTCCTGCACTGACTGCCTGCCCCTTCTAGCGGTCACCCATCTATCGGCCAGCACCTTGGGTGTTACCACGTCTCTAAAACTCCTGTCAATGATGTTTTCCACCACCCGCATCCTCCTAAGTGCATCCAATTGCTGCTCCAACCGATCCATGCGGTCTGTGAGGAGCTGCAATTTGGTATACTTCCTGCAGATGTAGTTGTCTGGAACGTTGGAAGCGTCACGGACCTCCCACATCTGACAGGTGAAGCACTTTACCCCTCTAACTGACATTTCAACACTAATTAATAAATTAATTTAAAATAAATACTTATTAAATCCTTACAAAATTAAGTTGCAATTAATTATATGGGCACGAGCGCTAGATTTCTGCTATAAATATGAAATGCTAACTATAGTAATCTCCTCTCCGGTTCAGTTACTCCTCTACTTATTAATTAATTCGTTAATTAGGGTTAATTATTTCATCAATGTTTTATTTTCAAATTCAGTGCAGATTCCCAACCAGTCACTCAGGTCACAGCTATTCCGTGACGACAATTTTTCAGTTTTTTTCCACCCGAGGTAACTTGCTCTATCTCCTCACCGCTCCGGGAGAGTGACAGATACTCTCAGTGATACATGGTCACTGGGATCAGGTGCTCCACTCTGGTTAGTGACACACACTCAGTACAATTCTACAATGACAGATACTCCCAGTAATTCATGGCCACTGGGATCAGGTGTTCCACTCTGGTTAGTGACACACACTCAGTACAATTCTGCAGTGACAGATAATCCCAGTAATACCTTCCCTCAGAAATTTGCTTGCGCTGAATTCTTATTAAACAATACACAATATTCGAACAAAGGCAATAACTTGATAATACAGCAAGACTGTGAGCTACAAACCGAGGCTTTATTTCAGTTGAGGCAGCGATAATTCAAGAGATTTGACTGATCAGTTGTTTGTATAACAATTACCAGTAGACCAACATGTAACGTTATTAGTCACAAACCAAAACCAGAGACCAGCTCACACACAGATTTACACAACTTCAATGGTTATAGTCACTTACCAGGAACACCAATGATGGCAAGGATCACAAAGTATATTTTATAGATACTGTTAATTGGTCGATGCATTTTCTGTGTCTGGTGATCTGTCACCTTCGTGCTGCAGGTAATCTCTCTGTATTAAACTCTGAGACAAAGCCTTTAATTTATATTTGGTGGGAACTCCACTGGGACATTGAGGTTGCAACCTTGGATAAATTATATCTGTAATTTAAATGTCAAGCAACTGATTACAACAGAAGAGTTAAGTCCCTGTTGTGATGGAATACATTTAGTGCTGAGATTAAATTCAAATATCCCAAAGACTGGGTGGTTCTGATCACATGAATTAACTCCTGATAATTAGAAGCTGTAATCTCCCAACAATGCTGATGTTCCTTGAAACACCATCACACATTTCTATATATCTCATGTTGATTCAGTGATGGTTTTTACTCTGCTGTGATTGATCAGTAATTCAATTCCTAATGTTAGTGTGTCCTCTCAGGGCTGCTGCTATACTGTATTCTAAGATGTGGCTGTTCGCATTAACTCTGAACATTCAGTAAACAATCAAATAAGGGAATTGTGCATCTGGATCCTGAAACTTATACAGCCCCTCAAACTAAGTTGTCCCAGAAACTAATACAGTCACTCAAATTATTGCAGCCCCGGAAATTATTACAGCCCCTCAGGCCAATACAATTCCTCAAACTAATACATCACCTCAAACTAATGCAAGTATCAAATCCTCAAAATAATGCTGTCCCAGAAACTAATCATCACACAAATTAATACAGTGCATTAAACTAACAAAGACCCTCAAACTTTTTCTTGATTCATTCATGGGATGTGGGTGTCGCTGGAAAGGCCACCATGTGTTGCCCCTCCCCAATGGCCTTTAACAACTGAGTGGCTTGCCTGGCCATTTCAGAGGCAGTTAAGATTCAATCACATTGCTGTGGGTCAGAGCCACAAGTCGGTCAGACCTAGTAATGATGTCAGATTTCCTTCCATAAAGGATATTCGTGAATCAGATGGGTTTTTACAATTGATTGTAGTTGCATGGCACCATTGAAGACAGAGATGAGGAGAATGTTTTCTCTCAGAGGGTTGTGAGTCTTTGGAATTATCTTCCTCAAAAAGCAGAGGAAGTAGAGTCTTTGAATATTTTTAAGGCAGAGGTAGATATATTCTTGATGAGTAAGAAGGTGGAAGGTTATTGGGGTAGGTGGAAATGTGGAGTAATCAGTTCAGGCATGGTCATATTGAATCACGGAGCAGGTTCAAGGGGTCGAGTGACCTACTCCGACTCCTTCTTTGCATGTTGGTGTTACTGAGACTAGCTTTCAATTCTGGATCTCTTTATCAATTAACTGAATTTAAATTCCACCAGCAGGGATCTGATCCCATGTCCACAGGGTACTAGAATCTAGGCATCTGGATTAATGTCTCACTGATATTACCATTACTACCATCCCACCACAATCACTAACACAGCACATCAATCTAACACAGTTCCTCAAACTAATATAGACCCTCAATCTTATACAAAAGCTCAAACTAATACAGACCCACAAACAAATACACACCCTCAATCTAATACAAAAGCTCAAACTAATACAGACCCAAAAACTAATACAGCCCCCCAAACTAATACACACCCTCAATCTAATACAAAAGCACACATTAATACAGACCCTCGATCTAATACACACCCACAAACTAATACAGACCCTCAAACTAATACAGCCCCTCAAACTAATACACACCCTCAATATAATACAAAACCGCCAACGAATACAGATCCTCAAACTAATCCACACCCACAAACTAATCCAGTCCCTCAAACTAATATAGACCCTCAAACTAATACAGACGCTCAATCTAATACAAAATCTCAAACTAATACACACCCTCAAACTAATACAGTCCCTCAAACTTATATAGACCCTCAAACCAATACAGACCCTCAAACCAATACAGACACTCGAACTAATACAGACCCGCAAACTAAGACAGACCCACAAACTTATACAGACCCTCAAACTAATACAGACCCTCAAAACTAATACAGACCCACTAACTAATACAGACCCGCTAACTAAAACAGACCCTCAAACTAATACAGTCCCTCAACATAATACATACCCGCAAACTAATGCAGTCAGTCAAACTAATTCAGACCCGCAAACTAATTCAGACCCTCAAACTAATGCAGTCACTCAAACGAGTTCAGACCCGCAAACTAATACAGACCCTCAAACTAATACAGACCTTCAAACTAATACAGAACCTCAAACTTATACAGACCCTCAAACTAATACAGACCCTCAAACCAATAGAGACACTCAAACTAATACAGACCCACAAACTAATACAGACCCACAAACTTATACAGACCCTCAAACTAATACAGCCCCGCAAACTAACACAGATCCACAAACTTATACAAACCCTCAGAACTAATACAGACCCGCTAACTAATACAGACCCGCTAACTAATACAGACCCTCAAACTAATACACACAGTCAAACTAATTCAGACCCGCAAACTAATTCAGACCCGCAAACTAATATGGTCCCTCAAACTAATACAGTCCCACAAACTAATACAGACCTTGAAATTAACAAACCCTCAAACTAATACAATTACTCAAACTAATACAGATCCTCAAACTAATACAATCCCTCAAACTAATACAGACCCTCAAACTTATACAGACCCTCAAACTAATACAGACCCTCAAACTAATACAGACCCGCAAACTAATACAGACCCTCAAACGAATACAGACCCGCAAACAAATACAAACCCTCAAGCTAATACAGACCCGCAAACTAATACAAACCCTCAAACTAATACAGACCCGCAACCCAATACAAACCCTCAAACTAATACAGACCCGCAAACTAATACAGACACTCAAACTAATACAGCCCCGCAAACTAATATGGTCCCTCAAACTAATACAGTCCCACAAATTAATACAGACCATTAAATTAACAAACCCTCAAACTAATACAATCCCTCAAACTAATGCAGACCCTCAAACTAATACAGACCCTCAAACTAATACAGATCATCAAACTAATGCAATTCCTTCAACTAATACAGACCCTCAAACTAATACAGACCCTCAAACTATTACAGACCCTCAAACTAATCCAGTCCCTCAAACTAATACAGACCCTCAAACTAATACAGACGCTCAATCTAATACAAAATCTCAAACTGATACACACCCTCAGACGAATACAGTCCCTCAAACTTATATAGACCCTCAAACTAATACAGACCCTCAAACCAACAGAGACACTCCAACTGATACAGACCCACAAACTTATACAGACCCTCAAACTAATACAGATCCTCAAAACTAATACAGACCCGCTAACTAAAACAGACCCTCAAACTAATACAGTCCTTCAAAGTCATATAGACCCTCAAACTAATACAGACCCTCAAACCAATAGAGACACTCAAACTAATACAGACCCACAAACTAATACAGACCCACAAACTTATACAGACCATCAAACTAATACCGCCCCACAAACTAATACAGATCCACAAACTTATACAGACCCTCAAAACGAATACAGACCCGTTAACTAATACAGACCCGCTAACTAATACAGACCCACAAACTAATACAGACAGTCAAACTAATTCAGACCCACAAACTAATTCAGACCCTCAAACTAATACAGTCACTCAAACGAATTCAGACCCGCAAACTAATACAGACCCTCAAACTAATACATACCCTCAAACTAATACAGACCCTCAAACTAATACAGACATTGAAATTAACAAACCCACAAACTAATACAATCCCTCAAACTAATACAGATCCTCAAAATAATACAATCACTCAAACTAATACAGACCTGAAAACTAATACAAACCCTCAAACTAATACAGACCCACAAACCAATACAAACCCTCAAACTAACACAGACCCGCAAACTAATCCAGTCACTCAAACTAATACAGACCCGCTAACTAATATGGTCCCTCAAACTAATACAATCCCACAAACTAATACAGACCCGGAAATTAACAAACCGTCAAACTAATACAATCCCTCAATCTAATACAGACCCTCAAACTAATACAGACCCTCAAACCAATACAGACCCTCAAACTAATACAGACCCTCAAACTAATACAGATCCTCAAACTAATGCTATCCCTCCAACTAATACAGACCCTCAAACTAATACAGACACTCAAACTAATACAGATAGTCAAACTAATACAGACCCACAACTAATACAGACCCTCAATCCAATACAGACCCTCAAACTAATACAGACCCTCAAACTAATACAGTCCCGCAAACTAATACAGACCCTTAAATTAACAATCCCTCAAACTAATACAATCCTTCCAACTAATACAGACCATCAAACTTATACAGAGCCACAAACTAATAGACACCCTCAAACTAATACAGATCCTCAAACTAATACAATCACTCAAACTAATACAGACCCGCAAACTAATACAAACCCTCAAACTAATACAGACCCGCAAACCAATACAAACCCTCAAACTAATATAGACACTCAAACTAATACAGATAGTCAAACTAATACAGACCCACAACTAATACAGACCCTCAATCCAATACAGACCCTCAGACTAATACAGACCCTCAAACTAATACAGTCCCGCAAACTAATACAGACCCTTAAATTAACAATCCCTCAAACTAATACAATCCTTCAAACTAATACAGACCCTCAAACTTATACAGAGCCACAAACTAATAAACACCCTCAAACTAATGCAGACCCGCAAACTAATACAGACCCTCAAATTTAATCATTCTCTCAAACTAATCCAGTCCCTCAAATAACTGCAGTCCCTCAAACTAAAACAGACCCTCAATCTTATACAATCCCTCAAACTAATGCAGTCCCTCAAAGTAATACAGTCCCTCAAACTAATACAGAAACTCAAACTAATACAGACCCTCAAAACAATACATACCCTGAAACAAATACAGACCCTCAAACTAATACAGACCCTCAAACGAATACAGATCCTCAAACTAATACAGTCCCTCATGCTAATTCAGACCCTCAATCCAATACAGACCCAGAAACTAATACAGACCCTCAAACCAATACAGACTCTCAAACTAATACAGACCCTCAAACTAATACAGACCATTAAATTAACAATCCCTCAAACTAATACAATCCTTCAAACTAATACAGACCCTCAAACTTATACAGAGCCACAAACTAATAGACACCCTCAAACTAATGCAGACCCGCAAACTAATACAGACCCTCAAACTAATACAGACCCGCAAACTAATACAAACCCTCAAACTAATACAGACCCGCTAACGAACACAAACCCTCAAACTAAGACTGACCCGCAAAACAATACAAACCCTCGAACTAATACAGACCAGCAAAGTAATACAGACAGTCAAACTAATACAGACCCGCTAACTAATATGGTCCCTCAAACTAATACAGTCCCACAAACTAATACAGACCCTCAAACTAATACAGACCCTCAAATCAATACAGACCCTCAAACTAATACGGATCCTCAAAATAATGCAATCCCTCAAACTAATACAGACCCGCAAACTAATACAGACACTCAAACTAATACAATCCCTCAAACTAACACAGACCGGCAAACTAATACAGACCCTCAAATCAATACAGACCCTCAAACTAATCCAGATCCTAAAACTAATACAGATCCTCAAACTAATGCAATCCCTCAAACTAATACAGACCCGCAAACTAATACAGACCCTTTAACTAATAAAGACCCTCGAACCAATACAGACCCACAAACTAATACAGACCCTCAAACCAATACAGACCCTCAAACTAATACAGACTCTCAAACTAGTACAGTCCCACAAACTAAAACAGACCCTGAGATTAACAATCCCTCAGACTATTGCAATCCTTCAAACTAATGCAGACCTGCAAAACAATACAGACGCTCAAACTAAGACAGACCCTCAAACTAATACAGACCATCTAACTAACACAGTCCTTCAAACTAATTCAGACCCTCAAACTAATACAGTCACTCAAACGAATTCAGACCCGCAAACTGATACAGACCCTCAAACTAATACAGACCTTCAAACTAATACAGACCCTCAAACTTATACAGACCCTCAAACTAATACATACCCGCAAACTAATACAGACCCGCAAACTAATATGGTCCCTCAAACTAATAAAGTCCCACATACTAATACAGACCCTTAAATTAACAAATCATCAAACTAATACAATCCCTCAAACTAATACAGACCCTCAAACTAATCCAGACCCTCAAACCAATACAGACCCACAAACTAATACAGACCCTCAAACTAATACAGATCCGCAAACTAATACAATCCCTCAAACTAATACAGACAGTCAAACTTATACAGACCCTCAAACTAATACAGACCCTCAAACTAATACAGACCCGCTAACTAATACAGACCCGCAAACTAATACAAACACTCAAACTAATACAGATCCGCAAACTACTACAAACCCTCAAACTCATACAGACCCGCAAACCAATACAAACCCTCAAACTAATACAGACCCGCAAACTAATACAGACACTCAAACTAATACAGACCCGCTAACTAATATGGGCCCTCAAACTCATACAGTCCCACAAACAAATACAGACCCTTAAATTAACAAATCCTCAAACTAATACAATCGCTCAAACTAATACAGACCCTCAAACTAATACAGACAATCAAACCAATACAGACCCTCAAACTAATACAGACCCTCAAACTAATACAGATCCTCAAACTAATACAATCCCTCCAACTAATACAGACCATCAAACTAATACAGACCCTCAAACTAATACAGACCCTCTAACTAATAAAGACCCTTAAACCAATACAGACCCACAAACTAATACAGACCCTCAAACCCATACAGACCCTCAAACTAATACAGTCCCTCAAACTAATACAGACCATTAAATTAACAATCCCTCAAACTAATACAATCCTTCAAACTAATACAGACCTTCAAACGAATGCAGACGCTCAAACTAATACAGACCCTCAAACTAATACAGACCATCTAACTAACACAGTCCTTCAAACTGAGACAGTCTCACAAACTGATACAGCCCTTCAATCTAATACAGACCCACAATCTAATGCAGACCCTCAAACTAAAACAGACCCTGAAACTAATACAGTCCCGCAATGTAATATGGCCCTCCAACTAATACAGTCCCTCAAATTTAATCATTCTCTCAAACTAATCCAGTCCCTCAAATAACTGCAGTCCCTCAAACTAAAACAGACCCTCAATCTTATACAATCCCTCAAACTAATGCAGTCCCTCAAAGTAATACAATCCCTCAAACTAATACAGAAACTCAAACTAATACAGACCCTCAAACCAATACATACCCTGAAACAAATACAGACCCTCAAACTAATACAGACCCTCAAACTAATACAGTCACTCAAACGAATTCAGACCCGCAAACTAATACAGACCCTCAAACTAATACAGAACTTCAAACTAATACAGACCCTCAAACTAATACAGACCTTCAAACTAATACAGACCCTCAAACTTATACAGACCCTCAAACCAAAACAGACCCTCAAACTAATACAGACCCTCAAACTAATACAGTCCCACAAACTTATACAGATCCTCAAACTTATACAGCCCCTCAAACTAATACAGACACTCAGAACTAATGCAGACCCGCTAACTAATACAGACCCGCTAACTAATACAGACCCTCAAACTAATACAGTCACTCAAACTAATTCAGACCCGCAAACTAATACAGACACTCAATCTAATACAGTCACTCAAACGAATTCAGACCCGCAAACTAATACAGACCCTAAAACTAATACAGACCTTCAAACTTATACAGACCCTCAAACTAATACAGACCCGCGAACTAATACAAACCCTCAAATTAATACAGACCCGCAGACTAATACAAACCCTCAAACTGATACAGACCCGCAAACTAATACAAACCCTCAAATTAATACAGACCCGCAGACTAATACAAACACTCAAACTAATACAGACCCGCAAACTAATACAAACCCTCAAATTAATACAGACCCGCAGACTAATACAAACCCTCAAACTGATACAGACCCGCAAACTAATACAAACCCTCAAATTAATACAGACCCGCAGACTAATACAAACCCTCAAACTAATACAGACCCGCAAACTATTACAAACCCTCAAATTAATACAGACTCGCAGACTAATACAAACCCTCAAACTGATACAGACCCGCAGACTAATACAAACCCTCAAGCCAATACAAACCCTCAAACTAATACAGACCCGCAAACTATTACAGACACTCAAACGAATACAGTCCCGCTAACTGATATGGTCCCTCAAACTAATACAATCCCACAAACTAATATAGAACCTCAAACCACTACAGACAATGAAACTAATACAGACCCTCAAACTAATACGGATCCTCAAACTAATACAGATCCTCAAACGAATACAGACCCTCTAACTAATAAAGACCCTCAAACCAATACAGACCCACTAACTAACACAGACCCTCAAACCAAAAAATACCCTCAAACTAATACAGACCCTTAAAATAATACAGTCCCACAAATTATTGCATACCCTTAAATTAGCAATCCCTCAAACTAATACAATCCTTCAAACTAATACAGACCTTCAAACCAATACGGACGCTCAAACTAATGCAGAACCTCAAACTAATACAGATCATCTAACTAACACAGTCCTTCAAACTGATACAGCCTCTCAAACTGATACAGCCCTTCAATCTAATACAGACCCACATTCTAATGCAGACCCTCACACTAAAACGGATCCACAAACTAATACAGACCCTCAATGTAATATGGCCCTACAAACCAAAACAGTCCCTCAAAGTTATACATTCTCTCAAACTAATCCAGTCCCTCAAATTACTACAGTCCCTCAAACAAAAACAGACCCTCAATCTTATACATTCCCTCAAACTAATACAGTCCCTCAAAGTAATACAATCCCTCAAATTAATACAGACCCTCAAACTAATACAGACCCTCAAACCAATACATACACTCAAACTAATACAGACCCTCAAACTAATACAGATCCTCAACATAATACAGGCCCTCAAACTAATACAGATCCTCAAACACATACAGTCCCACAAACTAATACAGACCCTTAAATTAATAATCCCTCAAACTAATACAATCCCTCAAACTAATACAGACCCTCAAGCCAATACAGACCATCAAACTAATACAGACCCTCAAACTAATACAGATCCTCAAACTAATACAGTCCCTCAAACTAATACAACCTCTCAAACTGATACAGCCCCTCAATATAATATAGACCCACAATCTAACACAAACCCTCAAACTAATACAGAGCCGCAAACTAATACAGACCCACAAACTTACACAGACCCTCAAACTAATACAGCCCCGCAAACTAATACAGATCGTCAAACTTATACAGACCCTCAAACCAATACAGACCCTCAAAACTAATACAGACCCGCTAACTCATACAGACCCGCTAACTAATACAGACCCTAAAACTAATACAGACCCTCAAACTAATACAGACCCCCAAACAAATACAGACCCTCAAGCCAATACAGACCATCAAACTAATACAGACCCTCAAACTAATACAGATCCTCAAACTAATACAGTCCCTCAAACTAATACAACCTCTCAAACTGATACAGCCCCTCAATCTAATATAGACCCACAATCTAATACAAACCCTCAAACTAATACAGAGCCGCAAACTAATACAGACCCACAAACTTACACAGACCCTCAAACTAATACAGCCCCGCAGACTAATACAGATCGTCAAACTTATACAGACCCTCAAACCAATACAGACCCTCAAAACTAATACAGACCCGCTAACTCATACAGACCCGCTAACTAATACAGACCCTAAAACTAATACAGTCACTCAAACTAATATAGACCCGCAAACTAATTCAGACCCTCAAACTAATACAAACCCTCAAGCTAATACAGACCCGCAAACCAATACAAACCCTTAAACAAATACAGACCCGCTAATTAATACAGACCCGCATACTAATACAATCCCACAAACTAATACAGACCCTGAAACTTATACAGACCCTCAAACTAATACAGATCCGCAAACTAATACAGACCCTCAAACTAATACAGATCCGCAAACTAATACAAACCCTCAAACAAATACAGACCCTTAAATTAACAAACCCTCAAACTAATACAATCACTCAAACTAATACAGACCCTCAATCTAATACAGACCCTCAAACCAATACAGACCCTCAAACTAATACAGACCCTCAAACGAATACAGATCCTCAAACTAATGCAATCCCTCCAACTAATACTGGCCATCAAACTAATACAGACCCTCAAACTAATACAGATCCTCAAACTAATACAGACCCTCTAACTAATAAAGACCCTCAAACAAATGCAGACCCGCTAACTAATACAGACCAGCTAACTAATACAGATCCTCAAACTAATACAGACCCTCAAACTAATACAGTCCCACACACTTATACAGATCCTCAAACTTATACAGCCCCTCAAACTAATACAGACACTCAGAACTAATGCAGACCCGCTAACTAATACAGACCAGCTAACTAATACAGATCCTCAAACTAATACAGACCCTCTAACTAATAAAGACCCTCAAACCAATGCAGACCCACAAACTAATACAGACCCTCAAACCAACACAGACCCTCAAACTAATACAGACCCTCAAACTAATACAGTCCCACACACTTATACAGATCCTCAAACTTATACAGCCCCTCAAACTAATACAGACACTCAGAACTAATGCAGACCCGCTAACTAATACAGACCAGCTAACTAATACAGATCCTCAAACTAATACAGACCCTCAAACTAATACAGTCCCACACACTTATACAGATCCTCAAACTTATACAGCCCCTCAAACTAATACAGACACTCAGAACTAATGCAGACCCGCTAACTAATACAGACCAGCTAACTAATACAGATCCTCAAACTAATACAGACCCTCTAACTAATAAAGACCCTCAAACCAATGCAGACCCACAAACTAATACAGACCCTCAAACCAACACAGACCCTCAAACTAATACAGACCCTCAAACTAATACAGTCCCACACACTTATACAGATCCTCAAACTTATACAGCCCCTCAAACTAATACAGACACTCAGAACTAATGCAGACCCGCTAACTAATACAGACCAGCTAACTAATACAGACCCTCAAACGAATACAGTCACTCAAACTAATTCAGACCCGCAAACTAATTTAGACCCTCAAACTAATACAGTCACTCAAACGAATTCAGACCCGCAAACTAATACAGACCCTCAAACTAATACAGAACTTCAAACTAATACAGACCCTCAAACTAATACAGACCTTCAAACTAATACAGACCCTCAACCTTATACAGACCCTCAAACAAAGACATCCCCTCAAACTAATATAGACACGCAAACTAATACAGACCCTTAAATTAAAAAACCCTCAAACTAATACAATCCCTCAAACTAATACAGACCCTCAAACTAATACAGACCCTCAAACCAATACAGACCATCAAACTAATACAGACCCGCAAACTAATTCAAAACCTCAATCTAATACAGACCCGCAAACTAATATACACCCTCAAACTAATACAGACCCTCAAACTAATACAGACCGTCAAACCAATACAGACCCTCAAACTAATACAGACCCTCAAACTAATACAGATACTCAAACTAATACAAACTCTCCAACTAATACCGAGGCTCAAACTAACACAGACCCTCAAACTAATACAGATCCTCAAACTAAAACAGACCCTCTAACTAATAAAAACCCTCAAACCAATACAGACCCACAAACTAATAAAGACCCGCTAACTAATACAGACCCGCAAACTAATACAAACCCTCAAACTAATACAGACCCGCAAACTAATACAAACCCTCAAACTAATACAGACCCGCAAACTAATACAAACCCTCAAACTAATACTGGCCATCAAACTAATACAGACCCTCAAACTAATACAGATCCTCAAACTAATACAGACCATCTAACTAATAAAGACCCTCAAACCAATGCAGACCCACAAACTAATACAGACTCTCAAACCAACACAGACCCTCAAACTAATACAGACCCTCAAACTAATACAGTCCCACAAACTTATACAGATCCTCAAACTTATACAGCCCCTCAAACTAATACAGACACTCAGAACTAATGCAGACCCGCTAACTAATACAGACCAGCTAACTAATACAGACCCTCAAACGAATACAGTCACTCAAACTAATTCAGAACCGCAAACTAATTTAGACCCTCAAACTAATACAGTCACTCAAACGAATTCAGACCCGCAAACTAATACAGACCCTCAAACTAATACAGAACTTCAAACTAATACAGACCCTCAAACTAATACAGACCTTCAAACTAATACAGACCCTCAATCTTATACAGACCCTCAAACCAAAACAGACCCTCAAACTAATACAGACCCTCAAACTAATACAGTCCCACAAACTTATACAGATCCTCAAACTTATACAGCCCCTCAAACTAATACAGACACTGAGAACTAATGCAGACCCGCTAACTAATACCGACCCGCTAACTAATACAGACCCTCAAACTAATACAGTCACTCAAACTAATTCAGACCCGCAAACTAATACAGACACTCAATCTAATACAGTCACTCAAACAAATTCAGACCCGCAAACTAATACAGACCCTAAAACTAATACAGACCTTCAAACTTATACAGACCCTCAAACTAAGACATACCCTCAAGCTCGTACAGACACGCAAACTAATATGGTCCCTCAAACCAATACAGTCCCACAAACTAATACAGACCATTACATTAACAAACCCTCAAACTAATACAATCCCTCAAACTAATGCAGATCCTCAAACTAATACAATCCCTCAAACTAATACAGACCCTCAAACTTATACAGACCCTCAAATTAATACAGACCTTCAAACTAATACAGACCCTCAAACCAATACAGACCCTCAAACTAATACAGACCCTCAAACTAATGCAGATCCTCAAACTAATACAGACCATCAAACTAATACAGACCCGCAAACTAATATACACCCTCAAACTAATACAGACCCGCAAACTAATACAAACCCTCAAACTAATACAGACCCTCAAACTAATACAGATCCTCAACATAATACAGGCCCTCAAACTAATACAGATCCTCAAACACATACAGTCCCACAAACTAATACAGACCCTTAAATTAAAAATCCCTCAAACTAATACAATCCCTCAAACTAATACAGACCCTCAAGCCAATACAGACCATCAAACTAATACAGACCCTCAAACTAATACAGATCCTCAAACTAATACAGTCCCTCAAACTAATACAACCTCTCAAACTGATACAGCCCCTCAATATAATATAGACCCACAATCTAATACAAACCCTCAAACTAATACAGAGCCGCAAACTAATACAGACCCACAAACTTACACAGACCCTCAAACTAATACAGCCCCGCAAACTAATACAGATCGTCAAACTTATACAGACCCTCAAACCAATACAGACCCTCAAAACTAATACAGACCCGCTAACTCATACAGACCCGCTAACTAATACAGACCCTAAAACTAATACAGACCCTCAAACTAATACAGACCCCCAAACAAATACAGACCCTCAAGCCAATACAGACCATCAAACTAATACAGACCCTCAAACTAATACAGATCCTCAAACTAATACAGTCCCTCAAACTAATACAACCTCTCAAACTGATACAGCCCCTCAATCTAATATAGACCCACAGTCTAATACAAACCCTCAAACTAATACAGAGCCGCAAACTAATACAGACCCACAAACTTACACAGACCCTCAAACTAATACAGCCCCGCAAACTAATACAGATCGTCAAACTTATACAGACCCTCAAACCAATACAGACCCTCAAAACTAATACAGACCCGCTAACTCATACAGACCCGCTAACTAATACAGACCCTAAAACTAATACAGTCACTCAAACTAATACAGACCCGCAAACTAATTCAGACCCTCAAACTAATACAAACCCTCAAGCTAATACAGACCCGCAAACCAATACAAACCCTCAAACAAATACAGACCCGCTAATTAATACAGACCCGCATACTAATACAATCCCACAAACTAATACAGACCCTGAAACTTATACAGACCCTCAAACTAATACAGATCCGCAAACTAATACAGACCCTCAAACTAATACAGATCCGCAAACTAATACAAACCCTCAAACAAATACAGACCCTTAAATTAACAAACCCTCAAACTAATACAATCACTCAAACTAATACAGACCCTCAATCTAATACAGACCCTCAAACCAATACAGACCCTCAAACTAATACAGACCCTCAAACGAATACAGATCCTCAAACTAATGCAATCCCTCCAACTAATACTGGCCATCAAACTAATACAGACCCTCAAACTAATACAGATCCTCAAACTAATACAGACCCTCTAACTAATAAAGACCCTCAAACCAATGCAGACCCACAAACTAATACAGACCCTCAAACCAACACAGACCCTCAAACTAATACAGTCCCACACACTTATACAGATCCTCAAACTTATACAGCCCCTCAAACTAATACAGACACTCAGAACTAATGCAGACCCGCTAACTAATACAGACCAGCTAACTAAGACAGACCCTCAAACGAATACAGTCACTCAAACTAATTCAGACCCGCAAACTAATTTAGACCCTCAAACTAATACAGTCACTCAAACGAATTCAGACCCGCAAACTAATACAGACCCTCAAACTAATACAGAACTTCAAACTAATACAGACCCTCAAACTAATACAGACCTTCAAACTAGTACAGACCCTCAAACTTATACAGACCCTCAAACAAAGACATCCCCTCAAACTAATATAGACACGCAAACTAATACAGACCCTTAAATTAAAAAACCCTCAAACTAATACAATCCCTCAAACTAATACAGACCCTCAAACTAATACAGACCCTCAAACCAATACAGACCATCAAACTAATACAGACCCGCAAACTAATTCAAAACCTCAATCTAATACAGACCCGCAAACTAATATACACCCTCAAACTAATACAGACCCGCAAACTAATACAAACCCTCAAACTAATACAGACCCGCAAACCAATACAAACCCTCAAACTAATACAGACACGCAAACTAATATGGTCCCTCAAACTAACACAGTCCCCCAAACTAATACAGACCCTTAAATTTACAAACCCTCAAACTAATACAATCCCTGAAACTAATGCAGATCTTCAAACTAATACAGACCCGCAAACTAATACAGACCCTCAAACTAATACAGACCCTCAAACCAATACAGACCCTCAAACTAATACAGACCGTCAAACCAATACAGACCCTCAAACTAATACAGACCCTCAAACTAATACAGATCCTCAAACTAATACAAACCCTCCAACTAATACCGAGGCTCAAACTAATACAGACCCTCAAACTAATACAGATCCTCAAACTAAAACAGACCCTCTAACTAATAAAGACCCTCAAACCAATACAGACCCACAAACTAATAAAGACCCGCTAACTAATACAGACCCGCAAACTAATACAAACCCTCAAACTAATACAGACCCGCAAACTAATACAAACCGTCAAATGAATACAGACCCGCAAACTAATACAAACCCTCAAACTAATACAGACCCGCAAACTAATACAATCCCTCAAACTAATACAGACTCTCAAACTTATACAGACCCTCAAACGAAGACACTCAAACTAATATAGACCCGCTAACTAATACAGGCCCGCAAACTAATACAGACACTCAAACTAATACAGACCCTCAAACTAATACAGACCCGCTAACTAACACAGGCCCGCAAACTAATACAAACCCTCAAAATAATACAGACCCGCAATCTAATACAAACCCTCAAACTAATACAGACCCGCAAACTAATACAAACCCTCAAACTAATACAGACCCGCAAACTAATACAAACCCTCAAACTAATACAGACCCGCAAACTAATACAATCCCTCAAACTAATACAGACCCTCAAACTTATACAGACCCTCAAACTAATACAGACACTCAAACTAATATAGACCCGCTAACTAATACAGACCCGCAAACTAATACAGACACTCAAACTAATACAGACCCTCAAACTAATACAGACCCGCTAACTAACACAGGCCCGCAAACTAATACAAACCCTCAAACTAATACAGACCCGCAAACTAATACAATCCCTCAAACTAATACAGACCCTCAAACTTATACAGACCCTCAAACTAATACAGACCCTCAAACTAATATAGACCCGCTAACTAATACAGACCCGCAAACTAATACAGACACTCAAACTAATACAGACCCGCAAACCAATGCAAACCCTCAAACTAATACAGACCCGCAAACTAATACAGACCCTCAAACTAATACAGTCCCACAAAACAATAGAGACCCTTAAATTAACAAACACTCAAACTAATACAATCCCACAAACTAATACAGACCCTCAAACTCACACAGACCCTCAAACAAATGCAGACCCTCAAACTAATACAGATCCTCAAACTAATACAGACCCTCGAACTAATAAAGACCCTCAAAGCAATACAGACCCACAAACTAATACAGACCCTCAAACCAAAACAGACGCTCAAACAAATACAGACCCTCAAACTAATACAGTCCCACATACGAATACAGACCCTTAAATTAGAAATCCCTCAAACTAATACAATCCTTCAAACTAATACAGTCCTTCAAACCAATACAGACGCACAAACCTATGCAGTCCCTCAAACTAATACAATCCCTGAAACAGATACAGCGCCTGAGTCTAGTATAGTCCCTCAAACTAATGCAGTACCTGAAACTTATACAGTCTCTCAAAGTAATACAGACCCTCAAATTAATAAATACCCTCAAACAAATACAGACCCGCAAACTAATATGGTCCCTCAAACTAATACAGTCCCACAAACTAATACAGACCCTTAAATTAACAAATCCTCAAACGAATACAATCCAGCAAACTAATACAGACCCTCAAACCTGAACAGAACCTCAAACCAATACAGACTCTCAAACTAATACAGATCCTCAAACTAATACACATCCTCAAACTAATACAACCCCCAAACTAATACAGACCCTCAAACTTATACAGACCCTCAAACTAATACAGACCCTCACACTAATACACACCCGCTAACTAATACAAACCCTCAAACTAATACAGACCCGCAAACAAATACAAACCCTCAAACTAATACAGACCCGCAAACTAATATGGTCCCTCAAACTAATACAGTCCCACAAACTAATACAGACCCTAAAATTAACAAAACCTCAAACTAATACAATCCCTCAAACTAATACAGACCCTCAAACTAATACAGACACTCATACCAATACAGATCCTCAAACTAATACAGACGCTCAAACTAATACAGATCCTCAAACTAATACAATCCCTCCAACTAATACAGACCCTCAAACTAATACAGACCCTCAAACTAATACAGACCCTCCAACTAATACAGACCCACAAACTAATACAGACCCTTAAATTAACAAACCCTCAAACTAATACAATCCCTCAAACGAATACAGACTCTCAAACTAATACAGACCCTCAAACCAATACAGACCCTCAAACTAATACAGACCCTCAAACTAATACCGACGCTCAAACTAATACAGACCCTCAAACTAATACGGATGCTCAAACTAATGCAGACCCTCTAACTAATAAAGACCCACAAACCAATACAGACCCACAAACTAATACAGACCCGCTAACTAATACAGACCTGCACACTAATACAAACCCTCAAACTAATACAGACCCGCAAACTAATACAAACCCTCAAACTAATACAGACCCGCAAACTGATACAAACCCTCAAACTAATACAGACCCGCTAACTAACACAGGCCCGCAAACTAATACAAACCCTCAAACTAATACAGAGCCGCAAACTAATACAATCCCTCAAACTAATATAGACCCTCAAACTTATACAGACCCTCAAACTAATACAGACACTCAAACTAATATAGACCCGCTAACTAATACAAACCCTCAAACTAATACAGACACTCAAACTAATACAGACCCGCAAACCAATGCAAACCCTCAAACTAATACAGACCCGCAAACTAATACTGACACTTAAACTAATACAGATACTCAAACTAATACAGACCCGCGAACTAATATGGTCGCTCAAACTAATACAGTCCCACAAACTAATACAGACCCTTAAATTAACAAACCCTCAAACTAATACAATCCCTCAAACTAATACAGACCCTCAAACTAATACAGACCCTCAAACCAATACAGACCCTCAAACTAATACAGACCCTCAAACTAATACAGATCCTCTAACTAATATAATCCCTCCAACTAATACAGACACTCAAAATAATACAGACCCTCAAACTAATACAGGTCCTCAAACTAATACACATCCTCAAACTAATACAGACCCTCAAAGTAATATGGTCCCTCAAAGTAATACAGTCCCTCAAATTACTACAGTCCCTCAAACTAAAACCGACCCTCAAACGCATACAGACCTTCAAGCTAATACAGTCCCTCAAACTAATGCAGACCCTCAAACTAATACCGACCCTCAAACGAATACAGACCCTCAAAGTAATACAGTCCCTCAAACTAATGTAGTCCCTCAAACTAATGCAGACCCTCAAACTAATACATACCCTCAAACGAATACAGTCCCTCAGACTAATGCAGACCCTCAAACTTATGCAGTCCCTCAAACTTATACAGACCCTCAAACTAATACAGCCCCTCAATCTAATATAGACCCACTATCTGAGACAGACCCTCAAACTAATGCAGAGACTCAAACTGATACAGTCGCTCAAACCTATACAGTCCCTCAAACTAATGCAGTACCTGAAACTTATACAGTCTCTCAAAGTAATACAGTCCCTCGAACTAATACAGACCCTCAAACTAATACATACGCTCAAACAAATACAGACCAGCAAACTAATATTGTCCCTCAAACTAATACAGAACCTCAAACTTAAACAGACCCTCAAACTAATACAGACCCTCAAACTAATACAGACCCGCTAACTAATACAGACCCGCAAACTAATAAAAACACTTAAATTAACAAAGCCTCAAACTAATACAATCCCTCCAACGAATACATACCCTCAAACCAAAACAGAAACTCAAACCAATACAGTCCCTCAAACTAATACAGATCCTCAAACTAATACAGATACTCAAACTAATACAATCCCTCAAACTAATACAGAACCTCAAACTTATACAGACCCTCAATCTAATACAGACCCTCAAACTAATACAGACCCGCTAACTAATACAGACCCGCAAACTAATAAAAACCCTTAAACTAATACCAATCCGCAAACTAATACAAACCCTCAAACTAATACAGACCCGCAAACCAATACAGACCCTCAAACTAATACAGACCCGCAAACTGATACAGACATTCAAACTAATACAGACCCGCAAACCAATACAGATCCTCAAACTAATAAAGACCCTCAAACCAATACAGACCCACAAACTAATAGAGATCCTTAAATTATCAAACCCTCAAACTAATACAATCCCTCAAACTAATACAGACCCTCAAACCAATACAGACCCTCAAACCAATACAGATCCTCAAACTAATACAGACCCTCTAACTAATAAAGACCCTCAAACCAATACAGACCCACAAACTAATACAGACCCTCAAACTAATACAGATCCTCAAACTAATCCAATCCCTTCAACTAATACAGACCCTCAAACTAATACAGATCCTCAAACTAATGCAATCCCTTCAACTAATACAGACCCTCAAACTAATACAGACCCTCAAACTAATACAGACCCTCAAAATAATCCAGTGCCTCAAACTAATACAGACCCTCAAACTAATACAGACGCTCAATCTAATACAAAATCTCAAACTGATACACACCCTCAAACTAATACAGTCCCTCAAACTTATATAGACCCTCAAACTAATACAGACCCTCAAACCAACAGAGACACTCGAACTGATATCGACCCGCAAACTAAGACAGACCCACAAACCTATACAGACCCTCAAACTAATACAGATCCTCAAAACTAATACAGACCCGCTAACTAATACGGACCCGTTAACTAAAACAGACCCTCAAACTAATACAGTCCTTCAAACTGATACAGACCCTCAAACTAATACAGACCCTCGAACCGATAGAGACACTCAAACTAATACAGACCCACAAACTAATACAGACCCACAAACTTATACAGACCATCAAACAAATACCGCTCCACAAACTAATACAGATCCACAGACTTAGACAGACCCTCAAAACGAATACAGACCCGCTAACTAATACAGGCCCGCTAACTAATACAGACCCACAAACTAATACAGTCACTCAAACGAATTCAGACCCGCAAACTAATACAGACCCTCAAACCAATACAGACCTTCAAACTAATACACAACCTCAAACTTATACAGTCCCTCAAACTAATACATACCCTCAAACGAATAGAGACACGTAAACTAATATGGTCCCTCAAACTAAGACAGTCCCATAAACTAATACAGACCTTGAAATTAACAAACCCACAATCTAATACAATCCCTCAAACTAATGCAGACCCTCAAACTAATACAGACCCTCAAACTAATACAGACCCTCAAACTAATACAGTCCCACAAACTAATACAGACATTGAAATTAACAATCCCTCAAACTAATATAGACCCTCAAACTTATACAGACCCTCAAACTAGTACAGACACTCAAACCAATATAGACCCGCTAACTAATACAGACCCGCAAACTAATACAGACACTCAAACTAATACAGACCCGCAAACCAATGCAAACCCTCAAACTAATACAGACCCGCAAACTAATACTGACACTTAAACTAATACAGACCCGCGAACTAATATGGTCGCTCAAACTAATACAGTCCCACAAACTAATGCAGACCCTTAAATTAACAAACCCTCAAACTAATACAATCCCTCAAACTAATACAGACCCTCAAACTAATACAGACCCTCAAACCAATACAGACCCTCAAACTAATACAGACCCTCAAACTAATACAGATCCTCAAACTAATACAATCCCTCCAACTAATACAGACACTCAAAATAATACAGACCCTCAAACTAATACAGGTCCTCAAACTAATACACATCCTCAAACTAATACAGACCCTCAAAGTAATATGGTCCCTCAAAGTAATACAGTCCCTCAAACTAAAACCGACCCTCAAACGCATACAGACCTTCAAGCTAATACAGTCCCTCAAACTAATGCAGACCCTCAAACTAATACCGACCCTCAAACGAATACAGACCCTCAAACTAATACAGTCCCTCAAACTAATGCAGTCCCTCAAACTAATGCAGTCCCTCAAACTAATACATACCCTCAAACGAATACTGTCCCTCAGACTAATGCAGACCCTCAAACTTATGCAGTCCCTCAAACTTATACATTCCCTCAAACTAATACAGCCCCTCAATCTAATATAGACCCACTATCTAATACAGACCCTCAAACTTATACAGACCCTCAAACTAATACAGCCCCTCAATCTAATATAGACCCACTATCTGAGACAGACCCTCAAACTAATGCAGAGACTCAAACTGATACAGTCGCTCAAACCTATACAGTCCCTCAAACTAATACAATCCCTGAAACTAATACAGCGCCTGAGTCTAGTACAGTCCCTCAAACTAATGCAGTACCTGAAACCTATACAGTCTCTCAAAGTAATACAGTCCCTCGAACTAATACAGACCCTCAAACTAATACATACGCTCAAACAAATACAGACCAGCAAACTAATATTGTCCCTCAAACTAATACAGAACCTCAAACTTATACAGACCCTCAAACTAATACAGACCCTCAAACTAATACAGACCCGCTAACTAATACAGACCCGCAAACTAATAAAAACCCTTAAATTAACAAAGCCTCAAACTAATACAATCCCTCCAACTAATACATACCCTCAAACCAAAACAGACACTCAAACCAATACAGTCCCTCAAACTAATACAGATCCTCAAAATAATACAGATCCTCAAACTAATACAATCCCTCAAACTAATACAGAACCTCAAACTTATACAGACCCTCAAACTAATACAGACCCTCAAACTAATACAGACCCGCTAACTAATACAGACCCGCAAACTAATAAAAACCCTTAAACTAATACCAATCCGCAAACTAATACAAACCCTCAAACTAATACAGACCCGCAAACCAATACAGACCCTCAAACTAATACAGACCCGCAAACTAATACAGACATTCAAACTAATACAGACCCGCTAACTAATATGGTACCTCAAACTAATACAGTCCCACAAACTAATAGAGATCCTTAAATTAACAAACCCTCAAACTAATACAATCCCTCAAGCTAATACAGGACCTCAAACTAATACAGACCCTCAAACCAATACAGATCCTCAAACTAATAAAATACCTCCAACTAATACAGACCCTCAAACTAATATAGACCCTCAAACTAATACAGATCCTCAAACTAATACAGACCCTCTAACTAATAAAGACCCTCAAACCAATACAGACCCACAAACTAATACAGACCCTCAAACTAATACAGATCCTCAAACTAATCCAATCCCTTCAACTAATACAGACCCTCAAACTAATACAGAACCTAAAACTAATACAGACCCTCAAACTAATACAGATCCTCAAACTAATACAATCCCTTCAACTAATACAGACCCTCAAACTAATACAGACCCTCAAACTAATACAGACCCTCAAAATAATCCAGTCCCTCAAACTAATACAGTCCCTCAAACGAATACAGACGCTCAATCTAATACAAAATCTCAAACTGATACACACCCTCAAACTAATACAGTCCCTCAAACTTATATAGACCCTCAAACTAATACAGACCCTCAAACCAACAGAGACACTCGAACTGATATCGACCCGCAAACTAAGACAGACCCACAAACTTATACAGACCCTCAAACTAATTCAGATCCTCAAAACTAACACAGACCCGCTAACTAATACGGTCCCGTTAACTAAAACAGACCCTCAAACTAATACAGTCCTTCAAACTGGTACAGACCCTCAAACTAATACAGACCCTCAAACCGATAGGGACACTCAAACTAATACAGACCCACAAACTAATACAGACCCACAAACATATACAGACCATCAAACAAATACCACTCCACAAACTAATACAGATCCACAAACTTATACAGACCCTCAAAACGAATACAGACCCGCTAACTAATACAGGCCCGCTAACTAATACAGACCCACAAACTAATACAGTCACTCAAACGAATTCAGACCCGCAAGCTAAAACAGACCCTCAAACTAATACAGACCTTCAAACTAATACACAACCTCAAACTTATACAGACCCTCAAACTAATACATACCCTCAAACGAATAGAGACACGTAAACTAATATGGTCCCTCAAACTAAGACAGTCCCATAAACTAATACAGACCTTGAAATTAACAAACCCACAATCTAATACAATACCTCAAACTAATGCAGACCCTCAAACTAATACAGACCCTCAAACTAATACAGACCCTCAAACTAATACAGTCCCACAAACTAATACAGACATTGAAATTAACAAACCCTCAAACGAATACAATCCCTCAAACTAATACTGATCCTCAAACTAATACAATCAATCAAACTAATACAGACCCGCAAACTAATACAAACCCTCAAGCAAATACAGACCCACAAACTAATACAAACCCTCAAATTAATACAGTCCCGCAAACCAATACAAACCCTCAAACTAATACAATCCCACAAACTAATACAGACCCGGAAATTAACAAACCCTCAAACCAATACAATCCCTCAATCTAATACAGACCCTCAAAGTAATACAGACCCTCAAACCAATACAGACCCTCAAACTAAAAATATCCCTCCAACTATTACAGACCCTCAAACTAATACAGACACTCAAACTAATACAGATAGTCAAACTAACACAGACCCTCTAACTAATAAAGACCCTCAAAACAATACAGACCCACAACTAATACAGACCCTCAATCCAATACAGACCCTCAAACTAATACTGACCCTCAAGCTAATACAGTCCCACAAACTAATACAGACCCTTAAATTAAAAATCCACCAAACTAATACAATCCTTCAAACTAATACAGACCCTCAAACTTATACAGAGCCACAAACTAATAGACACCCTCAAACTAATGCAGACCCGCAAACTAATACAGACCCTCAAACTAATACAGACCCGCAAACTAATACAAACCCTCAAACTAATATAGACCCGCAAACCAATACAAACCCTCAAACTAATACAGACCAGCAAACTAATACAGACACTCAAACTAATACAGACCCGCTAACTAATATGGTCCCTCAAACTAATACAGTCCCACAAACTAATACAGACCCTCAAACTAATACAGACCCTCAAATCAATACAGACCCTGAAACTAATACGGATCCTCAAACTAATGCAATCCCTCAAACTAATACAGACCCGGAAACTAATACAGACACTCAAACTTATACAATCCCTCAAACTAACACAGACCCTCAAACTAATACAGACCCTCAAATCAATACAGACCCTCTAACTAATACAGACCCTAAAACTAATACAGATCCTCAAACTAATGCAATCTCTCAAACTAATACAGACCCGCAAACTAATACAGACACTCAAACTAATACAGACCCGCTAACTAATACAGACCCTCTAACTAATACAGACCCACAAACTAATACAGACCCTCAAACCAAAACAGACGCTCAAACAAATACAGACCCTCAAACTAATACAGTCCCACATACTAATACAGACCCTTAAATTAGCAATCCCTCAAACTAATACAATACTTCAAACTAATACAGTCCTTCAAACCAATACAGACGCACAAACCTATGCAGTCCCGCAAACTAATACAATCCCTGAAACAGACACAGCGCCTGAGTCTAGTATACTCCCTCAAACTAATGCAGTACCTGAAACTTATACAGTCTCTCAAAGTAATTCAGACCCTCAAACTAATAAATACCCTCAAACAAATACAGACCCGCAAACTAATATGGTCCCTCAAACTAATACAGTCCCACAAACTAATACAGACCCTTAAATTAACAAAGCCTCAAACTAATACAATCCAGCAAACTAATACAGACCCTCAAACCTAAACAGACCCTCAAACCAATACAGACTCTCAAACTAATACAGATCCTCAAACTAATACAGACCCTCAAACTTATACAGACCCTCAAACTAATACAGACCGTCACACTAATACAGACCCGCTAACTAATACAAACCCTCAAACTAATACAGACCCGCAAACTAATACAAACCCTCAAACTAATACAGACCCGCAAACCAATACAAACCCTCAAACTAATACAGACCCGCAAACTAATACAGACACTCAAACTAATACAGACTCGCTAACTAATATGGTCCCTCAAACTAATACAGTCCCACAAACTAATACAGACCCTTAAATTAGCAAAACCTCAAACTAATACAATCCCTCAAACTAATACAGACCCTCAAACTAATACAGACACTCAAACCAATACAGATCCTCAAACTAATACAGACCCTCAAACTAATACAGATCCTCAAACTAATACAATCCCTCCAACTAACACAGACCCTCAAACTAATACAGACCCTCAAACTAATACTGACCCTCCAACTAATACAGACCCACAAGCTAATACAGACCCTTAAATTAACAAACCCTCAAACTAATACAATCCCTCCAACTAATACAGACCCTCAAACTAATACAGACACTCAAACTAATACAATCCCTCTAACTAATACCGACGCTCAAACTAATACAGACCCTCAAACTAATACAGATGCTCAAACTAATACAGACCCGCTAACTAATACAGACCTGCAAACTAATACAAACCCTCAAACTAATACAGACCCGCAAACTAATACAAACCCTGAAACTAACACAGGCCCGCAAACTAATACAAACACTCAAACTAATACAGACCCGCAAACTAATACAATCCCTCAAACTAATACAGACCCTCAAACTTATACAGACCCGCAAACTAATACAGACACTCAAACTAATACAGACCCGCAAGCCAATGCAAACCCTCAAACTATTACAGACCCGCAAACTAATACTGACACTCAAACTAATACAGGCCCGCGAACTAATATGGTCGATCAAACTAATACAGTCCCACAAACTAATACAGATCCTCATACTAATACAGACACTCAAACCAATACAGATCCTCAAACTAATACAGACCCTCAAACTAATACAGATCCTCAAACTAATACAATCCCTCCAACTAACACAGACCCTCATACTAATACAGACCCACAAACTAATACAGACCCTTAAATTAACAAACCCTCAAACTAATACAATCCCCTCAACTAATACAGACCCTCAAACTAATACAGACCATCAAACTAATACAATCCCTCTAACTAATACCGACGCTCAAACTAATACAGACCCTCAAACTAATACAGATGCTCAAACTAATACAGACCCGCTAACTAATACAGACCTGCAAACTAATGCAAACCCTCAAACTAATACAGACACGCAAACTAATACAAACCCTCAAACTAATACAGACCCGCAAACTGAAACAAACCCTCAAACTAATACAGACCCGCTAACTAACACAGGCCCGCAAACTAATACAAACACTCAAACTAATACAGACCCGCAAACTAATACAATCCATCAAACTAATACAGACCCTCAAACTTATGCAGACCCGCAAACTAATACAGACACTCAAACTAATACAGACCCGCAAACCAATGCAAACCCTCAAACTAATACAGACCCGCAAACTAATACTGACACTCAAACTAATACAGACCCGCGAACTAATATGGTCGCTCAAACTCATACAGTCCCACAAACTAATACAGACCCTTAAATTAACAAACCCTCAAACTAATACAATCCCTCAAACTAATACAGACCCTCAAACTAATATAGACCCTCAAACCAATACAGACCCTCAAACTAATACTGACCCTCAAACTAATACAGATCCTCAAACTAATACAATCCCTCCAACTAATACAGACATTCAAAATAATACAGACCCTCAAACTAATACAGATCCTCAAACTAATACACACCCTCAAACTAATACAGACCCTCAAAGTAATATGGTCCCTCAAAGTAATACAGTTCCTCAAATTACTGCAGTCCCTCAAACTAAAACCGACCCTCAAACGCATACAGACCTTCAAGCTAATACAGTCCCTCAAACTAATGCAGACCCTCAAACTAATACCGACCCTCAAACGAATACAGACCCTCAAACTAATACAGTCCCTCAAACTAATGCAGTCCCGCAAACTAATGCAGACCCTCAAACTAATACATACCCTGAAACGAATACAGTCCCTCAGACTAATGCAGAACCTCAAACTTATGCAATCCCTCAAACTTATACATTCCCTCAAACTAATACAGCCCCTCAATCTAATATAGACCCACTATCTAATACAGACCCTCAAACGTATACACACCCTCAAACTAATACAGCCTCTCAAACCTATACAGTCCCTCACACTAATACAATCCCTGAAACTAATACAGCGCCTGAGTCTAGTACAGTCCCTCAAACTGATGCAGTACCTGAAACTTATACAGTCTCTCAAAGTAATACAGTCCCTCGAACTAATACAGACCCTCAAACTAATACATACCCTCAAACAAATACAGACCCGCAACCTAATATTGTCCCTCAAACTAATACAGTCCCACAAACTAATACAGACGCATAAATTAACAAAGCCTCAAACTAATACAATCCCTCAAACTAATACAGACCCTCAAACCAAGACAGACACTCAAACCAATACAGTCCCTCAAACTAATACAGATCCTCAAACTAATACAGATCCTCAAACTGATACAATCCCTCAAACTAATACAGAACCTCAAACTAATACAGACCCTCAAACTAATAGAGACCCGCTAACTAATACAGACCCGCAAACTAATACAATCCCTTAAATTAATACCAATCCACAAACTAATTCAAACTCTCAAACTAATACAGACCCGCAAACTAATACAGACACTCAAACTAATACAGACCCGCTAACTAATATCGATACCTCAAACTAATACAGTCCCACAAACTAATAGAGACCCTTAAATTAACAAACCCTCAACCTAATACAATCACTCAAACTAATACAGACCCTCAAACTAATACAGACCCTCAAACCAATACAGATCCTCAAACTAATAAAATACCTCTAACTAATACAGACCCTCAAACTAATACAGATCCTCAAACTAATAAAGACCCTCAAACTAATAAAGACCCTCAAACCAATACAGACCCACAAACTAATACAGACCCTCAAACCAATACAGACGCTCAAAAAAATACAGACCCTCAAATTAATACAGTCCCACATACTAATACAGACCCTTAAATTAGCAATCCCTCAAACTAATACAATCCTTCAAACTAATACAGTCCTTCAAACCAATACAGACGCACAAACCTATACAGTCCCTCAAACTAATACAATCCCTGAAACAGATACAGTGCCTGAGTCTTGTATAGTCCCTCAAACTAATGCAGTACCTGAAACTTATACAGTCTCTCAAAGTAATACAGTCCCTCGAACTAATACACACCCTCAAACTAATAAATACCCTCAAACAAATACAGACCAGCAAACTAATACCGACCCGCTAATTGATACAGACCCGCAATCTAATACAAACCCTCAAACTAATACAAATCCGCAAACGAATACAAACCCTCAAACTAATACAGACCCGCAAACCAATACAAACCCTCAAACTAATACATACCCTCAAACCAATACAGACCCTCAAACAAATACAGACCCTCAAACTAATACAGACCCTCAAACTAATACAATCCCTCCAACTAATACCGACGCTCAAACTAATACAGACCCTCAAACTAATACAGATGCTCAAACTAATACAGACCCGCTAACTAATACAGACCTGCAAACTAATACAAACCCTCAAACTAATACAGACCCGCAAACTAATACAAACCCTCAAACTAATACAGACCCGCAAACTGATACAAACCCTCAAACTAATACAGACCCGCTAACTAGCACAGGCCCGCAAACTAATGCAAACCCTCAAACTAATACAGACCCGCAAACTAATACAATCCCTCAAACTAATACAGACCATCAAACTTATACAGACCCTCAAACTAATACAGACCCTCAAACTAATATAGGCCCGCTAACTAATACAGACCCGCAAACTAATACAGACACTCAAACTAATACAGACCCGCAAACCAATGCAAACCCTCAAACTAATACAGACCCGCAAACTAATACAGACACTCAAACTAATACAGACCCGCGAACTAATATGGTCGCTCAACCTAATACAGTCCCACAAACTAATACAGACCCTCAAACTTATACAGACCCTCAAACTAATACAGACCCTCAAACTAAAACAGACCCGCTAACTAATACAGACCCGCAAACTAATACAATCCCTTAAATTAATACCAATCCGCAAACTAATTCAAACCCTCAAACTAATACAGACCCGCAAACTAATACAGACACTCAAACTAATACAGACCCGCTAACTAATATGGTACCTCAAACTAATACAGTCCCACAAACTAATAGAGACCCTTAAATTAACAAACCCTCAACCTAATACAATCACTCAAACTAATACAGACCCTCAAACTAATACAGACACTCAAACCAATGCAGATCCTCAAACTAATAAAATACCTCTAACTAATACAGACCCTCAAACTAATACAGATCTTCAAACTAATAAAGACCCTCAAACTAATAAAGACCCTCAAACCAATACAGACCCACAAACTAATACAGACCCTCAAACCAATACAGACGCTCAAAAAAATACAGACCCGCAAACTAATACAATCCCTCAAACTAATACAGACCATCAAACTTATACAGACCCTCAAACTGATACAGACCCTCAAACTAATATAGGCCCGCTAACTAATACAGACCCGCAAACTAATACAGACACTCAAACTAATACAGACCCGCAAACAAATACAAGCCCTCAAACTAATACAGACCCTCAAACTAATACAGACCCGCAAACAAATACAAGACCTCAAACTAATACAGACCCTCAAACTAATACAGACCCGCAAACTAATACAATCCCTCAAACTAATACAGACCATCAAACTTATACAGACCCTCAAACTGATACAGACCCTCAAACTAATATAGGCCCGCTAACTAATACAGACCCGCAAACTAATACAGACACTCAAACTAATACAGACCCGCAAACCAATGCAAACCCTCAAACTAATACAGACCCGCAAACTAATACAGACACTCAAACTAATACAGACCCGCGAACTAATATGGTCGCTCAAACTAATACAGTCCCACAAACTAATACAGACCCTTAAATTAACAAACCCTCAAACGAATACAATCCCTCAAACTAATACAGACCCTCAAACTAATATAGACCCTCAAACCAATACAGACCCTCAAACTAATACTGACCCTCAAACTAATACAGATCCTCAAACTAATACAATCCCTCCAACTAATACAGACATTCAAAATAATACAGACCCTCAAACTAATACAGATCCTCAAACTAATACACACCCTCAAACTAATACAGACCCTCAAAGAAATATGGTCCCTCAAAGTAATACAGTCCCTCAAATTACTACAGTCCCTCAAACTAAAACCGACCCTCAAACGCATACAGACCTTCAAGCGAATTCAGTCCCTCAAACTAATGCAGACCCTCAAACTGATACCGACCCTCAAACGAATACAGACCCTCAAACTAATACAGTCCCTCAAACTAATGCTTTCCCGCAAACTAATGCAGACACTCAAACTAATACATACCCTGAAACGAATACAGTCCCTCAGACTAATGCAGACCCTCAAACTTATGCAGTCCCTCAAACTAATACAGTCTCTCAAACCTATACAGTCCCTCAAACTAATACAATCCCTGAAACTAATACAGCGCATGAGTCCAGTACAGTCCCTCAAACTAATGCAGTACCTGAAACTTATACAGTCTCTCAAAGTAATACAGTCCCTCGAACTAATACAGACCCTCAAACTAATACATACCCTCAAACAAATACAGACCCGCAAACTAATATTGTCCCTCAAACTAATACAGTCCCACAAACTAATACAGACGCTTAAATTAACAAAGCCTCAAACTAATACAATCCCTCAAACTAATACCGACCCTCAAACCAATACAGACACTCAAACCAATACAGTCCCTCAAACTAATACAGATCCTCAAACTAATACAGATCCTCAAACTAATACAATCCCTCAAACTAATACAGAACCTCAAACTTATACAGACCGTCAAACTAATACAGACCCTCAAACTAATACAGACCCGCTAACTAATACAGACCCGCACACTAATACAAACCCTTAAATTAATACCAATCCGCAAACTAATACAAACCCTCAAACTAATACAGACCCGCAAACCAATACAAACCCTCAAACTAATACAGACCCGCAAACTAATACAGACACTCAAACTAATACAGACCCGCTAACTAATATGGTCCCTCAAACTAATACAGTCCCACAAACTAATAGAGACCCTTAAATTAACAAACCCTCAACCTAATACAATCACTCAAACTAATACAGACCCTCAAACTAATACAGACCCTCAAACTAATACAGACCCTCAAACCAATACAGACCCTCAAACTAATACAGATCCTCAAACTAGTAAAGACCCTCAAACTAATACAGACCCTCAAACCAATACAGTCGCTCAAACAAATCCAGACCCTCAAACTAATACAGTCCCACATACTAATACAGAACCTTAAATTAGCAAATCCTCAAACTAATACAATCCTTCAAACTAATACAGTCCTTCAAACCAATACAGACGCACAAACCTAGACAGTCCCTCAAACTAATACAATCCCTGAAACAGATACAGCGCTTGAGTCTTGTATAGTCCCTCAAACTAATGCAGTACCTGAAACTTATACAGTCTCTCAAGGTAATACAGTCCCTCGAACTAATACAGACCCTCAAACTAATACATACCCTCAAACAAATACAGACCAGCAAACTAATACCGACCCGCTAACTGATACAGACCCGCAATCTAATACAAACCCTCAAACTAATACAAATCCGCAAACGAATACAAACCCTCAAACTAATACAGACCCGCAAACCAATACAAACCCTCAAACTAATACAGACCCGCTAACTAATATGGTACCTCAAACTAATACAGTCCCACAAACTAATAGAGACCCTTAAATTAACAAACCCTCAAACTAATACAATCCCTCAAACTAATACAGACCCTCAAACTAATACGGACCCTCAAGCTAATACAGACCCTCAAACTAATACAGATCCTCAAACTAATACAGACCCTCTAACTAATAAAGACTCTCAAACCAATACAGATCCACAAACTAATACAGACCCTCAAACCAATACAGACCCTCAAACTAATACAATCCCTGAAACAGATACAGCGCCTGAGTCTAGTATAGTCCCTCAAACTAATGCAGTACCTGAAACGTCGACTGTCTCTCAAAGTAATACAGTCCCTCGAACTAATACAGACCCTCAAACTAATACAGACCCGCTAACTAAGACAGACCCGCAAACTAATACAAACCCTCAAACTAATACAGACCCGCAAACTAATACAAACCCTCAAACTAATACAAACCCGCAAACTAATACAATCCCTCAAACTAATACAGACCCGCAAACTAATACAATCCCTCAAACTAATACAGACCCTCAAACTTATACAGACCCTCAAACTAATACAGACCCTCAAACTAATATAGACCCGCTCACTAATACAGACCCGCAAACGAAGACAAACCCTCAAACTAATACAGACCCGCAAACCAATACAAACCCTCAAAGTAATACAGACCCTCAAACTAATACAGACACACAAACTAATACAGACCCACAAACTAATATGGTCCCTCAAACTAATACAGTCCCACAAACTAATACAGACCCTTAAATTAACAAACCCTCAAACTAATACAAGCCCTCAAACTAATACAGACCCTCAAACTAATACAGACCCTCAAACCAATACAGACCCTGAAACTAATACAGACCCTCAAACTAATACAGATCCTCAAACTAATACAATCACTCCAACTAATACAGACACTCAAAATAATACAACACCCTCAGACTAATACAGATCCTCAAACTAATACACACCCTCAAACTAAAACCGACCCTCAAACGCATACAGACCTTCAAGCTAATACAGTCCCTCAAACTAATGCAGACCCTCAAACTAATACCGACCCTCAAACGAAAACAGACCCTCAAACTAATACAGTCCCATAAACTAATGCAGTCATTCAAACTAATGCAGACCCTCAAACTAATACATACCCTCAAACGAATACAGTCTCTCAGACTAATGCAGACCCTCAAACATATGCAGTCCCTCAAACTTATACATTCCCTCAAACTAATACAGCCCCTCACATTAATATAGACCCACTATCTAATACAGACCCTCAAACTTATACAGACCCTCATACTAATAAAGCCCCTCAATCTAATATAGACCCAATATCTGAGACAGACCCTCAAACTCATGCAGACCCTCAAACTGATACAGTCTCTCAAACCTATACAGTCCCTCAAACTAATACAATCCCTGAAACTAATACATTCTCTCAAAGTAATACAGTCCCTCGAACTAATACAGACCCTCAAACTAATACATACCCTCAAACAAATACAGACCCGCAAACTAATATTGTCCCTCAAACTAATACAGTCCCACAAACTAATACAGACCCTTAAATTAACAAAGCCTCAAACTAATACAATCCCTCAAACTAATACAGACCCTCAAATCAATACAGACCATCAAACCAATACAGACCCTCAAACTAATACAGATCCTGAAACTAATACAGACCCTCAAATTAATACAGACCCGCTAATTAATACAGACCCACAAACTAATACAAACCCTCAAACTAATACAAATCCGCAAACTAATACAAACCCACAAACTAATACAGACCCGCAAACCAATACAAAACCCTCAAACTAATACAGACCCGCAAACTAATACAGACACTCAAACTGATACAGACCCGCTAACTAATATGGTCCCTCAAACTAATACATTCCCAAAAACCAATAGAGACCCTTAAATTAACAAACCCACAAACTAATAAAATCCCTCAAACGAATACAGACCCTCAAACTAATACAGACCCTCAAACTAATACAGATCCTCAAACTAATACAGACCCTCTAACTGAAAAAGACCCTCAAAACAATACAGACCCACAAACTAATACAGACCGTCAAACAAATACAGACGCACAAACAAATACAGACCCTCAAACTAATACAGACCCTCAAACAAATACAGACCCTCAAACTAATACAGACCCTCAAACTAATACAGATCCTCAAACTAATACAATCCCTCCAACTAATACAGACACTAAAAATAATACAGACCCTCAAACCAATACAGACGCTCAATCAAATACAGACCCTCAAACTAGTACAGTCCCTCATACTAATACAGACCCTTAAATTAGCAATCCCTCAAACTAATACAGTCCCTCAAACTAATACAATCCCTGAAACAGATACAGCGCCTGAGTCTAGTATAGTCCCTCAAACTAATGCAGTACCTGAAACGTCGACTGTCTCTCAAAATAATACAGTCCCTCGAACTAATACAGACCCTTAAACTAATACAGACCCGCTAACTAAGACAGACCCGCAAACTAATACAAACCCTCAAACTAATACAGACCCGCAAACTAATACAAACCCTCAAACTAATACAAACCCGCAAACTAATACAATCCCTCAAACTAATACAGACCCTCAAACTAATACAGACCCGCTAATTAATACAGACCCACAAACTAATACAAACCCTCAAACTAATACAAATCCGCAAACTAATACAAACCCACAAACTAATACAGACCCGCAAACTAATACAGACACTCAAACTGATACAGACCCGCTAACTAATATGGTCCCTCAAACTAATACATTCCCGAAAACCAATAGAGACCCTTAAATTAACAAACCCACAAACTAATAAAATCCCTCAAACGAATACAGACACTCAAACTAATACAGACCCTCAAACTAATACAGATCCTCAAACTAATACAGACCCTCTAACTGAAAAAGACCCTCAAAACAATACAGACCCACAAACTAATACAGACCATCAAACAAATACAGACGCACAAACAAATACAGACACTCAAACTAATACAGACCCTCAAACCAATACAGACCCTCAAACTAATACAGACCCTCAAACTAATACAGATCCTCAAACTAATACAATCCCTCCAACTAATACAGACACTAAAAATAATACAGACCCTCAAACCAATACAGGCGCTCAAACAAATACAGACCCTCAAACTAATACAGTCCCTCATACTAATACAGACCCTTAAATTAGCAATCCCTCAAACTAATACAGTCCCTCAAACTAATACAATCCCTGAAACAGATACAGCGCCTGAGTCTAGTATAGTCCCTCAAACTAATGCAGGACCTGAAACGTCGACTGTCTCTCAAAATAATACAGTCCCTCGATCTAATACAGACCCTTAAACTAATACAGACCCGCTAACTAAGACAGACCCGCAAACTAATACAAACCCTCAAACTAATACAGACCCGCAAACTAATACAAACCCTCAAACTAATACAAACCCGCAAACTAATACAATCCCTCAAACTAATACAGACCCGCAAACTAATACAATACCTCAAACTAATACAGACCCTCAAACTTATACAGACCCTCAAACTAATACAGACCCTCAAACTAATATAGACCCGCTAACTAATACAGACCCGCAAACGAAGACAAACCCTCAAACTAATACAGACCCGCAAACCAATACAAACCCTCAAAGTAATACAGACCCGCAAACTAACACAGACACACAAACTAATGCAGACCCGCGAACTAATATGGTCCCTCAAACTGATACAGTCCCACAAACTAATACAGACCCTTAAATTAACAAACCCTCAAACTAATACAAGCCCTCAAACTAATACAGACCCTCAAACTAATACAGACCCTCAAACCAATACAGACCCTGAAACTAATACAGACCCTCAAACTAATACAGATCCTCAAACTAATACAATCCCTCCAACTAATACAGACACTCAAAATAAAAGAACACCCTCAAACTAATACAGATCCTCAAACTAATACACACCCTCAAACTAATACAGACCCTCAAAGTAATATGGTCCATCAAAGTAATACAGTCCCTCAAATTACTACAGTCCCTCAAACTAAAACCGACCCTCAAACGCACACAGACCTTCAAGCTAATACAGTCCCTCAAACTAATGCAGACCCTCAAACTAATACCGACCCTCAAACGAAAACAGACCCTCAAACTAATACAGTCCCATAAACTAATGCAGTCATTCAGACTAATGCAGACCCTCAAACTAATACATACCCTCAAACGAATACAGTCTCTCAGACTAATGCAGACCCTCAAACATATGCAGTCCCTCAAACTTATACATTCCCTCAAACTAATACAGCCCCACAATCTAATATAGACCCACTATCTAATACAGACCCTCAAACTTATACAGACCCTCAAACTAATAAAGCCCCTCAATCTAATATAGACCCAATATCTGAGACAGACCCTCAAACTAATGCAGACCCTCAAACTGATAGAGTCTCTCAAACCTATACAGTCCCTCAAACTAATACAATCCCTGAAACTAATACAGCGCCTGAGTCTAGTACAGTCCCTCAAACTAATGCAGTACCTGAAACTTATACAGTCTCTCAAAGTAATACAGTCCCTCGAACTAATACAGACCCTCAAACTAATACATACCCTCAAACAAATACAGACCCGCAAACTAATATTGTCCCTCAAACTAATACAGTCCCACAAACTAATACAGACCCTTAAATTAACAAAGCCTCAAACTAATACAATCCCTAAAACTAATACAGACCCTCAAATCAATACAGACCCTCAGACAAATACAGACCCTCAAACTAATACAGATCCTCAAACTAATACAGACCCTCAAACTAATACAGACCCGCTAATTCATACAGACCCGCAAACTAATACAAACCCTCAAACTAATACAAATCCGCAAACTAATACAAACCCTCAAACTAATACAGACCCGCAAACCAATACAAAACCCTCAAACTAATACAGACCCGCAAACTAATACAGACACTCAAACTGATACAGACCCGCTAACTAATATGGTCCCTCAAACTAATACATTCGCAAAAACCAATAGAGACCCTTAAATTAACAAACCCACAAACTAATAAAATCCCTCAAACGAATACAGATCCTCAAACTAATACAGACCCTCAAACTAATACAGATCCTCAAACTAATACAGACCCTCTAACTGAAAAAGACCCTCAAAAAAATACAGACCCACAAACTAATACAGACCGTCAAACAAATACAGACGCACAAACAAATACAGACCCTCAAACTAATACAGACCCTCAAACCAATACAGACCCTCAAACTAATACAGACCCTCAAACTAATACAGATCCTCAAACTAATACAATCCCTCCAACTAATACAGACACTCAAAATAAAAGAACACCCTCAAACTAATACAGATCCTCAAACTAATACAGACCCTCAAACTAATACAGACCCTCAAAGTAATATGGTCCCTCAAAGTAATACAGTCCCTCAAATTACTACAGTCCCTCAAACTAAAACCGACCCTCAAACTAATACAGTACCTCAAACTAATGCAGTCCCTCAAACTAATGTAGACCCTCAAACTAATACATACCCTCAAACGAATACAGTCTCTCAGACTAATGCAGACCCTCAAACTTATGCAGTCCCTCAAACTTATACATTCCCTCAAACTAATACAGCCCCTCAATCTGATATAGACCCACTATCTAATACAGACCATCAAACTTTTACAGACCCTCAAACGAATACAGCCCCTCAATCTAATATAGACCCACTATCTGAGACAGACCCTCAAACTAATGCAGACCCTCAAACTGATACAGTCTCTCAAACCTATACAGTCCCTCAAACTAATACAATCCCTGATACTAATAAAGCGCCTGAGTCCAGTACAGTCCCTCAAACTAATGCAGTACCTGAAACTTATACAGTCTCTCAAAGTAATACAGTCCCTCAAACTAATACAGACCCTCAAACTAATACAGACCCGCTAACTAATACAGACCCGCAAACTAATGCAAACCCTCAAACTAATACAAATCCGCAAACTAATACAAACCCTCAAACTAATACAGACCCGCAAACCAATACAAACCCTCAAACTAATACAGATCCGCAAACTAATACAGACACTCAAACAAATACAGACCCGCTAACTAATATGGTCCCTCAAACTAATACAGTCCCACAAACTAAGAGAGACCCTTAAATTAACCAGCCCTCAAACTAATACAATCCCTCAAACTAATACAGACCCTCAAACTAATACAGACCCTCAAACCAATACAGACCCTCAAACTAATACAGACCCTCTAACTAATACAGATGCTCAAACAAATAAAGACCCACAAACTAATACAATCCCTCAAACTAATACAGAACCTCAAACTTATACAGACCCTCAATTTAATACAGACCCTCAAACTAATATAGACCCACTAACTAATACAGACCCTCAATCTAAGACAAACCCTCAAAATAATACAGAACCGCAAACTAATACAGACACTCAAACTAATACAGACCCGCGAACTAATATCGTCCCTCAAACTAATACAATCCCTCAAACTAATACAGACCCTCACACTAATACAGACCATCAAACTAATACAGACCCTCAAACTAATACAGATTCTCAAACTAATACAATCCCTCCAACTAATACAGACACTCAAAATAATACATACCCTCAAACTAATACAGATCGTCAAACTAATACAAACACTCAAACTAATACAGATCCTCAAACTAATACAATCCCTCCAACTAATACAGACACTCAAAATAATACAGACCCTCAAACTAATACAGACACTCATACTAATACAGATCCTCAAACTAATACAATCCCTCCAACTAATACAGACACTCAAAATAATATAGACCCTCAAACTAATACAGACCCTCAAACTAATACAGATCCTCAAACTAATACAATCCCTCCTACTAATACAGACACTCAAAATAATACAGACCCTCAAACTAATACAGATCGTCAAACCAATACAAACCCTCAAACTAGTACAGACCATCAAATTACTACAGTCCCTCAAACTAAAACCGACCCTCAAACGCATACAGACCTTCAAGCTAATACAGTCCCTCAAACTAATGCAGACCCTCAAACTAATACAGTCCCTCAAACTAATGCAGTCCCTCAAACTAATGCAGACCCTCAAACTAATACATACCCTCAAACGAATACAGTCTCTCAGACTAATGCAGACCCTCAAACTTATGCAGTCCCTCAAACTTATACATTCCCTCAAACTAATACAGCCCCTCAATCTAATATAGACCCACTATCTAATACAGACCATCAAACTTTTACAGACCCTCAAACGAATACAGCCCCTCAATCTAATATAGACCCACTATCTGAGACAGACCCTCAAACTAATGCAGACCCTCAAACTGATACAGTCTCTCAAACCTATACAGTCCCTCAAACTAATACAATCCCTGAAACTAATACAGCGCCTGAGTCCAGTACAGTCCCTCAAACTAATGCAGTACCTGAAACTTATACAGTCTCTCAAAGTAATACAGTCCCTCAAACTAATACAGACCCTCAAACTAATACAGACCCGCTAACTAATACAGACCCGCAAACTAATACAAACCCTCAAACTAATACAAATCCGCAAACTAATACAAACCCTCAAACTAATACAGACCCGCAAACCAATACAAACCCTCAAACTAATACAGATCCGCAAACTAATACAGACACTCAAACAAATACAGACCCGCTAACTAATATGGTCCCTCAAACTAATACAGTCCCACAAACTAAGAGAGACCCTTAAATTAACAAACCCTCAAACTAATACAATCCCTCAAACTAATACAGACCCTCAAACTAATACAGACCCTCAAACCATATACAGACCCTCAAACTAATACAGACCCTCTAACTAATACAGATGCTCAAACAAATAAAGACCCACAAACTAATACAATCCCTCAAACTAATACAGAACCTCAAACTTATACAGACCCTCAATTTAATACAGACCCTCAAACTAATATAGACCCGCTAACTAATACAGACCCGCAATCTAAGACAAACCCTCAAAATAATACAGAACCGCAAACTAATACAGACACTCAAACTAATACAGACCCGCGAACTAATATCGTCCCTCAAACTAATACAATCCCTCAAACTAATACAGACCCTCACACTAATACAGACCCTCAAACTAATACAGACCCTCAAACTAATACAGATGCTCAAACTAATACAATCCCTCCAACTAATACAGACACTCCAAATAATACATACCCTCAAACTAATACAGATCGTCAAACTAATACAAACCCTCAAACTAATACAGATCCTCAAACTAATACAATCCCCCCAACTAATACAGACACTCAAAATAATACAGACCCTCAAACTAATACAGACCCTCATACTAATACAGATCCTCAAACTAATACAATCCCTCCAACTAATACAGACACTCAAAATAATATAGACCCTCAAACTAATACAGACCCTCAAACTAATACAGATCCTCAAACTAATACAATCCCTCCTACTAATACAGACACTCAAAATAATACAGACCCTCAAACTAATACAGATCGTCAAACTAATACAAACCCTCAAACTAGTACAGACCATCAAAGTAATATGGTCCCTCAGAGTAATACAGTCCCTCCAATTACTACAGTCCCTCAAACTAAAACCGACCCTCAAACGCATACAGACCTTCAAGCTAATACAGTCCCTCAAACTAATGCAGACACTCAAACTAATACCGACCCTCAAACGAATACAGATCCTCAAACTAATACAGTCCCTCAAACTAATGCAGTCCCTCAAACTAATGCAGACCCTCAAACTAATACATACCCTCAAACGAATACAGTCTCTCAGACTAATGCAGACCCTCAAACTTATAGATTCCCTCAAACTGATAGAGCCCCTCAATCTAATATAGACCCACTATCTAATACAGTCCCTCCAACTTATACAGACCCTCAAACTAATACAGCCCCTCAATATAATATAGACCCACTATCTGAGACAGACCCTCAAACTAATGCAGACCCTCAAACTAATACAATCCCTGAAACTAATACAGCGCCTGAGTCTAGTACAGTCCCTCAAACTAATGCAGTACCTGAAACTTATACAGTCTCTCAAAGTATTACAGTCCCTCGAACTAATACAGACCCTCACACTAATACATACCCTCAAACAAATACAGACCCGCAAACTAATATGGTCCCACAAACTAATACAGTCCCACAAACTCATTCAGACCCTTCAATTAACAAAGCCTCAAACTAATACAATCCCTCAAACTAATACAGACCCTCAAACCAATAAGACGCTCAAACCACTACAGTCCCTCAAACTAATACAGATCCTCAAACTAATACAGATCCTCAAACTAATACAATCCCTCAAACTAATAAAGACCCTCAAACTTATACAGAACCTCAAACTAATACAGACCCTCAAACTAATACAGACCCGCTAACTAATACAGACCCGCAAACTAATACAAACCCTCAAACTAATACAAATCCGCAAACTAATACAAACCCTCAAACTAATACAGACCCACAAACCAATACAAACCCTCAAACTAATACAGACCTGCAAACTAATACAGACATTCAAACTAATACAGACCCGCTAACTGAAATGGTCCCTCAAACTAATACAGTCCCACAAACTAATAGAGACCCTTAAATTAACAAACCCCCAAACTAATACAATCCCTCAAACTAATACAGACCCTCAAACTAATACAGACCCTCAAACCAATACAGACCCTCAAACTAATACAGACCCTCAAACTCATGCAGATCCTCAAACTAATACAATCCCTCCAACTATTACAGACCATAAAACTAAGACAGACCTTCAAACTAATACAGACCCTCAAACTAATACAGATCCTCAAACTAATACAATCCCTCCAACTAATACAGACACTCAAAATATTACATACCCTCAAACTAATACAGATCGTCAAACTAATACAAACCCTCAAACTAATACAGATCCTCAAAGTAATACAATCCCTCCAACTAATACAGACACACAAAATAATATAGACCCTCAAACTAATACAGACCCTCAAACTAATACAGATCCTCAAACTAATACAATCCCTCCAACTAATACAGACACTCAAAATAATACAGACCCTCAAACTAATACAGATCCTCAAACTAATACAATCCCTCCAACTAATACAGACACACAAAATAATATAGACCCTCAAACTAATACAGACCCTCAAACTAATACAGATCCTCAAACTAATACAATCCCTCCAACTAATACAGACACTCAAAATAATACAGACCCTCAAACTAATACAGATCGTCAAACTAATACAAACCCTCAAACTAATACAGACCATCAAAGTAATATGGTCCCTCAGAGTAATACAGTCCCTCCAATTACTACAGTCCCTCAAACTAAAACCGACCCTCAAACGCATACAGACCTTCAAGCTAATACAGTCCCTCAAACTAATGCAGACACTCAAACTAATACCGACCCTCAAACGAATACAGATCCTCAAACTAATACAGTCCCTCAAACTAATGCAGTCCCCCAAACTAATGCAGACCCTCAAACTAATACATCCCCTCAAACGAATACAGTCTCTCGGACTAATGCAGACCCTCAAACATATAGATTCCCTCAAACTGATACAGCCCCTCAATCTAATATAGACCCACTATCTAATACAGACCCTCCAACTTATACAGACCCTCAAACTAATACAGCCCCTCAATATAATATAGACCCACTATCTGAGACAGACCCTCAAACTAATGCAGACCCTCAAACTAATACAATCCCTGAAACTAATACAGCGCCTGAGTCTAGTACAGTCCCTCAAACTAATGCAGTACCTGAAACTTATACAGTCTCTCAAAGTATTACAGTCCCTCGAACTAATACAGACCCTCACACTAATACATACCCTCAAACAAATACAGACCCGCAAACTAATATGGTCCCTCAAACTAATACAGTCCCACAAACTAATACAGACCCTTAAATCAACAAAGCCTCAAACTAATACAATCCCTCAAACTAATACAGACCCTCAAAACAATAAGACCCTCAAACCACTACAGTCCCTCAAACTAATACAGATCCTCAAACTAATACAGATCCTCAAACTAATGCAATCCCTCAAACTAATATAGACCATCAAACTTATACAGAACCTCAAACTAATACAGACCCTCAAACTAATACAGACCCGCTAACTAATACAGACCCGCAAACTAATACAAACCCTCAAACTAATACAAATCCGCAAACTAATACAAACCCTCAAACTAATACAGACCCACAAACCAATACAAATCCTCAAACTAATACAGACCCGCAAACTAATACAGACACTCAAACTAATACAGACCAGCTAACTAAAATGGTCCCTCAAACTAATACAGTCCCACAAACTAATAGAGACCCTTAAATTAACAAACCCCCAAACTAATACAATCCCTCAAACTAATACAGACCCTCAAACTAATACAGACCCTCAAACCAATACAGACCCCCAAACTAATACAGACCCTCAAACTCATGCAGAACCTCAAACTAATACAATCCCTCCAACTAATACAGACCATCAAACTAAGACAGACCCTCAAACTAATTCAGACCCTCAAACTAATACAGATCCTCAAACTAATACAATCGCTCCAACTAATACAGACACTCAAAATAATACATACCCTCAAACTAATACAGATCGTCAAACTAATACAAACCCTCAAACTAATACAGATCCTCAAACTAATACAATCCCTCCAACTAATACAGACACTCAAAATAATACAGACCCTCAAACTAATACAGACCCTCATACAAATACAGATCCTCAAACTAATACAATCCCTCCAACTAATACAGACACTCAAAATAATATAGACCCTCAAACTAATACAGACCCTCAAACTAATACAGATCCTCAAACTAATACAATCCCTCCTACTAATACAGACACTCAAAATAATACAGACCCTCAAACTAATACAGATCGTCAAACTAATACAAACCCTCAAACTAATACAGACCATCAAAGTAATATGGTTCCTCAGAGTAATACAGTCCCTCCAATTACTGCAGTCCCTCAAACTAAAATCGACCCTCAAACGCATAGAGACCTTCAAGCTAATACAGTCCCTCAAACTAATGCAGACACTCAAACTAATACCGACCCTCAAACGAATACAGATCCTCAAACTAATACAGTCCCTCAATCTAATGCAGTCCCTCAAACTAATGCAGACCCTCAAACTAATACATACCTTCAAACGAATACAGTCTCTCAGACTAATGCAGACCGCAAACTTATAGATTCCCTCAAACTGATACAGCCCCTAAATCTAATATAGACCCACTGTCTCATACAGACCCTCCAACTTATACAGACCCTCAAACTAATACAGCCCCTCAATATAATATAGACCCACTATCTGAGACAGACCCTCAAACTAATGCAGACCCTCAAACTAATACAATCCCTGAAACTAATACAGCGCCTGAGTCTAGTACAGTCCCTCAAACTAATGCAGTACCTGAAACTTATACAGTCTCTCAAAGTATTACAGTCCCTCGAACTAATACAGACCCTCACACTAATACATACCCTCAAACAAATACAGACCCGCAAACTAATATGGTCCCTCAAACTAATACAGTCCCACAAACTAATACAGACCCTTAAATTAACAAAGCCTCAAACTAATACAATCTCTCAAACTAATACAGACCCTCAAACCAATAAGACCCTCAAACCACTACAGTCCCTCAAACTAATACAGATCCTCAAACTAATACAGATCCTCATAATAATACAATCCCTCAAACTAATATAGACCCTCAAACTTATACAGAACCTCAAACTAATACAGACCCTCAAACTAATACAGACCCGCTAACTAATACAGACCCGCAAAATAATACAAACCCTCAAACTAATACAAATCCGCAAACTAATACAAACCCTCAAACTAATACAGACCCACAAACCAATACAAACCCTCAAACTAATACAGACCCGCAAACTAATACAGACACTCAAACTAATACAGACCCGCTAACTGAAATGGTCCCTCAAACTAATACAGTCCCACAAACTAATAGAGACCCTTAAATTAACAAACCCCCAAACTAATACAATCCCTCAAACTAATACAGACCCTCAAACTAATACAGACTCTCAAACGAATACAGACCCTCAAACTAATACAGACCCTCAAACTCATGCAGATCCTCAAACTAATCCAATCCCTCCAACTAATACAGACCATCAAACTAATACAGACCCTCAAACTAATACAGATCCCCAAACTAATACAGACCCACTAACTAATACAGATCCTCAAACCAATACAGACGCTCAAACAAATACAGACCCTCAAACTAATACAGTCCCACATACTAATACAGGCCCTTAAATTAGCAATCCCTCAAACTAATACAATCCTTCAAACTAATACAGTCCTTCAAACCAAAACAGACGCACAAACCTATACAGTCCCTCAAACTAATACAATCCCTGAAACAGATACAGCGCCTGAGTATAGCATAGTCCCTCAAACTAATGCATTACCTGAAACTTATACAGTCTCTCAAAGTAATACAGTCCCTCGAACTAATACAGACCCTCAATATAATACAGAACCGCTAACTAATACAGAACCGCAAACTAATACAAACCCTCAAACTAATACAGACCCGCAAACTAATACAAACCCGCAAACTAATACAAACCCGCAAACCAATACAAACCCTCAAACTAATACAGACCCGCAAACTAATATGGTCCCTCAAACTAATGCAGTCCCACAAACTAATACAGACCCTTAAATTAACAAAGCCTCAAACTAATACAATCCATCAAACTAATACAGACCCTCAAACCTAAACAGACCCTCAAACCAATACAGACCCTCAAACTAATACAGATTCTCAAACTAATACAGATCCTCAAACTAATACAATCCCTCAAACTAATACAGAACCTCAAACTTATACAGACCCTCAAACTAATACAGACCCTCAAACTAATACAGACCCGCTAACTAATACAGACCCGCAAACTAATACAAACCCTCAAACTAATACAGACACGCAAACTAATACAAACCCTCAAACTAATACAGACCCGCAAACCAATACAAACCCTCAAACTTATAGAGACCCGCAAACTAGTACAGACACTCAAACTAATACAGACCCGCTAACTAATACAGACCCTTATATTAACAAAACCTCAAAATAATACAATCCCTCAAACTAAAACAGACCATCAAACTAATACAGACCCTCAAACCAGTACAGATCCTCAAACTAATACAGACCCTCAAACTAATACAGATCCTCAAACTAATACAATCCCACCTACTAATACAGACCCTAAAACTAATACAGACCCTCAAACTAATACAGACCCTCCAACTAATACAGACCCACAAACTAATACAGACCCTTAAATTAACAAACACTCAAACTAATACAATCCCTCAAACTAATACAGACCCGCAAACTAATACAAACCCTCAAACTAATATAGACCCGCACACTAATACAAACCCTCAAACTAATACAGATCCGATAACTAATACAGGCCCGCTAACTAATACAATCCCTCAAACTAATACAGACCCGCAAACTAATACAATCCCTCAAACTAATACAGACATTCAAACTTATACAGACCTTCAAACTAATACAGACCCTCAAACTAATATAGACGCGCTAACTAATACAGACCCGCAAACTAACACAGACACTCAAACTAATACAGACCCGCAAACCAATACAAACCCTCAAACTAATACAGACCCGCAAACTAATACAGGCACTCAAACTAATACAGACCCGCGAACTAATATGGTCCCTCAAACTAATAGAGTCCCTCAAACTAATACAGACCCTTAAATTAACAAACCCTCAAACTAATACAATCCCTCAAACTAATACAGCCCCTCAAACTAATACAGAACCTCAAACCAATACAGACCCTCAAACTAATACAGACCCTCAAACTAATACAGATCCTCAAACTAATACAATCCCTCCAACTAATACAGACACTCAAAATAATACAGACCCTCAAACTAATACAGATCCTCAAACTAATACACACCCTCAAACTAATACAGACCCTCAAAGTCATATGGTCCCTCAAAGTAATACAGTCCCTCAAATTACTACAGTCCCTCAAACTAAAACCGACCCTCAAACGCATACAGACCTTCAAGCTAATACAGTCCCTCAAACTAATGCAGACCCTCAAACTAATACCGACCCTCAAACGAATACAGACCCTCAAACTAATACAGTCCCTCAAACTAATGCAGACCCGCAAACTAATACATACCCTCAAACTAATACATACCCTGAAGCGAATACAGTCCCTCAGACTAATGCAGACCCTCAAACTTATGCAGTCCCTCAAACTTACACATTCCCTCAAACTAATACAGCCCCTCAATCTAATATAGACCCACTATCTAATACAGACCCTCAAACTTATAGAGACCCTCAAACTAATCCAGCCCCTCAATCTAATATAGACCCACTATCTGAGACAGACCCTCAAACTAATGCAGACCCTCAATCTGATACAGGCTCTCAAACCTATACAGTCCCTCAAATTAATACAATCCCTGAAACTAATACAGCGCCTGAGTCTAGTACAGTCCCTCAAACTAATGCAGTACCTGAAACTTATATAGTCTCTCAAAGTATTACAGTCTCTCGAACTAATACAGACCCTCACACTAATACATACCGGCTAACAAATACAGAACCGCAAACTAATATGGTCCCTCAAACTAATACAGTCCCACAAACTAATACAGACCCTGAAATTAACAAAGCCTCAAACTAATACAATCTCTCAAACTAATACAGACCCTCAAACCAATAAGACCCTCAAACCAATACAGTCCCTCAAACTAATACAGATCCTCAAACTAATACAGATCCTCAAACTAATACAATCCCTCAAACTAATACAGACCCTCAAACTTATACAGACCCTCAAACTAATACAGACCCTCAAACTAATACAGACCCGCTAACTAATACAGACCCGCAAACTAATACAAACCCTCAAACTAATACAAATCCGCAAACTAATACAAACCCTCAAACTAATACAGACCCGCAAACCAATACAAACCCTCAAACTAATACAGACCCGCAAACTAATACAGACACTAAAACTAATACAGATCCGCTAACTAAAATGGTCCCTCAAACTAATACAGTCTCACAAACTAATAGAGACCCTTTATATTAAGAAACCCTCAAAATAATACAATCCCTCAAACTAATACAGACCCTCAAACTAATACTGTCCCACAAACTAATACAGACCCTTAAATTAACAAAACCTCAAACTAATACAATCCCTCAAACTAAAACAGACCCTCAAACTAATACAGACCCTCAAACCAATACAGATCCTCAAACTAATACAGACCCTCAAACTAATACAGATCCTCAAACTATTACAATCCCTCCTACTAATACAGACCCGAAAACTAATACAGACCCTCAAACTAATACAGACCCTCTAACTAATACAGACCCACAAACTAATGCAGACCCTTAAATTAACAAACACTCAAACTAATACAATCCCTCATACTAATACAGACGCTCAAACTAATACAGACCCTCAAACCAATACAGAACCACAAACTAATACAGACCCTCAAACTAATGCAGACCCGCAAACTAATACAAACCCTCAAACTAATACAGGCCCGCAAACTAATACAAACCCTCAAACTAATACAGACCCACAAACTAATACAATCCCTCAAACTAATACAGACCCTCAAACCTATACAGACCCTCAAAATAATACAGACCCGCAAACTAATACAAACCCTCAAACTAATACAGATCCGCTAACTAATATAGACCCGCAAACTAATACAAACCCTCAAACTAATACAGATCCGCTAACTAATACAGGCCCGTTAACTAATACAATCCCTCAAACTAATACAGACCCACAAACTAATACAATCCCTCAAACTAATACAGACCCTCAAACCTATACAGACCCTCAAACTAATACAGACCCGCAAACTAATACAAACCCTCAAACTAATACAGATCCGCTAACTAATACAGGCCCGCTAACTAATACAATCCCTCAAACTAATACAGACCCGCAAAATAATACAATCCGTCAAACTAATACAGACCCTCAAACTTATACAGACCCTCAAACTAATACAGACCCTCAAACTAATATAGACCCGCTAACTAATACAGACCCGCAAACTGATACAGACCCGCAAACCAATACAAACCCTCAAACTAATACAGACCCGCAAACTAATACAGGCACTCAAACTAATACAGACCCGCGAACTAATATGGTCCCTCAAACTAATAGAGTCCCAGAAACTAATACAGACCCTTAAATTAACAAACCCTCAAACTAATACAATCCCTCAAAGTAATACAGACCTTCAAACTAATACAGAACCTCAAACCAATACAGACCCTCAAACTAATACAGACCCTCAAACTAATACAGATACTCAAACTAATACAATCCCTCCAACAAATACAGACACTCAAAATAATACAGACCCTCAAACTAATACAGATCCTCAAACTAATACAGACCCTCAAACTAATACAGACCCGCAAACCAATACAAACCCTCAAACTAATACAGACCCGCAAACTAATACAGACACTCAAACTAATACAGACCCGCTAACTAAAATGGTCCCTCAAACTAATACAGTCCCACAAACTAATAGAGACCCTTAAATTAAGAAACCCTCAAACTAATACAACCCCTCAAACTAATACAGACCCTCAAATTAATACAGACCCTCAAACCAATACAGACCCTCAAACTAATACAGACCCTCAAACACATACAGATCCTCAAACTAATACAATCCCTCCAACTAATACAGACACTCAAAATAATACAGACCCTCAAACTAATACAGATCCTCAAACTAATACACACCCTCAAGCTAATACAGACCCTCAAAGTAATATGGTCCCTCAAAGTAATACAGTCCCTCAAATTACTATAGTCCCTCAAACTAAAACCGACCCTCAAACGCATGCAGACCTTCAAGCTAATACAGTCCCTCAAACTAATGCAGACCCTCAAACTAATACCGACCCTCAAACGAATACAGACCCTCAAACTAATACAGTCCCTCAAACTCATGCAGACCCGCAAACTAATGCAGACCCTCAAACTAATACATACCCTGAAACGAATGCAGTCCCTCAGACTAATGCAGACCCTCAAACTTATGCAGTCCCTCAAACTTATACATTCCCTCAAACTAATACAGCCCCTCAATCTAATATAGACCCACGATCAAATAGAGACCCTCAAACTTATAGAGACCCTCAAACTAATCCAGCCCCTCAATCTAATATAGACCCACTATCTGAGACAGACCCTCAAACTAATGCAGACCCTCAAACTGATACAGTCTCTCAAACCTATACAGTCCCTCAAACTAATACAATCCCTGAAACTAATACAGCGCCTGAGTCTAGTACAGTCCCTCAAACTAATGCAGGACCTGAAACTTATACAGTCTCTCAAAGTATTACAGTCCCTCGAACTAATACAGACCCTCACACTAATACATACCCTCAAATAAATACAGACCCGCAAACTAATATGGTCCCTCAAACTAATACAGTCCCACAAACTAATCCAGACGCTTAAATTAACAAAGCCTCAAACTAATACAATCCCTCATACTAATACAGACCCTCAAACCAATAAGACCCTCAAACCAGTACAGTCCCTCAAACTAATACAGATCCTCAAACTAATACAGATCCTCAAACTAATACAATCCCTCAAAATAATACAGAACCTCAAACTTATACAGACCCTCAAACTAATACAGACCCTCAAACTAATACAGACCCGCGAACTAATACAGACCCGCAAACTAATACAAACCCTCAAACTAATACAAATCCGCAAACTAATACAAACCCTCAAACTAATACAGACCCGCAAACCAATACAAACACTCAAACTAATACAGACCCGCAAACTAATACAGTCCCACATACTAATACAGACCCTTAAGTTAACAAAGCCTCAAACTAATACAATCCCTCAAACTAATACAGACCCTCAAACCAATAAGACCCTCAAACCAATACAGTCCCTCAAAATAATACAGATCCTCAAACTAATACAGATCCTCAAACTAATACAATCCCTCAAACTAATACAGACCCTCAAACTTATACAGACCCTCAAACTCATACAGACCCTCAAACTAATACCGACCCGCTAACTAATACAGACCCGCAAACTAATACAAACCCTCAAACTAATACAAATCCGCAAACGAATACAAACCCTCAAACTAATACAGACCCGCAAACCAATACAAACCCTCAAACTAATACAGACCCGCAAACTAATACAGACACTCAAACTAATACAGATCCGCTAACTAAAATGGTCCCTCAAACTAATACAGTCCCACAAACTAATAGAGACCCTTAAATTAAGAAACCCTCAAAATAATACAATCCCTCAAACTAATACAGACCCTCAAACTAATACAGTCCCACAAACTAATACAGACCCCTAAATTAACAAAACCTCAAACTAATACAATCCATCAAACTAAAACAGACCCTCAAACTAATACAGACCCTCAAACCAATACAGATCCTCAAACTAATACAGACCCTCAAACTAATACAGATCCTCAAACTATTACAATCCCTCCTACTAATACAGACCCTAGAACTAATACAGACCCTCAAACTAAAACAGACCCTCTAACTAATACAGACCCACAAACTAATGCAGACCCTTAAATTAACAAACACTCAAACTAATACAATCCCTCATACTAATACAGACGCTCAAACTAATACAGACCCTCAAACCAATACAGAACCACAAACTAATACAGACCCTCAAACTAATGCAGACCCGCAAACTAATACAAACCCTCAAACTAATACAGACCCGCAAACTAATACAAACCCTCAAACTAATATAGACCCGCAATCTAATACAAACCCTCAAACTAATACAGATCCGCTAACTAATACAGGCCCGCTAACTAATACAAACCCTCAAACTAATACAGACCCACAAACTAATACAATCCCTCAAACTAATACAGACCCTCAAACCTATACAGACCCTCAAACTAATACAGACCCGCAAACAAATACAAACCCTCAAACTAATACAGATCCGCTAACTAATACAGGCCCGCTAACTAATACAATCCCTCAAACTAATACAGACCCGCAAAATAATACAATCCCTCAAACTAATACAGACCCTCAAACTTATACAGACCCTCAAACTAATACAGACCCTCAAACTAATATAGACCCGCTAACTAATACAGTCCCGCAAACTGATACAGACCCGCAAACCAATACAAACCCTCAAACTAATACAGACCCGCAAACTAATACAGGCACTCAAACTAATACAGACCCGCGAACTAATATGGTCCCTCAAACTAATAGAGTCCCAGAAACTAATACAGACCCTTAAATTAACAAACCCTCAAACTAATACAATCCCTCAAACTAATATAGACCCTCAAACTAATACAGAACCTCAAACCAATACAGACCCTCAAACTAATACAGACCCTCAAACTAATACAGATCCTCAAACTAATACAATCCCTCCAACAAATACAGACACTCAAAATAATACAGACCCTCAAACTAATACAGATCCTCAAACTAATACAGACCCTCAAACTAATACAGACCCGCAAACCAATACAAACCCTCAAACTAATACAGACCCGCAAACTAATACAGACACTCAAACTAATACAGACCCGCGAACTAATATGGTCCCTCAAACTAATAGAGTCCCAGAAACTAATACAGACCCTTAAATTAACAAACCCTCAAACGAATACAATCCCTCAAACTAATACAGACCCTCAAACTAATACAGAACCTCAAACCAATACAGACCCTCAAACTAATACAGACCCTCAAACTAATACAGATCCTCAAACTAATACAATCCCTCCAACTAATACAGACACTCAAAATAATACAGACCCTCAAACTAATACAGATCCTCAAACTAATACAGACCCTCAAACTAATATAGACCCGCAAACCAATACAAACCCTCAAACTAATACAGACCCGCAAACTAATACAGACACTCAAACTAATACAGACCCGCGAACTAAAATGGTCCCTCAAACTAATACAGTCCCACAAACTAATAGAGACCCTTAAATTAAGAAACCCTCAAACTAATACAATCCCTCAAACTAATACAGACCCTCAAATTAATACAGACCCTCAAACCAATACAGACCCTCAAACTAATACAGACCCTCAAACTCATACAGATCCTCAAACTAATACAATCCCTCCAATTAATACAGACACTCAAAATAATACAGACCCTCAAACTAATACAGATCCTCAAACTAATACACACCCTCAAGCTAATACAGACCCTCCAAGTAATATGGTCCCTCAAACTAAAACCGACCCTCAAACGCATGCAGACCTTCAAGCTAATACAGTCCCTCAAACTAATGCAGACCCTCAAACTAATACCGACCCTCAAACGAATACAGACCCTCAAACTAATACAGTCCCTCAAACTCATGCAGACCCGCAAACTAATGCAGACCCTCAAACTAATACATACCCTGAAACGAATACAGTCCCTCAGACTAATGCAGACCCTCAAACTTATGCAGTCCCTCAAACTTATACATTCCCTCAAACTAATACAGCCCCTCAATCTAATATAGACCCACGATCTAATGGAGACCCTCAAACTTATAGAGACCCTCAAACTAATCCAGCCCCTCAATCTAATATAGACTCACAATCTGAGACAGACACTCAAACTAATGCAGACCCTCAAACTGATACAGTCTCTCAAACCTATACAGTCCCTCAAACTAATACAATCCCTGAAACTAATACAGCGCCTGAGTCTAGTACAGTCCCTCAAACTAATGCAGTACCTGAAACTTATACAGTCTCTCAAAGTATTACAGTCCCTCGAACTAATACAGACCCTCACACTAATACATACCCTCAAATAAATACAGACCCGCAAACTAATATGGTCACTCAAACTAATACAGTCCCACAAACTAATACAGACGCTTAAATTAACAAAGCCTCAAACTAATACAATCCCTCAAACTAATACAGTCCCTCAAACCAATAAGACCCTCAAACCAATACAGTCCCTCAAACTAATACAGATCCTCAAACTAATACAGATCCTCAAACTAATACAATCCCTCAAAATAATACAGAACCTCAAACTTATACAGACCCTCAAACTAATACAGACCCTCAAACTAATACAGACCCGCTAACTAATACAGACCCGCAAACTAATACAAACCCTCAAACTAATACAAATCCGCAAACTAATACAAACCCTCAAACTAATACAGACCCGCAAACCAATACAAACCCTCAAACTAATACAGACCCGCAAACTAATACAGACACTCAAACTAATACAGACCCTCAAACTCATGCAGCTCCTCAAACTAATACAATCCCTCCAACTAATACAGACCCTCAAACTAATACAGACCCTCAAACCAGTACAGACCCTCAAACTAATACAGACCCTCAAACTCATGCAGATCCTCAAACTAATACAATCCCTCCAACTAATACAGACCCTCAAACTAATACAGACCCTCAAACTAATACAGATCCTCAAACTAATACAGACCCACAAACTAATAAAGACTCTCAAACCAATACAGACCCACAAACTAATACAGACCCTCAAACCAATACAGACGCTCAAACAAATACAGACCCTCAAACTAATACAGTCCCACATACTAATACAGGCCCTTAAATTAGCAATCCCTCAAACTAATACAATCCCTGAAACAGATGCAGCGCCTGAGTATAGTATAGTCCCTCAAACTAATGCATTACCTGAAACTTATACAGTCTCTCAAAGTAATACAGTCCCTCGAACTAATACAGACCCTCAAACTAATACAGACCCTTAAATTAACAACGCCTCAAACTAATACAATCCATCAAACTAATACAGACCCTCAAACCTAAACAGACCCTCAAACCAATACAGACACTCAAACTAATACAGATCCTCAAACTAATACAGATCCTCAAACTAATACAATCCCTCAAACTAATACAGACACTCAAACTTATACAGACCCTCAAACTAATACAGACCCTCAAACTAATACAGACCCGCTAACTAATACAGACCCGCAAACTAATGCAAACCCTCAAAATAATACACACCCGAAAACTAATACAAACCCTCAAACTAATACAGACCCGCAAACCAATACAAACCCTCAAACTAAGACAGACCCGCAAACTAGTACAGACACTCAAACTAATACAGACCCGCTAACTAACATGGTCCCTCAAACTAATACAGTCCCACAAACTAATACAGACCCTTAAATTAACAAAACCTCAAACTAATACAATCCCTCAAACTAAAACAGACCCTCAAACTAATACAGACCCTCAAACCAAAACAGATCCTCAAACTAATACAGACCCTCAAACTAATACAGATCCTCAAACTAATGCAATCCCGCCAACTAATAAAGACCCTAAAACTAATACAGACCCTCAAACTAATACAGACCCTCCAACTAATACAGACCCACAAACTAATACAGACCCTTAAATTAACAAACACTCAAACTAATACAATCCCTCAAATTAATACAGACCCTCAAACTAATACAGACCCTCAAACCAATACAGACCCACAAACTAATACAGACCCTCAAACTAATACAGACCCGCAAACTAATACAAACCCTCAAACTAATACAGACCCGCAAACTAATACAAACCCTCAAACTAATACAGATCCGCTAACTCGTACAGGCCCGCTAACTAATACAATCCCTCAAACTAATACAGACCCGCAAACTAATACAATCCCTCAAACTAATACAGACCCTCAAACTTATGCAGACCCTCAAACTAATACAGACCCTCAAACTAATATAGAACCGCTAACTAATACAGACCCGCAAACTAATACAGACCCGCAAACCAATACAAACCCTCAAACTAATACAGACCCGCAAACTAATACAGACACTCAAACTAATACAGACCCGCGAACTAATATGGTCCCTCAAACTAATAGAGTCCCAGAAACTAATACAGACCCTTAAATTAACAAACCCTCAAACTAATACAATCCCTCAAACTAATACAGACCCTCAAACTAATACAGACCCTCAAACCAATACAGACCCGCAAACTAATACAGACCCTCAAACTAATACAGATCGTCAAACTAATACAATCCCTCCAACTAATACAGACAATCAAAATAATACAGACCCTCAAACTAATACAGATCCTCAAACTAAGACACACCCTCAAACTAATACAGACCCTCAAAGTAATATGGTCCCTCAAAGTAATACAGTCCCTCAAATTATTACAGTCCCTCAAACTAAAACCGACCCTCAAATGCATACAGACCTTCAAGCTAATACAGTCCCTCAAACTAATGCAGACCCTCAAACTAATACCGACCCTCAAACGAATACAGACTCTCAAACTAATACAGTCACTCAAACTAATGCAGACCCGCAAACTAATGCAGACCCTCAAACTAATACATACACTGAAACGAATACAGTCCCTCAGACTAATGCAGACCCTCAAACTTATGCATTCCCTCAAACATATACATTCCCTCAAACTAATACAGCCCCTCAATCTAATATAGACCCACTATCTAATACAGACCCTCAAACGTATACAGACCCTCAAACTAATCCAGCCCCTCAATCTAATATAGACCCACTATCTGAGACAGACCCTCAAACTAATGCAGACCCTCAAACTGATACAGTCTCTCAAACCTATACAGTCCCTCAAACTAATACAATCCCTGAAACAAATACAGCGCCTGAGTCTGGTACAGTCCCTCAAACTAATGCAGTACCTGAAACTTATACAGTCTCTCAAAGTAATACAGTCCCTCAAACTAATACAGACCCTCAAACTAATACATACCCTCAAACAAATACAGACCCGCAAACTAATATGGTCCCTCAAACTAATACAGTCCCACAAACTAATACAGACCCTTAAATTAACAAAGCCTCAAACTAATACAATCCCTCAAACTTATGCAGACCCTCAAACAAATACAGACACTCAAACCAATACAGTCCCTCAAACTGATACAGATCCTCAAACTAATACAGATCCTCAAACTAATACAATCCCTCAAACTAATACAGACCCTCAAACTAATACAGACCCTCTAACTAATCTTTTTCTTTTTTTTTCTTTTTGGGCCTCTTTATCTCGAGAGACAATGGATACGCGCCTGGAGGTGGTCAGTGGTTTGTGAAGCAGCGCCTGGAGTGGCTATAAAGGCCAATTCTGGAGTGACAGGCTCTTCCACAGGTGCTGCAGAGAAATTTGTTTGTTGGGGCTGTTGCACAGTTGGCTCTCCCCTTGCGCCTCTGTCTTTTTTCCTGCCAACTACTAAGTCTCTTCGACTCGCCACAATTTAGCCCTGTCTTTATGGCTGCCCGCCAGCTCTGGCGAATGCTGGCAACTGACTCCCACGACTTGTGATCAATGTCACACGATTTCATGTCGCGTTTGCAGACGTCTTTATAACGGAGACATGGACGGCCGGTGGGTCTGATACCAGTGGCGAGCTCGCTGTACAATGTGTCTTTGGGGATCCTGCCATCTTCCATGCGGCTCACATGGCCAAGCCATCTCAAGCGCCGCTGACTCAGTCGTGTGTATAAGCTGGGGATGTTGGCCGCTTCAAGGACTTCTGTGTTGGAGATATAGTCCTGCCACCTGATGCCAAGTATTCTCCGAAGGCAGCGAAGATGGAATGAATTGAGACGTCGCTCTTGGCTGGCATACATTGTCCAGGCCTCGCTGCCGTAGAGCAAGGTACTGAGGACACAGGCCTGATACACTCGGACTTTTGTGTTCCGTGTCAGTGCGCCATTTTCCCACACTCTCTTGGCCAGTCTGAACATAGCAGTGGAAGCCTTACCCATGCGCTTGTTGATTTCTGCATCTAGAGACAGGTTACTGGTGATAGTTGAGCCTAGGTAGGTGAACTCTTGAACCACTTCCAGAGCGTGGTCGCCAATATTGATGGATGGAGCATTTCTGACATCCTGCCCCATGATGTTCGTTTTCTTGAGGCTGATGGTTAGGCCAAATTCATTGCAGGCAGACGCAAACCTGTCGATGAGACTCTGCAGGCATTCATCAGTGTGAGATGTTAAAGCAGCATCGTCAGCAAAGAGGAGTTCTCTGATGAGGACTTTCCATACTTTGGACTTCGCTCTTAGACGGGCAAGGTTGAACAACCTGCCCCCTGATCTTGTGTGGAGGAAAATTCCTTCTTCAGAGGATTTGAACGCATGTGAAAGCAGCAGGGAGAAGAAAATCCCAAAAAGTGTGGGTGCGAGAACACAGCCCTGTTTCACACCACTCAGGATAGGAAAGGGCTCTGATGAGGAGCCACCATGTTGAATTGTGCCTTTCATATTGTCATGGAATGAGGTGATGATACTTAGTAGCTTTGGTGGACATCCGATTTTTTCTAGTAGTCAGAAGAGACCACGTCTGCTGACGAGGTCAAAGGCTTTGGTGAGATCAATGAAAGCAATGTAGAGGGGCATCTGTTGTTCACGGCATTTCTCCTGTATCTGACGAAGGGAGAACAGCATGTCAATAGTCGATCTCTCTGCACGAAAGCCACACTGTGCCTCAGGGTAGACGCGCTCGGCCAGCTTCTGGAGCCTGTTCAGAGCGACTCGAGCAAAGACTTTCCCCACTATGCTGAGCAGGGAGATTCCACGGTAGTTGTTGCAGTCACCGCGGTCACCTTTGTTTTTATAGAGGGTGATGATGTTGGCATCGCGCATGTCCTGGGGTACTGCTCCCTCGTCCCAGCACAGGCATAGCAGTTCATGTAGTGCTGAGAGTATAGCAGGCTTGGCACTCTTGATTATTTCAGGGGTAATGCTGTCCTTCCCAGGGGCTTTTCCGCTGGCTAGGGAATCAATGGCATCACTGAGTTCCGATTTGGTTGGCTGTATGTCCAGCTCATCCATGACTGATAGAGGCTGGGCTGCATTGAGGGCAGTCTCAGTGACAGCATTCTCCCTGGAGTACAGTTCTAGGTAGTGCTCAACCCAGCGGTCCATCTGTTTGCGTTGGTCAGTGATTATGTCCCCCGATTTAGATTTGAGGGGGGTGATCTTCTTGATGGTTGGCCCAAGAGCTCTCTTCATGCCATCATACATTCCTCTGATGTTTCTGGTGTCTGAGGCCAGCTGAATATGACTGCATAGGTGTTGCCAGAGCCTCCCTCAAATGGCTCGGAACGCATACTGTCCATCCGACTGCTCACCACCTCTGGTCCAGTACACCTACTCAGCATCTATGCTCCAACACTCTGTTCCGCACCTGAAGCTAAAGACCACTTCTATGAACAACTCCATAACATCATTAGCAGCATCCCCAACACCGAACACCTATTCCTGCTGGGGGACTTTAATGCCAGGGTTGGGGCCGACCATGACTCATGGCCCTCCTGCCTTGGGCGCTATGGCGTTGGAAGGATGAATGAGAACGGGCAGAGACTGCTTGAGTTGTGTACCTATCATAACCTCTGCATCACCAACTCGTTCTTTCACACTAAACCCTGTCACCAGGTTTCATGGAGGCACCCAAGATCACGTCGTTGGCACCAGCTAGACCTCATTGTCACAAGGCGAGCCGCCTTAAACAGTGTTCAAATCACACGCAGCTTCCACAGTGCGGACTGCGACACCGACCACTCCCTGGTGTGCAGAAAGGTTAGACTCAGACCAAAGAAGTTGCATCATTCCAAGCAGAAGGGCCACCCGCGCATCAACACGAGCAGAATTTCTCACCCACAGCTGTTACAAAAATTTCTAAATTCACTTGTAACAGCGCTTCAAAACACTCCCACAGGGGATGCTGAGACCAAGTGGGCCCACATCAGAGACGCCATCTATGAGTCAGCTTTGACCACCTACAGCAAAAGTGCGAAGAGAAATGCAGACTGGTTTCAATCTCATAATGAAGAGCTGGAACCTGTCATAGCCGCTAAGCGCATTGCACTTTTGAACTACAAGAAAGCCCCCAGCGATTTAACATCCGCAGCACTTAAAGCAGCCAGAAGTACTGCACAAAGAACAGCTAGGCGTTGCGCAAACGACTACTGGCAACACCTATGCAGTCTAACTAATACAGACCCGCAAACTAATACAAACCCTCAAACTAATACAAATCCGCAAACTAATACAAACCCTCAAACTAATACAGACCCGCAAACCAATACAAACCCTCAAAATAATACAGACCCGAAAACTAATACAGACACTCAAACTAATATAGACCCGCTAATTAATAGAGACCCTTAAATTAACAAACCCTCAAACTAATACAGTCCCTCAAACTGATACAGATCCTCAAACTAATACAATCCCTCCAACTAATACAGACCATCAAACTAATACAGACCCTCAAACTAATACAGATCCTCAAACTAATACAGACCCTCAAACTAATACAGACCCTCAAACCAATACCGACCCTCAAACTAATACAGACCCTCAAACTTATACAGATCCTCAAACTAATACAATCCCTCCAACTAATACAGACCATCAACCTAATACAGAACCTCAAACTAATACAGATCCTCAAACTAACACAGACCCTCTAACTAATAAAGACCCTCAAACCAATACAGACCCACAAACTAATACAGACCCTTGAACCAATACAGACGCTCAAACAAATACAGACCCTCAAACTAATACAGTCCCACATACTAATACAGACCCTTAAATTAGCAATTCCTCAAACTAATACAATCCTTCAAACTAATACAGTCCTTCGAACCAATACAGACGCACAACCCTATACAGTCCCTCAAACTAATACAAACACTGCTGCAGATACAGCGCCTAAGTCGAGCATAGTCCCTCAAACTAATGCAGTACCTGAAACTTATACAGTCTCTCAAAGTAATACAGTCCCTCGAACTAATACAGACCCTCAAACTAATACAGACCTGCTAATTAAGACAGACCCGCAAACTAATACAACCCTCAAACTAATACAGACCCGCTAACTAATACAAACCCTCAAACTAACACAAACCCGCAAACCAATACAAACCCTCAAACTAATACAGATCCGCTAACTAATACAGACCCGCTAACTAATACAAACCCTCAAACTAATACAAACCCGCAAACCAATACAAACCCTCAAACTAACAGATCCGCAAATTAAGACAGACCCGCAAACAAATACAAACCCCCAAACTAATACAAACCCGCAAACCAATACAAACACTCAAACTAATACAGACCCGCAAACCAATACAATCCCACAAACTAACACAGACCCTCAAACTTATACAGACCCTCAAACTAATACAGACCCTCAAACTAATATAGACCCGCTAACTAATACAGACCCGCAAACTAAGACAAACCCTCAAACTAATACAGACCCGCAAACCAATACAAAGCCTCAAACTAATACAGACCCGCAAACTAATACAGATCCTCAAACTAATACAATCCCTCCAACTAATACAGACCCTCAAACTAATACAGACCCTCAAACTAATACAGATCCTCAAACTAATACAGACCCTCTAACTAAAAAAGACCCTCAAACCAATACAGACCCACAAACTAATACAGACCCTCAAACAAATACATACGCTCAAACAAATACAGACCCTCAAACTAATACAGACCCTCAAACCAATACAGACCCTCAAACTAATACAGACCCTCAAACTAATACAGATCCTCAAACTAATACAATCCCTCCAACTAATACAGACACTCAAAATAATACAGACCCTCAAACTAATACAGATCCTCAAACTAATACACACCCTCAAACTAATACAGACCCTCAAAGTAATATGGTCCCTCAAAGTAATACAGTCCCTCAAATTACTACAGTCCCTCAAACTAAAACCGACCCTCAAACTAATACAGTACCTCAAACTAATGCAGTCCCTCAAACTAATGTAGACCCTCAAACTAATACCGACCCTCAAACGAAAACAGACCCTCAAACAAATACAGACCTTCAAGCTGATACAGTCCCTCAAACTAATGCAGACCCTCAAACTAATACCGACCCTCAAACGAAAACAGACCCTCAAACTAATACAGTCCCTCAAACTAATGCAATCTCTCAAACTAATGCAGACCCTCAAACTAATACATACCCTCAAACGAATACAGTCTCTCAGACTAATGCAGACCCTCAAACTTATGCACTCCCTCAAACTTATACATTCCCTCAAACTAATACAGCCACTCAATCTAATATAGACCCAATATCTAATACCGACCCTCAAACATTTACAGACCCTCAAACTAATACAGCCCCTAAATCTAATATAGACCCACTATCTGAGACAGACCCTCAAACTAATGCAGACCCTCAAACTGATACAGTCTCTCAAACCTATACAGTCCCACAAACCAATACAATCCCTGAAACTAATACAGCGCCTGAGTCTAATACAGTCTCTCGAACTACTACAGACCCTTTAAATTAACAAAGCCTGAAACTAACACAATCCCTCAAACTAATACAGACCCTCAAACCAATACAGACCCTCAAACAAATAAAGACCCGCAAACTAATATGGTCCCTCACACTAATACGGTCCCACAAAGTAATACAGACCCTTAAATTAACAAAGCCTCAAACTAATACAATCCCTCAAACTAATACAGACCCTCAAACCAATAAGACCCTCAAACCAATGCAGTCCCTCAAACTAATACAGATCCTCAAACTAATATAGATCCTCAAACTAATACAATCAATCAAACTAAAACAGACCCTCAAACTTATACAGACCCTCAAACTAATACAGACCCTCAAACTAATACAGACCCGCTAACTAATACAGACCCGCAAACTAATACAAACCCGCAAACTAATACAAATCCGCAAACTAATACAAACCCTCAAACTAATGCAGACCCGCAATCCAATACAAACCCTCAAACTAATACAAACCCGCAAACGAATACAGACACTCAAACTAATACAGACCCGCTAACTAAAATGGTCCCTCAAACTAATACAGTCCCACAAACTAATAGAGACCCTTAAATTAACAAACCCTCCAACTAATACAATCCCTCAAACTAATGCAGACCCTCAAACTAATGCACACCCTCAAACTAATACAGACCCTCAAACCAATACAGACCCTCAAACTAATACAGACCCTCAATCTCTTGCAGATCCTCAAACTAATACAATCCCTCCAACTAATACAGACACTCAAACTAATACAGACCCTCAAACGAATACAGATCCTCAAACTAATACAGACCCACTAACTAATAAAGACCCTCAAACCAATACAGACCCACAAACTAATACAGACCTCAAACTAATACAGATCCTCAAACTAATACAGACCCACTAATTAATAAAGACTCTCAAACCAAGACAGACCCACATACTAATACAGGCCCTTAAATTAGCAATCCCTCAAACTAATACAATCCTTCAAACTAATACAGTCCTTCAAACCAATACAGATGCACAAACCTAGACAGCCCCTCAAACTAATGCAGACCCGCAAAGTAATGCAGACCCTCAAACTAACACATACACTGAAACGAATACAGTCCCTCAGACTAATGCAGACCCTCAAACTTATGCAGTCCCTCAAACTTATAGAGACCCTCAAACTAATTCAGCCCCTCAATCTAATATAGACCAACTATCTGAGACAGACCCTCAAACTAATGCAGACCCTCAAACTAATACAGACCCTCAAACTAATACAGACCCTCAAACTAATACAAACCCTCAAACTAATACAGACCCGCAAACCAATACAAACCCTCAAACTAATACAGACCCGAAAACTAATACAGACACTCAAACTAATACAGACCCGCTAACTAATATGGTACCTCAAACTAATACAGTCCCACAAACTAATAGAGACCCTTAAATTAAGAAACCCTCAAACTAATACAATCCCTCAAACTAATACAGACCCTCAAACTAATACAGACCCTCAAACCAATACAGACCCTCAAACTAATACAGACCCTCAAACTAATACAGATCCTCAAACTAATACAGACCCTCTAACTAATAAAGACCCTTAAACCAATACAGACCCTCAAACAAATACAAACCCTCAAACTAATACAGTCCCACATACTAATAAAGACCCTTAAATTAGCAATTCTTCAAACTAATACAATCCTTCAAACTAATACAGTCCTTCAAACCAATACAGACGCACAAACCTATACAGTCCCTCAAACCAATACTGACACTGCAACAGATACAGCGCCTGAGTCTAGTCTAGTCCCTCAAACTAATGCAGTACCTGAAAATTATACAGTCTCTCAAAGTAATGCAGTCCCTCAATCTAATACAGACCCGCAAGCTAATACAAACCCTCAAACCAATACAGACCCGCAAACTAATACAAACCCCCAAACTAATACAGAACCGCAAACCAATACAAACCCTCAAACTAATACAGACCCGCAAACTAATACAATCCCACAAACTAACACAGTCCCTCAAACTTATACAGACCCTCAAACTAATCCAGACCCTCAAACTAATATAGACCCGCTAACTAATACAGACCCGCAAACAAAGACAAACCCTCAAACTAATACAGACCCGCAAACCAATACAAAACCTCAAACTAATACAGACCCGCGAACTAATATGGTCCCTCAAACTAATACAGTCCCACAAACTAATACAGACCCTTAAATTATCAAACCCTCAAACTAATACAATCCCTCAAACTAATACAGACCCTCAAACTAATACAGACCCTCAAACCAATACAGACCCTCAAACTAATACAGACCCTCAAACTAATACAGATCCTCAAACTAATACAATCCCTCCAACTAATAAAGACACTCAAAATAATACAGACCCTCAAACTAATGCAGACCCTCAAACTAATACATACCCTCAAACGAATACAGTCTCTCAGACTAATGCAGACCCTCAAACTTATGCAGTCCCTCAAACTTATACATTCCCTCAAACTAATACAGCCCCTCAATCTAATATAGACCCACTATCCAGTACAGACCCTCAAACTTATACAGACCCTCAAACTAATACAGCCCCTCAATCTAATATAGACCCACTATCTGAGACAGACCCTCAAACTAATGCAGACCCTAAAACTGATACAATCCCTGAAACTAATACAGCGCCTGAGTCCAGTACAGTCCCTCAAACTAGTGCAGTACCTGAAACTTATACAGTCTCTCAAAGTAATATAGTCCCTCAAACCAATACAGACCCTCAAACTAATACAGACCCTCAAACTAATACAGATCCTCAAACTAATACAGACCCTCTAACTAATACAGACGCTCAAACAAATACAGACCATCAAACTAATACAATCCCTCAAACTAATACAGACCCTCAAACTTATACAGACTCTCAAACTAATACAGACCCTCAATCTAATACAAACCCGCTAACTAATACAGACCCGCAAACTAAGACAAACCCTCAAACTAATACAGACCCGCAAACCAATACAGACCCTCAAACTAATACAGACCCGCAAACTAATACAGACACTCAAACTAATACAGACCCGCGAACTAATATCGTCCCTCAAACTAATACAGTCCCACAAACTAATACAGACCCTTCAATTAACAAACCCTCAAACTAATACAGTCCCTCAAACTAATACAGACCCTCACACTAATACAGACCCCCAAACCAATACAGTCCCTCAAAATAATACAGAACCTCAAACTAATACAGATCCTCAAACTAATACAATCCCTCCTACTAATACAGACACTCAAAATAATACAGACCCTCAAACTAATACAGATCCTCAAACTAATACATACCCTCAAACTAATACAGACCATCAAAGTAATATGGTCCCTCAAAGTAATACAGTCCCTCCAATTACTACAGTCCCTCAAACTAAAACCGACCCTCAAACGCATACAGATCTTCAAGCTAATTCAGTCACTCACACTAATGCAGACCCTCAAACTAATACCGACCCTCAAACGAATACAGACCCTCAAACTAATACAGTCCCTCAAACAATGCAGTCCCTCAATCTAATGCAGACCCTCAAACTAATACATACCCTCAAACGAATACAGTCTCTCACACTAATGCAGACCCTCAAACTTATGCAGTCCCTCAAACTTATACATTCCCTCAAACTGATACAGCCCCTCAATCTAATATAGACCCACTATCTAATACAGACCCTCAATCTAATATAGACCCAATATCTAATACAGCCCCTCAATCTAATATAGACACACTATCTGAGACAGACCCTCAAACTAATGCAGACCCTCAAACTAATACAATCCCTGAAACTAATACAGCGCCTAACTCTAGTACAGTCCCTCAAACTAATGCAGTACCTGAAACATATACAGTCTCTCAAAGTATTACAGTCCCTCGAACGAATCCAGACCCTCACACTAATACATACCCTCAAACAAATACAGACCCACAAACTAATATGGTCCCTCAAACTAATACAGTCCCACAAACTAAAACAGACCCTTAAATTAACAAAGCCTCAATCTAATGCAATCGCTCAAACGAATACAGACCCTCAAACCAATAAGACCCTCAATCCAATACAGTCCCTCAAACTAATACAGATCCTCAAACTAATACAGACCCTCAAACTAATACAATCCCTCAAACTTATACAGACCCTCAAACTTATACAGATCCTCAAACTAATACAGACCCTCAAACTAATACAGACCCGCTAACTAATACAGACCCGCAAACTAATACATACCCTCAAACTAATACAAATCCGCAAACTAATACAAACCCTCAAACTAATACAGACCCGCAAACCAATACAAACCCTCAAACTAATACAGACCCGCAAACTAATACAGATACTCAAAGTAATACAGACCCGCTAACTAATATGATCCCTCAAACTAATACAGTCCCACAAACTAATAGAGACCCTTAAATTAACAAATCCTCAAACTAATACAATCCCTCAAACTAATACAGACCCTCAAATGAATACAGACCCTCAAACTAATACAGTCCCTCAAACTAATGCAGACCTCAAACCAATCATGACCCTCAAACGAATACAGACCCTCAAAAATACAGAGCCTCAAACGAATACAGTCTCTCAAACTAATGCAGACCCTCACACTAATACAGATCCTCATACTAATACAGACCCTCTAACTAATAAAGAACCTCAAACCAATACAGACCCACAAACTAATACAGACCCTCAAACAAATACAGACGATCAAACAAATACAGACCCGCAAACTAATACATTCCCTCAAACTAATACAGACGCTCAAACTTATACAGACCCTCAAACTAATGCAGACCCTCAAACCAATACAGACCCTCAAACTAATACAGACCCTCTAACTAATACAGATCCTCAAACTAATACAATCCCTCCAACTAATACAGACCCGCAAACTAATACAAACCCTCAAACTAATACAAATCCGCAAACTAATACAAACCCTCAAACTAATACAGACCCGCAAACCAATACAAACCCTCAAACTAATACATACCCGCAAACTAATACAGACACTCAAACTAATACAGACCCGCTAACTAATATGTTCCCTCAAACTAATACAGTCCCGCAAACTAATAGAGACCTTCAAACTCATGCAGTCCCTCAAACTAATACAATCCCTCAAACTAATACAGACCCTCACACTAATACAGACCCTCAAACCAATACAGACCCACAATCTAATGCAGACCCTCAAACTAAAACAGACCCTCAAACAGATACAGACCCTCAATGTAATATGGCCCGAAAAACTAATACAGTCCCTCAAAGTTATACATTCTCTCAAACTAATCCAGTCCCTCAAATTACCACAGTCCCTCAAACTAAAACAGACGCTCAATCTTATCCAATCCCTCAAGCTAATACAGTTCCTCAAAGTAATACAATCTCTCAAACTAATACAGACCCTCAAACTAATACAGACCCTCAAACCAATACATACCCTCAAACTAATACAGACCCTCAAACTAATACGGACCTGCAAACTAATACAGATCCTCAAACTAATCCAATCCCACATACTAATTCAGACCCTCAATCCAATACAGACGCTCAAACGAATACAGACCTTCAAACTAATGCAGACCCTCAAAGTAATACAGTCCCACAAACTAATACAGACAGTTAAATTAACAATCCCTCAAACTAATACAATCCCTCAAAATAATGCAGACCCTCAAACCAATACAGACCCTCAAACTAATACAGACCCTCAAACTAATACAGATCCTCAAACTAATACAGTCCTTCAAACTAATACAACCTCTGAAACTGATACAGCCCCTCAATCTAATATAGACCCACAATCTAATAAAGACACTCAAAATAAAACAGACCCTCAAACGAATAAAGACCCTCAGACGAATACAGACCCTCAAAGTGATATCGTCCCTCAAAGTAATACAGTCCCTCAAACTGATACAGTCTCTCAAACTAATCCAGTCCCTCAAATTACTACAGTCCCTCAAAGTAAAATCGACACTCAAACGAATACAGACCCTCAAACTAAAACAGTCCCTCAAACTAATGCAGACCCTCAAACGAATACAGACCCTCAAAAATACAGAGCCTCAAACGAACACAGTCTCTCAAACTAATGCAGACCCTCACACTAATACAGATCCTCATACTAATACAGACCCTCTAACTAATAAAGAACCTCAAACCAATACAGACCCACAAACTAATACAGACCCTCAAACAAATACAGACGCTCAAACAAATACAGACCCGCAAACTAATACATTCCCTCAAGCTAATACAGATCCTCAAACTAATACAGATCCTCAAACTAATACAATCCCTCAAACTAATACAGAACCTCAAACTTATACAGACCCTCAAACTAATACAGACCCTCAAACTAATACAGACCCTCTAACTAATACAGACCCGCAAACTAATACAAACCCTCAAACTAATACAAATCCGCAAACTAATACAAACCCTCAAACTAATACAGACCCGCAAACCAATACAAACCCTCAAACTAATACAGACCCGCAAACAAATACAGACACTCAAACTAATACAGACCCGCTATCTAATATGTTCCCTCAAACTAATACAGTCCCACAAACTAATAGAGACCCTTAAATTAACAAATCCTCAAACTAATACAATCCCTCAAACTAATACAGACCCTCAAACTAATACAGACCCTCAAACCAATACAGACCTTCAAACCAATACTGACCCTCAAACTAATACAGATCCTCAACCTAATACAATCCCTCAAATCAATACAGACCCTCAAACCAATACAGACCCTCAAACTAATACAGCTCCTCAAACTAATACAGATCCTCAAACTAATGCAGACCCGCAAACTAATACAAACACTCAAACTGATACAGACCCGCTAACTAATATGGTCCCTCAAACTAATACAGTCCCACAAACTAATAGAGACCCTTAAATTAACAAACCCTCAAACTAATACAATCCCTCAAACTAATACAGATCCTCAAATTAATACAATCCCTCCAACTAATACAGACCCTCAAACTAATACAAACCCTCACACTAATACAGATCCTCATACTAATACAGACCCTCCAACTAATAAAGAACCTCAAACCAATACAGACCCACAAACTAATAGAGACCCTCAAACAAATACAGACGCTCAAATTTATACAGACCCTCAAACTAATGCAGACCCTCAAACCAATACAGACCCTCAAACTAATACAGACCCTCTAACTAATACAGATCCTCAAACTAATACAATCCCTCCAACTAATACAGACACTCAAAATAATGCAGACCCTCAAACTAATACAGATCCTCAAACTAATACACACCCTCAAACTAATACAGACCCTCAAAGTAATATGGTCCCTCAAAGTAATACAGTCCCTCAAATTACTACAGTCCCTCAAACTAAAACCGACCCTCAAACGCATACAGACCTTCAAGCTAATACAGTCCCTCAAACTAATGCAGACCCTCAAACTAATACAGTCCCTCAAACTAATGCAGTCCCTCAAACTAATGCAGACCCTCAAACTAATACATACCCTCAAACGAATACAGTCTCTCAGACTAATGCAGACCCTCAAACTTATGCAGTCCCTCAAACTTATACATTCCCTCAAACTAATACAGCCCCTCAATCTAATATAGACCCACTATCCAGTACAGACCCTCAAACTTATACAGACCCTCAAACTAATACATCCCCTCAATCTAATATAGACCCACTATCTGAGACAGACCCTCAAACTAATGCAGACCCTAAAACCGATACAATCCCTGAAACTAATGCAGCGCCTGAGTCTAGTACAGTCCCTCAAACTAGTGCAGTACCTGAAACTTATACAGTCTCTCAAAGTAATACAGTCCCTCAAACCAATACAGACCCTCAAACTAATACAGACCCTCAAACTAATACAGATCCTCAAACTAATACAGACCCTCTAACTAATACAGACGCTCAAACAAATACAGACCATCAAACTAATACAATCCCTCAAACTAATACAGACCCTCAAACTTATACAGACTCTCAAACTAATACAGACCCTCAATCTAATACAGACCCGCTAACTAATACAGACCCGCAAACTAAGACAAACCCTCAAACTAATACAGACCCGCAAACCAATACAGACACTCAAACTAATACAGACCCGCGAACTAATATCGTCCCTCAAACTAATACAGTCCCACAAACTAATACAGACCCTTAAATTAACAAACCCTCAAACTAATACAGTCCCTCAAACTAATACAGATCCTCACACTAATACAGACCCTCAAACCAATACAGACCCTCAAACCAATACAGACCCTCAAACTAATACAGCTCCTCAAACTAATACAGATCCTCAAACTAATGCAGACCCGCAAACTAATACAAACACTCAAACTGATACAGACCCGCTAACTAATATGGTCCCTCAAACTAATACAGTCCCACAAGCTAATAGAGACCCTTAAATTAACAAACCCTCAAACTAATACAATCCCTCAAACTAATACAGATCCTCAAATTAATACAATCCCTCCAACTAATACAGACCCTCAAACTAATACAAACCCTCACACTAATACAGATCCTCATACTAATACAGACCCTCAAACTAATAAAGAACCTCAAACCAATACAGACCCGCAAACTAATACAGACACTCAAACTAATACAGACCCGCGAACTAATATCGTCCCTCAAACTAATACAGTCCCACAAACTAATACAGACCCTTAAATTAACAAACCCTCAAACTAATACAGTCCCTCAAACTAATACAGACCCTCACACTAATACAGACCCTCAAACTAATACCGACCCTCAAACGAATACAGGCCCTCAAACTAATACAGTCCCTCAAACAATGCAGTCCCTCAATCTAATGCAGACCCTCAAACTAATACATACCCTCAAACGAATACAGTCTCTCACACTGATGCAGACCCTCAAACTTATGCAGTCCCTCAAACTTTTACATTCCCTCAAACTGATACAGCCCCTCAATCTAATATAGACCCACTATCTAATACAGACCCTCAAACTTATACAGACCCTCAAACTAATACAGCCCCCCAATCTAATATAGACCCACTATCTGAGACAGACCCTCAAACTAATGCAGACCCTCAAACTAATACAATCCCTGAAACTAATACAGCGCCTAACTCCAGTACAGTCCCTCAAACTAATGCAGTACCTGAAACTTATACAGTCTCTCAAAGTATTACAGTCCCTCGAACTAATCCAGACCCTCACACTAATACATACCCTCAAACAAATACAGACCCGCAAACTAATATGGTCCCTCAAACTAATACAGTCCCACAAACTAAAACAGACCCTTAAATCAACAAAGCCTCAATCTAATACAATCCCTCAAACTAATACAGACCCTCAAACCAATAAGACCCTCAATCCAATACAGTCCCTCAAACTAATACAGATCCTCAAACTAATACAGACCCTCAAACTAATACAATCCCTCAAACTTATACAGACCCTCAAACTAATACAGACCCTCAAACTAATACAGACCCGCTAACTAATACAGACCCGCAAACAAATGCATATGCCTCAAACTAATACAAATCCGCAAACTAATACAAACCCTCAAACTAATACAGACCCGCAAACCAATACAAACCCTCAAACTAATACAGACCCGCAAACTAATACAGATACTCTAACTAATACAGACCCGCTAACTAATATGGTCCCACAAACTAATACAGTCCCACAAACTAATAGAGACCCTTAAATTAACAAACCCTCAAACTAATACAATCCCTCAAACTAATACAGACCCTCACACTAATACAGACCCTCAAACCAATACAGACCCACAATCTAATGCAGACCCTCAAACTAAAACAGACCCTCAAACAGATACAGACCCTCAATGTAATATGGCCCGAAAAACTAATACAGTCCCTCAAAGTTATACATTCTCTCAAACTAATCCAGTCCCTCAAATTACCACAGTCCCTCAAACTAAAACAGACGCTCAATCTTACCCAATACCTCAAGCTAATACAGTTCCTCAAAGTAATACAATCCCTCAAACTAATACAGACCCGCAAACTAATACAGACCCTCAAACCAATACATACCCTCAAACTAATACAGACCCTCAAACTAATACGGACCTGCAAACTAATACAGATCCTCAAACTAATCCAATCCCACATACTAATTCAGACCCTCAATCTAATACAGACGCTCAAACGAATACAGACCTTCAAACTAATGCAGACCCTCAAACTAATACAGACCCACAAACTAATACAGACAATTAAATTAACAATTCCTCAAACTAATACAATCCCTCAAAATAATGCAGACCCTCAAACCAATACAGACCCTCAAACTAATACAGACCCTCAAACTAATACAGATCCTCAAACTAATACAGTCCTTCAAACTAATACAACCTCTGAAACTGATACAGCCCCTCAATCTAATATAGACCCACAATCTAATACAGACACTCAAAATAAAACAGACCCTCAAACGAATAAAGACCCTCAAACGAATACAGACCCTCAAAGTGATATCGTCCCTCAAAGTAATACAGTCCCTCAAACTTATACAGTCTCTCAAACTAATCCAGTCCCTCAAATTACTACAGTCCCTCAAACTAAAATCGACACTCAAACGAATACAGACCCTCAAACTAAAACAGTCCCTCAAACTAATGCAGACCCTCAAACTAATACAGACCCTCAAACGAATACAGACCCTCAAACTAATACAGTCCCTCAAACTAATGCAGACCTCAAACCAATACTGACCCTCAAACGAATACAGACCCTCAAAAATACAGAGCCTCAAACGAATACAGTCTCTCAAACTAATGCAGACACTCACACTAATACAGACACGCAAACTAATGAAGTCCCTCAAATTAACAATCCTCAAACTAATACAGTCTCTCAAACAAATGCAGACCCTCAAAGCTATAAAGTCCCTCAAACTTATACAGTCCCTTAAACTAAAACAGCCCCTCAATCTAATATAGACCCACTATCTAATACAGACCCTCATACTAAAACAGACCCTCAGACTAATACACACCCTCAAACTAATACAGACCCTTATAGTAATATGGTCCTTCAAAGCAACACAGTCCCTCAAACTTATGCAGTCTCTCAAAGTAATCCAGACCCTCAAATTACTACAGTCCCTCAAACCAAAACAGACCCTCAAACGAATACAGGCCCTCAAACTAATACAGTCCCTCAAACTAATGCAGACCCTCAAACAAATACATACCCTCAAACGAATACAGTCTCTCAGACTAAAGCAGACCCTCACCCAAATGCATACCCTCAAACTTATACAGTCCCTCAAACTTATACATTCCCTCAAACGAATACAGACCCTCACACTAATGCTGACACGCAAACTAATAAAGTCCCTCAAATTAACAATCCCTCAAACTAATACAGACTCTCAAACTAATGCAGACCCTCAAACTTATACAGTCCTTCAAACTAATACAGCCCCTCAATCTAATATAGACCCACTATCTAATACAGACCCTCAAACTAAAATAGACCCTCAAGCTAATACACACCCTCAAACTAATACAAACCCTCAAAGTAATATGGTCCCACAAAGTAATAAAGTCCCTCAAACATATACAGTCTCTCAACCTACCAGTCCCTCAAATTAATACAGTCCCTCAAACTAAAACCGACTCTCAAACGAATACAGACCCTCAAGCTAATACGGTCCCTCAAACTATTGCAGACCCTCAAACTAATACATACCCTCAAACGAATACAGTCTCTCAGACTAATGCAGACCCTCACACTAATGCAGACCCTCAAACTAATACAGACCCTCAATCTAATATCGACCCACTATCTAATACAGACCCTCAAACTAATACAGACCCACAAACTAATACAGACCCTCAAACGAATACAGACCCTCAAAAATACAGACCCTCAAACGAATACAGTCGCTCAAACTAATGCAGACCCTCACACGAATACAGACACGCAAACTAATAAAGTCCCTCAAATTAACAATCCCTTAAACTAATACAGTCTCTCACACTAATGCAGACCCTCAAAGTCATGCAGTCCCTCAAACGTATACAGTCCCTTAAACTAATACAGCCCCTCAATCTAATATCGACCCACTATCTAATACAGACCCTCAAACTAAAACAGACCCTCAAACTAATACACACCCTCAAACTAATACAGACACTCAAAGTAATATGGTCCCTCAAAGTAATAAAGTCTCTCAAACTAATCCAGACCCTCAAATTACTACAGTCCCTCAAACTAACACCGACCCTCAAACGAATACAGACCCTCAAACTAATACAGTCCCTCAAACTAATGCAGACCCTCAAACTAATACAAACCCTCAAACGAATGCACTCTCTCAAACTAATGCAGACCCTCACACTAATGCTAACACGCAAACTAATAAAGTCCCTCAAATTAACAATCCCTCAAACTAATACAGACTCTCAAACTAATGCAGACCCTCAAACTTATACAGTCCTTCAAACTAATACAGCCCCTCAATCTAATATAGACCCACTATCTAATATAGACCCTCAAACGAATACAGACCCACAAACTAATACAGACCCTCAAACGAATACAGACCCTCAAAAAATACAGACCCACAAACGAATACAGTCTCTCAAACTAATGCAGACCCTCACACGAATACAGACACGCAAACTAATAAAGTCCCTCAAATTAACAATCCCTTAAACTAATACAGTCTCTCACACTAATGCAGACCCTCAAAGTCATGCAGTCCCTCAAACGTATACAGTCCCTTAAACTAACACAGCCCCTCAATCTAATATCGACCCACTATCTAATACAGACCCTCAAACTAAAACAGACCCTCAAACTAACACACACCCTCAAACTAATACAGACACTCAAAGTAATATGGTCCCTCAAAGTAATACAGTCTCTCAAACTAATCCAGAACTTCAAATTACTACAGTCCCTCAAACTAACACCGACCCTCAAACGAATACAGACCCTCAAACTAATACAGTCCCTCAAACTAATGCAGACCCTCAAACTAATACAAACCCTCAAACGAATGCACTCTCTCAAACTAATGCAGACACTCACACTAATGCTGACACGCAAACTAATAAAGTCCCTCAAATTAACAATCCCTCAAACTAATACAGACTCTCAAACCAATGCAGACCCTCAAACTTATACAGTCCTTCAAACTAATACAGCCCCTCAATCTAATATAGACCCACTATCTAATATAGACCCTCAAACTAAAATAGACCCTCAAGCTAATACACACCCTCAAACTAATACAAACCCTCAAAGTAATATGGTCCCACAAAGTAATAAAGTCCCTCAAACATATACAGTCTCTCAACCTACCAGTCCCTCAAATTACTACAGTCCCTCAAATTAAAACCGACCCTCAAACGAATACAGACCCTCAAGCTAATACGGTCCCTCAAACTATTGCAGTCCATCAAACTAATACATACCCTCAAACGAATACAGTCTCTCAGACTAATGCAGACCCTCACACTAATGCAGACCCTCAAACTAATACAGACCCTCAATCTAATATCGACCCACTATCTAATACAGACCCTCAAACTAATAGAGACCCTCAAACTAATACAGCCCCTCAATCTAATATAGACCCTATATCTAAGACAGACCCTCAAACTAATGCAGACCGTCAAACTGATACAGTCTCTCAAACTTGTACAGTCCCTCAAACTAATACAATCCATGAAACTGATACAGCGCCTGAGTATAGTCCAGTCCCTCAAACTAATGCAGTACCTGAAACTTATACAGTCTCTCAAAGTAATACAGTCCCTCGAACTGATACAGACCCTCAAACTAATACATACCCTCAAACTAAAACAGACCCGCAAACTAATATGGTCCCTCAAACTAATACAGTCCCACAAACTAATACAGACCTTCAAACTAATACGGACCCTCAAACTAATACAGATCCTCAAACTAATCCAATCCCACATACTAATTCAGACCCTCAATCCAATAAAGACGCTCAAACGAATACAGACCTTCAAACTAATGCAGACACTTAAATTAACAATCCCTCAAACCAAAACAGACCCTCAAACTAATACAGACCCTCAAACTAATACAGATCCTCAAACTAATACAGTCCTTCAAACTAATACAACCTCTGAAACTGATACAGCCCCTCAATCTAATATAGACCCACAATCTAATACAGACACTCAAAATAAAACAGACCCTCAAACGAATAAAGACCCTCAAACGAATACAGACCCTCAAAGTGATATCGTCCCTCAAAGTAATGCAGTCCCTCAAACTTATACAGTCTCTCAAACAAATCCAGTCCCTCAAATTACTACAGTCCCTCAAACTAAAATCGACACTCAAACGAATACAGACCCTCAAACTAAAACAGTCCCTCAAACTAATGCAGACCCTCAAACTAATACAGACCCTCAAACGAATACAGACCCTCAAACTAATACAGTCCCTCAAACTAATGCAGACCTCAAACCAATACTGACCCTCAAACGAATACAGACCTTCAAAAATACAGAGCCTCAAACGAATACAGTCTCTCAAACTAATGCAGACACTCACACTAATACAAACACTCACACTAATGAAGTCCCTCAAATTAACAATCCTCAAACTAATACAGTCTCTCAAACAAATGCAGACCCTCAAAGCTATAAAGTCCCTCAAACTTATACAGTCCCTTAAACTAATACAGCCCCTCAATCTAATATAGACCCACTATCTAATACAGACCCTCATACTAAAACAGACCCTCAGACTAATACACACCCTCAAACTAATACAGACCCTTATAGTAATATGGTCCCTCAAAGCAACACAGTCCCTCAAACTTATGCAGTCTCTCAAAGTAATCCAGACCCTCAAATTACTACAGTCCCTCAAACCAAAACCGACCCTCAAACGAATACAGACCCTCAAACTAATACAGTCCCTCAAACTAATGCAGACCCTCAAACTAATACATACCCTCAAACGAATACAGTCTCTCAGACTAAAGCAGACCCTCACCCAAATGCAGACCCTCAAACTTATACAGTCCCTCAAACTTATACATTCCCTCAAACTAATACAGACCCTCACACTAATGCTGACACGCAAACTAATAAAGTCCCTCAAATTAACAATCCCTCAAACTAATACAGACTCTCAAACTAATGCAGACCCTCAAACTTATACAGTCCTTCAAACTAATACAGCCCCTCAATCTAATATAGACCCACTATCTAATACAGACCCTCAAACTAAAATAGACCCTCAAGCTAATACACACCCTCAAACTAATACAAACCCTCAAAGTAATATGGTCCCACAAAGTAATAAAGTCCCTCAAACATATACAGTCTCTCAACCTACCAGTCCCTCAAATTAATACAGTCCCTCAAACTAAAACCGACTCTCAAACGAATACAGACCCTCAAGCTAATACGGTCCCTCAAACTATTGCAGACCCTCAAACTAATACATACCCTCAAACGAATACAGTCTCTCAGACTAATGCAGACCCTCACACTAATGCAGACCCTCAAACTAATACAGACCCTCAATCTAATATCGACCCACTATCTAATACAGACCCTCAAACTAATACAGACCCACAAACTAATACAGACCCTCAAACGAATACAGACCCTCAAAAATACAGACCCTCAAACGAATACAGTCGCTCAAACTAATGCAGACCCTCACACGAATACAGACACGCAAACTAATAAAGTCCCTCAAATTAACAATCCCTTAAACTAATACAGTCTCTCACACTAATGCAGACCCTCAAAGTCATGCAGTCCCTCAAACGTATACAGTCCCTTAAACTAATACAGCCCCTCAATCTAATATCGACCCACTATCTAATACAGACCCTCAAACTAAAACAGACCCTCAAACTAATACACACCCTCAAACTAATACAGACACTCAAAGTAATATGGTCCCTCAAAGTAATAAAGTCTCTCAAACTAATCCAGACCCTCAAATTACTACAGTCCCTCAAACTAACACCGACCCTCAAACGAATACAGACCCTCAAACTAATACAGTCCCTCAAACTAATGCAGACCCTCAAACTAATACAAACCCTCAAACGAATGCACTCTCTCAAACTAATGCAGACCCTCACACTAATGCTAACACGCAAACTAATAAAGTCCCTCAAATTAACAATCCCTCAAACTAATACAGACTCTCAAACTAATGCAGACCCTCAAACTTATACTGTCCTTCAAACTAATACAGCCCCTCAATCTAATATAGACCCACTATCTAATATAGACCCTCAAACGAATACAGACCCACAAACTAATACAGACCCTCAAACGAATACAGACCCTCAAAAATACAGACCCACAAACGAATACAGTCTCTCAAACTAATGCAGACACTCACACGAATACAGACACGCAAACTAATAAAGTCCCTCAAATTAACAATCCCTTAAACTAATACAGTCTCTCACACTAATGCAGACCCTCAAAGTCATGCAGTCCCTCAAACGTATACAGTCCCTTAAACTAACACAGCCCCTCAATCTAATATCGACCCACTATCTAATACAGACCCTCAAACTAAAACAGACCCTCAAACTAATACACACCCTCAAACTAATACAGACACTCAAAGTAATATGGTCCCTCAAAGTAATACAGTCTCTCAAACTAATCCAGAACTTCAAATTACTACAGTCCCTCAAACTAACACCGACCCTCAAACGAATACAGACCCTCAAACTAATACAGTCCCTCAAACTAATGCAGACCCTCAAACTAATACAAACCCTCAAACGAATGCACTCTCTCAAACTAATGCAGACCCTCACACTAATGCTTACACGCAAACTAATAAAGTCCCTCAAATTAACAATCCCTCAAACTAATACAGACTCTCAAACTAATGCAGACCCTCAAACTTATACAGTCCTTCAAACTAATACAGCCCCTCAATCTAATATAGACCCACTATCTAATATAGACCCTCAAACTAAAATAGACCCTCAAGCTAATACACACCCTCAAACTAATACAAACCATCAAAGTAATATGGTCCCACAAAGTAATAAAGTCCCTCAAACATATACAGTCTCTCAACCTACCAGTCCCTCAAATTACTACAGTCCCTCAAATTAAAACCGACCCTCAAACGAATACAGACCCTCAAGCTAATACGGTCCCTCAAACTATTGCGGACCATCAAACTAATACATACCCTCAAACGAATACAGTCTCTCAGACTAATGCAGACCCTCACACTAATGCAGACCCTCAAACTAATACAGACCCTCAATCTAATATCGACCCACTATCTAATACAGACCCTCAAACTAATAGAGACCCTCAAACTAATACAGCCCCTCAATCTAATATAGACCCTATATCTAAGACAGACCCTCAAACTAATGCAGACCGTCAAACTGATACAGTCTCTCAAACTTATACAGTCCCTCAAACTAATACAATCCATGAAACTGATACAGCGCCTGAGTATAGTCCAGTCCCTCAAACTAATGCAGTACCTGAAACTTATACAGTCTCTCAAAGTAATACAGTCCCTCGAACTGATACAGACCCTCAAACTGATACATACCCTCAAACTAATACAGACCCGCAAACTAATATGGTCCCTCAAACTAATACAGTCCCACAAACTAATACAGACCTTCAAACTAATACGGACCCTCAAACTAATACAGATCCTCAAACTAATCCAATCCCACATACTAATTCAGACCCTCAATCCAATACAGACGCTCAAACGAATACAGACCTTCAAACTAATGCAGACACTTAAATTAACAATCCCTCAAACCAAAACAGACCCTCAAACTAATACAGACCCTCAAACTAATACAGATCCTCAAACTAATACAGTCCTTCAAACTAATACAACCTCTGAAACTGATACAGCCCCTCAATCTAATATAGACCCACAATCTAATACAGACACTCAAAATAAAACAGACCCTCAAACGAATAAAGACCCTCAAACGAATACAGACCCTCAAAGTGATATCGTCCCTCAAAGTAATACAGTCCCTCAAACTTATACAGTCTCTCAAACAAATCCAGTCCCTCAAATTACTACAGTCCCTCAAACTAAAATCGACACTCAAACGAATACAGACCCTCAAACTAAAACAGTCCCTCAAACTAATGCAGACCCTCAAACTAATACAGACCCTCAAACGAATACAGACCCTCAAACTAATACAGTCCCTCAAACTAATACAGTCTCTCAGACTAAAGCAGACCCTCACCCAAATGCAGACACTCAAACTTATACAGTCCCTCAAACTTATACATTCCCTCAAACTAATACAGACCCTCACACTAATGCTGACACGCAAACTAATAAAGTCCCTCAAATTAACAATCCCTCAAACTAATACAGACTCTCAAACTAATGCAGACCCTCAAACTTATACAGTCCTTAAAACTAATACAGCCCCTCAATCTAATATAGACCCACTATCTAATACAGACCCTCAAACTAAAATAGACCCTCAAGCTAATACACACCCTCAAACTAATACAAACCCTCAAAGTAATATCGTCTCACAAAGTAATAAAGTCCCTCAAACATATACAGTCTCTCAACCTACCAGTCCCTCAAATTACTACAGTCCCTCAAACTAAAACCGACTCTCAAACGAATACAGACCCTCAAGCTAATACGGTCCCTCAAACTATTGCAGACCCTCAAACTAATACATACCCTCAAACGAATACAGTCTCTCAGACTAATGCAGACCCTCACACTAATGCAGACCCTCAAACTAATACAGACCCTCAATCTAATATCGACCCACTATCTAATACAGACCCTCAAACTAATACAGACCCACAAACTAATACAGACCCTCAAACGAATACAGACCCTCAAAAATACAGACCCTCAAACGAATACAATCTCTCAAACTAATGCCGACCCTCACACGAATACAGACACGCAAACTAATAAAGTCCCTCAAATTAACAATCCCTTAAACTAATACAGTCTCTCACACTAATGCAGACCCTCAAAGTCATGCAGTCCCTCAAACGTATACAGTCCCTTAAACTAATACAGCCCCTCAATCTAATATCGACCCACTATCTAATACAGACCCTCAAACTAAACCAGACCTTCAAAGCTATAAAGTCCCTCAAACTAATACAGACACTCAAAGTAATATGGTCCCTCAAAGTAATACAGTCTCTCAAACTAATCCAGACCCTCAAATTACTACAGTCCCTCAAACTAACACCGACCCTCAAACGAATACAGACCCTCAAACTAATACAGTCCCTCAAACTAATGCAGACCCTCAAACTAATACAGACCCTCAAACGGATGCACTCTCTCAAACTAATGCAGACCCTCACACTAATGCTTACACGCAAACTAATAAAGTCCCTCAAATTAACAATCCCTCAAACTAATACAGACTCTCAAACTAATGCAGACCCTCAAACTTGTACAGTCCTTCAAACTAATACAGCCCCTCAATCTAAGATAGACCCACTATCTAATATAGACCCTCAAACAAAAATAGACCCTCAAGCTAATACACACCCTCAAACTAATACAAACCCTCAAAGTAATATGGTCCCACAAAGTAATAAAGTCCCTCAAACATATACAGTCTCTCAACCTACCAGTCTCTCAAATTACTACAGTCCCTCAAACTAAAACCGACCCTCAAACGAATACAGACCCTCAAGCTAATACGGTCCCTCAAACTATTGCAGACCATCAAACTAATACATACCCTCAAACGAATACAGTCTCTCAGACTAATGCAGACCCTCACACTAATGCAGACCCTCAAACTAATACAGACCCTCAATCTAATATCGACCCACTATCTAATACAGACCCTCAAACTAATAGAGACCCTCAAACTAATACAGCCCCTCAAACTAATACAGACCCAATATCTAAGACAGACCCTCAAACTAATGCAGACCGTCAAACTGATACAGTCTCTCAAACTTATACAGTCCCTCAAACTAATACAATCCATGAAACTGATACAGCGCCTGAGTATAGTCCAGTCCCTCAAACTAATGCAGTACCTGAAACTTATACTGTCTCTCAAAGTAATACAGTCCCTCGAACCGATACAGACCCTCAAACTAATACAGACCCGCAAACTAATATGGTCCCTCAAACTAATACAGTCCCACAAACTAATACGGACCCTCAAACTAATACAGATCCTCAAACTAATCCAATCCCACATACTAATTCAGACCCTCAATCCAATACAGACGCTCAAACGAATACAGACCTTCAAACTAATGCAGACCCTCAAACTAATACAGTCCCACAAACTAATACAGACACTTAAATTAACAATCCCTCAAACTAATACAATCCCTCAAAATAATGCAGACCCTCAAACCAATACAGACCCTCAAACTAATACAGACCCTCAAACTAATACAGATCCTCAAACTAATACAGTCCTTCAAACTAATACAACCTCTGAAACTGATACAGCCCCTCAATCTAATATAGACCCACAATCTAATACAGACACTCAAAATAAAACAGACCCTCAAACGAATAAAGACCCTCAAACGAATACAGACCCTCAAAGTGATATCGTCCCTCAAAGTAATACAGTCCCTCAAACTTATACAGTCTCTCAAACTAATCCAGTCCCTCAAATTACTACAGTCCCTCAAACTAAAATCGACACTCAAACGAATACAGACCCTCAAACTAAAACAGTCCCTCAAACTAATGCAGACCCTCAAACTAATACAGACCCTCAAACGAATACAGACCCTCAAACTAATACAGTCCCTCAAACTAATGCAGACCTCAAACCAATACTGACCCTCAAACGAAGACAGACCCTCAAAAATACAGAGCCTCAAACGAATACAGTCTCTCAAACTAATGCAGACACTCACACTAATACAGACACGCAAACTAATGAAGTCCCTCAAATTAACAATCCTCAAACTAATACAGTCTCTCAAACAAATGCAGACCCTCAAAGCTATAAAGTCCCTCAAACTTATACAGTCCCTTAAACTAATACAGCCCCTTAATCTAATATAGACCCACTATCTAATACAGACCCTCATACTAAAACAGACCCTCAGACTAATACACACCCTCAAACTAATACAGACCCTTATAGTAATATGGTCCCTCAAAGCAACACAGTCCCTCAAACTTATGCAGTCTCTCAAAGTAATCCAGACCCTCAAATTACTACAGTCCCTCAAACCAAAACCGACCCTCAAACGAATACAGACCCTCAAACTAATACAGTCCCTCAAACTAATGCAGACCCTCAAACTAATACATACCCTCAAACGAATACAGTCTCTCAGACTAAAGCAGACCCTCACCCAAATGCAGACCCTCAAACTTATACAGTCCCTCAAACTTATACATTCCCTCAAACTAATACAGACCCTCACACTAATGCTGACACGCAAACTAATAAAGTCCCTCAAATTAACAATCCCTCAAACTAATACAGACTCTCAAACTAATGCAGACTCTCAAACTTATACAGTCCTTCAAACTAATACAGCCCCTCAATCTAATATAGACCCACTATCTAATACAGACCCTCAAACTAAAATAGACCCTCAAGCTAACACACACCCTCAAACTAATACAAACCCTCAAAGTAATATGGTCCCACAAAGTAATAAAGTCCCTCAAACATATACAGTCTCTCAACCTACCAGTCCCTCAAATTACTACAGTCCCTCAAACTAAAACCGACTCTCAAACGAATACAGACCCTCAAGCTAATACGGTCCCTCAAACTATTGCAGACCCTCAAACTAATACATACCCTCAAACGAATACAGTCTCTCAGACTAATGCAGACCCTCACACTAATGCAGACCCTCAAACTAATACAGACCCTCAATCTAATATCGACCCACTATCTAATACAGACCCTCAAACGAATACAGACCCACAAACTAATACAGACCCTCAAACGAATACAGACCCTCAAAAAATACAGACCCTCAAACGAATACAGTCTCTCAAACTAATGCAGACCCTCACACGAATACAGACACGCAAACTAATAAAGTCCCTCAAATTAACAATCCCTTAAACTAATACAGTCTCTCACACTAATGCAGACCCTCAAAGTCATGCAGTCCCTCAAACGTATACAGTCCCTTAAACTAATACAGCCCATCAATCTAATATCGACCAACTATCTAATACAGACCCTCAAACTAAAACAGACCCTCAAACTAATACACACCCTCAAACTAATACAGACACTCAAAGTAATATGGTCCCTCAAAGTAATACAGTCTCTCAAACTAATCCAGACCCTCAAATTACTACAGTCCCTCAAACTAACACCGACCCTCAAACGAATACAGACCCTCAAACTAATACAGTCCCTCAAACTAATGCCGACCCTCAAACTAATACAGACCCTCAAACGAATGCACTCTCTCAAACTAATGCAGACCCTCACACTAATGCTGACACGCAAACTAATAAAGTCCCTCAAATTAACAATCCCTCAAACTAATACAGACTCTCAAACCAATGCAGACCCTCAAACTTATACAGTCCTTCAAACTAATACAGCCCCTCAATCTAATATAGACCCACTATCTAATATAGACCCTCAAACTAAAATAGACCCTCAAGCTAATACACACCCTCAAACTAATACAAACCCTCAAAGTAATATGGTCCCACAAAGTAATAAAGTCCCTCAAACATATACAGTCTCTCAACCTACCAGTCTCTCAAATTACTACAGTCCCTCAAACTAAAACCGACCCTCAAACGAATACAGACCCTCAAGCTAATACGGTCCCTCAAACTATTGCAGACCATCAAACTAATACATACCCTCAAACGAATACAGTCTCTCAGACTAATGCAGACCCTCACACTAATGCAGACCCTCAAACTAATACAGACCCTCAATCTAATATCGACCCACTATCTAATACAGACCCTCAAACTAATAGAGACCCTCAAACTAATACAGCCCCTCAATCTAATATAGACCCAATATCTAAGACAGACCCTCAAACTAATCCAGACCCTCAAATTACTACAGTCCCTCAATCTAACACCGACCCTCAAACGAATATAGACCCTCAAACTAATACAGTCCCTCAAACTAATGCCGACCCTCAAGCGAATACAGACCCTCAAACGAATGCACTCTCTCAAACTAATGCAGACCCTCACACTAATGCTGACACGCAAACTAATAAAGTCCCTCAAATTAACAATCCCTCAAACTAATACAGACTCTCAAACCAATGCAGACCCTCAAACTTATACAGTCCTTCAAACTAATACAGCCCCTCAATCTAATATAGACCCACTATCTAATATAGACCCTCAAACTAAAATAGACCCTCAAGCTAATACACACCCTCAAACTAATACAAACCCTCAAAGTAATATGGTCCCACAAAGTAATAAAGTCCCTCAAACATATACAGTCTCTCAACCTACCAGTCCCTCAAATTACTACAGTCCCTCAAACTAAAACCGACCCTCAAACGAATACAGACCCTCAAGCTAATACGGTCCCTCAAACTATTGCAGACCATCAAACTAATACATACCCTCAAACGAATACAGTCTCTCAGACTAATGCAGACCCTCACACTAATGCAGACCCTCAAACTAATACAGACCCTCAATCTAATATCGACCCACTATCTAATACAGACCCTCAAACTAATAGAGACCCTCAAACTAATATAGCCCCTCAATCTAATATAGACCCAATATCTAAGACAGACCCTCAAACTAATCCAGACCCTCAAATTACTACAGTCCCTCAAACTAACACCGACCCTCAAACGAATACAGACCCTCAAACTAATACAGTCCCTCAAACTAATGCCGACCCTCAAACTAATACAGATCCTCAAACGAATGCACTCTCTCAAACTAATGCAGACCCTCACACTAATGCTGACACGCAAACTAATAAAGTCCCTCAAATTAACAATCCCTCAAACTAATACAGACTCTCAAACCAATGCAGACCCTCAAACTTATACAGTCCTTCAAACTAATACAGCCCCTCAATCTAATATAGACCCACTATCTAATATAGACCCTCAAACTAAAATAGACCCTCAAGCTAATACACACCCTCAAACTAATACAAACCCTCAAAGTAATATGGTCCCACAAAGTAATAAAGTCCCTCAAACATATACAGTCTCTCAACCTACCAGTCCCTCAAATTACTACAGTTCCTCAAACTAAAACCGACCCTCAAACGAATACAGACCCTCAAGCTAATACGGTCCCTCAAACTATTGCAGACCATCAAACTAATACATACCCTCAAACGAATACAGTCTCTCAGACTAATGCAGACCCTCACACTAATGCAGACCCTCAAACTAATACAGACCCTCAATCTAATATCGACCCACTATCTAATACGGACCCTCAAACTAATAGAGACCCTCAAACTAATACAGCCCCTCAATCTAATATAGACCCAATATCTAAGACAGACCCTCAAACTAATGCAGACCGTCAAACTGATACAGTCTCTCAAACTTATACAGTCCCTCAAACTAATACAATCCATGAAGCTGCTACAGCGCCTGAGTATAGTCCAGTCCCTCAAACTAATGCAGTACCTGAAACTTATACAGTCTCTCAAAGTAATACAGTCCCTCGAACTGATACAGACCCTCAAACTAATACATACCCTCAAACTAATACAGACCCGCAAACTAATATGGTCCCTCAAACTAATACAGTCCCACAAACTAATACTGACCCTCAAACGAATACTGACCCTCAAACTAATACAGTCCCTCAAACTACTGCAGACCCTCCAACTAATACAGACCCTCAAACGAATACAGACCCTCAAAAAAATACAGACCCTCAAACGAATACATTCTCTCAAACTAATGCAGACCCTCACACTAATACAGACACGCAAACTAATAAAGTCCCTCAAATTAACAATCCCTTAAACTAATACAGTCTCTCACACTAATGCAGACCATCAAGGTTATGCAGTCCCTCAAACGTATACAGTCCCTTAAACTATTACAGCCCCACAAACTAGTATAGACCCACTATCTACTACAGACCTTCAAACTAAATCAGACCCTCAAACTAATACACACCCACAAAGTAATACGGTCCCTCAAACTTATACAGTCTCTCAAACTAATCCAGACCCTCAAATTACTATAGTGCCTCAAACTAAAACCGACCCTCAAACGAATACAGACCCTCAAACTAATACCGGCCCTCAAACCTATACAGTCTCTCAACCTACCAGTCCCTCAAATTAATACACACCCTCAAACTAATACAGACCCTCAAACTAATACAGACCCGCAAACTAATACAGACCCTCAAACTGATACAGACCCGCAAACTAATACAAACCCTCAAACTAATACAGACCCGCAAACTAATGCAAACCCTCAAACAAATACAGACCCGCAAACCAATACAAACCCTCAAGCTAATACAGACCCTCAAACGAATGCACTCTCTCAAACTAATGCAGACCCTCACACTAATGCTGACACGCAAACTAATAAAGTCCCTCAAATTAACAATCCCTCAAACTAATACAGACTCTCAAACCAATGCAGACCCTCAAACTTATACAGTCCTTCAAACTAATACAGCCCCTCAATCTAATATAGACCCACTATCTAATATAGACCCTCAAACTAAAATAGACCCTCAAGCTAATACACACCCTCAAACTAATACAAACCCTCAAAGTAATATGGTCCCACAAAGTAATAAAGTCCCTCAAACATATACAGTCTCTCAACCTACCAGTCCCTCAAATTACTACAGTCCCTCAAACTAAAACCGACCCTCAAACGAATACAGACCCTCAAGCTAATACGGTCCCTCAAACTATTGCAGACCATCAAACTAATACATACCCTCAAACGAATACAGTCTCTCAGACTAATGCAGACCCTCACACTAATGCAGACCCTCAAACTAATACAGACCCTCAATCTAATATCGACCCACTATCTAATACAGACCCTCAAACTAATAGAGACCCTCAAACTAATACAGCCCCTCAATCTAATATAGACCCAATATCTAAGACAGACCCTCAAACTAATCCAGACCCTCAAATTACTACAGTCCCTCAAACTAACACCGACCCTCAAACGAATACAGACCCTCAAACTAATACAGTCCCTCAAACTAATGCCGACCCTCAAACTAATACAGACCCTCAAACGAATGCACTCTCTCAAACTAATGCAGACCCTCACACTAATGCTGACACGCAAACTAATAAAGTCCCTCAAATTATCAATCCCTCAAACTAATACAGACTCTCAAACCAATGCAGACCCTCAAACTTATACAGTCCTTCAAACTAATACAGCCCCTCAATCTAATATAGACCCACTATCTAATATAGACCCTCAAACTAAAATAGACCCTCAAGCTAATACACACCCTCAAACTAATACAAACCCTCAAAGTAATATGGTCCCACAAAGTAATAAAGTCCCTCAAACATATACAGTCTCTCAACCTACCAGTCCCTCAAATTACTACAGTCCCTCAAACTAAAACCGACCCTCAAACGAATACAGACCCTCAAGCTAATACGGTCCCTCAAACTATTGCAGACCATCAAACTAATACATACCCTCAAACGAATACAGTCTCTCAGACTAATGCAGACCCTCACACTAATGCAGACCCTCAAACTAATACAGACCCTCAATCTAATATCGACCCACTATCTAATACGGACCCTCAAACTAATAGAGACCCTCAAACTAATACAGCCCCTCAATCTAATATAGACCCTATATCTAAGACAGACCCTCAAACTAATGCAGACCGTCAAACTGATACAGTCTCTCAAACTTATACAGTCCCTCAAACTAATACAATCCATGAAGCTGCTACAGCGCCTGAGTATAGTCCAGTCCCTCAAACTAATGCAGTACCTGAAACTTATACAGTCTCTCAAAGTAATACAGTCCCTCGAACTGATACAGACCCTCAAACTAATACATACCCTCAAACTAATACAGACCCGCAAACTAATATGGTCCCTCAAACTAATACAGTCCCACAAACTAATACTGACCCTCAAACGAATACTGACCCTCAAACTAATACAGTCCCTCAAACTACTGCAGACCCTCCAACTAATACAGACCCTCAAACGAATACAGACCCTCAAAAAATACAGACCCTCAAACGAATACATTCTCTCAAACTAATGCAGACCCTCACACTAATACAGACACGCAAACTAATAAAGTCCCTCAAATTAACAATCCCTTAAACTAATACAGTCTCTCACACTAATGCAGACCATCAAGGTTATGCAGTCCCTCAAACGTATACAGTCCCTTAAACTATTACAGCCCCACAAACTAGTATAGACCCACTATCTACTACAGACCTTCAAACTAAATCAGACCCTCAAACTAATACACACCCACAAAGTAATACGGTCCCTCAAACTTATACAGTCTCTCAAACTAATCCAGACCCTCAAATTACTATAGTGCCTCAAACTAAAACCGACCCTCAAACGAATACAGACCCTCAAACTAATACCGGCCCTCAAACCTATACAGTCTCTCAACCTACCAGTCCCTCAAATTAATACACACCCTCAAACTAATACAGACCCTCAAACTAATACAGACCCGCAAACTAATACAGACCCTCAAACTGATACAGACCCGCAAACTAATACAAACCCTCAAACTAATACAGACCCGCAAACTAATGCAAACCCTCAAACAAATACAGACCCGCAAACCAATACAAACCCTCAAACTAATACAGACCCAAAAACTAATACAGACACTCAAACTAATACAGACCCGCTAACTAATATGGTCCCTCAAACTAATACAGTCCCACAGACTAATACAGACCCTTAAATTAACAAACCCTCAAACTGATACAAACCCTCAAACTAATACAAACCCTCGCCATCCCAGGAATCAGTCTGACGAATCTTCGCTGCACTCCCTCCATAGCAAGAACATCATTCCTCAGATAAGGAGACCAACACTGCACACAATACACAAGCTGTGGTCTCACCAAAGCCTTATATAATTGCAGCAAGACATCCTTGCTCCTGTACTCGATTCCTCTCGCTATGAAGGTCAACATACCATTTGCCTTCTTAACTGCCTGCATGCTTACTTTCAGTGCCTGGTGCACAAGGACACCAAGGTCTCGCTGGACCTCCCCATTTCCCAATCTATCGCTGGTCAGATAATAATCTGCCTTTCTGTTTTTGCCACCAAAGTGGATAACCTCACATTTATCCACATTATACTGCATCTGCCATGTATGTGCCCACTCACTCACTGTCCAACTCACACTGGAGCTTCTATGCATCCTCCTCACAGCTCACACTCCCACCCAGCTTTTTGTCATCTGCAAACATGGGTATAGTACATTTAATTCCCTCATCTATATCATTAATATACATTGTGAATATCTGGGCTCCTAGCACTGATCCCTGCAGTACCCCACTAGTCACTGCCTGCCACTCGGGAGAAGACCCATTTATTCCTACTATTTGTTTCCTGTCTGCCAACCAGTTCTCTCTCCATGACAGCACCTTACTCCCAATCCCATGTGCTTTAACTTTGAACGCTAATCTCTTATGTGGGATCTTATCGAAAGCCTTCTTAAAGTCAAAATACACCACATCCACTGGTTCTCCCTTATCTATTCTACTAGTTACATCCTGAAACAATCCCAGTAGATTTGTCAAGCATGATTTGCCTTTCATAAATCCATGTTGACTTTGTCCGATCCTGTCACTCTTTTCCAAGTGCTCTGCTATTACATCTTTTATAATGGACTCTATCATTTTCCCCACGACTGATGTCAGGCTAACTGGTCTATAATTCGCTGTTTTCTCTATGCCTCCTTTTCTAAATACTGGGGATGCATTATCTACCTTCCAATCTGTTCCAGAGTCGATAGAATTTTGAAAACTGACCAGATTTGCATCTACTATTTCGAGGGCCACTTCCTTAAGTACTCCGGGATGTAGATTATCAGGCCCTGGGGATTTATCGACCTTCAATCCCATCAATTTCCCAAACACCATTTCCCTACTAATACTGATGTCATACAGTTCCTCTTTCTCACTAGACCTTAGTGTTGCCCAACATTTCTGGGAGGTAATTTGTGTCCTCCTTTGTGAGGGCAGAACCAAAGTATGTATTTAATTGGTCTGCCATTTCTTTGCTCCCTATAATACATTCCTCCATTTCTGACTGGAAGGGACACACATTTGCCTTCACTAATCTTTTTCTCTTCACATATCTATAGAAGCTTTTACAGTCAGTATTTATGTTCTCTGCAAGCTTACTCTCAGACCCAATTTTCACCTTCTTAATCAATCCCTTTGTCCTCCTTTGCTGAATTCTGAACCTCTCCCAATCCTCAGGTTTGCCACTTGTTCTGGCCATTTGATATTTCTCCTCCTTGGATCTAATAATGTCCCTAATTTCTTTTGTTAGCCACATTTGAACCACCCTTCCTGTTTTATTTTTGTGCCCGACAGGAATGAACAATTATTGTAATTCATCCGTGTGCTCTTTAAATGCTAGCCATTGCCTATCCACTGTCAACCCTTTAAGTAACGTTCCCCCATCTATCAGAGCTGACTCGCGCCTCATACCTTCATAGTTTCCTTTATGTGGATTCAGGAACCTAGTCTCGGACACAACTCCCTCACTCTCCGTCTTAATCAAGAATTCTGCCATCTTATGGTTGCTCTTCCCCAAGGGACCCCGCACAACAAGATTGTTAACTAATCCTTTCTCATTGCAAAGCACCAAGTCTAGGATGGCCTCTTCTCCAATTGGTTCCTCAACGTATTGGTCCAAAAAAACTATCACGTTCACATCCAAGAATTCTTCCTCTGCAGTATTATTTATAATTTGATTCCTCCAAACTATATGTAGATTAAGGTAAAGCATAATTACAGTTGCACCCTTACTGCATGCATTTCTAATTTCCTGTTTAATGCCATCCTCTACATCACCACTGCTGTTTGGGGTCTATATGCAACCCCCATCAACGTTTTCTGCCCCTTGGTGTTTCTTAGCTCCACCCATACAGATTCTACATCAGGATTCTCTGAGTTAATATCCTTCCTCACTATTGTTTTGATTTCCCTTTTACCAACAATGCTACTCCACCTCCTTTCCTTTTTTGCCTGTCCTTCCTAAATATTGAATACCCCTGGATGTTCAGTTCCCATCCTTGGTCACCCTGCAGCCATGTCTCCCAAATCGCAACTATATCGTATCCATTTACATCTATTTGTGCGATTAATTCACCTACTATATTGCGAATACTCTGCGCATTGAGACACAATGCCTTTAACCCTGACTTTTTAACATTGTTCGTCATCTTAGCATTACTTTGCACTATGGTCCTATTTGTTTCTTGAAATTGATTTCTATGCCTTCCACGTTTGCCTTTTTGTTTCCTGTCTTTTGTTTCTATCCTTGTTTCATCTTCCTCCATCTCCCCGCTCAGGTTCCCATCCCCCTGCCGTTCTAGTTTAAATCCTCCCCAACAGCACGAGCAAATGCCCTTGCAACGACATCAGTTCCGGTCCTGCCTGGGTTCAATCCATCCCGCTTGTACAGCTCCCACCTTCCCTGGAACCAGTCCTGATGTCCCAGGAATCTAAATCCCTCCTTTTTGCACTATTTATCCAGCCACGCATTCATCTGGTCTAGTCTCCTGTTCATATACTCACTAATACCTGGGACAGGAAGTAATCCTTTGAGGTCCTACTTTCTAGTTTAGCTTCTAACTCCTTAGATTCATCTTGCAGGACATCATCCCTTTTTCTACCCATGTCGTTGGTACTGGCTGTACACCCTCCCCCTTGTGAATGTGGCTGTGCACCCAACCCCTTCAGAATATGGGGAGGCGGTGGCGTCGTGGTGTTATCACTAGACTAGTAACTCAAAGACTAGAATATTGCTCTGGGGACGTGGGGTTAAATCCCACCACAGCAGAAGGTGGGATTTGAATTAAATTAATAAGTCTGGAATTTTAAAAAAAGCTAGTCTAATGATGGCCATGAAACCATTGTCAATTGTTGTAAAAATTCATCTGGTTCACTAATGTCTTTTAGAGAAGGAAATCTGCTGTCCTTACCTGGTCTGGCCTACATGTTACTCCAGACCCACAGCAATGTGGTTGACTCTTACAGCCCTCTGAAATGGCCGAGCAAGCCACTCAGTTAGGGCAATTAGGGATGGGCAATAAATACTGGCCTTGCCAGCGACGCCCACATCCCATGACTGAATTTAAAAAAAATGTCCTGTAGTCGCTCCGTGACATCCTTGACCATAGCACCAGGCAGGCAACATATCAGCCTGGAGTCTCGTTTTGCGGCCAATAAAACGCCTGTCTGTTCCCCTTACAGTTGAATCTGCAATCACTATGGCTCTCCCAGTCTTTTTCTACACCTGCTATGTTGCCATATTCATGGTGCCACGAATTTGTCAGTTGCTGCTTTCCCCTGGGACCCATACCCCCAACAGTATCCAAAGTGGTATATTTGTTTGAGAGGGCCGGGCGAACTCCTGCACTACCTGCCTGCGCCTATGACTCTGCCTGGTGGCCATCCATCCGTTTTCTGTCTGTTGAGCCATTACCTGCGGTGTGACCGCCTCGCTAAACATGCTATCCACTACGTTCTCAGCAACGCGGATGCTCCACAGTGAATCCACCCGCAGCTCCAGCTCCGTAATGCGGTCGCCAGTAGCTGCAGATGGATACACTTCCTTCACACATGGTCGTCAGGGACACTGGAAGTGTTCCTGATTTCCCACATAGCGCAGGAGAAGCATATCACGGGGCTGAACTCTCCTGCCATGACTTATCTTTAGATTACTTAGTTACTCCCTTTAAAAAAAATACTAACTACAGTAGGGGCCTTGTTCTACTCCAAACACCACCCATTACAATCTAAAGTCCAGAATAAGTTACACTAATTAAAAAAACACACTTTAGTAGAATTCACCTTATCACTTATAAAGTAGGATTTTTCAAAAAAAACTTTCCGTTTTTTCAAAATTATTTAAATACACTCACAGCTGTTACTTACCCAACAAATCAGCTTACAGATTAACCATGATGTTATTCTAAGTCTTTTCTTCCTCTTTTGAACTACAGCTTGCGGAGATACAGAGAGAGAGAGAGAGAGCCTGCCACCACTCTGGTCCTCAGGTAAGTAAGGGCCTCGAGACTTGCTCTTTCCTTTTTCAGGTTCCACTCTGGTTCAGCCTCCTTCCAGGTCCACCTGTCGCCTCTCTGGCCCTGCAAACTTATATATCAATTCACTTAAATATACTGTATTGAATTAATACAACCTCTAAATAAATACAGCATCTCAAACTTGCTTGTAAAAATAAATTCTACATTTTAGATGGTGGCTGTGTTCTGCCCAGAGGGGAAAAGATCCAGGAAAAGAGGTGTTGCTGCTCTCTGTGGAGAAAGGCTCCTTTGCTAAGAGGAAGCCTACACTTTAAAAGGTGGCAAATTCCTATTGTTTCCAGTCTCTGAAAAATCTCTGCCTCAGGGTTGATTCCTGTTGCCTGTTATATTTTGGGAGATCCTGAAAGCTCAAGAAAGCTTCTATTGCTAGACTGCTATTTCAAAACATAAGTAGACCTGTTGCTGCACCCTTTGCAGAACGATTTGTGTGGTGCCTGCTACACACAAAGTGCCATGAATGCCGAGCCATCACAGACTGTTCATCGACATCGCCTGGAGAGACTTTGAGTGGCATCCAACTATTCGACTCTGGGACATCTCACCGACCTGGAAATATCCCACCAGAACGTTACACCCCAGTTATTTTATTATTCCTCACAAACAGTTGTAACGAGAAAAGCTTTTTTTCCCCTGATTAACCAGTTTCTGAATGTATGTGTGTGTACATGAGAGTTAGGAAGAATAATGAGTTATAAAATCTTTTCAAATATAGATTTATCTCATTATTGTTTAAAACTTAGTTTTTTTCATAAATAGTTAATTTTGTTGTTTTTTAAAGAATCCTGCTTTAGTGTGCTTTATTCTGGGGGACAAGAAAAGTGTTTGATATGGCTACTTTCCAGTAGGTGGGAAACTTTACTAATCTGCTATGACCTGTGGAGTAGTGGGACTGAATTAACAGTGCATTACTGCCACCTTGGGTGTAACACCACCAACAATTCGCATGTATTTAAACTATTCTGAAATGGTGTTGATCAATAACTCAGAAGTGCTATTTGAAGATCTTAATTCTTTTTTAAAAATGCTTTCACAGTCCTCACACTTCTCTCTGTTTCACCATTAGCCTGATGGTACCTCGGAAAACTAGTGATATGAATAAAGGCAGGTGCATCTGTAAACTCGCGAAAATTGTGGCTCAATTGTCAGATATTACAATTCCATGTGTAGCAAAGATTTCTGTCAAGGATGTGATTGCAGGTTCTGAACTTTGACCTTGTAGTTATTTAACTTCAATCCACCTGGAATAGTACTATTAAGAACCTTTTATTTCTATGCTCAAAAAGATCCATTCCGAGATGTTCCCATGGTCTAGAGGGAAAGGATAATGACATGAGGGATTCCTTTGTCTCATGATGATTGATAGTGCACCTGATACACCTCGATATCATCTCTTCAATTTCTTTCGATATACCAGGCCACCACACTGACTGTCTTGCCCTTTGTTATTCCCAAATGCCCTTGGTGTAATCTCTTCAAGACCTCTCACCTTAATATCCTAGGGATAACTAATCTCTAATCATAGATCAATAAATCATCAACAATGCACAGTGATCCCTTTGTTCACAATACTGCCTTCGAACTGGGTTATGTGGCATCTACGCTGACCATCCATGTAAACAATATTCTCTGATTGCTGCACATACTTCATCTGCTTTTTGAGCATTTCTGATTTCGCTCAGTTTCTGAGCTGTAGCAGGTAAAGTTGCTGTTGTTGTCAGAGCAAATACTTCTACATCATCAAGAAATAAAATATCGCCTTCTTCATATCCTGCTGATGAAATACGTGATAAAGCCTCTGCTGTGATCTGCTGTTCCCTGGAATGCATTCGGTTCTTGCATCAAATCTCAGCAATCTTAAACTTTGCTAGCTCTTTTGTGTTTAGGAGTGTAACAAACTGTCTTTGATCAGTTTCAATTTAAAATTGAAGACTGAGCACATAGTCAGAAATTGTCTCATATGCCCAAGTTGCTGCCAACACTTCCTTTTCTGTGACTGCTCTGTTTCTGTTAATGAACGAGATGCAAAATATATAGGTCTGCATCGCCCATCTCTCTCTGCAGCTGAAATAAGACTGCTCCTAATCCAGTTGATGGCACATCCACTGCTATGTTGGTTGATAACTTTGGGTCATAATGTACTTCTGAAGAAACTAGCATCGTCTTAATTTTCACAAAGGATTTTGTTGGGTTTCTCTCCAACACCAAACATTGTCATTTTTTAACAACTGCTGTAGTGGCTCATTAATCACGGCTAAATTTGATAAAAATTTCCCTATTTGATTGACCATTCGCATAAACCTTTGTAACTCTGTCATGTTTTTAGGCTCTGGAAATTCTTTTCTCACGTTTGTCTTTTGTGGATCTTCTCTGATGCCTGATCCATCAATGATATGTCCTAGAAATCTCATCATTTGCTGTTTAAAGGCACATTTCTCATTCACTGTGAGACCTGCTTCCTCCAGTCTCTGCAGTATTGCTCTCACTCTCGTATTGTGTTCCTGTTGATTGGCTCCATGGATCAACACATCGTCCATGTGGCAGATTCCCATCTTAATCCTTCCAGGATTCTCGACATCGTCCTTTGAAAGATCTCTGGTGCTGGCGTAATTCTGAATGGTAATCTGTTAAAACATAATCTTCCAAATGGTGTTACAAAAGTCGTAAAGAGTGTTGATGTCTCATCCAATAGTAATTGTCAAAATCTGCAGTTAGTGTCAAATTTAGTGAAAACTGTGCTTTTTCCTCACTTTGCCAAACTCTCATCTATTGATGACATTGGATGTATTTCTCTTTCCACCACTTTATTCAGATGTGTGAGGTCAACACATATTCGAATGGTCTCAATAGGTTTTTTCACTGAAACCGTACCTGAGCACCATCCTGTAGGTTCTGTTACAGCTGAAATGACTCCCTGTTTAATCATTAATTTGATTTATTTTAACTTGCTCTAGGAGTCGATGAGGAACTTTCCTAGGTGTATACAAACACACTGGTTCTGCATTCTTTCTCAGAGTGATGTGCTGTGCTGATTTTAGTTTTCCCAATCCTTTGCATAATTTAGGGAATCAGTCCTTACCTGTCTTGGCTGTTCTTCTGCTCCTTTAAGCTCTTTGACTCTACAAATTAGCTGTAGGTCTATGCAAGCCTTCCTGCTTAGGATTGAACAACTCTGATTCCTGATTATATATAAGGCCTCAGGAATTTCTTTTCCCTCGTAACTCAGAATCATTTTCAACTCTCCTATTACTTTCAACTCGATACCTCCAGGTCCATACAATTTTTTGCCTGATGGTATAAGACTTTCTTCAGCCACGATTCTGTGTTTGCCAGTACAGAAACTGTTGCTCCTGTCTCTCATCTGAATGTTGTCTTGTTGCCTTCAACAAGAATTTCTGTCAATCTGCAATTTCACTTGCTCCTTGGAATTTCCCTAGAAACGTATTTCAATACATTGTATATCCTGTACTAAGTTTTTAAAAATTTACTTTGGATTCCCCTTTAATAATTTGAACCGTTGGTTTCTTACTGTGGCATAACTATCGCTATAAGGCTTAGTACAGTTACAGAAACAGGAGTTTATTTACACAAATCTTGCATCGATGACTTCCACTTACACTCGACACGAGGTTTTGTTCAAGTTCCATTACATTGTTTCCTGTGAGGAGGCTCACAGACTGTTTCCATATTCTGCACAGTAACAACCCTATATTACATTAAACTACATTCAGATGCTGATCAATCCTCACTATCACGGCCATCATATTCTATTCTCTCTTTCAAGATGAATACAAACAAGACCGCAATTGTTGACAACGCGATCGGTAGGTGGCGCTGTTTTGGCACATGCGCAAATACAGCATGTGCCTCGAAAACGTCACAGCTTGCGACTGCAGCAGCTGCCAGGACTAAAGATGGCGCTGCTCAAAGAATCACAGAGATGAAACCTAACAAACACGTGGCAGAATACAATGCCCGGAGTGAGAGAGTGGAGTGGGCCGGGGACAGCAGCGCGGGGGCCGGGGACAGCAGCGCGGGGGGCCGGGGACAGCAGCGCGGGGGACCGGGGAGAGCAGCGCGGGGGGCCGGGGAGAGCAGCGCGGGGGGCCGGTAAGAGCAGCGCGGGGGGCCGTGGAGAGCAGCGCGGGAAGACCAGCGGTGCCAGGGGGGAAAGAAAGAGGGGGGGAGAAAGAGGGAGAGGGAGGGGGAGAAAGAGGGAGGGGGAGAAAGAGTGAGGGGAAGGGGGAGAAAGAGGGAGGGGGAGAAAGAGGGAGGGGGAGAAAGAGGGAGGAGGAAGGAGGGAGGGGCAAAGAAGGGGGGAGGGGTAGAGCTGGGGGAGGTGGGGGAGAGGGAGGGGAGAGGGAGGGGGAAGGGGAGGAGGGAGGAAAGGGAGGGGGGAGGGAGGAAGTGGGGGATAGGGAGGAAGGGGAGAGAGTGGGGGGGAGCAGCGGAGTGGAAGAGGAGTGCCTTTTTCTGTGCATGCGCCATAAACACAACAGCAAAATAATTACTGGCCAGTCCCTGGACCCGGTGACACCAAGCTGAAGAGCGAAGGCACGCTCGCTCCCCGCGGCTCTCTACGGCCTCTCGCTTCCGGCCCTCTCCATTCAGCCGTTCCCTCCAGCTGCGGATGCCCAATCCAGTTGCTTTCTCCCCTACCCAGTTGCTTTCTCTACTGCTCCACAGTACTTCAGGCATTGCAACTGTCTGGTCCCTACATTTTGCATGCTCCCTCTCCCCACCCCTCCCCGCTCTCCCCACCCCTCCCCCTCTTCACCCATCCCTCCCCCTCTTCACCCACCCCTCCCTCTACCCCCCGACCTCCACCCCTCCACCATAGTTGAATATATGAAGTGCAGTTGCGAAGTCGGGGAAATAGCATGCAAAACAAAACCTCAACAATTTTGGGTTTAATTATTGAAAAGTTGTATTAAGTTCATTAAGTATCCGAGGAACTGCTGTGCATGGATACATGAGTGTTGTGTCCAGCATTCCCGTTAGACAGACAGGCCGAGTCTCTGCTATGCACAGCTAAAGAGATTGTTCCTGGAGAGCCTTGTGGTGAATGAACGCTTGGCTCTCTATTCCACTTCTGTATTGTCCATGTGAAGAAGGCAAAGTCACAAGAGTATGAGCTCAGTCTATTCTTGGTGAATGTTCCCCAAGCGCATCCCAATGTGCATTCCCAATTCATCCATAAATGCAATGTTCGTTTCCACATCGTGATGAGCTCCGCAGCATAATCCAGTTGCCATCGTTGCTTGAATGCTGACCGTATGTCTCGAGGATTGTTTTCTCGACGGCATGTTTTACATGAAAAGAAGAAAAGCAAATCAGAGTCAGAGCTTGCCTCCCTCCATCCACTGAAATTACTGTTGCGCACACCTTTTTAAGTTCTGCAGTGAAGGCACCAGTTGATAACGTCGCCAATGAAGCACTTATTACCCACCGCAAATGCAGGAATCATCACATCCTTGCGTCATCTCCTGCACTGCCTCCTTTGCTGGAATGCCGTCCTTAAGTGTCAAGGATTGATTTCTCAAGGGCACATTTTACATGAAAGGAAATAATGAAAGAACATCAGTGTCAGAGCTTCCTTCCCTCCAATGAAATTACTGTTGCGCATGCTTTATGCTCTGCAGTATAGGCCAATGAATCACTTAGTACCCACCTCAGCTGTAGGAGTCAGCATGATGTAACTGCCCCTATCTCGTGATGGTTCAATGCTGCTCTCAGGGAAAACATGAATGATGTGAGGGTTCTGGAAAAAGAAGCACATTTCTTTTGGACTATGAACATAAAGCAGGCCATTTAGCCCAGCTGTTCCCTGCTAGTGGTTATGCTACTCGTGCATCTTCCCATCCATTCCCATTTAATCCTGCCTGCTACTATCAGCATCATCGTCCATTTCTTTCACTCTTATCTACGTTTGCCTAAAAGCAACACTGAGGATGGAGAATGGTGTGGCGGCACTCCCACCTCACCAGTTGTGTACACAGCAAGAGCATTCACATTTGTGCTACCACTGGACACGGCATGCTTGTTTCCTTTAGTGCTCAGTCTCTTTTTGCTGAATGTTCCCCAAGTGCTTGACCCCTTTGGACGCCTTCTCTGCTTGACAGGCAGCAGCTGGCAATTGCGGAGTCTCACAAGGCTCTGCATGGTTGTTTCAAGGGTGTATAGGGAAAAGTGGCTGTGTGTCCACGTGCACTGCTTGGATGGGTGCAAGAACAGGTGACTGTGTGTCCATGAGCACTGCTTGGATGGGTGCAGGTGACTGTGTAACTGAACAGCAAGGAGAGGGTAAAGCAGGTGGGGGAAGTGGAGCTTTGAACAGGCAGGCGTATGTATGGTCCATCAGATCATTAGGCCAGGGGGTGAAACGCTCAGGATCCATGGATTGTGGCACGCGACTGATGTCCAGCGCGTGGCCACCTCCATCCGAAGGTGCTTCCGGGCCAGTGTTGGGCAAAATAATTTGCTCCATCTCATCAGCCAGTCCTTGTGTTTATGGCGCATGCACAGAAAAAGGCACACGCCTTCTGCTCCGCTGCTCCTTCCCGACCTCCCTTACCCCCGTCCCTCCCATCCCCCTCCCTTCCTTCCGCCTTCCCCCTCCCTTCCCCACTCCCCCTCCCTTCCCTCCTCCCTTCCCTCCTCCCTTCCCTCCTCCCTTCCCTCCTCCCTTCCCTCCTCCCTTCTCTCCCTTGAAATATATTTTCAGAGCAACTTACCTTGGAACAATCTCCTCTGTCTAATAAAAATGAATCAAATGTCCAAAGTGACTAAATAATTGAGATAAAATGCGCGACGAAATCTCTCCTCCTTCCATTTTCAAAAACTCGCACCGAAGCTTTCGGAAGATTGACGCACATGCGTACACGGGCTCCGTTCATCTGCGCATGCGCTGCGGTCCGGCTTGCCAGGACCAGTTTGTGCATTCGCAAAGGCCAACCTGGCGTGTTCCCCGAGGAAGATGACGTTACGCGATGATGTCATCTGCGCATGCGCAAATTGGTCCTGGCAATCCGGCCCGCAGCGCATGCGCAGAGGGTCTGAGACCGTGTGTGCTTGTGCGCACCGCGGTGCATCCTGAAGACGTAGCGTTGTCATCAATCACTTTGCACAAACAATGCTGAAGGGTAGGCATAAATATTTCGAACACAGAGTTTGAATGGAGACTTACTGGTTCTTCAGCTTACATGTCCTAACTGACTGTGCAAGAGAATTGCATCATGTGATATTGCATCACTTCCTCTGATGACATATATATTAGCAGAAACATATGGGCTGCATTATACATTCCCGCTGCTGAAATTGGCGGAAGACATAAACAATGGCGGCCTGCACGCGCGAACCGCACGTCGTACAGCCGCCATGATATTCAGTGCGGTGGCTCATTTAATTGCCGGGATGGAGTGCCCACCCAATGACATGGAGGTGACGGGCAGTCGGTCCCCGATAATGGTGTCCGCCGCCTTTGTGCAGGTGCTGACGCCATTTTAAGGGTTTTCGAGCCCTTCCATTCAATTTAAATTTCGAAAGAAAGATGTTATGAAACATTTTAAACATTTAATTTGCCCTCTCCCCCCCCCCACCCCCATAGCCATGTAATTAACTACTGGCCCTCTCCCCCAAAAAAACACTTCCCTTGTCCACCTTGTCCCTTGTACATCAAATTTAAAATGCACCCCTTCTCACTATCCCGTAAACCAATTATATTAATTTGCACCCCACTCCCCACTCCATTCCCCACTCCCCCACTCCTACATCCCCGCTGCCCCCCCCCCACCAAACGCATTGAAAAATTTACCCGGCCCCCACTCCCCACCAGCGTCCACTGGCACGAATATCACTGTGGGATGGACAACAGTGATTAATTCCTTCATTTTAATTAATGGACAGATTGAAATAGGGCTCCCATCGCTGAGCGGTGCAAGGGCTACCATGAGGCTTCGCCACTGCAAGCAATATCGAACCGGTCCTTTCCGTGGTTCGGGCACATGGCGGGCCTCTGCTGGAGGCATTTTTCCCACCCTGCCTCCCCCCCACCACGACCTCCTACACCGGGGGTCTGTAAAATTCAGTCCATATATTTCAATGATTAGATTTAACATACGAACAAATACAACAGCATAACAGTATTTTATTCGTTTGAGAGACTGTGTTAGTTTGAGGTGATGTATTAGTTGGAGGGGCTGTATTTATTGAGATGTTGTATTAGTTTAATGCTGTATATTCAAGTGAATTAATGCATACATTTTAGGTACAGTTACATTGTTCACTTTGGCAGGAAGAATAAAAAAAGTGTTACTTAAATGGAGAATGACTGAAGAATTCCGAGGTGCAGAGGGATCTCGGTGTTCTAGTGCATGACTCACAGAACGTTAGTGTGCAGGTGCAGCAAGTAATAAAGGAGGCTAGTGGAATGCTATCCATTATTACAAGAGGAATTGAAAATAAAAGTAAGGATGTTATGCTTCAGTTATACAGGGCATTGATGAGACCACATCTCGAATACTGTGTGCAGTTTTGGTCTCCTTATTTAAGGAAGGATTTAAATGCGTTGGAGGCGATTCAGAGGACGTTTACTCGATTGTTACCTGGAATGAGTGGGTTGTCTCATGAGGAAAGGTTGGAAAGACTGGGCTTGTTTTCACTGGAGTTTAGAAGAGTGAGGGGAGACGTGATTGAAGTTTATAAGAACCTGAACGGTCTTGACAAGGTGGATGTGGAAAGGATGTTTCTTCTTGCAGGGGACACTGTTTTAAAATTAGGGGTTTCGCTTTTAGGGCAGAGATGATTTTTTCTCTCTCAGAGAGTTGTGCGACTTTGGAATTCTCTGCCTCAGAATGTGGTGGACGCGGGGTCGTTGAATATTTTTAAGGCGGAGGTAGATATATTCTTGTTAGGCGAGGGAATCAAAGGTTATTGGAGGTAGATGGGAGTGTGGAATTCGAGACAACAACAGATCAATCATGCTCTTATTGAATGACGTAGCAGGCTAGAGGGGCCAAATGGCCTACTTCTGCTCCTAATTCATATGTTCATATGTTCGTATGCAAGTATTTTGAAGCATTTGTTTAAGTGGCTATATTAGTTTGAGGATCTGTATGATTTTCATGGGCTGTTTTACTTTGAGTGGCTATATTTGTTTCAGAATCAGTATTAGCTTGAGGAATTCTATCAGTTTGAGAGGCTGTATTCATTTGAGCCGATGTATTAGTTTTAGATACTGTGTTATTTTGAAGGTCTGCATGTTTTTCAGGGGCCTTATTATTTTGAGGGTCTGTATTAGTTTGATGGATTATATTAATTTGAGTGACAATTAGTTTCTGGGACAGTATTAGTTTGAGGATTTGACACTTGCCTTAATTTGAGGTGATGTGTTAGTTTGAGGATCTCTATTATTTTGAAGAATTGTATTAGACTGAGGTGCTGTATCAGTTTGAGAAGCTGTATTAGTTTAAGGGACTATATTAATTTGAGTGACCATTAGGTTCTGGGACATATTAGTTAGCGGGTCTGTATTAGTTTGCGTGGCTGCATCAGTTTCAGGACCCATATGCACAATTTCCTTCTTTAACTATTGACTGAATGTTCAGAGTTAAATCAAGCAGCCACATCCCAGAATACAGTGTAGCAGCAGGCCTGAGAGGACACACTAATATTAGGAATTGAATTAAAGAACAACCACAGCAGAGTGAAAGTCATTGCCGAATCAACATGAGAAATAAAGGTGCGTGTGATGGTGTTTCAAGGAACATCAACATTGTTGTGAGATTACAGCTTCTAATTATCAGCAGTTAATTCATGTGATCAGAACCGCCCAGTCTTTGGGTTGTTCGAATTCAATCTCAGTGCTAAATATACTCCATCACAACAGGGACTTAACTCTTCTGTCATAATCTGTTTGTTTAAAATTTAACTTATATAATTTGACTAAGGTTGCTGTCTCAATTGGTGTTCATTGGTGTTCCTGGTAAGTGACTATAACCAATGAAGTTGTGTAAATCTGTCTGTGAGCTGGTGTCTGGTTTTGGTCTGTGACTGATACCGTTACATGTTGGTTTACTGGTAATTGTTATACAGGCACCTGATCAGTCAAATCTCTTGAATTATCTCTGCCTCAACTGAAATAAAGCTTCAGTTTGTAGCTCACAGTCTTACTGCATTATCAAGTTTTGGCCTTTACTCCAGTATTGTGTATTGTTTAATAAGACTTCAGAACAAGCAACTTTCTGAAGGAAGGTATCACTGGGAGTGTCTGTCACTGTAGAATTGTATTGCGTGTGGGTCATTAACTGGAGTGGAACACCTTAACCCAATGGCCATGTATTACTGGAAGTATCTATCACTGTTGAACTGCACTGAGTGTTTGTCACTAAACAGAGTGAACACCTGATTCCGGTGACCATATATTACTGGTAGCATCTGTCACTATAGGATTGTACTGAATGTGGGTCGTACCCAACCAGCCCGTGTTTGCAAAACTCAAAACACAGTGTCCAACATTAGATGAATTCTGCGATTGGACAACATTTGCTAAATAACCCTCAGTGTGCTAAGAATTGCGCTGACAACAATTTAATATTGTCAGTCGGGCTCGCAGTGTGGCGCAGTTACACATACTGGAAGCTACATATATTAGTACACAGGGTCCTGTTCTTTGCAGACAGAAATAACATGCACACACATTATGCCTGTATCTGAAAAACAAAATAAGTGACAGCAATTCGCTGGTTCATTCCTCAGGGCAATGCCTTGACCAATCAAATTCAAGCTGCCTGGTTTAAATTTCAAACAAAGCTTGGCAGTTAACTGTCAGTCACCATAAAACGGTGCATTCTCCATAGCAATGCCTCGACAAATCAGATTCCACTTGCCAGTCAATCAGCACCCTCGTCTCACATAGTATAAATTTGTTGCTTGCCTAATATTGGTATTCTGGTGAATTGTCCTGACGAGTGCAAGACAAAAAGCTTCGGCAAAATGCCCACAGCCATGAATCGTGTTCTGTAAATGTTGATCCTGTTCTGTAAATTTTGTTGCAGAGGACTATCTGGTTTCAATGTTCACATCATTCTGGGATTTCAGGCATGCTGTTGGTATCTTGTCGAGTCCTGGTGCTTTCTTTGCTTTCATTTTTTTTGCTCATTGCACTGACTTCTGCCTCTATTATCTCCGGTCCTTCTCTTCCCTCTGGTGGTAACAATTCACTTCCGTCTTCATCATCATACAGCTCACTGCTTTACTCGACCCATCGTTTCTCGACCCTTTCTTTTATGAAGAAAGGTTTGGAAAAAAAAAGAAAGCAAAATACTGCGGATGCTGGAAATCTGAAATAAAAACAAGAAATGCTGGAAATACTCAGCAGGTCTGGCAGCATCTGTGGAGAGAGAAGCAGAGTTAACATTTCAGGTCAGTGACCCTTCTTCAGAACTGGCAAATTTTAGAAATGTGAAAGGTTATAAGCAAGTAAAGTGGGGATGGCGCAAGAGATAACAAAGGAGAAGGTGCAGATAGGGCAAACAATATGTTAATGGTGTGTTGAAGACAAAGCATTAGTACAAATAGGGTGTTAACGGACTGAAAACTGAACCACCGCAAGTACAAACATGAAAAAACAGTGGGTAAACAAACTGAACAAACTAAGATGAAATAAAATAAAGTAAACACAAATATATATATAAAAAGAGGAAAAAATAACTTTAAAAAATGTAAAATGGGGGGCCCGTCATGCTCTGAAATGATTGAACTCAATGTTCATTCCGGCAGGCTGTAGTGTGCCTAATCGATAAATGAGATGCTGTTCCTCGAGCTTGCGTTGATGTTCACTGGAACGCTGCAGCAATCTCAGGACAGAGATGTGAGCATGAGAGCAGGGAGGGTGTTGAAATGGCAAGCATCCAGAAGCTCGGAGCTCTGCTTGTGGACTGAGCAGAGGTTTTCTGAAAAGCGGTCACCCAGTCTGCGTTTGGTCTCCCAAATGTAGAGTAGACCACATTGTGAGCAGCGAATACAGCATACTACATTGAAAGAAGTACAAGTAAATCGCTGCTTCACCTGAAAGGAGTGTTTGGGGCCTGGGATAGTGAGGAGAGAGGAGGTAAATGGGCAGGTATTACACCTCCTGCGATTTCAGGGGAAGGTGCCATGGGACGGGAACGAGGTGGTGGGGGTATTGGAGGAGTGGGCTAGGGTGTCATGGAGGGAACGATCCCTTCGGAATGCTGACAAGGGAAGGGAGGGGAAGATGCGTTTGGTAGTTGTATCACGCTGGAGGTGGCAGAAATGGCGGAGGATGATCCTTTGTATGTGGAGGGTGATGGGGTGGAAAGTGAGGACAAGGGGAACCCTGTCGCGGTTCTGGGAGGGAGGGGAAGGGGTGAGGGTAGACGTGCAGGAAATGGGCCAGACACGGTTCAGAGTCCTGTCAACCGCAGTGGGGAGGGGGGCAATCTCGGTTGAGGACAAAGGAAGACATATCAGAAGCATTGTCATGGAAGGTAGCATCATCAGAGCAGATGCGTCGGAGATGGCGAAACTGGGAGAATGGAATGGAGTCCTGACAGGAGGCAGGGTGTCAGAAAGTGTAATCGAGGTCGCTGTGGGAGTTGGTGGGCTTATAATGGATATTAGAAGACAGCCTATCCCCAGAGATGGAGAAAGAGAAGTCGAGGAAGGGAAGGGAAGCGTCGGAGATGGACCATGTAAAGGTGAGAGAATGGTGGAAATTTCAGAGCATGACGGGCCTTGTCCTATCTGCACCTTCCCCTTTGCCCCACCCCCGCTTTACTTGCTTATAACCTTTTACATTTCTAACATTTGCCAGTTCTGAAGAAGGGTCACTGACCTGAAACTTTAACTCTGCTTCTCTTTCCACAGATATTGCCAGACCAGCTGAATATTTCTAGCATTTCTTGTTTTTAAGAAAAAAATTGACCTTGTATTACTGGGAATAACTGTCACTGTAGAATTGTACTGAATCTGGGTCACAAGCTAGAGTGGAACACCTGATCCCATTGGCCATGTCTTGCTGGGAATATCTGTCACTATAGAATTGTACTGAGCGTAGGTCACTGACCATAGTGGAACAAGCAGGTTCTAATTTGAAATCAATCTTTCAGGTGACTCATCTCTCCACTTCAAGGATCTGCCTCCGTGGTTTATGAATGTAATTGGTGACAAAGAGGATGATTTTTGTTGTTGGTTGAAGATGTTGTGTGATAAGTGTATGAAGTGAAATGCATTGATGATGCTCTGTTTCCTATTGAACTGCACCAATTGAATCAGATGTTAACTATTTACTGACAGGTAAACAGCAGCACAGCACTGTTACAATATTCTAATCCTCTGGATAATGACTTATTCTTACTCTGAGTATAGTGACTGTAAACACTGTCTGGTGCTGATTAATCCCCTTCCCGCCAGCACAGTCCTGGGAATCTGTGGATCATGCGTGTTGAATTTTGTTATCTTGCTGTTGCACAGGATGAATGTTGGGCTGTGGTGAGTGATTATTCTAAGTCTGTAATTGATTCAGGTTTGATTAACCAGTTTTTATCTATGATTCGGAGTCTGTACACATGTAACCAGCAGTGATCTCTGCTCTTAGCTCAGTGATGTGTGTCCCTGTAACTGAGGACATATATTTCAGAATTTCATAAAATATAGATCAGTCCAGCTGCAGTAAATAATAATATTAGTAAACTGTTAATAATGAAACAAGTAGTGCACTGCTTCAATAAATAATCCACTTCAATATCTGTAATATTATTAATGAATTGATGAATGTGATTTATAATCAACCTCCAGTGAATTACATTAATATTAAAGCATAGAAACCGGCTATTCCACTCAACTGGATTTTGTCTTTATGTTCTGTCCAAGCCTCTCCCCATCCCAGCCTATCTAACCCTATCAGTATATCCTTCCAGCCCTTTCTCACTCATGTACATTTCTAGCTCCCCATTAAATGCTATTCATCTCAACTACTCCATGTGGTAGCAAGTTCCACATTCTCACCACTCTCTGAGTAAAGAAGACTCTCCTGAATTCCTTCTTGGATTTATTACTGAATATCCTGTATTGATAAACACCAGATTGGACAATCTCACAACTGGCAATATCATTTCCACTATGCTCTACCAAATCTATTTATCATTCTAATGGCCTCTATTCAGTCACCCCTCAGCCTTCTCTTATCTGGAGAAAAGTCCTTTCTGCTTGGATTTCTCTTCCTCTGGAAATGCTCCCTTGTGCTGTTATCACATTTCCATTGTCTTGTTAACCTTTGTTTCTATTTTAAATCATTTGTGAATCTGTAGCCCGGGAAGCCGTTGCTGCTTTGATTACTTTTTCAATTATCTATCCTCTTCCTACCTTAAATCTCTTGGAGTTTTTGATGAATTCTTTCAATTATTTCTTGGTAGTTAGTTCTCCCATCTCGTATTTCTCTCTGTTTTTCAGCCTCACCAACCGGTCCATTCTGCCGCTACAATCCCACAACATGCTGGGATTTTACTGAATTCACATTGTCGGGCTCCATGGCGGGGTGGGGGAGGGGGTGAAAGATCATTCCAGCAGCGGCCCACCACGGAGCCCACTGCCAGGAGGACCATGCCCAATCTTCCCGGCGACGCCGAAGCTCCGTGGCAATTCCCCCGCCGCTGAACGTTGGGATCCGGATTAAAATATTCAAATTACTACAATGCATACATTTGAATAAAATTGACTGCAATCTTACCATTGGGCTGCAATCTTCTAAGAGGCATCCGGCACTCACTCGCCTTCACTTTCCCATCTGGGGAAAGCAGGCACCACAGTGGTGGAGAAGGAATGAATTTAAGATTTTTAGGCAGGGCTCGGGGGGAAATGAGGTCACATTTTCATCATTAGTCCAGGGGATGGTGCGAAAGTGTGACCTCTGTGCTTTGTTCACTTTGCAGGGGGAAGGTCAAGTGTGGAAGGTCAGTGATTTGGAGGAGGGAGAGGGCGAAGAATTAATTTTATTGTTCTTTGGGGGGTGGGAAAGGGGTGTCACATTTTTGACCGGAACAATGGGGGGGGGGGGGGGGTGTATAATTAAAAAAAATGTTCATTCCCTGGCTGTCCTTTAAAAACAGTGCCAGCACAGGCAGCTGATTCCATTGCCTGCATTGGAGGAGCCACTTGCTGCACGTGATTGTGGGGGGCGGGGGGGGGGGCAGCTTGACCTGATCATTAGCATGGGCTCCCGTGAGAAAGATCACGGTCATGGCGGAACGGGTGCTCCGCATGCTGGCCGCCATTTCTTTCGCCCACTGCTGCTGCCGGTAGCCAGTGCAGAAAACCCAGCCCCATGTGAGTCTTCCTTCCTTCTGAGCTCGGAGCTGCTCTCCAGATGTCCATTTATATTTCTGTCTATGTCACTCCGCCCCTCTCTGCTCCAAAGTCCAAGCTGTCCTTTAACTCACAGCAGACGGGATCTTTCCTGACCAACAGCAGTCGTTCGTTTCCCAGTTAATTTCCCTCGACCGCCTCCCATGTTACATTCGGAGGGCCACATTTGAATTTATTAGTTTGGCTCCGTTCGCTTGACATTCCCACTGGAACTCCTCTCTCCCTCACCTGCTCTGAACTACTCAGGTTCCCTTTTTCACCTTTTTGTTCTGGTACATTATTCGCCATTAATTGGAAAAAAATATCAACTTTGCTTCCAATTTCCACACCTCCCTCTTTGACTCTTCTCTTATTCGACTTCTCTATCTCCATTTTAGGGGATGGGATGTCCACCAATATCTACTATAATCCCACCACCTCTCACAGTCAGCTTGACTGAACTTGCTCCCATCCCATATCCTGTAGGACTCTATTCCATTCTTCCCTTCATCTCAGCATCCACTCCAACTGCCTTCACATGCAACACATTATCCTCTGCCATTTCAACATGTCAAGCTAAAACCAACATCTTCCCATCCACTCCTGTTCCCCCACCCCACGGAACACACTGGTTCACACTTCCGTCACCCCCAACATCTGGTTTGCCTCCCCCACCCAGAACCTTCCCATACAAACACTTTGTCTGCAATATTTACCCTTTCACTTCCTTCCTTCCCACTGTTCAGGGCCCAAACACTCCATCCAGGTGAAACAGAGATTTACTTGCGTAAATATTCCAGTGTAGTTACAGTATTCACTGCCCACCATGCAGTCTCCTGTACCTTGGAAATGATGGAATGCAGATTGAGTGATTGCTTTTCTAAACACTTCCTTTCAGTCTAAAAACAGGACCTTGAGCCTCCGGTCACTTTTCCCTTCAATTATACAACCGTTCTGACCTCTCTCTCCTCGGATTGGGCGGCAACTCTTGGAGGTGGGACATCCTTACTCAGAGGGGCAGAAGACCCGACTGCAGGCAATTATTTGCATGAACCACACAAAATAGCATCGTAGCTTCCAGGGCCTGGTGGAGACAGGCTCCTGCCCGACTTTCTGGCTGGTGGACAGGGACACTATATCCTCCTGAAATTCTGGCCGTTAACTCTGTTTCTCTCTTCACAGATGCTGTCTGTTCACTGCTTTTATCAGATTTAAAGCAAGCTCAGTATTTTGATTTCACTCAAGAGCTGGATATTAACAGCAGCAGATATGAAGGTAGGTGGGAGAGAGTGAGGACAGAGTTTCTGTGTGATTGGTGCTCCCCTCCTGTCCCTCCTCTGTTAAACCTGAAAGTGCGCAGGTTGGAAGTTAGTTGAGTTTGTCGTTGAGATCTTTCAGTTTTAAACACTGACTCGATCCCAACATCCCAGTTTTGGTGCAAAACTCGGGCCCTCACTCTCTGGGTTCAGGCACGGAGAATGTTTGATCGGTAATTTCCAGTCTTGTTTCCTTTCTTTCTCTTACAGTTAACTTACCGGCGATTGTGATTCTGTCCCGGGGAAAGTGCGGAATCTCCACCTGCACCAATCGCTACCTGGTGGCCATGGCAACGGCGGATCTACTGGTAATTCCACTGTTGTCATACTGTGGCGAATCAATTGTTATTATTTCCTGTGATCTTTCCTGAACGTCACCCCTGTGTGTAGTGTGATTCATGTCCTGCTTCGTACAGCCACAGATGTTTCTGTCTGTTTCACCGCCACTTTCTCCTTTGATCGATTTGTGGCCATTTGTTGCCAGAGCTGAAAACTAAATATTGCACCGAAAATACTGCGGCTGTGGTTCGAGCAACAACCTGCATTCCGCTCAGTTTCAAAAACATCCCCTTCTATAATTAGAATTAGAATTAGAACATTACAGCGCAGTACAGGCCCTTCGGCCCTCGATGTTGCGCCGACCAGTGAAACCATCTGACCGACACTATTCCATTTTCATCCATATGTCTATCCAATGACCACTTAAATGCCCTTAAAGTTGGAGAGTCGACTACTGTTGCAGGCAGGGCGTTCCTCGCCCCTACTACTCTCTGAGTAAAGAAACTACCTCGAACATCTGTCCTATATCTATCACCCCTCAACTTAAAGCTATGTCCCCTCGTGTTTGCCATCACCATCCGAGGAAAAAGACTCTCACTATCCACCCTATCTAACCCTCTGATTATCTTATATGTCTCTATTAAGTCACCTCTACTCCTCCTTCTCTCCAACGAAAACAACCTCAAGTCCCTCAGCCTTTCCTCGTAAGACCTTCCCTCAATACCAGGCAACATCCTAGTAAATCTCCTCTGCACCCTTTCCAAAGCATCCACATCCTTCCTATAATGCGGTGACCAGAACTGCACGCAATACTCCAGGTGCAGTCTCACCAGAGTTTTGTACAGCTGCAGCATGACCTCGTGGCTCCGAAACTCGATCCCCTTACTAATATAAACTAACACATCATATGCCTTCTTAACAGCCCTATTAACCTGGGTAGGAAAATTTCTGGGTTTTATGTAGCTGGACACCAAGATCTCTCTGTTCATCTACACTACCAAGAATCTTCCCATTAGCCCAGTACTCTGCATTCCTGTTACACCTTCCAAAGTGAATCACCTCACACTTTTCCGCATTAAATGCCATTTGCCATCTCTCAGCCCAGCTCTGCAGCCTATCTATGTCCCTCTGTACCCGACAACATCCTTCGGCAATATCCACAACTCCACCGACCTTCGTGTCATCGGCAAATTTACTAACCCACCCTTCTACACCCTCTTCCAGGTCATTTATAAAAATGACAAACAGCAGTGGCCCCAAAACAGATCCTTGCGGTACACCACTAGTAACTAAACTCCAGGATGATCATTTGCCATCCACCACCACCCTCTGTCTTCTTTCAGCTAGCCAGTTTCTGATCCAAAGCTCTAAATCACCTTCAAGCCCATACTTCCGTATTTTCTGTAATAGCCTACCGTGGGGAACCTTATCAAATGCCTTACTGAAATCCATATACACCACATCCACTGCTTTACCCTCATCTACCTGTTTGGTCACCTTCTCGAAAAACTCAATAAGGTTTGTGAGGCACGACCTCCCCGTCACAAAACCGTGCTGACTATCGCTAATGAACTTATTCTTTTCTAGATGATTATAAATCCTGTCTCTTATAACCTTTTCCAACATTTTAACCACAACCGAAGTAAGGCTCACAGGTCTATAATTACCAGGGCTGTCTCTACTCCCCTTCTTGAACAAGAGGACAACATTTGCTATCCTCCAGTCTTCTGGCACTATTCCTGTCGACAATGACGACATAAAGATCAAGGACAAAGGCTCTGCAATCTCCTCCCTAGCTTCCCAGAGAATCCTAGGATAAATCGCATCTGGCCCAGGGGACTTATCGATTTTCACACTTTCCAAAATTGCCAACATCTCCTCCTTGTGAACCTCAATCCCATCAAGCCTAGTAGTCTGAATCTCAGTATTCTCCTCGACAACATTTTCTTTCTCTACTGTAAATACTGACGAAAAATATTCATTTAACGTTTCCCCTATCTCCTTTGATTCCACACACAACTTCCCACTACTGTCCTTGATTGGCCCTAATCTAACTCTAGTCATTCTTTTATTCCTGATATACCTATAGAAAGCCTGAGGGTTTTCTTTGATCCGATCCGCCAATGACTTCTCGTGTCCTCCCCTTGCTTTTCTTAGCTTTCCCTTTCGATCCTTCCTGGCTCGCTTGTAACTCTCAAGCGCCCTAACTGTGCCTTCACGTCTCATCCTAAAATAAGCCTTCTTCTTCCTTTTGACAAGCGCTTCAACTTCTTTAGTAAACCACGGCTCCCTCGCTCGACAACTTCCTCCCTGCCTCACAGGTACATACTTATTTGGACACGCAGTAGCTGCTCCTTGAATAAGCTCCACATTTCTTTTGTGCCCATCCCCTGCAGTTTCCTTCCCCATCCTATGCATCCTAAATCTTGCCTAATCGCATCATGATTTCCTTTCCCCCAGCTATAATTCTTGCCCTGCGGTATATACCTGTCCCTGCCCATCGCCAAGGTAAACCTAACCGAATTGTGATCACTATCACCAAAGTGCTCACCTACATCTGAATCTAACACGTGGCCGGGTTCATTACCCAGTACCAAATCCAATGTGGCATCGCCCCTGGTTGGCCTGTCTGCATACTGTGTCAGAAAACCCTCCTGCACACACTGGACAAAAACTGACCCATCTAAAGTACTCGAACTATAGTATTTCCAGTCACTATTTGGAAAGTTAAAGTCCCCCATAACAACTACCCTGTTACTCTCGCCCCTGTCGAGAATCATCTTCGCTATCCTTTCCTCTACATCTCTGGAACTATTCGGAGGTCTATGGAAGACTCCCAACAGGGTGACCACTCCTCTCCTGTTTCTAACCTCGGCCCATACTACCTCAGTAGAGGAGTCCTCAAACGTCCTTTCTGTCGCTGTAATACTCTCCTTGATTAACAATGCCACACCCCCTCCTCTTTTACCATCTTCTCTGTTCTTACTGAAACATCTAAATCCAGGAACCTGCAACATCAATTCCTGCCCCTGCTTTACCCATGTCTCCGAAATGGCCACTACATCGAGATCCCAGGTACCAACCCATGCTGCAAGCTCACCCACCTTATTCCGGATGCTGCTGGCGTTGAAGTAGACACACTTTAAACCAAGTTCTTGCTTGCCAGTGCCCTCTTGCGTCCTTGTAACCTTATCGCTGACCTCACTACTCTCAACATCCTGTACACTGGAACTACAATTTAGGTTCCAATTCCCCTGCTGAATTTGTTTAAACCCCCCAGAAGAGCACTAGCAAATATCCCCCCCCCCCAGGATATTGGTACCCCTCTGGTTCAGGTGAAGACCACCCTGTTTGTAGAGGACCCACCTACCCCAGGAAGAGCCCTAATTATCCAGGAAACCAAAACCCTCCCTCCTACACCATCCCTGCAGCCACGTGTTCAACTCCTCTATCTCCCTATTCCTCACTTCGCTATCACGTGGCATGGGCAACAACCCAGAGATAACAACTCTGCTTGTTCTCACTCTAAGCCTCCACCCAAGCTCCCTGAATTTCTGCCTGAAATCCCCATCTCTCTTTCTACCTATTTCGTTGGTGCCTATGTGGACCACGACTTGGGGCTGCTCCCCCTCCCCTTTAAGGATCCCAGAAACACGATCTGAGACATCACAAACCCTGGCACCTGGGAGGCAACACACCAACCATGATTCTCTCTCGTTCCCACAGAACCTCCTATCTGTTCCCTGACCATGGAGACCCCAATGACTAATGCTCTGCTCCTCTTCTCCCTTCCCTTCTGAGCATCAGGGACAGACTCTGTGCCAGAGACCTGTACCACATTACTTACCCCTGGTAAGTCGTCCCCCGCAACAGTACCCAAAATGGTATACCTGTTGTTGAGGGAAATGGCCACAGGGGATCCCTGCACTGCCTGCTGGTTCCCTCTCCTTCCCCTGACGGTAACCCATCTACCTACTTCTTTTACCTGAGGTGTGACTACCTCCCCATAACTCCTCTCAATAACCCCCTCCGCCTCCCGAATGATCCGAAGTTCATCCAGCTCCAGCTCCAGTTCCCTAACGCGGTTCTCGAGGAGCTGGAGTTGGGTGCTCTTCCCGCAGATGCAGTCTGCAGGGACACTCTTGGCGACCCTTACCTCCCACATTCTGCAGGAGGAACTTACGACTGCCTTAACCTCCATTCCCACTATACTAAATTCCCAACAGATCTACTGAAAACCGCCCCCCCAAAAAAAGTCAAAACTCGTTAGCTTAGCAATACGACGGACAGAACTTTTTAAATAAAACGCTTACCTTATCAACACACCAGAGTCCTTTTTTTGGTTAGAGGAGGAGGGTGGGTGGGAGACACCATGGGTGTAGTGTCTCGGGTACAGCCACCACACAAATATATAGTTTTCACTTACCCAGCAGTCCCCTGGTGCTCCAAAAACAAAAGGGAATTAACTTTTAACTTACACTGAAATTGACCTCCCAGCTGTCAGTTCGCTCCGTACCTCTGCTTCTGTCCAAGCTGCTGCAATCAAAACTAAAAGAAATTCATTTTAAACCACCCAAATGTATAGTTTTCACTTACCCAGCAGTCTCCTGGTCCTCCAAAAACAAAAGGGAATTAACTTTTAACTGACACTGAAATTGACCTCTCAGCTGTAAGTTCGCTCCGTACCTCTGCTTCTGTCCAAGCTGCTGCAACTTTACATTTGAAGCTGGAGAGATAATCGACAATGTACCATGGTTCTGTTATATAAAGCCAAGCTATTTTACTGAGCCCAGATGGGTGGGGTTTGACAGATTTGATCTGGTTTCAACCCCATTGCTCCCATTCGCTTTCAGTCTGTTGCTCAACACTCTGACAGTCAGACACATTTTCGTGACAAGTCGAGTCCGAAAGAGACTGAGGGGTCAGAGCAAGGGAGAGAATCGCAGTGACCCAGAGATGGAGAACCGAAGGAAGTCTGTGATTTTACTCTTCACCATATCCGGCAGCTTCATACTTCTATGGTTGACATATGTTATATATTTTATAACTTGTTATATTGCAGGGACAGACCTCGATGATTACACTGATCCTTTGTATATCTTTGGACAATTCGGATTCGAGATGCAGGTTTTAAGCTACTGCACAAACACATTATCTATGGGGTGATTCAGTCCAAGTTCAGAAAGCAGGTCAGGAATGTGGTGCAATATCCAGTTCCATCAATTATTCAATTACTTAATAAACTAAACAACTGAGAGCAGCCCAGAGGTGGTTCCCAGTGTTTCCAGTCCATGAAGGTACAGAAGCTGACAGTCCCTGTGCCTCAGCTTGGTGGCTGCTTGGATGGACGGGGCCGAGTCCCTTCCTGGTCCCCAATTTAGTTGATAACAGTTCTCTCTCCTCAGGATGTGTCACTCACTCCCATAAAATCTTCCATCACCACTCCTTCCTTCAATAAAATAAAACGTAACCCCTCTGTCCTTGGAATCACCCTAACTATATCCTCTGTTTCCCCCTAAAATCCTTGAAGGTATTACCATCTCACAAATCCATGCTTGTTATTCCTGGACACCAATATTTGAATCCCACCCATCAGGTTCTCTCCTGCCACATTCGCAAAGCAGTTCTTATCAAAGTCACAACTGACAACCTGTGTAACCGTGATACATGTAAACTAATACCTCCTTGTGTTCTCGACCTGTTGCCAGCCTTTGACACAGTTATACTGTAACTACTCATCCAGATATATCATTAACCTCACTTGTACTGTAACTACCCATCCAGTTATCTCACTGACCTCACTCGTACTTTAACTGCCCATCCAAATATATCATTAACCTCACTTGGATTATAACTACACATCCAGATATATCATTGACCTCACTTGTACTGCAACTACCAATCCAGATATATCATTAACCTCACTTGTACTGTAACTACCATCCAGATATATCATTAACCTCACTTGTACTGTAACTACCCATCCAGATATATCATTAACCTCACTTGTACTGTAACTACTCATCCAGATATATCATTGACCTCACTCGTACTGTAACTACCCATCCAGATATATCACTGACCTCACTTGTAGTGTAACTACCCATCCAGATATATCACTGACCTCACTTGTACTGTAACTGCCCATTCAGATATATCATTGACCTCACTTGTACTTTAACTACCCATCCAGATATATCCTTGACCGCACTCGTACTGTAACTACCCATCCAGATATATCCTTGACCTCACTCGTACTGTAACTACCCATCCAGATATATCACTGACCTCACTTGTAGTGTAACTACCCATCCAGATATATCACTGACCTCACTTGTACTGTAACTGCCCATCCAGATATATCATTGACCTCACTTGTACTTTAACTACCCATCCAGATATATCCTTGACCGCACTCGTACTGTAACTACCCATCCAGATATATCATTGACCTCACTTGTCGTGTAACTACCCATCCAGATATATCATTGACCTCACTTGTCGTGTAACTACCCATCCAGATATATCATTGACATCACTTGTCGTGTAACTACCCATCCAGATGTATCATTGACCTCACTTCCACTGTAACTACACATCCAGATATTTGTTTTGAAGAGATACAGCACTGAAACAGGCCCTTCGGCCCACCGAGTCTGTGCCGACCAACAACCACCCATTTATACTAATCCTACATTAACACCATATTCTCTAACCACATCCACACCTTTCTCCTACCTACCTACCTACCTCCCTACACTCGGGGCAATTTACAACAGCCAATTTACCTATCAACCTGCAAGTCTTCTGCTGTGGGAGGAAATCGGAGCACCCGACAGAAACCCACGCGGTCACAGGGAGAACTTGCCAACTCCGCACAGGCGATACCCAGAACTGAACCCGGGTCGCTGGAGTTGTTCGGCTGCAGTGCTAACCGCTGTGCCACTTTGCCGCCCTTACGGACCGTACATTTATTTTAACTGCCAACCATAATTATTACTGACATCACTTACGAGCCTATGAACCAGGAGCAGGAATAGGCCACTCGGCTGCTTGTGCCTGCTCCGCACTTGTTCTTTGTCGACCCTTCAAGATATATCACTAACCTTATTTGTACTGCAAATGCCCATCCAGCTACAACACTGCTGCTCCATTGCACTTTGGCTCTGCCTCAGACAGAACACTCTCGTTTGCAATTCTTTGCATCTCACAGATGCTTGGTACCATCAGCCAATATAAATGACAAGTTCCACAGATTTATACATTTCTACAGATTTATTCATTTATGTAATATTTTTGATTCATATAAATGTGAGGAGCCATGAAGTTAAATGAGAAGGATGTACAATCCGTGGCGAAGTAAGGAAGATAAGAAACATATTAAATTGAAGAAAATACCGTGAATCACAGAATAATACAGTGCAGAAGAGGCCCTTCGGCCCATCGAGTCTGCACCGATACATTAAAGACACTTGACCTGTCTACCTCATCCCATTTTCCAGCACTTGGCCCACAGCCTTGAACGTTATGACGTACCAAGTGCTCATCCAGGTACTTTTTAAAGGATTTGAGGCAACCTGCCTCTACCACCCTCCCAGTCAGGGCATTCCAGACCATCACCACCTTCTGGGTAAAGAAGTTCTTCATCAAATACCCCTTAAACCTCCCGCCCCTCACCTTAAACTTGTGACCCCTCGGAACTGACCCTTCAACTAAGGGGAACAGCTGCTCCCTATCCACCCTGTCCATGCCTCTCATCATCTTGTACACCTCGATCAGGTTACCCCTCAGTCTTCTCTGGTGCAGCGAAAACAATCCAAACCTATACAACCTCTCTTCATAGCTTAAATGTTCCATCCCAGGCAACATCCTGGTGAATCGCTTCTGCACTTCCTCCAATGCAATCAGATCCTTCCTATAATGTGGCGACCAGAATTGCACACAGTACTCCAGCTGTGGCCTTACCAAAGTTCTGTACAACTCCAACATGACCTCCCTGCTTTTGTAATCTCTGCCTTGATTGATAAAGGCTAGTGTCCTATATGCCTTTTTCACCACCCTTTTAACCTGCCCTTCTGCCTTCAGAGATCTATGGACAAACACACCAAGGTCCCTTTGTTCCTCGGAACTTCCCATTGAATACTTCCGTGTCACATTACTCCTTCCAAAGTGTATCACCTCACACTTTTCAGCGTTAAATTCCATCTGCCACTTTTCTGCCCATTTGACCATCCCGTCGATATCTTCCTGTAACCCAAGACACTCAACTTCACTGCTAACCACTCGGCCAATCTTTATGTCATCTGCGAACTTACTGATCTTACCCCCCACATAATCATCTATGTCCTTTATATAAATGACAAACAATAGGGGACCCAGTACAGATCCCTGTGGTATGCCACTGTACACTGGCTTCCAGTCGATAAAACAGCCATCTGTCATCACTCTCTGTCTCCTACAGCTAAGCCAAATTTGAAGCCATCTTATCAATTTACCTTGTATCCCATGTGCATTTGCTTTCTTGATAGGTCTCCCATGTGGGACCTTGTCAAAGGCTTTGCTGAAATCCATGTAACCTTCATCAAATGCACTACCCTCATCTAAATACCTGGTCACATGCTCAAAAAATTCAATCAAATTTGTAAGGCATGACCTCCCTCTGACAAAGCCATGCTGACTATTCCTAATCAAATTTTGCCTCTCCAAGTGGAGATTCTCGCCTTCAGAATTTTCTCCAGTAGTTTCCCTACCACTGACGTGAGACCCACTGTCTGTAGTTCCCTGGCTTATCTCTACAACGTTTCTTAAATAGTGGGACCACATTAGCTGTTCTCCAGTCCTCTGGCACCTCCCCCGTGGCCAGAGAGGAATTAAAAATTACGGTCAGAGCCCCTGCAATCTCCACCCTCGCCTCCCACAGCATCCTGGGACACAAATCGTCCGGATCTGGAGATTTGTCCACTTTTAAGCCTTCCAAAACCTCCAATACCTTGTCACTCCCTATGACAATTTGCTCAAGAACCTCACAGTCTCTCTCTCTGAGTTCCATATCTACATCCTCTTTCTCTTGGGTGAAGACAGATGTGAAGAATTCGTTCAACACCCTACCAATGTCCTCTGGCTCCACCCACAAATTTGCCCCTTGGTCCCTAATGGGTCCTACTCTTTCCCTGGTTATCCTCTTTCCATTGATATACTTAAAGAATATCTTGGGATTTTCCCTCCTTTTACCAGCCAGAGCTTTCTCATATCCCCTCTTTGCTCTTCTAATTGATTTCTTAAGCTCCATCCTACACTTTCTGTACTCCACTAATGCTTCCATTGATTTTCGCTCCTTGTATTTGCTAAAACTTCTTTTTTCCTTCTCATCGTACCCTGAATATTTTTGGTCATCCCTGGTGAAGATTAGTTTTTGGCTAGAAGATTGGACGCATTTTAGACGCCAACAAAAGAGGCTAAGCAAATAATGAAGTGGGAGAATTTATGGTACGAGACTAAACTCGCAAGAAATATAAACACAGACAGTAAAAGATCCTAATAATATAGAAAAAAGGAAAATAATAGCTAATGTAAGCATTGGTCCCTTAGTGGATGTCACATTCATGGGAAATGTAGTGATGGTTTTAAACTGATGGGTTATCAACATTAGAACATTTTAAAAGGGGCTGGTAACTTTGCTTTCAACAAAATGGAGGGCGACGTCACATGACAATACCGTCTCCTGCACTAAAATGCACATCCTTGTCTACCAGAACTAAAACCAATTAACCCTGTCTTCATTGAAATGAGACAGCTTATCATACATGGATGTGAGCTATAGACAAAATTAGCAAATTCAAAGGGATTCCCAGATTCTGCAGCCCAAATTTCTCGGCTGCCAGCGACTCATGAGTGGACGAGGCGGAAGCGGCCGAGTAACCTGAATCTGCTTCGCACCTCCCGCCCTTCGGCATCACATGCGGGGCAGCCAATTAGCAGCCCCGCGGTGTATTCGGCACCCAAAAGGGCGTCTGCGGGAGGATTACTCAACAGCTTTGGGGGCGGGGCAAAATCTGGGAATGGATAATGTAAGCCCTTTAAAAAGGTTTACAGCATTTAAATTGACCAGCTGCATAGGGGATTACATCGGTGCTTTGAGTGATACTGCTGGAAGTCTCGAGGTGAACACGTGTTTGTTACTTCAGTAAGTTAAGGAAGACTGGCAGTGCCCAGGGGCAGGAAAGGACAATAACTTGGAATAGGCTGCAGAACAAATCCAGAGTGATGGAGGGGAGACGTTTCAGAACAACCCCCAGTTCCTCGGAGGAATATCTGCAGGTCCTCCTCCAGGCAGTGGAGGCGAGGCGTGATGTTATATTCAACGCTGATGACAGAAGAAGACCCTCACAAGTGACCAAGAGGACCTGGCTGGAGGTCGCGGAGGAGGTCAGCACCCGCGTTGTGGTATGGAGGACATGGCTCCAGTGCTGCAAGTCGGTCAATGACCTGCTCTGCTCTGCCCGGGTAAGGGGTACTCCTCATTAATCTCATTGTGAATGTGTCAGAGAGGCGACTGTCTATCCTTACTATGCAAGGGGGAAGCCAGCAATGATCAGTCCTTGCCTGATGCATTGTATTGGGATGCAAGATGGGCAAGTGTGGGATATATGGTGATCCATTGGTGTGCAAATTGGGCATTAACTTGCAGTAGCAGTGAAATGCAACAACAAACCCAATGGGTGAATGTATGAGATGGTAAAAAAATATGTCTAAATTAGGTGTGTTCGTTTAAATAGGAAAAGAGGGCACATAATGCCCAAGAGAGGTCCCGGTGGTGGTGTTGGCAATCATGCATATCTAACCAGGATGGAGGAGGATGCCTTGATGCTGGCAGGGGAGGACGGGGGATGCGCTGTTGCAGATGGCGAGGTTGGCAGACCTGGTCTTCAGAGTGAATGACCCATAGTGTGGTGGGACGGTGTAAGGAGGAGGGGGTTGGGGGCCGTTGAGGTGGTGATTCTCTCCTGCACTGAAATGTGCTAATAAAAGTTTAATCACAGAAATGTGACCAAAATGCAATAAGGAACATGTCCTCAAATCTGAAATGCTCATCAAACTGATCATTCTGATTTTCCCTGCAGGTGGAACACATCAGCGACCAGGAGGGGTCTCGGGGGTTCAACCGTCCACCTCTGAGGATGAGGAGATCGCCTCAGAGGGTGCACAGTCACATCATCGCACCTCACCAAGGGCCAGTGCAGAGACTTCCACCACGGTTCGGTTTACTGTCTCTGGAGAAACTATGTCACTTACGGGTGTCAGCACATCACAGTGACCGGACAAACCACCAGAGGCAGAACCGGCCGATGCCTCTCACACTCGGAGGAGTGTGGGAGGCCAGGCCAGTGCAGAGCCACAAGCCGATAATTAGCCTCAGAGAACATCCATTAGACGGGAGATGTTGCAGGTACAGCATGTACTGCATGGACATCTGGCGGAGATGCCAGTGACGCTGCGACCTATATCTCATACTCTGGAAAGTCCATCCAGGGAAGGTCAGCTGCAAACTCTCAGGCATTTGTCCATCTGGCATCTTCAGTTGAGAGATTGGCTGCGGTAGTGGAATGGCCAGTACTGGAAGACCTTCCATGATCTCAGGGTGAGAGTAACCTCCCTGGACCAGGCCATTAGAGCACAATCTCAGATGTGCTTACGGCAGGTCGAGGCTGCTCATCCCTCTGAGAACAGCTTGGAGGACCGGCCAAGCCTCAGGAGGGCACAGGGGCAGCAGCTCTCAGGGCGCTCCTGATGCATTATGCAGCTCCTTGCTCCATCCACTAGTTATATGCCAACAACAAGCTCCTCGGGTGTTAGAGGGTGCTCCTGATATTTCTGACGAGTACCCTCTGCCGTGAATAGGCAGAAGGCGACTGCCAAAGTCGTCAGGAGCAGGGCGGAAGCCTAATCAGCCATCTGCCTTTGGTGAGTCTGTTGGCGAGGGATCATCCACATGCAAGCGCACTCGCAAAAGTATTAAGAAATCACTGTAACATCACATCTGGTTCACTGGGTTACCGTCCAATTATTTATTCGAATTGTTCTTGAGATAATTGTAAATAAATTTGTGATTTGATAATTTAACTTTGCATATGTCATCCATGAAGTTGCATCAGACATCGTTGAGATGCTCAATAGGTTATATATGCCATGTCACACACTTGGGTTCGATTCATCGTGACATGATGCTGTTCTTAATCAGATCATCTCTTCCCTTTGATGTGCGTGTTTTGCCCGTCTCAGAATCCCACAATGAACTCATTTCATACCACAATGTCAAATCTTTGCATGTAGCAATCCTCTCAAGAGAAACACCTGCCTATTAGGGCCTCCCGGGTCTCTCGTGCACGAGTTTCCAGAGGACTTTCTGCCTCCTCTCCTCTTCCATCTTGCGGCTGCTGCCCATCTTCCTCATCAGAAACTCTATCTTCATCTGATGATGCCTCACGATTACCTTGAACCTCCTCAAGGGCATCTCCCCGTTCCATCGCTAGGTTATGCAAGGCACAGAAAACGACAATAATCCATGGAGACCCGTGGTGGCACATACAGCAGTGAACCACCTGAATGGTCCAGACACCTAAATCTCATCTTTAGCAGGCCAATTGTTTGTTCGATTGTCACTCTGGTGGCCGCAAGGCTCTCATTGAAGCGTTCCTCAGCTTGGGATTCTCACAGGTATCATCAGCCATGTCTTCAAAGGATAACCCCTGTTGCCAAATATCCAACTTTCCAGTCTGTTTGGAGGACTAAAAAGATCAGGCACCTGAGAGTTTCTGAGAATGTACGAATCATGGCAATTCCCTGGATACTGCGCACAAACCTGCATGATTCTCTTCCGATGATCACATACAAAATGAACGTTCAATGAATGGAAGCCTTTTCGGTTAATGAATGCCCCTGACTGAAATTGCCACATGAGTACAGTCTATCACGCCCTGAACCAGCGGGAACCCAGCTATTGTGCTGAATCCTCCTGCTCTTTCAGCCTGCCTGGTGTTGTCCGTTTTGAAACTAATGAAATTGTTAGCACGTCTGAACAATGCATCAGTCACAAACTTTGCGCAGTGGTGCGCAGCTGCTTGGGAGACTCCGCACAAGACTGCCATCAAAGCCTGGAAAGAGCCACATGCATAAAAGTTAAGAGCTATGGTCACCTTTAGAGTGACCGGCATTAGATGACCACTGAGGCAGTTTGAGGCTACATCCACTGCCAGCATTTCACAAAGAGATGTCACAGTCTCACGTGACAGATGCAGTCTTCTTCTGCACTGGCGTTCCGACAGCTGCAGGTAGCTCAGACATGAGCGATATACCCTGCCTGTTGTGTAGCCGTGTCTCCTGACATGTGTTCACTCTTGCCAGGCTCTGCAACCTGCTCGTCCCTGCCATATAACTTGGCCAGCTGGTTGCGCATACCGATGTCCAGCTGTCCTTCTGCCTCTGATTGGGGCACAATCGTCTACATCAGAAGAGCTGCCTCCAGAATGCACAATGCCCATTGTCAGACTGGTTACTAGATTCAATGACAAAATCTCTTACCTTCCAGCTGTCAGGACAGGCACACACAACCCCCGTCCTTCAACTCACTGACTCAGAGAAGATGGGTCCCGAGCTGCAGATGGTCAGAGTCAGTTGCAGCCCTCTCACAAGCTACAATGTCTACAATTTATGTCACACACAAAAACTCTCACACCTAATAAACACCAAAAGCAGTCCCTCCAACACCCTCATCGATTGCCTGCCTTCTACCCTTTTAAAGTTGCCAGGTCCCGACACGTTCGGTGACCCGATTTATGGCCATATAATCAGATAGCCCACGTACATTTGCATTCAATTGTGTTTCTAAGGACATTAATTGCCTTTTAATTACTTGCAGTTGGGCGGCGAGCGGCGACACGATCTCGACCAACTTCCTGGGTCGTGAAATGGCGTCTGTGCGTCATGACGCTGGGGACCAGAGCCAATATCATCGAACGCCATTTCACCTCCCGGCCGCTTCCTACTTGACCCGATCCCAGAAAGTACAATCCGGCCTCAGTGTTGAAACGAGTCTGTGAAACGACATTGAATAAATGGACAGAATCTGACCAGTAGATGAAACAAAACATTAGCACGATCCGCTTGATCACGAGGTCATGCCAGAGTTTGAACCAGTTCAGGTTCAGTGCCTGAAATGCCGATTTCTGAGAAAGAAACAATATCTTCTATAAATACTGAACCAAAACCAAGCGATCCAAAACCTGACTCAACACCGATACCTGTAAGGAGATCAGAAAGACCTTGCATACCAGTTATTAAACTTGATTTGTAGATATCGTTCATTGCAGAGAAACAAAAAGAAAAATGCTTTTCTTTTGAAAGGGGACGATTTGTAATGTATTTGAATAATATACCTGATGATGTAATGACGTAAATAAACACATCCTTGAACTGGCCATGCTTGGTGTCCATTTTCTCTGCCAGTGCCACTCGAATGTATTGCAACAAACAAGTTTCTGATCTGAAGTTAGGGCCTGAAAGTTGCAGCTATGAGGAAAGATTGGATTGACTCGGGTTGTTTTCATTAGAACAGAGGAGGCTGAAGGGTGACTTGATTGAGGTGTACAAAAGTATGAGGTGACCAGATAGAGTAGACTGGAAGAACATGTTTACCCTAGCAGAAAGGTCAATTACCAGGGGGCACAGATTTAAGGTGATTGGTAGAAGGATTAGAGGGGACATGAGGAAAAGATTTCTCACCCTGAGGGTGGAATTCACTGCACGGTCGGTGGTGGAGGCAGAAACCCTCAACTCATTTAAAAGGTACCTGGACCTGCACCTGAAATGCTGTAACCTGCAAATCTATGTGCCAGGTGCTGGAAAGTGGCATTAAATTGGGTGGCTAGTTTTTCAGTCAGTGCAGACACAATGGGCTGAATGGCCTCCTTCTATGCTGTAACTTTTTATGGTGCGATGGTTCTAAGTCAGATGTGCTCCTGCTGTGACCCGAGGTGATGGTTCTTCCTTTATGTGTGGTATTTGAGACACTGATTCATAAATTCTAACCTGGTGACAAATGAAGTCTTTCAAATCCCACCAACCTCTACCCCCACCAGCACCCATGAGAGAGCTATGAGAAGCAGCATTCCCTGTCAGTGCCCAGATCACACTCACTTCTGCTTCCTGCTGCCAGTGATTTACAACAAACCCAATTACAGAGATAGGGCACAAAGAATCATCATGGAAAGAGACATGGGCTTCAAATCAAAAACTGAAGGGATAGGATCTGAGGAACAGCTGTTGTTGTGTGGTGTGGACTTCAGTCAGAGCTGGAAACAAGCAGTTCCACAAGAAAGGGGGAGAATTCAAAAATTAGAGTTGGGCCTTTCAGGAATTCTGCCAGGAAACACTTCTTCACACACAGTGGAAATCTGGAAATGTTCACCCCAAATTGCGGATGACCTGAAGGTCAATGACAATTTCAAACCTGAGATTGATATAGTTTTACCCAGCGAGGGTATTAGGGTTTATGGAATCACAGCAGGTCGCTGGAGTTAAGATACAGGTGAGCCAGAATCTAACTGAAAGGTCTAACAGGCACGAGGGGCTGATTGGCCTACCCCCATTTCTGTGTTCCTATGACTGCAACAGGACAAACAGAAACATGCGTTGCATTTTATTCATATTTAACATTAAAAGTATCTGAAGTCCGGAGCTGAAAGGAAGAGATGAGCCCTCGATGACCTGAGAATAAGTACAGAATGGCCTCCTTCAGTACTGGTGATTTTACAGGATAAGATTCCGAACATTAGAAATTAATCCAATGGGAATCGATCGCACTCCGCCTCCAGGAAGCAGCCATTCTAAGACTGTGATAGGGGATGTGGTTTGAGCAGAGGTTGGCTGTGACACCACGAACGCTGCCTCTCCACCTCCTCACTCCATTACCCCACCCCCTTCGCCTCCTCGCTTTCACCCCACCCACCCTGGCAACATCAGATACATAGACACTGTTTCCAGCAGTGATCACTGGGTAGTCCTGGTTCTCTGTCTCCGTTTTCTCTATCCCACCCATGGCCACTGAGACTCCTCTCCTCCCACCCACCCTGAGAGCAACTAACCCACGTCCATAAATCTAAATGGAAAAGTGCCTTGTAAAGAGCAGGAGCAGAGGGGAGGCTGTAACCCATCAGAGGGGATTGTGTTCCTGAAACCCCAACCCTTTTTGCCATGTTTCCATTCAATGTCCACCTTGCTTGCTAATCAGTTTTCCATTTTGGATACTGGTGAGAGGGATGGTTCCTCATTGGAATGCAACCAAAGCAAAGTCCGTGGCACCACAGGTGGCTCATCTGCACAGGAGGGGAGGAAAAAGAGTGGAAGAGAAATAATGATGGGGGATTCGATAATCACTGGATCAGATAGGCATTTCTGCGGTGGTAAACATGACTGCAGGATGGTGTGTTGCCTCCCTGGTACCAGGGTCAAGGATGGCACGGAGCTACTGCAGCATCCTTCTGAGGGATGGTGAACAGCCAGAGGTCATGGTCCACATTGGTACCAATGACATAGGTAAGAAGACGCATGATGCCCTGAAAGCAGATTTTAGGGAGTTAGGAAGGAAATTAAAAAGCAGGACCTCAAGAGCAGTAATTTCAGGATTACTCCCAGTGCCACATGCTCGTAAGCATTGGAATAGTAGGATTTGTTGATTAAACACGTGGATGGAGAATTGGTGTAGGAGGGAGGGCATCAGATTTCTGAAGCATTGGGACCAGTTTTGTGGCAGGTGGGACCTGTACAAGATAGATCGTCTGCACCTTAACAGGACCTGAGCTAATATCCTCGTAAGGACATTTGCTAGTATAGTGGGGCAAGATTTAAGCTAACTTGTCAGGGGGATGGGTAGTTCAAATTGGAAAGAAGTAAAGCTGGTAACAGGAGGTAGAAAGACAGCAAGCGACATTAGAAGACAGGTCACACAAAGGCAAGCATCATATAGGTTTAGAATGCAGAATAATGTCAAGAAGACAAAGCTAAGGATACCCTATATGAATGCATGCAATATCTGCAACAAGGTAAATGACTTAAAGGCACACATAGAGGTAAATGGGTATGATCTAATTGCTATTATGGAAACGTGGCTATAGGGTGACCAAGACTGTGAATTGAATATTCAAAGATCTTTGACATTTAGGAAGAACAGCAAAAAAAGAAAAGGAGTTGGTGTTGCACTGATAATAAGGGATGGAATCAGCACATTAGTAAGGGAGGATCTCAGTTCGGAAGAACAAAATGTGGAATCTGTTTGAGTGAAGCTAAGAAACTGCAACGGACAGCAAACATTGGTAGAAGTTGTTTATAGGCCACCAAACAGCAGTGGTAGTGTGGGGCATGGTATTAATGAGGAGATTAGAGAAGCATGTAGCATGAGTAGTACAGTAACTATGGGTGACTTCAATCTGTTCATAGACTGGGCAAACCTAATGAGCATGAATGCTGTGGAGGAAGTGTTTCTGGAGTGTGTTAGAGTTGGATTTCTAGAGCAGTATTTTGGGGATCCCAGATGCGAGAGCAATTAATATGATGCCAGACGCGAGGGCAATTAATATGATCCCACATGCAAACCCCAATTAATATGTGATCCCAGAGACGAGCCCTCAATTAATATGTTACGACCAAGGAATTCACTCCTGATACTCCTCAGGTTACAGAATATTATCAAAGTTTTCCCACCTACTGGAAATTAGTCAAATTAAAAACTTTAACAACTCCCAGAATAAAACTGACCAAATCAGGTATCTTTAATGAACAACAACTTAACTATTTATTAATAAACTAAACCTTAAACACTACTGAGATAAACCTATGTCTAAATACTTTATAACTTCTTATTTCTCTTAACCCCCCTGCACACATACATAGGGCTGGATTTTACGTCAGGGTGACGGGAGCTGGCCATCTACATAAAATTCAGTGGCGAACCCGCTTCCTCCTAGCCTGGGGATCCATCCCATATTTTATTGGTCCCCGGGCTTTAATTGTTCCGAGGGGGAACTTCAACCCACTTGAGGGAAAAAGTCCCATCTCATTGAGCTGCCAGACAATCATCAGGACAACAGCTCTTGGTCTTAGCAGCGCCCCCAGGAGCGGTGGCCACTGCCGGAACTGCAACCCAACCGATCACATGGAGCCAGGAATAAGTTAAGCTTCAGGGTTAATCAGTCATGCCCAGGGGAGCCAAGAATGGTCGTTTAGGTGCAAGGGGGCCGTCTTGTGTACTGGAGAGTTTGGGGAAGCGGCGGCTGCCCTCAATCAGCCACCCTGTGACTGATTGTCAGGGCCACCCCTGGGGCACAAAGAAGTGACAGCTTTAACCGGGCGGTCTTTCCCGGATCCAGGACGCCTACTTGCCATGGGCAACATCCCCATGGAGATGGGCAAAAGCCCTTAAGTGGTCATTAATTGGCTACTTAAAGGCCGTGATTGGCCTGGGACGGGTGGCCCATTTTCTGTGGCCCATTATGTAAAGTGGGGCGGAGGCTGGAGCGGGTTTGGAAGGCGTCCCGGAGCCTTGTGCTCCTTTTTACGCCACCACCAAGAACCCCGCCACTATCCACCACGCCCCCCCCCCCACTCACCCTCGCCTCCATCCGGCTCACTGGGGTGGTGTAAAGTTCTGGCCAAACACTCAAAAACCAATGGTTAACTGGTTTTTAAAATCGTGTTTTTTTTTACAAAAGCTGTTTCTCAGGAATAAATAAATAGCTGGGTTATAAGTCCTGGTGAGTTATGTTCCCAATGGTGAGGTGTCCCAGAGTTGAATTGTCAGGTGTGACTCGAAGTCTCCAGGCGAATTTGATGAACAGTCTTTGCTGGATAGCCGTTCAAAGCACTTTGGTTGCAGCAGGCGTCACACGATTGTTTTCACAAGGAGTGTAGCAACAGGACGATTTGGATTTAAATATTGGTAGTCTTTTAATTCGGAAGGTTACTGAGAATTCCAACAAACAGAAACAGACGACAGAGAGTCACACTTGAAGCTAAGAATTCTTAGAGTTTCAAAGTGAAAAACAATTTACTACCTACAACAATGCAAATGTTCTTACTCCAGGATTTTTTTTCTGTCCTTAGGCAATATAGAGCCTGAAGATTAATGTAGATTTTCCTGCTGAGGGAGGGATCCTCCCTTTCAGTGAAGCACGCTTCACTGGTCTCCAGTTCAGACTGGCTTTAGCGACACACAGTCAAAAGTTACAGTACAGTATATGACCTCCATCTCTTGCTGTTGCCTAGGAAACAGGTGCAGCTGCTGGCACACTGTTTTTAAACCGAGTCTTATAGGCAGACTGTTTTAAACAGAGGAGAAAATAAAAACAGTTTCATGACAATAATATAATAAAAGCAAAATACTGCAGATGCTGGAAATCTGACATAAAAACAACAAATTTTGGAAATACTCTGCAGGTCTGGCAGCATATCAGGTCAGTGCCCCTTCATCAGAACGATGACTAGATATTGGTGCAGTCTCTGTGTCCTACTGTGTATATTGTCACTGTTTCTGGACACTGCTCTGAAGACTGCAACAGTTTCTTGATCCGACTCTATATATTGTTACTGTCTCTGCAGACTACTGTAAATAATGTTACAGACTTTGTGTCATACTGAAAATATTGGTGTCATCTCTCTGTCCTACTGTATAGATTGGTGCAGTCTCTGTGTCCTACTGGAGATATTGCTACAGTCTCTGTGCCCTACTGTATATATTGGTACAGTCTCTGTGTTCCACTCTATATATTGCTACTGTTTTTGCACACTACTTTGAAGAATGATACAGTCTCTGGATCCAATTCTATATATTGTTTCAATCCCTGCATCCTACTGCATACATTGGTCCATTCACTGGACACTGCTGTGAAGAATATACATCTCTGCATCCAACTCTATATGTTGCTACAGTTTCTGGATGCTCCTGTAAATATTGCTATGGAGACATTATCCTACTGAAAAGATTGGTAAAGTCTCTCGGTCCTAGTTTAATTATTGGTACAGTCTCTGTGTCCTACTGTATATATTGCAATAGTCTCTGGACACTACTGTGAAGAATGATACATTCACTGGACACTACTGCAAACATTGTTACAGTCCTTCAGTTCTATTGTGCATATTGTTACGCCTCGAACACTGCTTGAAATATTGTTACAGTCTGGATCCTACTGTAAATATTGTCAATCTCGTATTCCAGCTGTAAATATTGTTGTGGTCTCTGTACTCTGTTATAAGTAATGGTACAGTCTCTGGATCCTTACGTTTATCTTGATATAGGCTCAAAATTCTACTGTAAATATTGATACAGTCTATCGATCTGACTGTATATATTACAGTCACCGGTCTGACTGTATATGTTACAGTCTCTCGATCCTACTGTATACATTGCAGTCACTGGTCTGACTGTATATATTACAGTCTCTAGATTCAAATGGAGATATGAGTGCAAACTCCAGATCTTACTGTATGTATTAATACACTCCTTCTGAAGGAGTTTTTGAAGACCCTGAGAGCAACAAGCCTCTGATTAGCACAATGACCAGAAAATAGAAGCGAAATAAATCTTACCTCAGTGTTTATTCACTCATTATTAGCATTAGATTGTTTAATGATGCAGTGATAATGTGGCCTAATGGATAAGGGTGTAAATTATGATGGTATCAGAGATTACAAGGGAGAAGACTCATAGGGCGGAGCTCCGCACGGGTAAGTATAAAAAAACTTACCTCGGGGTTTCGCGGCCTACATCCAGGGAGACGACTTGGAGAGCAGAGTTCCGGACCGGGAAGTATAAAAACTTACCTCGGGGATTGCGGCCTACATCCAGGCAGAGGACTCAGAGGGCGGAGTTCCAGACCGGTAAGTATAAAAAATTTACCTCGGGGATTCGCATTCTACATCCAGGCAGAAGACTCAGAGGGCGCAGTTCCGGACTGGTAAGTATAAAAAATTTATCTCGGGGATTCGTGGCCTGCATCCAGGGAGAAGACTCGGAGGGCGGATTTCCGGACTGGTAAGTATAAAAACTTACCTTGGGGATTCACAGCCTGCATCCAGGGAGAAGACTCGGAGGGCAGAGTTTTGGAACGGTAAGTATAAAAAACCTACCTCAGGGATTCGCGGCCGACATCCATTGTGAAGACACGGAGGGCAGAGTTTCAGACCGGTATGTATAAAATCTTACCTCGGGGATTCGCGGCCTACATCCAGGGAGAGGACTCGGAGGGCAGAGTTTCGGACTGGTAAGTATAAAATGTTACCTCGGGGATTCGCGGCCTACATCCGGGGAGAAGACTCGGAGGGCAGAGTTTCGGACTGGTAAGTATAAAATCTTACCTCAGGGATTCGCGGCCTACATCCGGGGAGAAGACTCGGAGGGCAGAGTTTCGGACTTTTAAGTATAAAATCTTATCTCGGGAATTCGCGGCCTACATCCGGGGAGTTGACTCGGAGGGCACAGTTTCGGACTGGTAAATTACCTCGGGTGGAAAAAAAACAAAAGAAAAAACAAAAAAAACCCTGAAACAGTAATGTCACAGGAAAGCTGCGACCTGTTCAGTTTATGTTTAGAGATACAGCACTTAAACAGGCCATTCGGCCCACCGAGCCTGTGGCGCCCATCAACCACCCATTTATACTAATCCTACACTAATCCCATATACCTACCACATCCACACCTGTCCCTATATTTCCCTACCACCTACCTATACTAGGGGCAATTTACCAATCAACCTGCAAGTCTTTTGGCTTGTGGGAGGATTACTCCCTGTGCCACGTGCCAGTGAGGCTAGAAATAGGAAGAAAGTGCAGCTAAACACGTGGCTGAACAGCTGGTGTAGAACGCAGGGTTTCAGACATTGGGATCTCTTGTGGGACAGGTGGGATGTGTACAAGAAGGACGGGTCGCATCTAAACTGGAGAGACACAAATATCCTGGCTGCGAGGTTTGCTAGCATCACTCGGGAGGGTTTAAACTCGTGTGGCAGGGGGGTGGGATCTAAGGCAGTAGGACCGCAGGAGGAATAACTGAGGGGGAACTAGTAAATAAGTCCAGTACGACTAAGAGCAAGCGCAGGCAGGGAGATGTTGCTGAGCACAGCGGGACTGGTGGTCTGAAGTGCATTTGTTTCAAAGCGAGAAGTATAACAGGTAAGGCAGATGAACTTAGATCTTGGGTTAGTACTTGGCAAGAAACGGACGCCCGCCCCAGGCCAAACAGGGCCCTTAGGTGGCGAAATAACTGCCAACTCAGGGCCCTCCTCCCACTGCTGGTGATATAGTACCTGTGGCAGGCAGGTAGTTCAGGCATCCCAGAAAACCACCAAGAAAAACTTTGCGGCCCCCTTATGGTCTGGGGGTGGAGCCCACCTGATCGGGCACCCTGCTCCCCATGGAGGATCCCCCCATGGCCCAGTAGCTCCCCCAATCACACTGCAGAACAGTTCCCATCCCACAACTGGCCCCCAATTGCCGTTCCAGGGCCCAGCCAATTGTCCCCGGCAGGGCCCCAGAAACGTATCATTTTGTTTCTGGGCCACTGTCCACAATCCTGCTGTGGCTGGGGGCAGTCCCAGCCGTGGCTGTCACTCACTGAGCTGCTGCTGAAACTGAGAGCTGCCAGCCTGCTGATTGTCGACAGCTCCATTTGGTGGAACTTCCTGCCTCAGAGGGGAGGCAGTCCTACCCAAGTCCAATTAAGGGCCTGGGAAGCATAAATTCACGGCGTGGCTCCGCAGAACCAGCAGAGGCGTGCCCACTGGTGACTTTTTGGCCTATGGGCGGAGCCTCACGCCCAACGTAAAATTCTGGCCAACGTTTCAGGTCTGTGACCTTTCAGCAGAACTCCATGAATGTGTTCTTTGATGAGAAGGTTAATGAGGTTGTGGGCAGTGTGGTTGATGTGTGTACCAACTTTCAAAAGACATTTGGTGAAGTACCACAGTAGATTCTTACCTTCCAGGAGCGGTGCGGAGTGGGCCCATGAGGAGAACGCAGAGTGTTGAGCCTATAAATCGACATCGAGGATCGAGGCCCCGTCACTTACCTTCCGGGAGCGGAGAGGACCTGTGAGGAGAATGCCGAGTGCTGAGCCTATAAATCGACCTCGAGGATCAAGGCCCCGTCACTTACCTTCCGGGAGCGGAGAGGACCTGTGAGGAGAATGCCGAGTGCTGAGCCGACAAATCGAACCCGAGGATCGAGGCCCTGTCTCTTATCTTCTCGGAGCGGAGCGTATCAGGGAGGAGAACGCCGAGTGCTGAGCCTATAAATCGAACCCGAGGATTGAGGCACGGCGTCATACCTTCCATTAGCAGAGCGGAGCAGACCCGGGAGGAGAACGCAGAGCGCTGAGCCTATAAAACGAACCCGAGGATCGAGGCCCCGTCTTTTATCTTCTCGGAGTGGAGCGGATCAGGGAGGAGAACGCCGAGTGCTGAGCCTATAAATCGAACCCGAGGATCGAGGCACGGCGTCATACCTTCCATTAGCAGAGCGGAGCAGACCCGGGAGGAGAACGCAGAGTGCTGAGGTTATAAATCGAACCCGAGAGTCGAGACCCCATCTCTTACCTTCCAGGAGCAGAGCGAAGAGGACCTGTGAGGATAACGCAGAGTGCTGAGCCTATAAATAGAACCCGAGGATCGAGGCCCTGTCTCTTATCTTCTCGAAGCAGAGCAGACCCGGGAGGAGAACGCCGAGTGCTGAGTCTATAAAACGAACCGGAGGATCGAGGCCCGGTGTCATACCTTCCAGGAGCAGAGCGGAGCAGACCCGGGAGGAGAACGCAGAGTGCTGACCCGACAAAACGAACCCGAGGATCGAGGCCCCGTCTCTTATCTTCTCGGAGCAGTGCAGATCCGGGAGGAGAACGCAGAGTGCTGAGGTTATAAATCGAACCCGAGGATCGAGGTCCCATCTCTGACCTTCCAGGAGCAGAGCGGAGCGGACCTGTGAGGAGAACGCAGAGTGCTGAGCCTATAAATCGAACCCGAGGTTCGAGGCCCTGTCTCTTTTCTTCTCGGAGCAGAGCAGACCTGTGAGGAGAACGCAGAGTGCTGTGCCTATAAATAGAACCCGAGGATCGAGGCCCCGTCTCTTATCTTCTCGGAGCAGAGCAGTCCCGGGAGGAGAACGCAGAGTGCTGAGGTTATAAATCGAACCCGAGGATCGAGGACCCATCTCTTACCTGCCAGGAGCAGAGCGGAGAGGACCTGTGAGGAGAACGCAGAGTGCTGAGCCTATAAATAGAACCCGGGGATCGAGGCCCTGTCTCTTATCTTCTCGAAGCAGAGCAGACCCGGGAGGAGTACGCGGAGTGTTGAGCCTATAAAACGAACCGGAGGATCGAGGCCCGGTGTCATACCTTCCAGGAGCAGAGCGGAGCAGACCCGGGAGGAGAACGCAGAGTGCTGAGCCTGTAAAACGAACCCGAGGATCGAGGCCCCGTCTCTTATCTTCTCGGAGCAGAGCAGATCCGGGAGGAGAACGCAGAGTGCTGAGGTTATAAATCGAACCCGAGGATCGAGGCCCCATCTCTTACCTTCCAGGAGCTGAGCAGACCAGAGAGGAGAACGCCAAGTGCTGAGCCTATTAATCGACCCCGAGGATCGAGGCCCCGTCTCTTATCTTCTCGAAGCAGAGCAGACCCGGGAGGAGAACGCCGAGTTCTGAGCCTATAAAATGAACCGGTGGATCGAGGCCCGGCGTCATACCTTCCAGGAGCAGAGCGGAGCAGACCCGGGAGGAGAACGCAGAGTGCTGAGGTTAAAAATCGAACCCGAGGATCGAGGCCCCATCTCTTACCTTCCAGGAGCAGAGCGGAGTGGACCTGTGAGGAGAACGCAGAGTGCTGAGCCTATAAATCGAACCCGAGGATCGAGGCCCCGTCTCTTATCTTCTCGGAGCAGAGCGGACCAGGGAGGAAAACGCCGAGTGCTGAGCCTCGAACTCGAACTCGAGGATCGAGGCCCCGTCTCTTAACTTCCAGGAGCGGAGCAGAGCGGACCCGGGAGGAGAACGCAGAGTGCTGAGGTTATAAACTGAACCCGAGGATCGAGGGCCCATCTCCTACCTTCCAGGATCAGAGCGGAGCGGACCTGTGAGGAGAACGCAGAGTGCTGAGCCTATAAATCGAACCCGAGGATCGAGGCCCCGTCTCTTATCCTCTCGGAGCAGAGCGGACCAGGGAGGAAAACGCCGAGTGCTGAGCCTCGAACTCGAACCCGAAGATCGAGGCCCCATCTCTTACCTTCCAATAGCGGAGCGGAGCGGACCCGGGAGGAGAACGCAGAGTGCTGAGCCTATAAATCGAACCCGAGGATCGAGGCCCTGTCTCATACCTTCCAGGAGCAGAGCGGAGCAGACCAGGGAGGAGAATGCAAAGTGCTGAGCCTATAAATCGAACCCGAGGATCGAAGCCCCGACTATTACCTTCCAGAAGCGGAGTGGAGCGGACCCGGGAGGAGAATGCAGAGTGCTGAACCTATAAACCGAACCCGAGGATCGAGGCCCGGTCTCTTATCTTCTCGGAGCGGAGCGGAGCCAGGAGGAGAATGCAGAGTGCTGAACCTATAAACCGAACCCGAGGATCAAGGCCCCATCTGTTATCTTCTCAGAGCGGAGCGGAGTGGACCTGTGAGGAGAACACCGAGTGCTGAGCCTATAGCGAACCTGAGGATTGAGGTCCCGTCTCTTACCTTCTCGGAGCGGAGCGGAGCGGAGTGGACCTATGAGGAGAACGCAGAGTGCGGAGCCTATAAATAGAACCCGAGGATCGAGGCCCCGTCTCTTACCTTCCAATAGCAGAGCAGAGCGGACATGTGAGCAGAACGCAGAGTGCTGCGCCTTTAAATCGAACCCGAGGATCGAGGCCCTGTCTCTTACCTTCCTGGAGTGGAGCGGACCAGGGAAGAGAACGCCGAGTGCTGAGCCTTTAAATCGAACCCGAGGATCGCGGCCCCGTCTCTTACCTTCCAATAGCAGAGCAGAGCGGACCCGGGGGGAGAACGCAGAGTGCTGAGCCTATACATCGACCCCGAGAATCGAGGCCCCGTCTCTTATCTTCTCGGAGCGGAGTGGACCCGGGAGGAGAATGCAGAGTGCTATGCCGATAAATCGAACCCGAGGATGGAGGCCCCGTCTCTTACCTTCCAGGAGCGGAGCGGAGTGGACCCGGGAGGAGAATGCAGAGTGCTGATCCTATAAATTGACCCCGAGGATCGAGGCCCATCATTTACCTTCTCTGAGTGGAGAGGACCTGTGAGGAGAACGCCGAGTGCTGAGCCTATAAATCAAAGGTGAGGATTGAGGCCCCGTCTTTTATCTTCTCGGAGCGGAGCGGACCTGTGAGGAGAACGCAGAGTGCTAAGCCTATAAATGGAACCCGAGGCTCGAGGCACCGTCTCTTACCTTCCAGGAGCGGAGCGGAGTGGACCCGGGAGGAGTAAGCAGAGTGCTGAGCCTATAAATCGACCCCGAGGATCGAGGCCCATCATTTACCTTCTCGGAGTGGAGAGGACCTGTGAGGAGAACGCCGAGTGCTGAGCCTATAAATCAAAGGTGAGGATTGAGGCCCCGTCTTTTACCTTCTCGGAGTCGAGCGGAATTGGGAGGAGAACGCAGAGTTCTGAGGCCATAAATCAAACCCGAGGATCAATACCCTGTGTCTTACCTTCCAGGAACGCATGAACATCTTCCAGCGGTCCGCAGTTTTGAAAAATAAAACCAATAGTGACGTCAGAGGAGAGCTGCAAGTTGATTGGTTGGTGAGTAGCAGCTGTTAGAATACCTTAAAGAAAGTAACGGGAAAGTTTTTTTTTTGTTGAACAAAACCTCTCGTGATAAGGTGAGTCCCACTGAAGTGTTTTATTTTTAAGGTTTTTAGAGTAGTGTGGATTGTACGAAGCCCCCAGTGTAATTAGTATTTTTTTAATTCAGGGAGTAACTAATTAATCTAAGGGTAAGTCATGACAGGAGTGTTCAGCCCCGTGATCTGCTCCTTCTCCGCTATGTGGGAAATCAGGAACGCTTCCAGTGTCCCTGATGACCATGTGTGCAGGAAGTGTATCCATCTGCAGCTACTTGCTACTCGCACTATGGAGCTGGAGCTGCGGGTGGTTTCACTGTGGAGCATCCGCGATGCTGAAGACGTCATGGATAGCATGTTTAGTGAGGTGGTCACACTGCAGGTGTGGATGGCTGCACAGACAGAAAAGAGATGGGTGACCACCAGACGGAGTAGTAAGCGCAGGCAAGTAGTGGAGCAGTCCCCTGTGGCCATCCCCCTCTCAAACAGATATACTGCTTTGGATACTGTTGTGGGAGATGACCTCCCAGGGAGAGGCAGCAACATCCAAGTTCGTGGCACCACGATTTGTTAAGGGACGCTCATGTCTGACGAACATGATTGAATTTTTTTGAAGAAGTCACAAGGAGGATTGTGAGGATAGTGTAGTTGATGTGGTCCACATGGATTTTAGCAAGGCTTTTGACAAGTTCCCACATGGCAAACCGGTTAAAAAAAATAAAAGCGCATGGGATCCAGGGGAATGTAGCAAGCTGGACACAAAATTGGTTCAGTGGTAGGAAACAAAAAATAATTAGTCAACGGTGTTTTTGCAACTGGAGGACTGTTTCCAGTGGTGTTCCACAGGGCTCAGAACGAGGTCCCCTGCTTTTTGTGGTATACAAAGAATAATGAAAATTACAGCACAGGAACAGGCCCTTCGGCCCTCCAAGCCTGCGCCGATCCAAATCCTCTATCTAAACCTGTCGCCTATTTTCTAAGCGTCTGTATCTCTTTGCTTCCTGCCCAGTCATGTATCTGTCTAGATACATCTTAAAAGACTCTATCGTGCCCGCGTGATTTGGACATAAGTGTAGCGGGCATAATCAAGACGTTTGCAGATGACACGAAAAAGCTGTATACTGCAGGAAGATGTCAATAGGCTGGTCATGTGGGCAGGAAAGTGGCAAATGGAATTCAAATTGGACAAGTGTGAGGTGATGAATTTGGGAGGTTAAAAAAGGCTAGAAATACACAATTAATGGGAGAACACTGAACGGCGTAGAGGAAGTGAGGGACGTTGAAGTGAATGTTCACAGATCCCTGAAGGTAGCAGGATAGGCCAATAAGGTGGTTCAGCAGGTATATGGAATCCTTTTCCTTATTAACTGAGGTGTAGAATACAAGTTGACCTGGGTGTCCTTATTAATAAGTCACTGAAAGCTAACATGCAGGTGCAGCAAGCAATTAGGAAGGCTAATAGTGTGTTAGCCTTTATAGCAAGAGGATTTGAGGACAGGAGAAGTGAATTCTTGCTTCAATTGTATCGAACCCTGGTTAGACTGCATTTGGAGTACTTTGTGCAGTTTTGGTCTCCTTACCTTAGGCGGGATATTATTGCCATGGAGAGAGTGCAACGAAGGTTCATTAGACTTGTTCCTGGGATGGTGGGACTGTCCTATGAAGAAAGATTGGGGAAACTGGGGCTGTATTCTCTAGAGTTTCGAAGATGGGATGTGATCACATTGAAACCTACAAAATACTTAAAGGACAGTCAGGGTAGATGCAGCTAAGATGTTTCTCCTGGTTGGGGAGCCGAGAACCAGGGGACGCAATTTCAAAATAGGGCGACAGCCACTTCGGACAGAGATGAGGAGAAATTTCTTGACTCGGAGGTTTGTGGATCTTTGGAATTCTCTATCCCAGAGGACTGTGGAAGCTCAGTCATTGAGTATGTTTAAAGCAGAGATTGACAGATTTCTAAATACAAATTATAAGGGAATATGAGGAAAGTGTGGGGAAAAGGGCTTTGAAGTGAATAATCAGCCATGATCATATTGAATGGCGGGTCAGTCTCGATGGGCTGAATGGCCGACTCCTGCTCCTATGGTCCGATGTTCCTAACTCCACATGATCGGCGAGGCACAGCCTCAGGCCGAAGTGGTGGGTGATGCAAACAGATATCACTGCTTCTAATCTTCACCAGAACAAAGAGTGAGATGTCATGCTGATCATCAAACAGACTGTGAGAGAATACAACAGAATAAAAGGCATGGAGAGACACTGTGGAATAACAAAATAGATTTGATTGAAATGTTGAATTTTGATTGGAACGGGTAAAACACCCGAAACAGCAGATTAACTTGGGATTCTCATTTTAATATTGATCTGGGACAGAAAAGAAAAACAGATGGAAAGAAGGGAAGAAGGAAGAAAAAGGATGGAACTGTTCACTTTTTACAGTGTTTTCACTCGCCCATCAAAGCTGGGTTAAAAAAAGTTGCAAATAACAGAGAATGTCACCAAAAAGGGAGATTAAATGCTGCTGAAAGCTTGGATTGAAGGATGCCCCAACAGATCACCTGTTTAACTGTCTCCTCACTGTGGGATTTCAATCAGTGAGTAATATTATTCGCTACTTTTCTTTTGTTCAATGAACCCAGAACTGGAACTTGGAGTTAATATCTGTGTTCCAACTCTTGAATAATAAAATTGTGAGTTTCTCGATATTTTCTGGACACATTTCCTGCTGAAAGAACGAATAACTCTTTTCCAATTTGCACAATACTGTATACACACTCATCAAGTCTCCTAAACTAGCATCCTTGGTGCTGCTCTCTCTTCTCCCAAGCCTCATCTCATGTGACTGTTACATCATCACTCTGACAGTGGGTGGGGTTGATCCCACTGTCTTCAGCAGTAACCCTTTACATCCTTATTCTAAATTGTCAAACAAAAAAATGGTTAGAGGGAACTTCCTTCATTTGTTGAAACATCAGGAGCCGCCAGTTGAAAATCAACTCAATCCCATCAGAGAGTGAGAGAGAGAGAGAGTGACTGTCAGAGAACTTCCTGCATCCAGTCCTGACCCTGTCACGCTCAGCAGCTGCTCACCCAGACCGCACTCTCATCAACACTGAACATTGTTCCGGAGACCCTTCAAATAATGTTTATAAATGGCTGAAAAGGTCAAAGTTAATCACAGCTGTATTGAGTCGAACAAGATTTAATATCTTCTCACTGTCTCTCGGTAACCACATGAGAACTAGATTTTCTTATTAGGTTCCTTTTATTTTACTTGTTCTTGATTGACAAATATTCCAAACCGCGGATCAACCCTCCCGCTTGCATCATGTCCCAGTCTCGGTTAAAAGCAGCACATAACGACACAAACACTCTGAAACATACAACGCGATCACACTTTCCTTCAGTGAGATTAATGTCGAGCTGTTTTCCATGTTCAATGCAACTGTGAACAAATTTCTATCAAACAAGTTGCCTTTGAAATATCAGCACGGAATTTCTTTACAAGGATGAACATCCATTCCAAACTCAAATCCTTCACAAAGGCTGTTTTCTCCTGTGATTGAAATTCATCATGTAATTTGAATTCAAAGTCAAAGTTCATTGATATTGATCGAAATGTTGATACAGAAACTAATAAAGCACATTGCAAACTCAAACCAAGGCTTTGCAAGGAGCTGAACGCAAGCTCTTTTGTTTATTAGATAGGTGCTTTAACCAACTAAGCCACAGAGTCAGAACATCGATGGTGTTACAATTGAAATCAGAGCTGGCTGCTATTTATTCTTATGCCACTTCTCCACAGGTCACAACAAAAATTTTAACTTATCCCACTTACTGATACAGTCAGTCATATCCTCTATTTTTCCCAGAAGAGAAGACACTGACCAGGTTTATTTAATGAACAACAAAATTATCAGTTCCTTACAGAACAAGTTTTCACTAGTCATTAAATCAAGCATCAAAACTCAGGTGGAAATTTTAAAAGCTCCCTTTTAACCTTAACCAACTTTTAAAGTCCCTGTCTTACCTCAGCCCCACACACGCACACACACAGATACCAGTCAACTGAAAAAAACAAAAGGGATTTTTTTTTTACAATTCAGAGCTCTGTTAAAGACACAAAAAAATCACTTGGGCTGATGACTTGCTCATTTCTGAACAAAACAACCGATGAGATATGTTGTTCCAAAACTGGCATACAGTCTAATTTCCGAGTATACGTAGACAGGTCACTAGGGTCATTTAGATCAGTTTTTTAGAGGTGGTGTTGAGAATTAATTTTAGCAGGCTTTCTTCAAAGACAGGAGATGAGATGAATTGACACAGTGAACTTCTCAGAGACTTTTAAAGATTTGCTGCAAAACAAGCTGGGTTGTGGTCTTCTCTCCTTCCTTGACACTTCTTCACGCTAACGTTATCAGCTGCTCACTCCAGAAGGTAAAACACACTGACTGCTACAAACAAAAGCTTGTGATTTTGTAAGCTATAGGGTATTGCAAGTCTCTCTGGCTGTGCTCATTTTTGTTGATTTTGCACGCAGGTTCTTTCTGAATCCATGTGTTTGCAGATCTTTGTGAGTGAGAGACATGGAGATATGCTTAAATATTTCCCAATAAATAATTTATATCTCTGTCTTTCTCCGAACTTTGTACAAACACATTAATGTGGGAATCACACACATCAGGCCTCAAACCTTTCCACTAAACATTGAAAGGTGACAGTGTTTATTGTGACGGGGTTCCATTTATTCAGGCACATCTGGTATAAAAGTAACAGTGATCGAGACGTGGCTCACATATGTAATTCATTAGTATAAAATATTCATGATGTAATGATGTAAATAAACACTTCCTTACACTTGCCACGCTTGGTGTATATTTTCTCTGCTGATGCCCCCTGAATATATTGGAGAAAATGGTGATGAGGATGAGACAGAGGTCTGCAAATGTAGGCAGCAAACAGCAGCAGGAGCTGCACCGAACAAGATAAGCCAGCTCCTGGTGACCTACCTGCTCGGATGGTGGAGCTTTTGGGTGGATTGTGTGAAGCCTGAGCCGCAGACTGTCTCCTCAGTTGAATGAGATGTTGCAGGGTCTTCGTGTGCATCAGATTCAAAGTGCTTATTTGGGACAATATGGGTGGCACAGTGGCGCAGTGGTTAGCACCAAAGCCTCACAGCTCCAGCGACCTGGGTTCAATTCTGGGTACTGCCTGTGTGGAGTTTGCAAGTTCTCCCTGTGTCTGTGTGGGTTCTCTCTGGCTGCTCTGGCTTCCTCCCACATGCCAAAAACTTGCAGGTTGATAGGTAAATTGGCCATTATAAATTGCCCCTAGTACAGGTAGGTGGTAGGGAAATATAGGGACAGGTGGGGATAGAACAGAACAAAGAACAAAGATAATTACAGCACAGGAACAGGCCCTTCGGCCCTCCAAGCCTGCGCCGATCCAGATCCTCTATCTAAACATGTCGCCTATTTTCTAAGGGTCTGTATCTCTTTTCTTCCTGCCCATTCATGTATCTGTCTGGATACATCTTAAAAGACGCCATCGTGCCCGCATTTACCACCTCCGCTGGCAACGCGTACCAGGCACCCACCACCCTCTGCGTAAAGAACTTTCCACGCATATCCCCCCTAAACTTTTCCCCTTTCACTTTGAAAGTGGTAGGAATATGGAATTCGTGTCGGATTAGTATAAATGGGTGGTTGATGGTCGGCACAGACTCAGTGGGCCAAAGGGCCTGTTTCAGTGCTATATCTCTATACATACATATATGTACATATGGCTGAACCCATGGGATACATCGGAAGGCGAGGAACATATGAGAGGGCTCGAGATTGATTTCGTTCATATATTGAAAGGAGGGGCCATATAAATGAAATGTTACAATTCTAAAGTGGGTGCAGGAACAAAGAGACAACGTACATCAATCTTAGACGGTTTGAAAAGGCTGCTAAGAGCAAACAGGACACTTGGCTTTATTAATAGAGGCAACGAGTAAAAGTAAATAAGTTATGATAAACCTTTATAAAATACTGCGGCTGAATGGCCTCCTCCTGTACCTCCACAGAAAGCTTCCATTCCAGGTGTACACACACTCATCAGGATGACTCTCCACAGATCCCGCAACTCCAGGCTCGGATACCCTCTTCAGGAGCACTCTCCATAGATCCCAGCACTTCACGCATGGATATCTCCCTCACGATCTATCGCAGGTCCTTATCCCTATCACATCCAGTCATGAATGGAGGTGGACAGATGAGATGAGGAGGCTCCAAAAACATCCCCATCCTCAATGATGCTGGAGCAAAAGCTGAATCATTTACAACAATCTTCTGTCAGAAGTTGCTCAGTGGATGATTTATCTCGGCCTCCTGAGGTCCCCAGCACCACAGTTTCCAGTCTGCAGCCAAATTGATTCACTCCACATGATAGCAAGAAACAGCTGAAGTCACTCGAAACAGCAAAGACTATGGGCCCTAACAACATCCCGGCTCTAGTACTGAAGACGTGCTCCAGATCTAGCTGCGCTCCCAGCCAAGCTGTTCCAGTAGAGCTACAACACAGGCATCTACTCGACAATGTGGAAAATGCCCAAGTGTGCCCTTTCCATAAAACAAAAGCAGGACAAATCCAATCTGACCAATTGCCGCCCCATCAGTCCACGATCAATCATTAGCAAAGTGATGGAAGATGTCATCAACAGTGCTATCAAGCACCACGCACTTGGCTCATCTGCTCATCGATGCTCAGTTTAGGATCTGCCAGGGTCTCTCGGCTCCAAGCAAATACGAGCAGGTAGACTAAAATGGGGGAAAATGTGAGGTTATCCACTTTGGTAGGAAGAATGGAAAGGCAAAATATTATTTAAATTGAGAAAGACTACAGAATGCTGCGGTGTCGAAGGATCTGGGTGTCCTCGTACATAAATCACAAAAAGTTGGCATGCAGGTAGAGCAAATAATTAGGAGGGCAAATGGAATGTTACCCTTTATTTCAAGGGGAATGGAGTATAAAAGTAGAGAAGTCTTGCTACAAATGAACAGGATGTTGGTGAAACCACACCTGGAGTACTGTGTACAGTTTTGGTTTCCTTATTTAAGGAGGGATATACTTGCATTGGAGGCATTTCAGAGAAGGTTCACTGGATTGATTCCTGTGATGAAGGGGTTGTCCAATGAGGAAAGTTGAGCAGGTTGGACCTATACTCATTGGAGCTGAGAAAACTGAGAGGTGATCGGATTGAGACAAATCCGATTCTGAGGGGGCTTGATAGGGTGATGCTGAGAGGATGTTTCCCCTCATGGTGGAATTTGGAACTAGGGGACACAGTTTCAGAATTTGGGGTTTTACACCTAAGAAGGAAATGAGGAGGAATTTCTTCTCTCAGAGGGTCATTCATCTTTGCAATTCTCTACCACAGAGAGGAGTGGAGGTTGGGTCATTGAATGCCTTCAAGACTGAGCTTGTCAGATTTTTATCTGCAAGGAAGTCAAGTGTTATGGGGGGCAGTCAAGAAAGTGGGGTTGAGGCCATGTTCAGGTCAGCCATGATCTTATTGAATGGTGGACCAGGCTCAAGGGGCCAAATGGCCTACTCCTGCTACTAGTTCTTCTGCTCTCATGATCTCATTGCAGCATGGTCCAAACAGAGACGAAAGAGTGGAATTCCAGAGGAGAGGTGAGAGTGATTGCCCTTGAGTGAGTGTGGCATCAAGGATCCCCAGAAAAATTGAAGTCAATGGGAATCAGGTGAAAAACTCTCCTCTTGTTGGAGTCATACCTCGCACAAAGCAAGATGGTTGAGTTTGGTGGAGGCCAATCATCTCAGCCCAGGACATTGCCTCAGGAGTTTCTCAGGGTCGTATCCTCGATCCAAACATCCTCAGCTGTTTCATTGTTGACTCAGAAGAGTCAGAAGTGGGAATGTTCACTGATGATTCACAACTCCTCAGATACTGAAGCAGTCTGTGCCCACCAGAAGCAAGACCTGTACAACATTCAGGTTTGAGCTGATAAGTGACAAGCAACCTTCTGGCCACACAGGTGCCAAGCAGTGAACATCTCCAATGATCGAGAATCAAAGCATCTACCTTTTGATATTCAGCAGCATTATCATTGCTGAATCCCCCACCATGAACATCTTGGGGGTCACCATTGACCTGAAACTAAACAGGGTCAGTCACATCTATGCTGTGGCTAAAAGCGCAGGTCAGACATTGGGAATTCTGCAGCAAGTATCTCACCTCCTGATACACCAAAACCACTATCTACAAGGCACAAGTCAGGAGTGTGATGGAATAGATCCCACTCAACAACACTTTGACAGGGCAAAGTTGCAGCCAGTATGATGGGTTGAAGTGTGTCCACTTTAACGCAAGAAGTGTCAGGAATAAGGGTGATGAACTTAAAGCATGGATCAGTACTTGGAGCTATGATGCAGGAATAGATGTTCGATGTTCCGGGGTTTAGATGTTTCAAGAGGAATAGGAAGGGAGGTAAAAGAGGTGGGGGAGTGGCATTACAAATCAGGGATAGTATCACAGCTGCAGAAAGGGAGGTCGTCGAGGAGGGTTTGTCTACTGAGTCATAATGGTGGAAGTCAGAAACAGGAAAGCAGCAGTCACTTTATTCAGAGTTTTCCATAGACCCCCCAATGGCAACAGAGACATGGAGGAACAGATTGGGGGGCAGATTTTGGAAAGGTGCAGAAGTAACAGGGTTGTTGTCATGTGTGACTTCAACTTCCCTAATATTGATTGGAACCTCCTTAGTGCAAATAGTTTGGATGGAGCACATTTTGTCAGGTGTGTCCAGGAAGGTTTCCTGACTCAATATGTAGAAATGCCGACTGGAGGAGAGGCAACGAAGCAGGCCAGGTGGCAGATCTCTCGGTGGGAGAGCATTCCGGTGATAGTGATCACAACTCCCTGACATTTACTATAGTCATGGAGAGGTATAGGAGCAGACGGGACGGGATGGGAAAATATTTAATTGGGGGAGGGGGAATTACAATGCTGTTAGACAGGAACTGGGGAGCTTAAATTGGGAACAGATGTTCTCAGGGAAATGCACGACAGAAATGTGGAGGTTGTTTCGGGAGCACTTGCTGCGACTGCTGGACAGGTTTGTCCCGATGAGGCAAGGAAGGGATGGTAGGGCAAAGGAACCTTGAATGACAAGAGATGTGGAACAGCTAGTCAAGAGGAAGAAGGAAGCTCACTTAAAGTTGAGGACCAAGGATCAGACAGGGCTCTGGAGGGTTACAAGGTAGCCAGGAAGTAACTGAAGAATGGACTTAGGAGAGCTCGAAGGGAACATGAAAAAGTCTTGGCGGTAGGATTAAGGAAAATCCCAAGGCGTTCTGCACTTACGTGGGGAACAAGAGGATGGCCAGAGTGAGGGTAGGGCCGATCAGGGATAGTGGAGGGAACTTGTGCCCGGAGTCGGAGGAGGTAGGGGAGGTCCTGAATGAATACTTTGCTTCAGTATGGCCTAGTGAGAGGGACCTTGTCGTTTGTGAGGACAACGTGTAACAGGCTGATATGCTCGAACAGGTTGAAGTTAAGAAGGAGGATGTGCTGGAAATTCTGAAAAACATGAGGAAAAGATAATTCACCGGGGCCAGACGGGATATACCCAAGGTTTGTACGGGAAGCGAGGGAAGAGATTGCCGCGCCTTTGGCGATGATCTTTGCGTCCTCACTGTCCACTGGAGTAGTACCAGATGATTGGAGGGTGGCAAATGTTATTGCCTTGTTCAAGAAAGGGAATAGGAATAACGCTGGGAATTACAGACCAGTCAGTCTTACGTCGGTGGTGGGCAAATTATTGGAGAGGATTCTGAGAGACAGGATTTATGATAATTTGGAAAAGCATAATTTGATTAGAGATAGTCAGCGTGGCTTTCTGAGGGGCAGGTCATGCCTCACAAGCCTTATTGAATTCTTTGAGGATGTGACAAAACACATTGCTGAAGGAAGAGCAGTGGATGCGGTGTATATGGATTTTACCAAGGCGTTTGATAAGGTTCCCCATCGTAGTTTCATTCAGAAAGTAAGGAGGCATGGGATACAGGGTAATATGGCTGTCTGGATACAGAATTGGCTGGCCCATAGAAGACAGAGGGTGGTAGTAGATGGAAAGTATTCAGCCTGGAGCTCGGTGACCAGTGGTGTTCCGCAGGGATCTGTTCTGGGACCGCTGCTCTTTGTGATTTTTATAAATGACTTGGATGAGGAAGTGGAAGGCTGGGTTAGTAAGTTTGCCGATGACACAAAGGTTGCTGGAGTTGTGGATAGTGTGGAGTGCTGTTGTAGGTTGCAACGGGACGTTGAGAGGATGCAGAGCTGGGCTGAGAAGTGGCAGATGGAGTTCAACCTGGAAAAGTGTGAAGTGATTCATTTTGGAAGGTCGAATTTGAATGCAGAAAACAGGCTTAAAGAGAGGATTGTTGACAGCGTGGATGAACAGAGGGATCTTGGGGTCCACGTCCATAGATCCCTCAAAGTCGCCACCCAAGTTGATAGGGTTGTTAAGAAGGCATATGGTGTGTTGGGGATTAACAGGGGGATTGAGTTTAAGAGCCGCGAGCTTATGCTGCAGCTCTATAAAGCCCTGGTTAGACCGCACTTGGAATATTGTGCTCAGTTCTGGTCGCCTCATTATAGGAAGGATGTGGAAGCTTTAGAGAGGGTGCAGAGAAGAGTTACCAGGATGCTGCCTGGACTGGAGGGCATGTCTTATGAAGAAAGGTTGAGGGAGCTAGGGCTTTTCTCATTGGAGCGAAGAAGGATGAGAGGTGACTTGATAGAGGGGTACAAGATGATGAGAGGCATAGATAGAGTGGATAGCCAGAGACTTTTTCCCAGGGCTATCACCAGGGGGCATAATTTTAAGGTGACTGGAGGAAGGTTTCGGGGAGATGTCAGAGGTAGGTTCTCTACACAGAGAGTGGTGGGTGCGTGGAATGCATTGCCAGCGGTGGTAGTAGAAGCAGATACATTCGGGACATTTAAGCGTCTCTTGGATAGGTACATGGATGATAGTAGAATGAAGGGTATGTAGCTAATTTGATCTTCGAGAAGGTTAAAGGGTCGGCAAAACATCGTGGCCGTAGGGCCTGTATTGTGCTGTACTGTTCTATGTTCTATGTTCTATGTTTTAACACACAATAAACTCAACACCATCCAGGACAAAGCAGCCCTCTTGATCGGCACCTAACCCACCACCTTAAACATACACTTCCTCCACCACCAGGACACAGTGGCTTCAGTGTTTACCATCTCCATAAGCACTGCAGTAACTCGCCAAGTATCCTTCAACAGCACCTTCCAAACCCATGACCACTACTACCTCGAAGGACAAGGGCAGCAGATGCATGGGAACTCACTACCTGCAGGTTTCCCTCCAAGTCAAACACCATCCTGACATGGAACTATATCGCCATTTCTTCACTGTTGTTGGGTCACAATCCTGGAACTCCCTCCCCAATAGCACTGTGGGTGTTCCTACATATATGGACTGCAGTGGTTCAAGAAGGCAGCTCACCACCACATTCTTAAGGGCAATTAGGGATGGGCAAAAAATGCCAGCCTTGTCAGCGATAGTCACACCCAAGAATGAATTGTAACCAAACCACTCTCCACAGATTCCCCATAATCCAGGCTTGGACATTTACTTCAGGAGCACAGAGCTTTATCTAACTGCAACATGAGTTCCAATCTTTATATTCCATTAGCCTTTCACATTATTTTCCACCAGTCCACGAGCTTTTACTGATTGAGTACTCGGGTCTCTGCTTCACCACAGTTTCTAACATCACACCACTTACAAAAAAACACTCTGATCTATCTTTTGTCGGTACTCGATGACCCCTCATTTTGAACTCCATCGGCCAAAGCATTACTCACTCACTTAATCTATCAAGAATATTTGAAAATAAATTTCTTGCAAAAGGATAATGTTCTGCTTCTGATCCCTCGCCATTTGCATTTCCTGTTAGTCTTTCACTTGGTGTAAATCCAGAGAAAGTAAAGATGGAAGGAAGGAAGGGAAGGAGAATATTGCTCCATTTCGTGAATCCCTATTTGAACTTCATTCCAGTCCAATTTGGTGAAGAATTCAAATTGTTGGTCTCAACTTTAATTAAGTATAAACAGTTCTGGAATCACCGTCTGGATTTTGACAAGAACAGGTTTCCAGGCTGACTTTGCACAAAAGCTCCCCAACTGGAAACAACAATGCACTGGACAGTACATAAATTAACGACAGGGATGGGACTCGAACACACATGCATAGAGCACAATAGATTAGTAATTCACCGCCTTAACCTCTCAGCCATCTTGTCAACTGCGTGAGCAGGGTGGTCGCCTTCAGCACAGATCCTGACTGTGCAGCCAGATGTGCAATGATGGAAATGTAGCTTCTGTCAGTAAGTGAAATTTCCATCACATCAGGTCATGGCCTGTTGGTAATGGAGCGGTGTGAAACATTTCCAGACCATGTCCAACATGTTTCTACTCAGTGTGAAAACCCACCACGGAAAGACTGGAACATACAATCATTTGATCACATCATGATTAACATCACTCAGACACGTGAACCATTAGGTCACTGATGAAGCCATGATGACTTTGAATTTCTCATGAAATGACAACTGAACTAACTGACTGGAAGAATTGCTTCAACTCCACATGATCAGCGAGGCACAGCTTCAGACCGACTTGGTGGGTGGTGCAAACAGATATCACTGCTTCTGATCTTCACCAGAACAGAGAGTGAGATGTAACATTGATCATCAAACAGCCTGAGAGAGAATACAACAGAATAAAACACATGGCGAGACACTGTGGAATAACAAATAGATTTGATTGGAATGTTGAATTTTAATTGGAATGGATAAAACACCAGAAACAGCAGATTAAATTGGGATTCTCATCATTATATTGATCTGGGATAGAAAAGAGAAACTGATGGAATGAAGGGAACAAAGAAGAAAAGAAAGGATGGAACTGTTCACTTTTTTCCATTTTTTCACTCGCCCATCAAAGCTGATAAAAGAAGTTGCAAATAACAGAGAATTCCACCAAAAAGGGAGATTAAATGCTGCCGAAACCTTGGATTGAAGGATGCCCCAACAGATCACCAGTTTAACTGTCTCCTCACTGGGGGATTTCAATCAGTGAGTAATATTATTCAATCAGTGAGTAAGTCATATAAATCCTGTCTCTCAGAATCCCTTCCAATAACTTTCCCACCACTGAGGTAAGGCTCACCGGCCTGTAGATCCCTGGCTTTTCCCTGCTGCCCTTCATAAATAAAGGCACACCATTAGCCATCCTCCAGTCTTCCAGTACCTCACCCGTAGTTAATGATCATACAAAAAGGGCAGCACATTGGCGCAGTGGTTAGCACTGCAGCCGCACATCTCCAAAAACGTGGGTTCAATTCTGGGTACTGCCTCTGTGGAGTTTGGAAGCTATCCCTATGACCGTGTGGGTTCATCGCCGAGTTCTCCGGTTTTCTACCACAGCTAAAGACTTGCAGGTGATAGGTAAATTGGCCATTGTAAATTGCTCCTAGTGTCGGTAGGTGGCAGGGAATACTGTAGTGTTGGTATAAATGGGTGGTTGTTGGTCGGCACAGACTCGGTGGGCTGAAGGGCCTGTTGCAGTGCAGCATCTCTAAAGAAATGAAAAATCTCTGCCAGGGCCTCAGCAATCTCCTCCCTTGCTTCCCATAGCATTCTAGGATACACCTGGTCAGGCCCTGGGGATTTATCCGCCGTTATGTCCTTCCAACACCTCTTCCTTTGTAATGTTGATATGCTCCAGGATATCAGTTTTCCTTCCCTTGAACTCACTAACTTCCAGGACCTTCTCCACGGTAAATACAGACGAGAAATACTCATTCAAGACCTCGCCCATTTCCCGTGGTTCCACACACAGATTGCTGAACTGATCCTTAAAGGGACCTACTCTCTTGGGTGGCGCAGTGGTTAGCACCGCAGCTTCACAGCTCCACCGACCTTTGTTTAATTCTGGGTACTGCCTGTATGGAGTTTGCAAATTCTCAATCTGTCTGCATGGGTTTCCTCCGGGTGCTCCGGTTTCTTCCCACATGCCAACGACTTGCTGGTTGATAGGTTAATTGGCCATTATAAAATTGCCCCGAGTATAGGTAGGTGGTCGGGAAATGTGGGGACAGGTGGGGATGTGGTAGGAATATGGAATTATTGTAGGATTAGTATAATATGGCTGGTTGATGGTCGGCACAGACTCGGTGGGCAGAAGGGCCTGTTTCAGTGCTGTATCTCTAAAACAAAAACCATTTTACTCTTAATATACTCAGAGAATATTTTAGGATTCTCCTTTATCTTATGTGCCAGGGAAATCTCATGGCCCCTTTTCACCCTCCTAATTTCCTTCTTCAGTGTTCTCCTGCATCCCCTATACTCACAGCTGCCTAAACCTGCCATCTGCCTCCGTCATTATCCTGACCAGATCCTCAATATCTCACGTCAACCAAGGTTCCCTAAACTTGTCAGCTTGCCCTTCCATCTAACAGGAACATGCCGGCCCTGAACTCTTCTTATCTCATTTTTAAAAGCCTCCCACTTGCCAGACGTCCCTTTACCTGTTAACAGCCTCTCCCATTCAACGTTTGAGAGTTCCTAGCTGATGCCATGGAAATTCGACTTCCCCCAATTTTGGACTTCAACCTGACGACCAGTCCTATCCTTTTCCATAACTATCTTGAAGCTAATAGAGTTATGGTCACTCGTCCCAAAGTGCTCCCCGACTGACACTTCAGCCACATGCCCATCCTCATTTACTAAGAGGAGATCGAGTATAGCCCCTTCTCTTGGACAGACTGCTTCAGAAGACTATCCTGGACGCACTTAACAAATTCTTCCCCATTTGATCCCTTAGCACTAAGGCAGTCCCACTCAATATTAGGGAAGTTAAAAACACCCACTATTACAATCCTATAATTCCTACAACTATCTGTGATTTCCCTACACATATGCTCCTCCACTTCCCTCTGACTATTGGTGGGGGTGGGGGGCTCTCGTATAATGCCATTAAAGTGATCACCCCTTTCTTATTTCTAGGTTCTACCCATATGGCCTCGCTGGACATTCCCCTCGGGATATCCTCTCTAAGTACTGCCGTGATGTCCTCCCCAATCAATAGTGCAAATCACACTCCTCTCTTACCTCCACCTCTGTCACGCTGGAAGGATCGGTACCCCGGAATATTGAGCTGCCAGTCCTGCTCATCCCTCAACCACGTTTCCGTAATTGCTATAATGTCACAATCCCATGTACCGATCCATGGTCTGCCTTATCTGTAAGGCTTCTTGCATTAAAGTAAATGCAGTTTAGCCGACCAGACTTTCCACGCTCCCTGTGCTGCCTCTGCCCGGCCTGCCCACTGGACTTGCTTGCTTTAACATCTATATTTGCCTTAACTATCTCATCAGAGAGACTACTACATTGGGTCCCACCCCCTTGCAAGACTAGTTTAAACCCTCCCGACTAGTACTAGCAAACCTCCCCGCCTTCCAGTTCAGATGCAACCCGTCCCTCTTGTACAGGTCAGCTCTGCACCAGAAGAGATCCCAATGATCCAAGTAACTGAGGCCCTCCCGCCTACACCAGCTCTTCAGCCACGCATTCATTTGCCTAATCCTCCTATTCCTACCATCACTAGCAGGTGGCACAGGAAGTAATCCTAAGATTACAACCCTGGAGGTCCTGCTTTTTAACCTTCTGCCTAACTTCCGATATTCACTTTCCAGGACCTCATCTATCTTCCTGCCCAGTTCGTTAGTACCAATATGGACCACGACCTCTGGCTGCTCACCCTCCCCTTTCAGAATGTCCTGCAGCCGCGCCGAGACATCCTTGACCCTAGCGCCAGGGACATACCATCCTGGAGACTCGTTTGCGGCCACAGAAATGCCTATCTGCACCCCTTACAATAGAATCCCCTATCGCTATAGCACTTCCACCCCTTTTCCTCCCCTGCCATGCAGCAGCGCCCTCCGTGGTGCCACGAACTTGGCTGTTGCTGCTTTCCCCTGGGAGGTTATTCCCCCCCAACAGCATCCAAAGCGGTATATCTGTTTGAGAGTGGGATGGCCACAGGGGACTCCTGCACTAACTGCCTGCGCCTACTATTCTGTCTGTAGAGTGACTACACTTGGAAAGTCCTTCATTGGCTGTAAAAGGATTGACAAAGTCCTGTGGTCGTGAAATGCATGTGTTGCTTTTTCCATTGTTATCAGCGTCATTTTGATCAAAAGATAGGATTCGTGAGCAGAAAGTTGAAATCAACGTTGATTCAAATAATGTAACAGCATCTGTATTCTTGCACTATACTTTAATAATCCCCATCTTCCTATCCTTACAGAGTACATTGTCCTTGACGCTGAAATTGATTCCACAATCTCAGTCCCTAAGACAATTTCAGCCCATTTCTGATGAATGGTCACAGACTGGAAATGTTAACTCTGTTTCCGACTCCACAGATGCTGCCAGACCTGCTGAGTATTTCCTGCATTTTCTGTACTTATTTTAGATTTCCAGCATCTGCAGTATTTTCCTTCTGTGTTACTTTGAAAGTTAAAACTGACCCACCTGTCTGCAATTCACACTGGGGTCTCCCATGACATGATTCTGTATAATGTTGATGTAATGAATACGGACTCCGAGCACAGAGCTTCCTGTGGGGAATTGGGGATATGAAAACCAGCAGACTCTGCAGGAATTTCCACTGGGAGCACAAATTCACAAAATCTACCTTTTATATATCGAATCATTTTGATTGTCCTTCTGGAAAATTATTTTGAAACAATTTGAACATCAACCCACAGCTCCATGACTGGGTCAATTATGAGGTCATCCTCTGATAGGTCATGTGACAGCTGGAGCCACAAGACATCAGAACCAGATTTCTGACTGGATAAAAACCCAGAATCCTGTCCCAATGGCTTTTCAAATAAAGCTGTTGCTGTTTGAAAACACAGCAGTTAAACTTTCTGCCTGACCATGAGGGGAGCGAGGGAGAAATTTACAAAACTCAATCCTTCAACAAAATAGTTCAAAAATCATTAATATCGAAATCATGTGAGGATTCATATGCAGTAGAGAACCAAGCAGCTACAGAAAGTAGAGAGGAGAGCTGAAAAAGGAAATGAGATCAGCAAGTGAAAATATGAGAAAAGATTAGCGGGTCACATAAATGGGAACACTGAAGTCTTTTACCAACATATGGACAGTCAATGAAAGGGTGGGTCAATTAGGAGATCATGTGGAGGCAGAGGGTGTGGCTGAGGTACTAATTAAGTACATTTCATCTGACATCACAAAACAAACGGATGCTGCAAATGTCACAGTAAAGAAGGAGGTTGTGGAGAAATTGGACGGGATGAAAATAGATAAAGAGGAGACAATTACAAGGTTGGCAGTGTTCACAGTAGAAAAGTCACCCGGTCTGGATGGGCTGCATCCTGGTTTGCTGAGGGAAGTAAGGATGGAAATAGTGGAGACTCGAACCACAATCTTTCAATCCTCCTTGAATATGGGAATGTTGCCAGAGGACCAGAGGATGCAGGTAAGCTTGGGTAGTCCGATCATAGTTTAACTTGACCATTTGTATAATGTATCCATTGTCATAATTAACAAGGTTAAGAAAGCCATTTTATAATTAACACATGACCAAAGGAACCATTTTGTGTTCAGTACTAACGTTTATATCCTGTATAATTAATGAGTAGCTACCCATCATGAAACAGATGATTGTAAAAGTAATGAACCCTGACTGAGTTATAATTAATGAATCAATAATCATTTTAGAGAGAATGGGTTTTCATTTCAAGTTTGTCTGATTACTGTGAGTTTCTGCGTCCGTGTGGGAAAGGGCAGTTTTAGCTAAATGTATTCAAACAATGGACCTTTCCAGGACCCCTGATAAAACCCATGGCATGGTACATCGTGACCTTCAAGAGTCTCGATTTAATGAACAGGAAACTGGTTTCAGATCAGATTGGGAGACAGTGTGAAACCACTCCATTGTACTCATGTCTGAGATTCTGAGGACAGGTAGCTGTTGGTGGAAGACGTCATGATAGGACTTATTAAATGTACCTAGCAACAGCTTGGACCAATTATTATTTTACAAGGGGTGTGTGATGGCAATCCAGGGGTTAAAAGTCGGGATCTTGTAAGGTTTCAGTGTGCAGGAAAACTAGAAGATCTCAGGGGTAAAGGCTCAGATCATCGACCACGTTCTCCACCTGATGAGGGATCTAGGCTGGACAAAGAGGACCGTGACACTCTGAGACCAAGCTCGATCAGTCTGCACACCTGCGAGAGCTGTAAAGTTATATTCCCCAAGTTTGTTAAGTATAATTTTACTTTGAATTATTAAGTACTATTTTACTCTCAATAAAAGTTCTGGACTTATTAATCAAGTATCCTGTTGCTTTAATTGGTTAAAGTCATGCCCAAAGAGATTGTCTGCAATGGACTTTCCAGAATTAAAAGATACATCTGCAAGGATGGCTAATTTTACAGCCCTGTTTAAAAAGAGAGATAAACCCAGGAACTACAGACCAGTTAGTCTAATGTCGGTGGTGGGGAAACTTTTAGAGACAAATATCCAGGAGAAAAATAATTGTCACTTGGTAGAAGATAGGCTAATAAATAACAGCCAGTACAGATTGGTGAACAGAAGATTGTGTCAGAAATAATTAATTAATTTTTTTGATGAAGTTTCAGAGAGAGTTGACCAGGGTAGTGAGGTTGATGGTGTGTGACTGGACTTCAAAATTGTGTTTGAAAAAGTACCATAAAATAGACTTGTTAAAAAAATTCGAGCAGTGGCAGCGTAGATACAAAATTAGCTGAGGGACAGAAAGCATAAAGTCGGATGAATGCTTGATTTTCAGAATGGAGGGACTAATACAGTAATTTCACTGTTGTTGCAGTGTGTGCAGTGTCTGACTCTGAGCTGTCCTAGGGAGGGGGCTGTTTGTGATATCCTTGTGCATGTCATGCTGGCCCACTGGCGTGTGGTTCCATCCTGATGCCAAGTAACAGAGCCCCAGGTATGGGCAAATAGTCTCACTTACTTGTGGATGCCTTGTGAGAGAAGAAGGCTCAGGGAGTAAACCTGGACAATATATCTGGAGTGGAGTCCTGGAGGCAGGCAGTTTTCCAGCAACTCCTACAGCAGAGCTGCTACTAAACAGTGCTGGAATTTCCCTTTCCTTTGGACAATACTAGCAATGCTGAGAGGGGGCTCCCGATGCACAGGGTCTCCATACTATTTGCCCTGGCCTGTGCCCTGGAGAGGACACTCCAGCTTCATAGCTAAACATTAGCAAAACACGGGAAGAAACAGTTAACCATTATAAGCTCTCACTCAATTGGTGTACTGTATGAGCACCAGGGGTGCACTTCTGACAGTGGGTGAGATCATCACATCTCATTGGATAACTACCACCTATTCAAAGTTGGACAGCCCCCACTCAGTTAGTTGCTGTCCTGCCACGACCTGCTTGATTCAATTGGTGCTTGGAGCTCAGAGAATCATCTCTCAACAGACGGATTGATAATCCACGCACCAAGAAAAACAAACTTAACAAAGAAGACACCAGTCCTTCGCATCACAAGCTGGAATCTGAGGACCATGTGTCCTGGCCTTACCGACAACCGTCTGCAGGTTGATGACACACAAAAGACAGCTGTGATGGACAAAGAACTCACAAGGCTCAATGTGGACATTGCTGTGCTGCAAGAAACTAGACTTGTTCAAAGTGGATCCCTCAAAGAGAAACACAACACATTCTTTTGGCAGGGGAAAGCCCAAGAGGCAACTCGTGAGCATGGAGTGGGTTTCACAGTGGAAAACACGCTACTTTCGATGTGTGAATCACCCACAGTAGGCTCAGAGAGACTTCTTACTCTTCACTTGTCAACGAGCGCGGGCCCAGTTAATCTCATGTGCATCTATGCCCCGACACTCACCTCCACCCCAAATGACACTGCCATCAGTAGAAGTCCCAGCACCGAGGGACTGTTTCTTCTGGGAGACTTCAACGCAAGCTTGGGTGCTGACTACAGCTTGGCCAACGATCATCGGGCACCAGGGGATTGGGAAGACGAACGATAATGGGCAGAAGTTGCTGGAGCTATGCTGTCACCATGGACTCTGTGTGATGAACAGCTAATTCCAGGTCAAGCTGTACCACAAGGTGTCTTGGAGACTTCCTAGATCACGCCACTGGCACCAGCTAGACCTTATCATCACCAGACGTACCACCCTCAGCAGTGTCCTCATCACTTGCAGCTATCACAGCGCTGTCTGTGACACTGACCACTCCCTGGTGTGTCGCAAGGTCAGGCTTCAGCCAAGGAAGCTTCATCCATCCATGAAGAAAGGTCGTCCTCAGATCAACATTCGCTGAACCACTGATCCAGAAAGGACCCAGGAATTCCGCAACATCCTCGATCAGGCTCTTTCAGACAAAAATGCTCAAGGCCTCAGTGCGGTGTCAAAGTGGAATCATCTGCACACCACCATCTATAACTCTGCACTCACTGTGTATGGGAAAGGAGATGGGAGGAATGCTGACTGATGTGAGCCTTATTGGACTGAAATGGAGTCAGTTACTGCAACTAAGCGGAGAGCCCTCATGAACTGCAAGCAATTCTCCAGCAAACAAAATCCAGACGCTCTCAGAGCTGCCAGAAACAAGTCTCTGCAGACTGCTCAGCACTGCACCAATCAATACTAGTTAAAACTCTGCAACAGCATACAATCTGCTGCTTAATCCGGGGTTGCAAGAGGGATGTATGATGGAATTAAGAAAGCAATGGGACCATTCGCAACTAAATCAGCACCTTTGAAGACAAAGACAGGGGTGATCATCACTGAACCGAACAAGAAGATGGAAAGGTGAGTGGAGCATTACCTTGAACTCTACATAACGGAAAACATTGTCATTGAAGTAGCTCTCAGTGCCATTCCAGACTTCCCTGTCATGGAGGAACTGGAGAATGACCCCACCATAGTAGAGTTCAACAAGGCCATTGACTGTCTTGACAGTGGTGAAGACCTGGGAAATGACGGTATTCCACTTGGAATCATCAAAAGTGGAAAAGCAGCTCTGCTGCAGCATCTTCATGAACTTCTGTGTCTCTGTTGGAAGGAAAGGTCTGCACCTCAAAACATACGTGATGCAAGCATTGTCACCTTGTATAACAATAGGGGGAATTGCAGTGACTGCAGCAATTACCGAGGCATCTCCTTGCTAAGTATTGTGGGGAAGGTCTTTGCTCACATTACTCTGACCAGATTGCAGACCCTCAGAGCAGCTTCAGAGCTGGTAGATCGACAGTCGACATCATTTTCTCACTTTGGCAGTTGCAAAAGAAGTACTGTGAACAGTACTATATTATTATTACATATGAACATACGAATTAGGAGCAAGAGTGAGCCACTCGGCCCTTCGAGCCTGCTTCACCAATCAGTAAGCTGATGGCTGAAGTGATTACTCCACATTTCCACCGACCTCCAATAACTTTTCACCCCCATGCATATGAAGAATCTATCCACTTCTGCCTTAAAAATACTCAAAGACTCTGATTCCACCACATTTTGAGGAAGAGAATTTCAAAGACTCACGACCCTCTGAGAGACAAAATTGATTCCTCATTTCTGTGTTAAATGGGCGACCCCATATTTTTAAACCGTGACCCTTAACTCTCGATTCTCCCACAAGGGGAAACATCCTTTCCACATCCACCCTGTCAAGACCCCTCAGGATCTTGTATGTTTCAATCAAGTCGCCTTTTTCTCTTCCAAACTCCAGCGAATACAAGCCTAGCCTATCCAATCTTTCCTCGTGAGACAGCCCGCCCATTCCATGTATTAGTCGAGTAAACCTTCTCTGTACTACCTCCAATGCATTTACATCCTTCCGTAAATAAGGAGACCAGTACTGTACTCAGTACTGCAGAAGTGGTCTCACCAATGCCTTGCAGAGCTGAAGCATAACCTCCTTACTATTTTATTCAATTCCCTTCGCGATAAATGATAACATTCTGTTAGCTTTCCTAATAACTTGCTGTACCTGCATAGTAACCTTTTGCAATTCATGCACTAGGACACCCAGATCCCTCTGCATCTGAGAGCTCTGCAATCTCTCACCATTTAGATAATATGCTTTTTTATTCTTCCTGCCAAAGTGGACAATTTCCCACTTTCCCACATTATACTCCATTTGCCAGGTCTTTGCCCATTCACTTAACCGATCTATTTCCCTTTGTCGCACCCTTATGTCCTCTTCACAACCTACTTTCCTACCTTTTCATTGTCATCAGCAAATTTTGCAAGCATACCTTCGGTCCCTTCATCAAAGTCATTTATATCAATTGTAAATAGTTGAGGCCCCAGCACAGATCCCTGTGACACACCACTCGTAACTTCTTGCCAACCAGAAAATGAGCCATTTATGCTGACTCTCTGTTTCCTGTCAGCTAGCCAATCTTCTGTCCATGCCAATATGTTACCCCCGACACCATGAGCTTTTATTTTCTGCAATAACCTTTGATATGGCAACTTATGGAAGTTGAATTACAATACATCCACTGGTTCCCCTTTATCCACAACACATGTAACTCCCTCAAAGAACTCCAATAAATTGGTTAAACATGATTTCCCTTTCACAAAACCATGTTGACTCTGCCTGGTTACCTTAATTTTTTCTAAATGCCCTGCTACAACATCTTCAGTAATAGCTCCAAACATTTTCCCTAAGACAGATGTTAAGCTAACTGGCCTGTCGTTTCCTGCTTTCTTTCTCCCTCCCTTTTTGAATAAATGAGTTACATTCGCTATTTTCCAATCTAACGGAACCTTCCCGAATCTGGGGAATTTTGGAAAATTAAAACCAGTGCATCAACAATCTCACGAGCCACTTCAGGACCTGACGACTTGTCAGCCCGCAGCTACAACAAGTTGTTCAGTACCACTTCCCTGGTGATTGTAATTTCTTGAGTTCCTCCCTCCCCTCCATTTCTTGACTTACAGCTAATACTGGGATGTTATTTGTATCCTCAATCGTGAAGACCGATCCAAAGTGTCTGTTCAATTCATCTGCCATCTCTTAATTATCCATTATTAATTCCCCAGACACACTTTCCATAGGGCCAACACTCACTTTGTTAACTCTTTTCTTTTAAAAATATCTATCGAAACTCTTACTAACTGTCTTTAGATTTCTCGCTAGATTTCTCTCGTACTTTAATTTTACCTTCCTTATCAATCTTCTCTCTGGGCTCTCTGTTGCCCTGCTCTCACTCTCCATTGTGATATCACTTCTCGATATTTCTTCCCCCTGCTCAGCTCCTCTCTCACTGTCTCTGAGTCTGTGATTTTTGTGCACTTCTTCACCCTCTGATCTGTCGTGCTCCTCTGTCTCTGGTCCAAAATCTGACTTTGGTGGGACTTGAACCCACAACTCTTAAATACCATCTCTATCATTATTTAGAAAGCCAACACACTACCCATTGCACCATAAACCCACACATGTGTTCATTTATATCACCAAGGCCTTTGATCTTGTAAGCAGAGACGGACTCTTCAAACTGCGATGCAACATCGGCTGCCATCCTGAACTCTTGGGCATCCTCTCTTCTTTCCACGAGAACATGCACAGTTCCATCAGTTACAATGCAGCAACATCAGACACTTTCAAGATCAGCAGTGGGGTAAAGCAGGGCTGCGCGCTTGTGCCAACCCTCTAAGGAACAGAGGAACATAGGAGTAGGCCATTCAGCCCATCGCGCCTGCTCTGCCATTCAATTCGTTCATGCCTGATCATCTACCTCAATGCCCCTTTCCCATGCTATCCCCATATCCCTAGATGTCATGAGTATCAAGATTTCTATCAATTTGTGTCTTGAACATGCTCAATGATTGAGCTGCCACAGCTCTATGGGGAACATAATTCCAATGATTCACCACCGTCTGAGTGAAGAAATTCCACCCTATCTCAGTTTTTAATGGCCTACTCCTTATTCTGAGACTATGTTCCCTGGTTTCAGACTCACCAACCAGGGCAAACATCCTGTCTACATCCACACTGTCATGCCCGGAAAGAATGTTGTCATTGTCAATGAGATCACCTCTCATTCTTCGAAACTTTAAGGAATACAGGCTTAGTTTCCTCATACGACAATCCCACCATCCCAGGGATTAGTCTGGTGACCCTCTGTTTCACTCCCTCTATGGCAAGTATATCCTTCCTTAGATGAGGAAACCAAACTGTACACAATACTCCAGTGCGGTCTCACCAAGGCTCTATAAAATTGCAGCAAGACACCTTTACTCCGGTACTCATGACCCCTCGTGTGGTGACACCATTCTATTTGCCTTCCTAATTGATTGCTGCACCTGCATGCGAACTTTTAGTGCCTCAGGAACAAGGACACCCAGGTCCCTTTGGACATCAACACTTCCCAACATCTCGCCATTTAAGAAATCCTCTGTCTTTCTGTTTATTCTACCAAAGTGGAGAACCTCACACTTATTCACATTATATTCCATCTGCCATGTTCATGCCCATTCACATAGCTGCTCCAGGTCCGCTGGAAGCCTCTCTGCATCCTCCGCACAACTCACACTTCACCTAGCTTTGTGTCATCTGCAAACTTGGAAATACTACATTTAATCTCCACTCATTTACATAGGTTGTTAACAGCTGTGGCTCCAACACTGATCCTTGCAGTAACCCAATAGTAACAGCCTGCCATCCTGAGAAGGACCAGTTATTCCTGCTCTCTGTTTTCGGTCTGTTAACCAATTCTCAATCCATACCAGTATATTATCCCCAATCCTATGCGCTCTAACTTTGTTTACTGACCTCCTGTGTGGGGCCTTATCAAAGGAAAATCCAAATATACCACATCCACTGATTCTCCTTTATCTGTTCTAAAGGTAACATCCTCAAAAACCTCAACAGGCTTTTCAAACCTGTTTTCCTTTTCATAAATCTTTGTTGACTCTGCCCAATCATATCATTATTTTCTAACTGTCTAGTTTTCACATACTTTATAATTGGTGTATTGTTCTCCATGCTGCTATTTTACACTTTCAGTGACTCAGGTGGGGGTGTCCATCTGTATTTCAGAGCTGACGACAAGCTGTTCAACTTGGCAAGACTGTGCGCCAAGACCAAAGTGGGTAAATTCCTAGTTTGTGAGTTGCTGTTTGCTGATGACGCTGTGCTGACATCCCGGAATGAAGTTCACTTACAGCAGCTTGTATATCGGTTCTCCCAGGCCTGCAAGGAGTTTGGACTGACGATCAGCATCAGGAAGATGAAAGTTATGGGCCAGGATGTAGAGACTCCACCTTCCATCAACATCGACAACCTCACTTTGGAGGTTGTCAACAGCTTCACATACCTTGGATCAACAATCACCAGCAATCTGTCCCTTGATGCTGAAATCAGCACCAGGATTGCCAATGCTGCAGCTGTCATGTCAAAGTTGAGAAGACGAGTGTGAACCGACAGCAAACTGACCGAAAATACAAAGCTCCACGTTTACCAGGCTTGTGTTCTCCGCACCCTCCTTTATAGTAGAGAAGCATCAACAACTTATACAAGCCAAGAAAAGCTGCTGAACAGCTTCCACCTCCACTGCCTCAGATGGATATTGGGCATCTCCTGGCAGGACAGAGTCCCGAATGAGGAAGTACACCAGCGTGCAGGGATCCGCAGCATGTTTGCCCTCTTGAGTCAATGGTGGCTCTGTTGACTGGGCCAAATGGATGACAGTCACATTGCCAAATACATGCTCGATGGTGAGCTTGCTATCAGCACGAGACCTACAGGTCAGGGAAAAAAATCAAGTCATTTGGAGAGGTTTGAGTTAATTAAGGAGAGTGGGCATGGATTTATAAATGGGAGTTCATGCTTGACAAATCTAACTGCATTTTTTGATAAACTGTCTGAGTAAGTTGATGAAGGGAATGCAATGGTTGTTGTTTATATGGATTTTACGAAAGCATTTTACAAAGTACCACATAAAAGGGTGGTTAACAAAATTGAGGTTCATGGATTAGGAGGGTCAGTGTCCATTTGGATAGGAAATTGGTTTAAGGACAGAAAACAGCGAGTCATATGAAATGGTTCTTGGTCAGACCGGAGGATAGTTGACAGTGGTGTTCCCCAAGGGTCAGTGCTAGAACCACTGCTTTTTCTGCTACTGATTAATGACTTGGATCTTGCAATACAGAGTAGAATCTCAAAATATGCCGATGACCACAAACTTGGAGGAGTGGCAAACAGTGAGGACGATATGAACTGCCTGAAACAGGATAGTTATCGACTAGTAGAATGGGAAGACAGGTGGCAGATGGAATTTAATAGTGACTAGTGTGAGGTGAAACATTTTAGCAGAAGGAATCGGGAGAGGCAATATATACTCAATGGCACAGTTCTGAAGAGTGTTCTGGAATAGAGGGACCTGGAAGACATGTCCATCAATCTTTGAAGTTGGCAAGACATATTGTGAGAGTGGTTAGTAAAGCATGTGGGATCTTGGGCGTTATAAATAGAGACATTGAGTACAATAGCAGGGTTGTTATGCTGAACTCTGGTTCGGCCCCAATTGGAGTGTTGCGTCCAGTTCTGCTCACCACTCTTTAGAAAGGATGTGAGGATTCTTCAGAGGATGCAGAGGGGATTTACCAGAATGGTTCCAGGGATGGAGGATTATAGTTTCAGGGTTAGGTTAGAAAAGCAGGGTTTTTTCTGCCTGTATCAAAGGAGATTGAGGGGAGAATTGATAGAGAGGTAAAAGGCTATGACAGTTTTAGATAAGTTAGCAAGAAAAAAGTGTTCCTGTCAACTATTCGCACAAGGACTAGGGGACACAGATTGAAGGTTTTGGACAAGAGATGTAAGGGGAATGTGCAGAAGAACACAGTGATTGGTAATGATCTGTAACTCACTGCCCACGAGGGTGGTGAAAGTGGAGACAATCGTTAGCTACAAAAGGAATTTGGATGGCCACTTGAATGAAATAAATTTAAAGGGCTAGGTGATTGCACAGACGAGTGGGACTGACTGGATCGCTCCCTGAAGAGCCAGCCTGGACTCGATAGGGCAAATGGCCTCCGTCGATGCCACAAATGACCCAATGAGTCGATGAGTCTATGTCACTCTCAGAGTCAAGACAACAGAGTGACAGATTTAACACAACATTATAACATATGTCTGGTTTGACAAATTCAATAATAACTCGTCTCCACTCCTAGTATTTCTAAATCGAACACATTCACTATAATGTGAACAATTATTTCCTGTTGTGTCTCTCTCAGATTTGTAAACTTCACTGTATTGGAGTGAGGTGACATCTACTGGTGGGAAGCAAGAACTGCAATCAAGCAACAGGAACTCCACAGTCTGTCAGGGTTAAAGACACATTGCAATGTGAGGAAATTGTGAAGAGGTTTGATTAGGTAGATGGAGACATGATTCAACTTGTCTGAAGCAAGGGCCAGAAATATAAAATTGTTGTTAATCAAAGAAAAGATGAATTCATGAAAAATGTTTTTCCATAGTGAATGGTTACAGAGAGATACAGCACTGAAATAGGCCCTTCAGCACACTGAGTCTGTGCTGACCATCAACCACCCATTTATACTAATCCTATGTTAACCCTGTATTCCCTACCACATCCCCACAATTCCCCTACCACCTACCTCGGGCCAATTTACAACAGTCACTTTGTCTATCAACCTGCAAGTCTTTGGCTGTGGGAGGAAACCAGAGCACCTGGTAGAAGCCCACATGCTCACAGGAAGAACTTGCAAACTCCAAAAAGGTTGTACCCAGAACTGAATCTAGGTCATTGGAGTTGTGAGGTTGCAGTGCTCACCACTGAACCACCCTTCGAACGTAGACAGAATAAAAAGTGAGATTGGATGGACAGAAGCAGTCTGAAAAGATGGCTCAAACAAAAGGTGAAAACCCTGAAATGTTCACTCTCTCTCTCCACAGATGCTGCCAGAGCTGCTGAACATTTCCAGCACTTTCTGTTTTTATTTCAGCATTTGCAGGATGTGGAAAAAATTGATGATCGGCTGTGGGTGCCAGTGAAATTGCACAGGAGTGAATAAAAACTTTGCCAGCCGTGGCTTGTTGGTCTAGGGGTATGATTCTCGCCTTTGGTGTATAAACGATTAATGAGTGAGAAATCCGGGGTTTCAAATCTCATTTGGACCCTTCTCTGTTGCCATTTTTAGTTTCAGGTCATTCATTGTTTTCAGCCTTCCAGAAGACGGAATCTTGAGGACCGGGGAAATGGTTTCAAAGAGCTTCTTGACAAAGTTTTAATGAACAAAATATACAGATCATCAAGTGGGAATAGAAAGTTGCAGCAGTAACTAAAGGCCTGCAAATGAAACCCGACCCAAGCCTGACAGAACCACATCCGACCTGGCCCGAATCCTTTCATTTTTTCCCGTGCCCGAACCGACCACCAGAATGTTCAGTTAAACTTGCTTCCGTTTTTCAATTTTTAAGCTTGTGCAGGTGGACAACAAAAACTGAAACTGGACTTGAAATGTTTTTTAAATGCACATTAAGATTAGGTGATGAGCTGAAGATTGTGACCGTAGAAGTTAGTTATTGTTAGGTCACTGGTTGAAGAGAAACTCATGGAGTTGTGCCCAGACAGGTTGTCCCACACTGTATTGCTTAAAATATTGCCCGAAGTCTAGAAAATATCATTATACATTCCCCAGACTCCTGCTTTACAGGTTGAAATACTTGCTGCAAGTTTATCCTGAGAGCAGCTGAGATGCAGAGACCAGGAAGGTCTTGAGTGATTAATTATTATAAAATATACATTCTTATATTAAAGAGATTGTACTCTAAATTCGATGCAATCGCTCACTGCAGACCAGTGCGGAGTGTTTCCCGCCCTGATGTCCTGGCTGTCACTGGATCATGAGTCCAGGCCTTTGGATTACTGGTCCAGTAATCTTTGAAATGTCTTCCTTGATTTAATATTTTAATCTGGTAACTCAGATTTTACAAAAAAAAAACTAATTTATTTAAGACTGCTTCGTATTTAGCAGTGTCAAATTAATAAAGAAATTAAAATATATTCAAAATTATATATCAACTATTAAGTACTAATGCCCAGCTTTGTATGTAAAAAATGCCTCTTAATTTCTTTAATTATCCACAAACACTGAGGCCAAAATAAACTAAAAGCAGCGATTTATCAAGTCTGACAATTAATTCAATATATTCCAAATTCAGAACATAATTCATTGTCTTTCCCCTTTAAATCTCTAAATTTACCTTCCAAACCTCCTTTACTTTACAATCTTTATTCAATACAATATGTTTTGAGACAGGCACGAGAAGTCTTGCCAACCCCTAACGGGATGCAGTCAATTCATTTGCAAACTGTGCAATTAAAGAAAAGGGCGAAGTTGTTATTAATGCGGATTCAAGCTGTTCAACTGCTTTTGTCACCAAGAATACAAAGCACGAAGGAAAACCAAGAGATAAACCAAAACATAAAAAGTTGAAATTTGTGTCAATGAAAGATAGAACTCATTAAAAACATCTTATTACACAACAGTGCAGCAACTGATTACATTGTAAATATTTCAATAAGATTAAAATGGCAAAGAACTTCAACACCCCGAGAATCAGGAAAGGGCCAGAAAGGGCTAACTGGATAATTATGTGACTTGGGCTGATTTCTGCTACAATGTACGCAAAAACTGTTTATTGATAGTACACAGTAAGTTGAAATACCAAGCAGAGTAGGAAGTGCACTTCAAAAGATTGGCGCTTTCCATTGCTTCACGAACACAACAATAACACAAGGTGTTTAGAGTGTTCGAGTGTGTCTGACTCAGCATGGCCTGACCTGAGTCCGAATGCCGAAGCCAAATGCCGAACCCGGAGGAGCGACCCAAACCCGACACATGTCGTCGGGACCCGTCGGGTTAGAGTCAGACAGGGAGACATATTCTAGCATTAACTGAGACCTTGCTCCAAAAGCAACAGTACTGTGTTCCGGTCTGGAATGGAATTCTTCTGTGTTTCTGTTTGTCTGCGATTGACTCGTCGATTTTCTTTTTTTTTACTTTTCGGTGCCTTTGAATAATTGTGGATTCTTCTTCAGGGTGTCTTCTTTCACCAGGTAGTTCTGACCTCTGATGATGTTGATCATAATCAGCTTCAATTTGTTGATAGTTTTTGAACTGAGCAGATTTCCTTTGCTTGTGTCTACAACATGGAACTCAGTCTGACATGTGGAGCCATGGGAGGATTTGAAAGCTGCCCTTGCATTGGAGCATACAGTTGCATCCATCCAAACAGGTAGAGCAGAAGTGACATTTCAGTCTGTCGATATTGGGACTTTTAATCTCAGGGTTGTGAGTTTGAGCGCCATTTGGTTTTTCCATTTTTTAGGCTTCATTCGCAGAGAGTACAAGGAGCGTTTGAAATGAAATTCAACAACATTTTGAGAAAGTCTCACTTTCATTCGGGACCCTTAACTCTCTGCAGCTTCTCGCTGTGAAAGATTGAACTTTATCTCATTTCATTCTCAGCTGGGGGTCAGTGCGGCTCAGTGGGACTTCTGGCTGTCTCCCGCTTCACAATCCATCAGTGCTGAGAAAGCAATGGGAAATATTACTCATGGCTGAGTAAGCAGAGGACACCAATTTAACGTGAATGGGAAAAGAACCAAAGGCAACATGAGGAAAAAGCTTTTTTCATGCAGCGGGTCATTAAGATCTGATATGTACTGCGTGAGAGTGTGACGGAGGAAGATTCAACCACGGCTTTCAAAAGGATATATGATCATTATCTGAAGAGAACAAAATCAGGTTTTAATGGGATTCATGAGGATGTGGCATGAGCTGAGCTGCTCGTGCAAAGAGGCAGCACAAGCACGACGATCTGAATCCCTCCTTTTGTGCTGCAAATATTCTCTGATCGATGATTCTGTGCAAATTGAAACCAACACCCACATATGAGAAACTGACAGGTACAGTGTCAACCCCACACTAACAAACCAGCAAATGCCAAGGTCAGAGTAAAACCAACAGTCCTAGACAAGAAACTGACATACTGTGAAACCTTAAAATCACTTAGCAGGATTTGGCAGGTAATGTGTAAAAACCTCTCTTCCATATCCATACTGCAAGGTACAAAGAAAATTAGGTACAAGCCCAGGCTCACACTTCGAAGACTGAGGATAACATGCAAAACACAGACTCACCTACAAAAGGCTGACAAGTACACTCACTTAGAGGAGGTGCAGATTAAAAACACATCCATGTAACAGAAACTGATAGGGATAGAATCAAACTCTTTCTCACACATGACACGAAAATGGTGCTGTCCTAAATAGTGAGGAGGAAAACCTTAGATAACAGGCTGATATAGATCGTTCGAGGCATAGAATTAAGAGCAGGGAGGTGATGACAGAGCTGTATAAAATGCTAGTTAGGCCACAGGTGGAGTACTGTATACTGTTCTGGGCACCACACTATCGGAAGGATGTGATTGCACTGGAGAGGGTGCAGAAGAGATTCACCAGGATGTTGCTTGGGCTGGAGTATTTCAGTTATGAAGAGATACTGAAAAGGCTATGGTTGTTTTCCTTAGAGCAGAGAAGGCTGAGGAGAGATAAGATTGAGGTATACAAAATTATGAGGGACATTGATGGGTTAGTTCGGAAGAAACATGTTCACTTAGCGGAGGTGTCAATAACCAGGGGGCATAGATTTAAGGTAAGGGGCAGGAGGTTTTGAGAGGATTTGAAGAACAAAATGTTCCCCAAAGTGTGGTTGGAATCTGAAACGCACTGCCTGAAGAGGTGTTAGAGGCAGGAACCCTCACAAAATTTAAGAAATATTTAGATGAGCACTTGAAATGCCACAGCAGACAAGGCTACGGTCCAAATACTGGAAAATGGGATTAGAATAGTTGGGTGCTTGATGGCCAGCACAGGCACGATGGGCTGAAGGGCCTGTTCCTGTGCTGCCTGACTCTATGATTCTATATCAGAACTGATGTTCACATACAAGTTGTTGAAAGATATGTGGTGAAACTCACATAGCAATAGCAGAAACAAACAGTCACAGACCAAAAACTGAAACATGCAGAGTAAAAACCCACATTCTCATACCAGAAATTCACGGCTACAAAGTGAAGGTGACTCTCTCCTCCCAGGCACTGACTGGTCCAAAAGAAAACACGCAATAACATACCAGGAGATGAAATGTAGGAAATAAAACCTGATTATTATGTCAGAGACTGGCATTAATGACAATTGTGGTACCCAGAATGCCCTGCGCCACAGAATTCACCTTCTCTCAGTTAAGGAGCGGAGCGCACAGGCGCGGTAGTGGCTGAGCGCAATCTGCGGCTCGAGCGGAAAATTTACAAAGTGCGGGGAGACCGCGCCTGTCGCAGTCTCACACAGCTGGAGCAGGTCCTCAGGGCCACAAGGAACGATAGTCCCTTTGGATGGCAGCGGTGAAGCTTTTCCCTATGAGGCTTCCCGAAACCACCCGCCAGCTAGGTCAAGTGGTCACGGAGCGTCTATAAATGGAGAAGAACTGGGCACTGGGCAGGGAGCGTCTGTAAATGGATAAGAATTGGGGATTGGGCAGGGAGCGTCTGTAAATGAATAAGAATTGGGGATTGGGCAGGGATCGTCTGTAAATGGATAAGAATTGGGGATTGGGCAGGGAGCGTCTGTAAATGGATAAGAATTGGGGACTGGGCAGGGAGCTTTTTTTATTCGTTCGTGGGATGTGGGCGTCGCTGGCTCGATCTCAGCGAAAGTAATGTATACAGTTCTGGGCACCAGGCTTTAGAAAGGATATCAAAGCTTCTGAGACAGTTCAGAGGAGATTTACTAGAATGATACCAGAGATGAGGGGTTTCAGTTCTCTGGACAGGCTGGTGAAGCTGGGATTGTTCTCCTCAGACTACAGAAGGTTAAGGGAAGATTTAATCGAGGTATTCAGAATCATGAAGGATTTTCATAGGGTAGAGAGGGAGAAACAGATTCCACTGTCCTGGGGGTCAGTAACCAGAGGACACAGTTTGAAAATAATTGGCCAAAAATGTCAAGGGGAGGTGAGGAGAGATCTTTTTACCCAGTAATTAATTCGGATTTTGACTAAATTGTCTGACAGGGTGCTGGAAACAGATTCAATTATAACTTTCCGAAAGGAATTGGACAATTATTTCAAAGTGAAATTCTCCAGGACGATGGGGAAATACGCCGGGGGTTGGACTAATTGCATCATTTTTTCACAGATTCAGCACAGGCACAATTGGCCGATTGGCCTCCTTCTGTGCTGTATAATTCTATGAAATAATGACAGTCAGGGAAAATCTGTATAAGAAGGAGAAATGGAGACGGGTAAGGGAGAGCACATCACCAAAACTGGGAGATACTACATTGGACAGGGAGGGTCGGAGGGGGAGAGAGCACGGACATACAGACAGAATCAGCACCTTCAGGGGAGGAGAGATGGGAACCAGTGAGTGTGGAACTAAAAACCAGCCAGAGTCAACCTGCTGAAACACCAGTGAGTTCAAACTGGGGAGAGACCATTCACCTGCTCCGTGTGTGGGAAGGGATTCACTCAGGCATCCAACCTCACTGAACATCAACTTGTTCACACTAACCTTTTCAATGTCCTGGCTGTGAGAAGAGCTTGAAATGCAGTAATGATCTGCTGAAACACCAACACACTCACTCTGGGGAGAGGCCGTTCCCCTGCCCTGTGCGTGGGAAGGGATTCACTCAGTCATTCAATCTGCTGCAACATCAGCGAGTTCACATGTGACTGCAGGGGTTGGATTCTGCTGTTGTTGCAGCTATTAATCACGTTCAGAGATAAAGTTGGGTCTTACATTGTAACCAGTGTAGTCCAGAGCAAAAGCATCTTCTTAATGTTGAGATAAATGGGAGAAGAAACTGGCAAGCAGCGGCTAGGATGGGGTAGGTGCTGCACCATCACATTAATGGTGCACCTTCTCTCCCCCCGGGGCCCTCGCTGCACATCCGCCGGGACTGGCGGCTCTGAGAGCCCCTGAGACTCGGTGCAGCTGAGGCTGTACTCACCCCCGCTCAGCTCTGTTGTGATATTTAAAATACGAAAGGACTGTAGGACTGAGAGCTGATCTGGAATTTAGAAAGCAGCATTACTGGAGGCTCATTGCTGCTCAGCACAATCTCACCCCCGCTCCTGGGAATTGTTGATTCTGCACCCTGTAGTTCAGTTCTTCACTAAACTGGAGGGGGAGAAGTTGAGCAGAAAAACAGAGCAAAATCCAGAGAGGGAACTGAAAACACACTTGGACAGATGTGAAACACGTCAATCCACTGTTACAATAACTCCATCACTGACTCCCTCCGACAGTAATCAGCTCTTTCACAGAGCCTGTGAGTGGCTCTGAAAAGAGCCTTTGGGTTATTAGATGACATTTTGGCCGCTTTACTTTTTCTGGGAGCTCTGAGCACTGGTTTTCTTGGGCAGCAGCAAGGCCTTGATATTAGGCAGCACCCCACCCTGAGCGATGGTCAACCCTCCCAGCAGCTTGTTGAGCTCCTTGTCGTTGCGGACGGTCAGCTGCATGTGTCTGGGGATGATACGGGTCTTCTTGTTTTTTCGGGCTGCATTACCGGCCAGCTCGAGGATTTCAGTGGTCAGATACTCGAGCACAGCAGCCAAATCGACCGGTGCTCCGACACCCACACGCTCAGCATAGTTACCCTTTCTCAGGAGCCTGTGAACACGGCCCACCGGGAACTGCAGTGCAGCCCGGGAGGAGCGAGACTTGGTCTTGGACCGAGCTTTCCCGCTGATCTTTCCTCTTCCAGACATTTCCACAATCTCGCAAATACTTTCACAAAGAATGGATAATTTCCTCAGTATTTATTACTTGCATGCAGCAGTCAGGATGGCTGAGTGGTTTAAGGTGATGTGTTCAGATTGCAGTTTTTTCTGGAGGCGTGGGTTTGAATCCCACTTCTGACAAGTTGTATTTTGACTGAACTGGAGGGATTTGGGAGCAGCGGCGAAGAGAGAGCGTGCAAGAATATTGACAAACAAAATGAAAATGGACCCATAAATATTTCATCAATACATTCGAGTAAGAGGCAACTAAAGAAAGAGGAGGGCACTTAAAAGATCGAAAAAGTACAGTGATCCCTGACAATGCACCGGCCGGCTGACATTTGCCAGAACGTAGTGGCGCGTGCACGGGATGATGTCATTTCACAGCGCCAACGTCATCGCATTTCCGCAACAAATCTATTTCGCGCATGCGCGATAAAGCGTTAGCGGCTATCTAGCCACCCACACCCACCCCCACTCAGCTGGCGGACGTGGCTGAATGGGAGACTTTGAAGCTGCAGCTCTCCCCCCTCGACAACTCACTCCAGGTGTCGACGCTTCCTCCTCTCAGCCGCTCGCTCCAGACTTCACTGCCCCCCACCTCCAACGCACCCCCACTCCCCTGGCTCGTTGTTCCTCGCTTTGCACCACCCCGCTCTCTGGCCGCTCACTCCAGGCTGCGCCGCTTCCCTCCTCTCAGCCACTCACTCCTGCATTGCCCTGTCACCCCTTGCAGCCCTCCTGCTTCTACAGGTGGTGCCTGGTGACTGATGAAACGTGGGAGCGAGTGTCATGGCCAGAGCTAGCAGCTGTGGGCTGGGCTAGGGTGGGCTGGGAGGCGGAGAGCGAGCAGCCAGAGCGCGGGGGTGACACTGGGAGGAGGGGGAGAAAGCAAGTTGCAGAGTGGGGAGAGCAGTCAGTGGTGGGGGAGCTAGTGGTTCGGGTGAAATCAGTCCTGGTCAGTTATATAAACGAATCACAATAACGAATTGGCAGCACATTTTATCCTCTGCCCGATTTTCCATTCCATCGATCGGGGTGCTAATTCACTATCTTCCAATGGCAATTCAATCATAAAATTACTTTTGTATTTAATAGGATTACCGGAATGTTAAATGGATCTGAGGATTACAGTTAGTATCCTATAACTACAAAGCATGTTACTGGGCTTTCATCCAACTTAATGTCAGGTTTCCCGTGATAAATTGAGCAGCGCCATATTTAATCCTGGCAGCTGCCTGAGACGCTGACGTTTTTGTTGAAGAGCCTGCATTTACGCATGTGCAAGTACTGTGCCACCTAGTGGTTGCGTTGTCAGAAAATGCAGCCGAGTGAGTTTGCACTCCGATTGATGGATAATAAAATCGGGCAGAGTATAAAATGTGCTGCCAATTCGTTATTGAGATTCGTTGAGTAATTCGCTTATTCCCGACACTGAAATTGGCGGCTTTTTCGAATTCAAACTTTCTGCCAATGATTTTCTCTATTTTCAATATTCGAGGCTCTGCGATTGGTTCAGACATGTGAATGAGAAAAGCGCGACCAGTCAGAAGTGGGCTCAGGTTAGCGTGGGCGCAAACTGCGGGAATTCCAGGTCCCTGAATGACTGAGCTGAAACTGATCAGTTTCACAAACCATGTCAGTTTCAGTGCATGAAACACCGTCTCGACAGAAATAACATCACAAGTGGGTCTGGTTCCAGTGACCGATTCAACGGCTGCTGCAAAACTCCCGGACTCCCTCATTGCAGCGAAATCATTTTGAAATTCTATGAAAACAAAGAGTGATTCTGGAGGAATTATGTGGCTTTTCACTGAGGGTATGTGTCGTTGGGGAAATAACTAACTGTCGAGCCTCAGGCGTTGTTTGCACAGCCCGTTCAGAAAATGAAATCCACTGCACATCCTTGCTACAACTGAAATGTCAAATTTGGGGATTCTAGTTTTGTATCTCGAACACAACACAGCTTTATTCCAGACAGTTCCAAACAGCCTATCCCAGCTCCCATTTCCAGGTCACTGCTCTCTCTATGAGGCGGTGGGTGGCTCTTAGAAGAGCCTTTGTTGTGTGTTTGCTGGAAAGATTGAGTTGGAAGCCTCCGAATCCATGGAGAGTGCAGCCCTGCCGTTTCAGAGCATACACCACATCCAAGCTTTAATTCATCTATTGTCTGTTCAGCATTGGTATTTTGACCCACAAATGCATGACTTTGATCCACTTCAAGTGGCAATCATGAGTACTAAGAAAATGTCAGTTTCCTTCTCACAAAAGTCGACATGCATTATTTGAAATGGTCGACTCGGCCATGGCCATGTTTCCTATTATGAAGATTGCACCTTCACAGTCTACATCTGAATCTTCTTGCAGCAAATGTGACAGTGCATCAGCGATAGCATTCTCCTTTGAACTACGATATTCAATATTGTAGTCATACAGTGAGAGAAGCACAGCCCACTGCAGCATCCTTGACACTGCTATTGTCAGTATTGTAGACTTTGGTCCCAGAATAGCTATTAGTGGTTTATGATCTCTTCCTAGCATAAAGTTTCTACCTAACAAAATCTGGTGAAGCTTTTTCTTTCCAAACATCCTTTCCACATCCACCCTGTCAAGATCCCTCTGGATCTTACATGTTTCAATCAAGTCGCCTCTTACTCTTCTTAACTCCAGCGGATACAAGCCTCGCCTGTCCAAACTTTCCTCAGAAGACAACCCGCCCATTCCAGGTATTAGTGTCATAAACCTTCTCTGAACTGCTTCCAATGCAATTACATCCTTCCTTAAATAAGGAGACCAATACAGTACACAGTACTCCAGATATGATCTCACCAATGCCCTGTATAGCTGAAGCATAACCTCCCAACTTTTGTATTCAATTCCCCTCGCAATAATTGATAGCATTCAATTATCTTTCCTATTTACTTGCTGTACCTGCATACTAACCTTTTGTGATCCATGCACTCGAACACCCAGATCCCTCTGCATCTCAGAGCTCTGCAATGTCTCACCATTTAGATAATATGTTTTTTTTTATTCTTCCTTCCAAAATGGACAATTTCATAATTTTCCATGTTATACTCCATTTGCCAGATCGATGCCCACTCACTTAACCTTTCTAAATCCCTTTGTAACCTCCTTATGTCCTCTTCACTACTGACTTTCCTACCTATTTTTGTGTCATCAGCAATTTTGCAACCATACCTTCGGTCCCTTCATCTAAGTCACTTATATAAATTGTAAAAAGTTGAGACCTCAGCAGAGATCGCTATGGCACAACACTCATTACATCTTGCCAACCAGAAAATTACCCATTTTTGCCTAATCTCTGTTTCCTGTTAACTAGCCAATCTTCTATCCATGCCAATATGCTTTTCCCTACACCAAGAGCTTTTATTTTCTGCAATAACCTCTAGCACAGAGAGCTGCGAAAGCTCAATTATTGAGCATGTTCAAGACAGAAATCGATAGATTTTGGAGACAACTGACATCAAGGTATATGGGGATAGCACAGGAATGTGGCTTTGAGGTAGATGATCATCCATAATCTAATTGAATGGTGGAAGATGCTCGATGGGCTGAATGGCCTACTCCTGTTCCTATGTTCCAAATATTTTTTCAACGGCTGCTCATGTAATTTAAAGGGGCTGATGTTTGCACAGCCTGTGCACAGACTTGTGAGTTGTGGCTGTGCAGTTTAAAGGGAACATTAAAAGAGACCCGACTTGATCTCAGAACCCAGATTATGACAAGGTTCCCCTGATGATATAATATTATCTTGTGTTTTAGACATTTTTCATCAAGTTCATGGACATATTCTTCCACCATTCCTTCTCCCACATTGCTTCATCTCTCTCATTCATTCTTTATTCCTTACAATCCAGAAAGAGTTAGGAATCAGAGCTCACCTCCAAACCATCTGCATGCTGACCCCCACCTGTTACCCTGTTTGCTCCAAGAGAGCACTCAATGAATTATACTCTTAATAAACACAGAAATCTGCCTCACAGTGTTGAACACAGAGAAAAATACACTGCAGTCTTTCTTCAAAATTAAATTGCTGAGCAGCTCACGCCCAGTCTCCAATCCCAGTCTGTGCTGTGTTAGCCCCTGGTTGTATTCATGGCCTATGTTGAGTTGACAGATCCCACCCAGAACCACATGGAATAGAATGGGCCCACGCTCCTTCCTCAGCCCGAGGCACATTGGTTCATCTCACACGCTGTAGCACAGAGAAAACACAGGCCCCAGCCCCAGACACTCTGTATGGTAGAGAACTGGGACTGTCTATGTGCTGTCTGGGTCTGGTTAATTTTTAAAAGTTCTTTCATGGGATGTGGGTATCACTGCAGGCCATCATTTGTTTCCCAGTCCTAATTACCCTCTAACTGAGGACAATTACGAGTCAACTACATTGCTGTGGCTCTACAGTCACATGTCGGCCAGCCCAAGTAAGGACAGCAGATTTCCTTCCCTAAAGTACAATAGTGCAGCCGATGGCTTCTTCTATTAGCTACAACCAATGATACTTTAATGGCACTATTACTGATACTAATTTACAATCCCAGATACTTTGTATTAAGTAATTTGCTTTATTAATTAACTGAATTTAAATTCCAGCAGCTGCTCGGGTGGGAGTTGAATCCATATACACCAGGACATTCGCCTGGGTTCCCTGAGATTACTTTTTCAGTGACTTTACCACAACACCATCTCCCTAATGCCATGTCGGATCCCATGAAAGGAAGAAATTGGTCTGCTGAGGAGCTTTCAGGTCTTGCAGTTGCTGTCTAGGACTGTGTAAGAGTTGTCTGTTTCTACTGAGCTGTGACTGTGTCTGTGTAGGAGCTCCCTGAGACTGTGACAGAGAAAGATTTGTCTGTGTGTTAATATCTGAACCTGTGTAGTCGATCTTGTGTCAGTGTAAGAGTTGTCCAGGTCAGTCTAGGACCTGGCTGTGGCTGTGTGGAAACTCCCTGGCTATGTGTAGTAGCTGCCTGGATCTATGTAGAAACTGTAGACATTGAAGGAGATATTTCATAACTCTCAACAAATATATATTCCATTGACTAAGAAAGACTCTACCAGAAGGATCCACCATCCATGGCTAACTAAGGATGTTAAGGGTAGTGTCACGATCCTGTGTTTTTTTTTCCCCTCTGGAAATATTGTGGTGTGCCTTTACGAGGGTGAAGAGGTCAGTACATCTTTAAGAGATCTCTTCAGAAGCTCAGTGAGCCAAGGTTCATTCTAGTTGCTAAGTTACAGCCATACAGAGATAGAGAACAGACTGTATCAATTTTGACTTTGAAACTGGCTGGCAAGAACTGGTTTTGCAGAGACAGACAGACAGACAGCTGTGCCAGCAAGTGAAAGAATGAGATCTCTCAGAGAGACAATTTAAACTGAAGGAAGAGAAGCTGATTTATTACTCTCAAACCAAATTAATTCCTTTAAAAAATAACAAATTATTGATCTGCTGTGTTCATTGTTGGAAGAAAAGAAGAGTTTAATACTTCAACTGCTGAACTGAACTGCTGAATTCCTATCTTTGGAAAAATCTTCAGATTCATCAGACCTTGGAAGACTGCAAGAACTTGGACTGTTTTGAATTAGAAGACCAGAAGTCTATTCTGCAAATACTTTATTGTTATTCCTATTTTTATGGGCAGTGAATTAAAAACAAAACTCCTATTATTTTGAATATATGACTGCGAATGCTGGACTTCGTGTTTCTTTAAATAAGAAGTTATAAGGTCTTTAGATATTGGTTTATCTTAGTAGCATTTAAGATATTAGTTTTTTTAAATAAATAGTTTATTTGTTGATATCTAAAGGTACCTGGTTTGCTTTGCCTCATTCGGAGGTTACTGGATTGATTCAATACAGCTGCTGCTTTCTTCAATTTGGAAAGCTTAAAGATATATAATGCGACCTGTAGAGCGACTGGACTGAATTGACAGTGTGTTGCTCCCACTGCAATCAGAATCATATGTTTTGATAGGGGGCTTTGTCATGAGCGGTCGGAACATATATATTAATTGGAGGCTCGTCCGCAGCCAAATCATACTTTAATTAGACGGCTCACATCTGGGATCAGAATCAGACTAATTTGGAGAGCTCATGTTTGAAATCATGTTAATTGCTCATCTCTGGGATATCATACATATTGGGGTCTTGCGTCTGGCATCATATTAATTTCTTTCACGTCTGGGATCATCTCAATTGGAAACCCAATTGTTAGGATCTAACTCTAACACCAATTACAAAGAAATAAAAGGAACCAGGTCTCTTGTATAATCAGGTACAGTCTATACCACAGTAATGACATTAGCAATTGCAACAGAGTTTTTGGGAAAGCAGAGAGTTTCCCTCAGTGACTTGTTAACTTTAACAAAGAACAAATTAAAAGAATTGACAGCAAAATTGGGGTCAGAATTGAAATTAGGTGCCAAAAAAGCAGAGATAATTGACATAATAGCCGAACATCCAGAATTAGAAGAAGGCTGGGATTCAAATGAAAAAAAAACTTGAATTGGAAAAATAGAAAAGGGAAAAAGCAAAAGCAATAGCAATAGGAAAGCTTGACCATCAGAGAGAAAGTGAATGATAAGAGGGAATTTAGGCTAAAAGAGATGGAACAAAGACAAAGGGGTAGTCTTGAATCATGGGAAAATTCGGGTCAGGAAGAAACTGAATTTAGCTCAGGACCCAGTGAAAAGTTGTTTAAATTTATACAGGCTCTTCCTAAGTTTGAGAAAAGGGATGTAGATGCATTTTTCATGTCTGTTTAAAAAATAGCCAAACAGATGAAATTGCCAAAATAAAGTTGGACATTGCTTACGCAAAGCAAGTTGGTAGGCAGAGCACATGAAGATTATGCCATATTCCTGAAGAGGCTTCTGCAGATTATGATATGGCAAAAAAGGCTATTGTCTCTGTGTATGAGTTAGTCCCTGAAGCTTACCGTCAGAAGTTTTAGAACCTACAGAGATTGGCTGGGCGGACATATGCAGAATTTGAGAGGGTGAAGCAAATTAATTTTGATAGTTGGATATGAACATTAAAGATGGAACCCACATATGAGAACCTTCGAGAATTGATTCTCTTCGAAGAGTTTAAAAACTCCAGTCCTTCAGTAATGAGAACTCATATAGATAACCTGAAAGTTTTGAAAGCTAGTCAAGCAGTAGAGATTGCTGATGATTTTGAGTTTGTGAATAAGCCAACCTCTTTTGTCGATCACCCCTGTAAACCCAAGAAGGATAGAAAGTGGGTGAGTGAAAGTAAGGCAAGTAGCTGGGGATAAGAAGGAGCAGCTGAAAATGCCCCAGGATCACTTCCTCAGGTCAGAAAGGAAGGTGCTGAGGGTAGAAGTGAGGTTCACAAGCTGAAGCATTATTATTGCAACAAAATGGATCAGCTTCGTTTAGAGTGCTGGAAATTGTGAGGTAAATCCATAGGACCTGTTGGGGTACGCAAAGCTAGTGCAGAGGAAAAGACTCTGACTGAGAGTATAGCAGAGCAGGCGATAGCTTTAACGATAGCTGTAAAACCAACTACTAAAACTAAAAGTAGTGTAGACGTTAGGAATAAAATACCTGAGAGTTATAATGAATTTTTGTCAAAGGAGAGAGTAACTCCATATCCTTCAAGTGAGGCAGAAAAACGTATCATTATACTCAGGGATACAGGAGCAACCCAAATAGTCTTGCTGAAGAAAGATATAAGTTTTAGTTAATGGAATTGCCGGGGAGTACTTACCCGTACGTTTATATAAAGTATGCCTAGAGAGTGACCTCATATCTGGGATATTAACTTCAGGGGTTTTCCACAGTTTGCCAATAGAGGAAATTGATCTACTCCTAGGAAAAGATTTGGCTGGATCAAAAGTATCAATTTCTCCTATAATTACCGAGGAAACAAATGAAATTAAAGAAACTGAGCAATTACAGGAACAAGTTCCGGGAATATTTCCTGCATATGTAGTCACCCAAGCAATGGCTAAATAGTCATTGTCAGAGGTAAAAGGGGCACCACAAATCGATAGCCAAATATCTGAAACCTTACTTGGGGATTTATATAATCTAAATGAGATGTTTAACAAATCATCTATCATTGCAGCACAGCAAGCTGATCCAGAGATATAGCACAGACGGCTCTGACAGAAGCTGAGATGAAAGGAGTTCTGGATGGCTCTTATATGGCAAACGGGGCTTTGAGGAGGAAATGGAAACTGCCTCATAGACCTGCAAACGAAGACGAGGCAGTTGTTGAACAGATAGCGGTACCACCTAAATATCGCCAGGGATTATTAAGGTTAGCACACAACATTAATTTTTTCAGGACATAGGGGAATTCGAAAGACCAAATCACGTATAAGCCAACATTATTACTGGCCAGGTGTTACAAAGGATGTGAGATAATTTTGTAGGACATGCCATACCTGTCAAATGGTGGGAAAACCACAACCTACTATAAAACCAGCACCACTAGTTCCCATGCCAGTGATTGAGGAACCATTTAGCAGGGTATGAGTAGACTGTGTAGGACCCTTGCCAAAAACAAAAGCGGGATATCAATACATACTTCCCATCATGGATATGGCTACTTGATTTCCAGAGGCCATTCTTTTCTGGACAATTACTGCTGGAATAGTAGCAGAAAAGTTAACCCAATGTTTTACGAGATATAGGTTACCACTTGAAGTTCAATCAGATCAAGATTCTAATTTCATGTCCAGGATATTTCAAGAAGTCGTGGGCACGTAGGAGATTAGACAGTTGAAATCTTCAGCTTACCACCCACAGTCACAGGGAGCGTTAGAGAAATTTCACCAAACTCTCAAAACAATGATTAGAACATACTGTCATGAATATCCACATGACTGGGATAAAGGATCAGACTTTCTTTTATTTGCCACCAGAGACTCACTGAATGAGTGTACAGGCTTCAGTCCTTTTGAATTGGTTTACAGACATGAAGTAAGAGGTACTCTAAAACTTATAAAAGACAGATTCTTGGAAAAAAATGAATGAATCTTCGATACTAGACCATGTATCTGTGTTCCAGGAAAGGCTCACAAATGCTTGTGGTGTGGCTCAGGAACACACAAAAACATCCCACGCTAAATGAAAAATTGGGCAGACAAGAATGCAAAAGCTTCCAAGTTTCAATCAGGGGATGAAGTATTAGTATTATAACGTTACAAGGAGAGCATTAAAAAGATGGCTCTGTGGCCCAAATAGACTGATCAAAAGAGTGAGTAAGTGGATTACTTGACTGACACCCCCGATCGCCGGAAGAAGAACCAGTTGTGTCACATCAATATGTTAAAGCAATATTACCGCAGGGAGGAGGATAGGCCAGTACAGGTATGTCAGGTAATCAGGACTGTGGAGAAGGAAAAGGATAATGAGGATGAGGCAGAAGCAGGCCTAGGAAATACTCAGATTGAACCTCCAACTATCAGAGCAACGAATACAGAATGGCTAAGAAAGTTATACAATATGCTTTTCACAATGTTGAAAAGAGTTGGTGGGGATTAGCTGGGCTGTACAACATAATCCACACACGATGTGGGTATAGGGGGAACCATTCCTTTAAAACAACATTCATGCCGCTTAGTTCCAGCCAGACTGGCTCAAGTGGAAGCAGAGTTACAATGCATGCTGAAGGGCAGCTTACTTGTACCTAGTCAGAACAGCTGAAATTCTCAGGTGGTCTTGAGCTATATCTCTCTATTGGGGAAAAAATATTCGTGTTTTTTTAATTTCTATTTTTTACATTGGGAATGGCGTTTCTTTTCACCAGGGGTGGATGTGTCATGATCCTGTGTTTTTTTTCTCCTCGGGAAATATTGTGGTGGCCCTTTAAGAGTGTAAAGAGATCAGTGCCTCTGTAAAAGATCCCTTCAGAAGCTCAGTGAGCCAAGGTGCATTCTAGTTGCTAAATTACTGTCATACAGAGAGAGAGAACAGACATTCAAAGTAGCAATTTTGACTTTGAAACTGGCTGGCAAAAACTGATTTTGTTGAGACAGACAGACAGCTGTGCCAGCAAATGAAGGGAGGAGAGCTCTCTGAGAGACAATTTAAACTCAAGGAAGAGAAGCTGATACATTACTCACTCTCAAACTTCTAAAAAGCTTCAAGCCAAATTAATTCCTTCATTAAATTGTAAATTATTGATCTTCTGTGTTCATTGTTGGAAGAAAGAAGAGTTTAATACTTCAACTGCTGAACTAAACCGCCGAATTCCTATCTTTGGAAAGATCTTCGGATCATCGGACCTTGGAAAACTGCAAGTGAACTTGGACTGTGTTGAATTAGAAGACCATTCATCGGAATCTATGTAATCTGTGAAGACTTTATTATTTTTTCTATTTTTAATTAAAAACCAAACTATCGTTCGTTTGAATATATATATGCAAATACAGGACGTAGTTTTTAAAAAAAATGAAATTATAAGATCTTTAGATATTGGTTTATCATCGTAGTGTTTAAGATTTTAGTTTCTTTAAATGAATAGTTAATTTGTTGACATCTAAAGGTACCTGGTTTGGTTCGCCTCATTGGGGGGGTTACTCGGTTGATTCACTTTGCCTGCTACCTTCTTCAATTTGGAAAGTTACAAGAGATAAAATGCGACCTGTGGAGCGACGGGACTGAATTGACAGTGCGTTGCACCCAAAGCAATCAGAATTATATATGTTGATTGGGGGCTTTGTTGTAAGTGGTCGTAACAGGTCGTATCAAATTGAAAGAAAAGGTGTACAATACTGCAAAGATTAGTGGTAGGCCAGGAGATTGGTAAAATTTAAGAAACCAACAAAGGATTACTAAAAAAATAAAGAGGGAGAAATTGGAGTACAAGAGCAAATTAGCAAGAAATGTAAAAACCGACAGTAAAAGCATCATGAATACACAAAAAGAGACACTAAAGTGAGCATTGGTCACTTACAGGGTGAGACTGGGACTGATGAATAATGAGAAACAAGGAAATGGCAGAGGCTTTGAACAAGTATTTTGTATCCGTCTTCACAGTTGAAGAGACTAAAAGCATCCCAAGAATAGTAGAAAATCAGGAGGCAAAAGGGAGGTACTTAAAACAATCACTATCACTAGAGAAAAAGTAATGGGAATATTAATGGGACGAAAGGCTGACAAGGCCCCTGGACCTGATGGCCTGCATCTGAGGGTCTTAACGGAAGATAGCGGATGCATTGGTTGTGATCATCCAAAATTCCCTAGCTTGTGGAAATGTCCCAGCAGTTTGGAACAGCAAGGCTCATGGGTTGTTTTATTAAGGGGAGGAGTGATGACAAAAGACTTTAAAGGAGAGACTGACCAAAGCTGAGGAGAGAGAAATATTAAATAAAAACAAGAAGTGCTGGAAATACTCAGCAGGTCTGGCAGCATCTGTGGAGAGAGAAGCAGAATTAATGTGTCAGGTCAGTGACCCTTCTTCAGAACTGGCAGATATTAGAAATGTGAAAGGTTTTAAGCAAGTCAAGCGGTGGTGGGGCAAGAGATAACAAAGGAGAAGGTGTAGATAGGACAAGGTCACAGAATAGCAAACCAGAAGGTCATGGAGCAAAGGCAAATAATATGTTAATGGTGTGTTGAAAGACAAAGCATTCGTACAGGTAGGGTGTTAATGGACTGAAAATTGAACAGCTGCAAATACAAACATGAAAAAAAAACAGTGGGTTAGCAAACTGAACAAACTAAGAAGAAATAAAATAAATTTTAAAAAAAGAAAAAATAACTAAAAATAAAAGTAAAATGAGGAGGAGCCGTCATGCTCTGGAATTATTGAACTCAATGTTCAGTCCAGCAGGTTGTGGTGTGCCGAATCGGTAAATAAGATGCTGTTCCTCGAGCTTGCATTGATGTTCACTGGAACACTGCAGCAAGCCCAGGATAGAGATGTGAGCATGAGAGCAGGGGGGAATGTTGAAATGGGAAGCTCGGGGTCATGCTTACAGACTGAGCGGAGGTGTTCCACAAAGCGGTTACCCAATCTGCGTTTGGTCTCCACAATGTAGAGGAGACCACATTGGGAGCAGAGAATACAGTATACTACATTGAAAGAAGTACAAATAAATCGTTGTTTCATCTGAAAGGAGGGTTTGGGGCCAGGGATAGTGAGGAGAGAGGAGGTAAATGGGCAGGTATTACACCTCCTGCGATTGTAGGGGAAGGTACCATGGGAAGGGGATAAGGTGGTGGGGGTAATGGAGGAGTGGAACATGGTGTGGTGGAGGGAATGATCCCTTTGGAATGCTGACAGGGGAAGGGAGGGGAAGATGTGTTTGGTGGTGGCATCACACTGGAGGTGGCGGAACTGGCGGAGGATGATCCTTTGGATATGGAGGCTGATGGGGTGGAAAGTGAGGACAAGGGGAACACAGTCGCAGTTCTTGCAGGGAAGGGAAGGGGTGACGGTAGAGATGCGGGAAATGGGCTGGATACGGTTGAGTGCCCTGTCAACCACATTGGGGAGGGGAATTCTAGGTTGCGCTGTCATGGAACGTAGCATCATCAGAGCAGATGCGTTGGAGATGGAGAAACTGGGAGAATGGAATGGAGTCCTTACAGGAGGCAGGGTGTGAAAGAAGTGTAGTTGAGGTAGCTGTGGGAGTCGGTGGGCTTACAATGGATATTAGTGGACAGCCTATCCCCAGAAATGGAGACAGTGAATTTGAGGAAGGGAAGTGTCAGAGATGGACCATGTAAAGGTGACAGAAGGTGTGGAAATTAGAAGCAAAGTTGATAAAGTTTTCCAGTTCGGGGCGGGAGCAGGAAATGACACTGATACAGTCATCAATGTACCGGAAAAAGAGTTGGGGGAAGGGGCCTGAGTAGGACTGGAACAAGGAATGTTCGACATATCCCACAAAAAGACGAACATAACTAGGACCCATGCGGGTACCCATGGCAACACCTTTTACTTGAAGGAAGTGAGTGGAGTTGAAGGAGAAGTTGTTCAATATAAGAACAAGTTCAGCCAGGCGGAGGAGGGTGGTGGCGGATGGGGACTGGTTGGGCCTCTGTTCCTGGAAGAAGCAGAGAGCCCTCAAACCATGCTGGTGGTGGATGGAGGTGTAGAGAGATTGGACGTCCATTGTGAAGAGGAAGTGCTGGGGCCAGGAAACTGGAAATTTTCAAAATGACGTAGGATGTCTGAAGAGTCACGGATGTAGGTGGGAAGACACTGGACCAGCGGAGAGAAGATAGAGTCAAGATAGGAAGAAATACGTTCAGTGGGACAGGAGCAGGCTGACACAATGGGTCTGCCGCGACAGTCCTGTTGGTGGCTTTTGGGAAGGAGGTGGAAGCGGGCTGTCCAGGGTTGTGGACTATGAGGCTGGAAGCTGTAGAGGGAAGATTTCCAGAGGAGTTAAGGTCAGTGAGAGTCCCTTGGACAGTAGCTTGATGTTTGGTGGTGGGGTCATGGTCCAGAGGGAGGTAGGAAGAAGTATCTGAGAGTTGGCGCTGAGCCTCTACAAGGTAGAGGTCAGTACGCCATACAACAACAGCACCACCCTTGTCTGCAGGTTTGATGACCCTGTTGGGGTTAGGCCTGAGAGAAAAGAGTGCCTCAAGTTCAGAAGGGGACAGGTTCGAGTGAGTGAGGGGGGGGGGCAGAGAAATTGAGATGACCAATGTCTCGCCGAAAGTTTTCAATGCAAAGATCAAGAGCGCGTAAGAGGCCGGGGGATGGGTCCAGGTAGAAGGAGAATGCTCGAGGCGGATGAATGGGTCTACTGATCAGGGGGTGGACTCCAGGTCAAAGATGTGAGCCTGGTGGTGAATGCGATGGAAGAAGAGCTCAATGTCATGCGGAGCGTGAAAGAGAGAAATGTTATCAGCTAACATGGGATTATGAAGGGGCTCAGCCCTGTCCATCCAAGCAGCCACCGAACTGAGGCACTGCGGCTATTTGCTTATGTACATTCATGGACTGGAAACGCTGGGAACTGCCTCTGCACTGCCCAGGTGTGTACTTATTAATTAATTGATTAATTGATGTAACCGGATATTTCACCGTTTTCTTGACCTGCTCTCTGAATTTGGACTGTGTTGCCCCATAAATAAATGTGTTTGTGCAGCAACTTAGAAACTGCAACATGAATCCAACTTGTCCAACGACATAGAAAGGATCAGTGTAATCCTCAAGATATATCCCTGCAATATTACAAGTTATAAAATACATAACATATGTCAACCATGGAAGTATGAAGCTGCCGGATATGGTCAACAGTAAAATCACAGACTTCCTTCTGCTCTCCATCTCTGGGTCTCTGCGATTCTCACCCTTGCTCTGACCCCTCAGTCGCTTACGGACCCGACTGGCCACTAAAATGTGTCTGACTGTCAGAGTGTTGAGCAACAGAATTAAAGCGAATGGGAGCAATGGGGTTAAAACTGAATCAAACCAGTCAAATTCCCCCCATGGAGCATCAGAATAATAACTTGGTTTTATAGAACAGAACCATGGTACATTGTCAATTATCTCTCCAGGTTCATATGTAAAGTAGAATGGGATGTTTTTTAAACAGAGCAGAATGCAGGTTGTTGCTAAAAGCACAGCTGCAGTTTTCTCAGTGCAATATTTAGTTTTCAGCTTCTGGCAACAAATGACCACAAATCGATCAAAGGTGAAAGTGATGGTGAACCAGACAGAACAGTCTATGGCTGCACAACTCAGGAAATAGATAACACTACACACAGGGGTGATGTTCAGGAAAGATCCAGGGAAATAATAATAATTGATCCTCCACAGTATGACCTCAGTGATAATTACCAGTAGATCCCCCATTGCCATGGCCACAAGGTAGCGAGTGGTGCAGGTGGAGAGTCCGCACTTTCCCTGGGACAGGATCACAATCGCCAGTAAATTAACTGTAAGAAGGAGAAGGGAAAAGAGACTGGAAATTACTGATCAAACATTCTCAGTGTCTGAGCTCAGAGAGTAAGGGCTCAATTGTAACAACAAAAATGCGTGTGCTGGGATCGGGTCAGTGTTTAAAACTTAAAAATCTCTATCACATACTGAGGGAGATGGTGACGTAGTGGTAATGTCACAGAACTAGTAATCAAGAGACACAGAATAATCCCCTGAGGACATAAGAACATAAGAAATAGGAGCAGGAGTCGGCCATTCAGCCCCTCAAGCCTGCCCTGCCATTCAATAAGATCATGGCTGATCTGTCCCAGGCCTCAACTCCTCTTTCGGGACTGCTGAACATAACTCTCAAATCTCCGAGATTTCAAAAATCTATCTACCTCCTCCTTAAATACATTTAGTGACCTCGCCTCCACAACTCTCTAAGGTAGAGAATTCCAGAGATTCACCACCCTCTGAGAGAAGAAATTCCTTTGCATCTCACTTTGAAATGTGTGTCCCCTTATTCTGTAACTATATCCCCGAGTTCGAGATTCCCCCACTAGTGGAAACATATTCTCAACATCTACCCTGTCAAGCCCCCTTAAAATCTTTTATCTTTCAACAAGATCAACTCTCATTCTTCTAAACTCCAATGAATAAAGGCCTAACCTGCCTTGATAAGACAATTCCTTCATCCCAGGAATCAGCCTAGTGAATCTTTTCTAAACTGCCTCCAATGCTTGTATATCCTTCCTTAAATACGGGGATCAAAACTGTAAGCCGTACTCCAGGTGTGGCCTCACCAACACCCTACACAGTTGTAACAAGACTTCCCTATTTTTAAACTCCAACCCCCTAGCGATAAAGGCCCAAAATTCCATTTGCCTTCTTAATTACTTGTTGCACCTGCATGCTAACGTTTTGTGTTTCATCATTGGTTGAAATCCCACCATGGCAGCTGGTGGAATTTAAATTCAATAAGTGAATAAAAATATGGAATTGAAAGCTAGTCTCTGTAATGTTGCCTTGAAACTATCATCAATTGTTCACAAAAGTCCTTTAGGGAGGGAAATCTGCCGCCCTTACCTGGTCTGGCCTACACTTGAATGCCGACCCACAGCAATGTGGGTCACTCTTAATTGCCCTCTGAAATGGACGAGCAAGCTATTCAGTTGTCAGGGCAATTAGAGGTTGGCAGCAAATGTTGACCTTGACAGTGATGCCCACATCCCATGAAAGAATATGAAAACAAGCCCCCAAACTGCCCATTTACAGGTTTAACAGAGGGGGGAGCACCAACTGCACCCAGGAGGAGGAGGCAGGTCCACATGTTGAATATTTTAATGAGGTTTCAAGCCACTGATTTAACCTGCTTTGCAGGTTTACCATTGACGGAGCAGGTTTCTCCATCAGACTGTACCCTCCGCACAAAGACACTCCGAATTGACAATCGTCACCCCATTCCCAGGATTTGAATCCCTCTGTGATCTGGGGTGAATGGAAATCTCGGATCGACACCTCCTCTATTAGGTCACGGATCAGACGCCCCAAGGGTTGAACCAACCTCCAGCCTGCCCAGAATGTGCACCTCCTCAGTGCTGAGATTAGACTCTCCTGGGATTGGACATCCTCAGCGAACTGGGACCACTCCTTCATAATAGGACAACACCCAGGGGTGGGGGACTGGACAACACTTGATTGGACAACTCCCCTCATGATCATGGTTAGGACATACTTTGTCCTGCATCCTGCTCTACTGTCCACCCCCCTGCGAGGGTGGCAGGTCAAATGAGAGAGCCAGGGCTGTTCCAGAAGGGGGTGGTCCTCCATGGGGTACTAAGTGTTCGATCATGAGGGCCCCCACAACCCGCAAGGAGGCCACCAGGTATTACTGGGCAGCGTCTCCAGGAGGCAAAGTGCCCCTCCGCTAATGGTAAAATACCAGTGACATAGGAACATAGAAGCAGAAGTAGGCCATTGAGCCCATCGAGCCTGCCCTGTCATTCAATCCGATCATGACTGATCTTCCTCTTCAAACCATCAGCAAATTTAGCAACCATACCTTCAGTCTCTTCATCTAAGTCATTTATATAAACTGTAAAAAGTTGAGGCCCCAGCACAGATCCCTATGGCACACCATTCGTTACATCTTGCTAACCAGAAAATGACCCATTTATGCCTACTCTGTTTCCTGTCTTCTATCCATGCCAATATGTTACCCCCTACACCATGAAATATTATTTTTTGCAATAACCTTTGATGTGGCACCTTATCAAACTACAAGTGTACTCAAATCCTCTTGTGATAAAGGCTAACATACCATTAGCCTTCGTAATTGCTTGCTGCACCTGCATGTTAGCTTTCAGTGACTTACTGACAAGGACACCCAGGCCCTTTTATACTTCGACACTTTCTAATCTCTTACCATTTAAGAAATACTCTGCACACCTATTCCTCGTACCAAAGTGGATCACCTCACATTTTTCCATATTATATTCCCTCTGCCATGTTCTTGGCCACTCACTAAGTCTGTCCAAATCCCCTTGAAGCTGCTTTGCATCCTCCTCACAACACACATTCCCACCTAGTGTTGTGTCATCTGAAAACTTGGGAACACTACATTTGATCTCCACATCCACATCATTGATATATATTGTGAACAGCAGGGGCCCAAGTACTGATCCTTGCGGTACCTCACTGGTCACAGCCTGCCAACGTGAGAATGACCTGTTTATTCCTACTCTCTGTTTTTTGTCTGTTAGCCAATCGTTAATCTATGCCAGTAGATTCCCTATCCCATGTGCTTCAATTTTGCTAAGCAACCTCCAGTGGAGGACTTAATCAAAAACTTTCTGAAAATCCAAGTATACCACATCCACTGACTCCCCTTTATCAGTTCTGTAAGTAACATCCCCAAAAAACTCCAACTGGTTCGTCAAACATGATTTCCCATTCATAAATCCCTGTTGATTATGTCCAATCAGATCATTATTATCCAAGTGTCCATTTATCACATCCTTTAGAATAGATTCTAGCATTTTCCCAATGACTGATGTAAGACTAACAGATCTTTAATTCCCTGTTTGCTCTCTCCCTCCCTTCTTAAATAATGGGGTGACATTTGTGAATGGGACAATGAAATAAAAAGAAGAAAGGTAGGGTAAAAAAGGAAGGGTAAATGATTACAGCAGATAAACCGAGGGGGGTGAACACGTCCAAACATGACCAAGAGGAAAAGGCCTCTGTAGCCCAGCAAATTGACAGAGAAAGTTGGCAGAACCTAGGTATAAGGATCAGCCAGTCAGGCATGTGCAGATGGAAGATTCCCACCCCCAAGCACCAGACCACACCTTAATCCAGTGACTCTGGTGATTTGCAAGCACAGGTCATCTGAGAAAACGGAAGTGGTGGTTCTGATCTGAGGCTTTTAATCTTTGCCAATTGAAGACTACAGTGCTGTTCCTCGTTGAGTTTAAAAGTGGAACAGTGCAGGAGGTCGAAGATAAAGAAGTCAGAGCACGGTGCAGAATAAAAGGTGAAAGTGACCAGAGGCTCAGGGTTCTATTTGCACACTAAAAGGAAGTGTTTAGAAAAGCAATCACTCAATCTGCATTCCGTCATTTCCAAGGTACAGGAGACTGCATGGTGGGCAGTGAATACAGTGACTACACTGGAAGAAGTACACAAGTAAATCTTTGTTTAACCTGGATGGAACGTTTGGGACCCTAGATGGTGGGAAGGAAGGAAATGAAAGGTGCGATGTTGTATCTACTGCGCTTGCTAAGGAAGGTGCCGGGCAGGGGAGGGAAACTGAATGTTGGTGATGACAGAAGTGTGAACCAGTGTGTTACAAGTGGTGGAGGGAGAGGAGTGGATGGGAAGATGTGTTTGGAGTTGGCTTTAGCTGGACATGGTGGAAATGGCAGAGGATGATTTGTTGCAGGTAGATGTGGTTGGAGTGGAAGGTGAGAAGAAGGGGAAAAAGGAATAGAGTCCTACAGGAAATGGGATGGGAGCAAGTTTCGTCAAGCTGGCTGTGAGAGGTGGTGGGATTATAACAGGTATTGGTGGACAGCCAATCCTCTGAAATGGAAATAGAGAAGTTCGAGGAAGGAAACGTTACAGTCAGAGATGGACCATGTGAAAGCGAGGGAGGGATGGAAATTAGAAGCAAAGTTGATTTTTTTTCCAGTTCAAGGTGAAAGAATGTACTGGAAAAAGAGGTGAAAAAGGGAACCTGAGTATTTCAGAGCAGGTGAGGGAGAGAGGAGTTCCAGTGGGAATGACAAGTGAACGGAGCTAAAACTAATAAATTCCAAATATGGCCCTCTGAATGTACCATGGGAGACGGTCGAGGGAAATTGGCCGGGAAATGACCTAATGCGATGGGTCAGGAAAGATCCCGTCTGCTGTGAGTTAAAGGACAGATCGGGTTTACTGGAGTTTGGAACAGAGAGGGGTGGAGTGGCATGAACAGAAATATCAATGGACAACTGGAGAGCAGCTCTGACCTCAGAATGAAGGAAGACTCATATGTTACGGGATAGTAGGATAAGAACGGAGCAGTTGGTGAGGCTGAAGAAATGAAATAAATAGTGATGGAATAGTGAGGGAACAAATTGCAAAAAAATAATTGAAATAATTCATCAAACAACTCTAAAAGATTTAAGGTAGAAAAGGGGCAGATAATTGAAAAAGTAATCAAAGGGGTAGAGTATTCCATCGCTACAGATTCACAAATGATTTAAATTAGAATCAAAGATGAACAAGACCATAGAAATGTGATCAAAGCACAGGGGATCATTTCCAGAGGAACAGAAATACAAGCAGTAAGGACTTTTCTCCAGATAAGAGATGGCTGAGGGGTGACCGAATAAAGGCCATTAAAATGAGAAATAGATTGGGCAGAGTATAGTGGAGAAAATATTGCCACCTTTGAGATTGTCCAATCTGGTGTTTATCAATACAGGGTAGTCAGTAATAAGTCCAAGAAGGAATTCAGGAGATACTTCTTTACTCAGAGAGTGGTGAGAATTACAAGGAGTAGTTGAGATGAACAGCATTTAAGGTGGAGCTAGAAAGGTACATGAAGGAGAAAAGACTGGAAGGATATACTGATGGAGTTAGATAGGCTGGGATGGGGAGAGGCTTGTACAGAGCATAAGGACATAATCCAGTTGAGTGGAATAGCCAGTTTCTGTGCTGTAATGTTGATGTAATTCTCTGTAAGTTAATTATAAATCCCATTCATCAATTCATTAATAATATTACAGATATTGAAGTGGTTTATTTATTGAAAGCAGTGCATTATTTATTTCATTATTAACAGTTTACATATGTCATTATTTATTGCATCAGGACTGATCTATGTTTTATGAAATTCTGAAATGTATGTCCTCAGTTACAGGGACACACCTCACTGAGCTAACAGCAGAGATCACTGCAGGTTATGTGTGTACAAACTCCGAATCAGAGATAAAAACTGGTTCATCAAATCTTAATCAATTACAGAATTGGAATAATTACTACCCAACATTTATCCTGTGCAACAGCAAGATAACAAAATTCAGCCCCCATGATCCACAGATTCTCAGGACTGTGCTGGCGGGAAGGGGATTAATCAGCACCAGACAGTGTTTATGGTCACTCTACTCAGAGTAAGAATAAGTCATTATCCAGAGGATTAGAATATTGTAACAGTGCTGTGCTGCTGTTTACCTGTCAGTAAATAGTTAACATCTGATTCAATTGGTGCATTTCAATAGGGAACAGAGCAACATCAATGCATTTCACTTCATACACTTATCAGACAACATCTTCAACCAACAACAAAAATCATCCCCTTGTCACCAATTACATTCATAAAACACGGAGGGAGCTCCATGGAGTGGAGAGATCAGTCACCTGAAGGAAAGATTTCAAATTAGAACTAGCTGTCCCACCCTGGTTAGTAACCCACAGTCAGTACATTTCTGCAGTGAAAGATACTCCCAGTAATACATGGTCACTGGGATCAGGTGTTTCGCTCCAGTTAATGACCCACACTCAGTACAATTCTACAATGACAGATACTCCCAATAATATCTTGTTCAGAAATTTGCTTGCGCTGAGGTCTTATTCAACAATACACAATATTCGAGTAAAGGCCAAAACGTGATAATACAGCATGACTATGAGCTACAAACCAAGGCTTTATTTCAGTTGAGGCAGCGATGATTCAAGAGATTTGACTGATCAGGTGTCTGTATAACAATTACCAGTAGACCAACATGTAACGTTATCAGTCACAGACTAAAACCAGCGCACACACAGATTTACATAACTTCAATGATTATAGTCACTTACCAGGAACACCAATGATGGCAAGGATTACGAAGTATACTTTCTGGATACTGTTGATTGGTTGATGCATTTTCTGTGTCAGGTGATCTGTCACCTTCATGCTGAAGGTAATCTCTCTGCACTAAACTCTGAGACAATACAGTCCCAAAGCCTTTAATTTATACTTTGCAGGAACTCCACAGGGACGTTGAAGTTGGAACTTTGGTCAAATTATATAATTTAAATTTTCAACAAACCGATTACGACAGAAGAGTTAAGTCCCTGTTGTGATGGAATATATTTAGCACTGAAATTGAATTCAAACAACCCAAAGACTGGGTGGTTCTGATCACATGAATTAACTCCTGATAATTAGAAGCTGTAATCTCCCAACAATGCTGATGTTCCTTGAAACACCATCACGAAATTCTATATTTCTCATATTGATTCAGTGATGGCTTTCACTCTGCTGTGATTGTTAACTAAGTAAATTCCTGATGTTAGTGTGTCCTCTCAGGGCTGCTGCTACACTGTATTCTGGGTGTTCACTTTAACTGTGACCATTCATTAAATATTTAATGAAGGAAATTGTGCATATGGATCCTGAAACTGATAAAGCCCTGAAAACTCATAAAAGCCCTCGAACTAATACAGCCCCTCGAACTAATACAGCACCTCAAACTAAGATGTCCCAGAAACTAATAGTCACTCAAATTAATGCAGTCCCTTAAACAAATACAGCTTCTCAAACTAATACAGCACCTCAGGCGAATACCGTTCCTCAAACTAATAGAGATCCTCAAATGAATACATCACCTCAAATTAATGCAAGTGTCAAACCCTCGAACGAATACTGTCCCAGAAAATAATTATCACTCAATTTAATAGAATCGATTAAACTAATACATACCCTCAAACCAGTACAGCACCTAAAGCTAGTAGTCCCTCAAGCTAATACAGAACCTCAAATTAATACACCTCCTCAAACTAATAAAGCCGCTCAAAATAATACAGCCCCTGAAAATCATCCAGACCCTCAAACTAATACAGTATCTGAGACTGATACATCAGCTCAAACTAATACAGCCTCTCAAACTGATACAACTCCTCAAACTAATACAGCCCTTCAAACTAATACAGCCTCTCAAACTGATACAACTCCTCAAACGAATACAGATTCTCAAACTAATATAGCCCTTCAAACTAATACCGCCTCTCAAACTGACACAACTCCTCAAACGAATACAGATTCTCAAACTAATATAGCCCCTCAAACTGAGGCGGCCACAGTAGCGCAGTGGTTAGCACTGCAGCCTCACAGCTCCAGCAACCCGGGTTCAATTCTGGGCACTGCCTGTGTGGAGTTTGCAAGTTCTTCCTGTGTCTGCTCCCTGTTTTCTCCGGGTGCTCCGATTTCCTCCCACATGCCAAAGACTTGCAGGTTGATCGATTAATTGGCCATTATAAATTTCCCCGAGTTTTGGTCGGTGGTAGGGAAATAAAGGGACAGGTGGGGATGTGGCAGGAATATGGAATTAGTGTAGGATTAGTATAAATGGGTGGTTGATGGTCGGTACAGATTCGGTGGGCCGAAGGGCCTGTTCCGTGCTGTATCTGAACTCCGGAAACTAATACAGATTCTCAAACTAATATATCCCCTCAAACTAATACAGCCCATGAAAATCATACAGACCCTCAAATTCAACACTCCCATCGACCCCCAATAACCGTTGATTCCCTCGCCTAACAATAATCTATCTGCCTCCGCCTTAAAAATATTCAATGACCCCACCTCCACCACCTTCTGAGGCAGAGAGTTCCAAAGTTGCACAACACTCAGTGAGAAAAAGATTTTCCTCATCTCCACCCAAAAAGGGCGACCCATAATTTTAAAACAGTGCTGGACTTAGTTCTGGACTTACCCGCAAGAGGAAATATCCTTTCCACATCCACCTTGTCAAGACCCTTCAGGATCTTATAAACTTCAATCAAGTCTCCCCTCATCCTTCTAAATTCCAGTGAAAACAAGCCCAGTCTGTCCAACCTTTCCTCAGAAGACAACCCACACATTCCAGGTAACAATCAAGTTAACTTCCTCTGAACCGCCTCCAACGCATTTACATCCTTCCTTAAATAAGGAGACCAAAACTGCACACAGTATTCGAGATGTGGTCTCACCAATGCCCTGTATAACTGAACCATAACATCCTTACTTTTATTTTCAATTCCTCTCGTAATAATGGATAGCATTCCACTAACCTCCTTTATTACTTACTGCACCTGCACACTAATGTTCTGTGACTCATGCACTCGAACACCTAGATCCCTCTGCACCTCGGAATTCTGCAGTCATTTCCCGTTTAAGTAACACTCTGCTTTTTTTTATTCTTCCTGCCAAAGTTTACAATATAACTGTACCTAACATTTATGCATCAATTCACTTGAATATACTGCATTAAACGAATACAACCTCTCAATAAATACAGCCCCTCCAACTAATACATCACCTCAAACTAACACAGTCTCTCAAGCTAATAAAATACTGTTGTGCTGTTGTATTTGTTCATATGTTAAATATAATCATTAAAATATATGGGCTGAATTTTACAGATCCCCGCCCCAATGTGGTGGGTCGTGGTGGGAGCGGGGTGGGGGTGCGGAAAATGCTTCCGACACAGGCCCGTCATGGGCCTCGACTCCAGGAAGGACCAGTCCGATATTGCTTGTGGTGGCGAGGCCTCATGGTAACCACCACGCCACTCAGCGATGGGAGCCCTATTTCAATCTGTTAATTAATATCATTGGTTTACGGGCTGGTGGGAAGGGGTACAGTTTAAATTTTATGTACAAATGACAAGGTGGACAAGGGAAGTGTTTTTTGAGGGTGAGAGGGCCAGTAGTTAATTACATGGTTATGAGGGGGTGGGAGAAGTCAAATCAAATGTTTAAAACTTTTCATAACATCTTTCTTTAGAAATTTAAATTGACTGGAAGGGCTCAAAAACCTTTAAAATGGTGTCAGCGCATGCACAAAGGCTGCTGATACCATTGCCGGGGACGGACTGCCCGTCACCTCCAAATCATTGGGGTGGGCTCTCTGCCCCGGCTATTTAAATGAGCCGCTGCACTGAATATTGTGGCGGCTCTGCAACGTGCAGTCCGAGTGGGCGGACTGCCATTGTTTACGTCCACCGTCGATTTCAACGGCAGGAATGTAAAATGCAGCCCATATGTTTCTGCTAATATCACAGGAAGTGATGCAGTATCACATGATTCAGTTCTCTTGCACAGTTAGTTAGGACATGTAAGCTGAAGCACCAGGCAGTCTCCATTCAAACTCTGTGCTCGAAACATTTACGCCTGCCCTTCAGCATTGTTTGTATTCATCTAGAACGAGAGAATAGAATATCCTGGTAGTAATAGTGAGGATTGATCAGCTGCTGAATGTAGTTTAATGTAATATAGGGTTGTTACTGGGCAGAATATGTAAATAGTCTGTGAGCATCCTCACAGGAAGCGATGTAATGGAACTTGTAGAAAACCTCGTGTCGAGTGTAAGTGGAAGCCATCGATGCAAGATACGTGTAAGTAAACTGCTGTTTCTGTAACTGTCAGACTCTTAGCTGTTTGGTACCAGGCCTTATAGTTATAGTTATGCCACAGTAAAAAAACAATGCTTCAAAATATGAAAGGGAAATCTAAAGAAATTTTAAAAGTTAACAGAGTACAGGAAATACAATGTATTGAAATACATTTCCAGGGGAGTTCCGAGGAGCAAGTGAAAATTGCTGATTGACAGAAATTCTTGTAGAAGGCAACAAGACAACATTCAAACTGGAGAATGGGGCAGCAGTTTCCGTACTGGAAACACAGAATTATAGCTGAAACCATCAGGCAAAAAATTGTATGGAGCTGGTGGTATCGAGTTGAAGGTAATAGGAGAGTTGAGAATGATTCTGAGTTACTGGCAAAAGAAATTCCTGAGATGTTATATATAATCAGGAATCAGAGTTGTTCACTCCTAAGCAGGAAGGCTTGCATTGACCGACAGCTAACTTGCAGAGAAAAAGAGCTTCAAGGAACAGAGGAACAACCAAGAAATTTTAGGGCTGATTTCCTAAATTATTCAAAGGATTGGGAAAACTGAAACCAGCACAGCACATCACTCTGAGAAAGAATGCAGAACCAGTGTGTTTGGATATGCCGAGGACATTTCCACCTCCACTCCTGGAGAAAGTTAAAAAAATAAATCGAATTAATGACTGAACAGGGAGTCATTTCAGCTGCAGCAGAACGTACACGATGGTGCTCAGGCCTGGTTTCACAGAAGAAACCTAATGGGTCCATTTTAATTTGTGTTGAACTCACACAAGTGAATAAGGCAGTGGGAAGAGAAGTAGATCCAATGTTATCAGCAGAGAGTTTGACAAAGTGAGGGAAAAGCACAATTTTCACTAAATTAGACACTAACTGCAGATTTTGACAATTACAATTGGATGAGGGATCAACACTCCTGATAATTTGTAAAACACCATTTGGAAGATTCTGTTTTAACAGATTACCATCCAGAATTACGTCAGCACCAGAGATCTTTAAAAGGACGATGTCGAAAATCCTGGAAGGATTTGATGGGAATCTGCCAAGTGGATGATGTGTTGATCCATGGAGCCAATCAACAGGAACACAATACAAGAGTGAGAGCAGTACTGCAGAGACTGGAGGAAGCACGTCTCATATTGAATGAGAAATGTGTCTTTAAACAGCAAATGGTGAGATTTCTAGGACATATCATTGATGGATCAGGCATCAGAGCAGATCCACAAAAGACAAAAGTGATAAAAGACTTTCCAGAGCCCAGAAAATTACAGAGTTACAAAGGTTTATGGGAATGGTCAATCAAAGAAGGAAATTTCTACCAAATTTAGCCGTGATCGATGAGCCATTACAGCAGTTGTTAAAAAATGACAATGTTTGGTGTTGGAGAGAAACCCAACAAAATCCTTTGAGAAAATCTAGGAGAGGCTAATTTCTTCAGAAGTGTTAGTACAGTATGACCCAAAGTTATCAACCATCATAGCAGTGGATGTGCCATCAACTGGATTAGGAGCAGTCTTATTTCAGCTGCAGAGAGAGATGGGAGATGCAGACCCGTATATTTTGCATCTAGTTCATTAACAGAAACAGAGCAGTCATAGAAAAGGAAGTGTTGGCAGCAACTTGGGCATGTGAGAAATTTTCTGACCATGTGCTCGGTCTTCAATTTAAAATTGCAACTGATCATAAACAGTTATTCTCCTAAACACAGTAGGGCTAGCAAAGTTTAAGATTGCTGAGATTGATGCAAGAACCGAATACATTCCAGGGAACAGAAGATCACAGCGGATGCTTTATCACGTATTTCATCAGCAGGCTATGAAGAAGGCGATATTTTATTTCTTGATGAAGTAGAAGTATTTGCTCTGACAACAACAGCAACTTTACCTGCTACAGCTCAGAAACTGAGCGAATTCAGAAATGCTCAAAAAGCAGATGAAGTATGTGCAGCAATCAGAGAATATTGTTTGCATGGATGGTCAGCGTACATGCCACATAACCCAGTTCGAAGGCAATATTATGAGCAAAGGGATCATCTGTGCATTGTTGATGATTTATTGATCTACGATTAGTGATTAGTTATCCCTAGGATATTAAGGTTAGAGGTCTTGAAGAGATTACACCAAGGATATTTGGGAATAACAAATTGTGGAGCCAGGGCAAGACAGTCAGCGTGGTGGCCTGGTATATCGCAAGAAATTCAAGATGTATCGAGGTGTATCAGGTGCGCTATCAATCATCATGAGACAAAGGAAGCACTCATGTCATCATCCTTTCTGTCCAGACCATGGGAACATCTCGGAATGGATCTTTTTGACCGTAGAAATAAAATGTTCTTAATAGTAGTCGATGATTATTCAAGGTGGATTGAAGTTAAACAGCTAAAAGGTCAAAGTTCAGAAGCTATAATCACATCCTTGAGAGAAATCTTGGCTACACATGGAATTCCAGGCATTGTAATATCTGACAATTGGGCCGCAATTTTCGAATGAATGCTTCAGAGAGTTTACAGAAGCACTTGGCTTTATTCATATCACTAGTTTTCCTCGGTACCCCCAGGCTAATGGTGAAACAGAGAGATGTGTCAGGAATGTGAAAGCGTTATTAAAAAAGAATTAAGATTTGCAATTAGTATTTGTAAGTTATTGATCGACACCACTTCAGAATGATTTAACTCCATGCAAATTGTTGATGGTGTTACACCCAAGGTCGGAGTAATGCATTTTAATTCAGTCCCACTACTCCACAGGCCATAGCATATTAGTAAAGTTTCCCACCTCCTGGTTAGTAGCTAAATCAAACACTTTACTTGTCCCCCCAGAATAAAGCACACCAAACCAGGTTTATTTAAATAACAACAAAATTAACGATTTATTAATAAGCTAAATTGTGAACAATAATGAGATAAATCTATATATTAAAATATTGTATAACTCATTTTTCTTCCTAACTCTCATGTACACACACATACATTCAGAAACTGGTTAACCTGGGAAAAAGGCTTTTCTCTTTATAACTGTTTCTTAGAATAATAAAATAAATGGGGTGTAACGTTTTGGTAGGATATTTCCAGGTCAGTGAGATGTCCCTGAGTTGATTGGTCGGATCCCACTCAAAGTCTCTCCAGATGAGGTGGATGAACAGTTTGTGATGGGTAGGGATCCATGGCCCTTCGTCTGTAGCAGGTGTGACATAGATCTTTCAGCAAAGGGTGCAGCAACAGGTCTACTTGTGTTTTGAAATAGCAGTCTAGCAATAGAAACTTTCTTGTGCTTTCAGGATCTCCCAAAACATTAGAGGCAACAGGAATCACACCTGAGGCAGAGATTTTTCAGAGACTGGAGACAATAGGAATTTACGACCTTTTAAATTGTAGGCTTCCTCTCAGCAAAGGAGCCTTTCTCCACAGAGAGCAGCAACTTCTCTTTTCCTTGGTCTTTTCCTCCCCGGGGGTCTTTCCTCTCTCCAGGCAGACCACAGCCACAATCTCAAATGTAGAATTTCTTTTTGCAAGAAAGTTTGAGATGCTGAATTTATTGAGAGGTTGTATGAATTTAATACAGTCTGTTTAAGTGAATTGATATATACGGTTTAGGTGCAGTTATATTTTGAGGGAACAGTTTAAGAGGCTACATTAGTTTGAAGGTCGACGTGATTTTCAAGGTCTGTATTAGTTTGAGGGTCTGTATTAGTTTGAGGGACTGTATTAGTCTGAGGAGGTGTATTAGCTTGAGGGACTGTATTAATTTGAGGAACTGTATTAATTTGAGGGACTGTATTGGTTTTAGGTGATGTATTACTTTGAAGCACTGTATTAGTTTGAAGGGCTGAATTAATTTGAAGTGCTGTGTTAACTTGAAGAAAGACAATAGTTTCAGGGCTGATTAAGTGAGAGTGATTATTAGTTTGAGGGACTGTATTAGTTTGAGAGACTGTATTAGTTTGAGGGAATGTATTAGTTTGAGGATTTGACACTGGCATTAATTTGAGGTGATGTATTAGTTTGACGGTCGATATTAATTTGAAGAACTGTATTAGCCTGAAGGGCTGCATTAATTTGAGTGACTGTATTAGTTTCTGGGACATATTAGTGAGCAGGTCTGTATTAGATTGAGAGGCTGCATTTGTTTGAGAGACTATATTAGTTTGAGCGGCTGTATTAGTTTACAGGGCTGTTTTAGTTTGAGGGCCTTTATGGGTTTGCGGGACTGTATTAGTTTCAGGATTCATATGCACAATTTGCTTCATTAATTATTTAATGAATGTACAGAGTTAAAGTGAACATTCACATACCAGAATAAAGTATAGCAGCAGCCCTGAGAGGACACATGAACATTCGGAATTTAATTACTGAACAATCACAGCAGAATGAATGCCATCACTGAATCAATATGAGAAATATAGAATTGTGTGATGGTGTTTCAAGGAACATCAGCATTGTTGGGAGATTACAGCTTCTAATTCTCAGGAGTTAATTCATGTGATAAGAACCACCCAGTCTTTGGGTTGTTCGAATTCAATACCAGTGCTAAATATAGTCTATCACAACAGGGACTTAACTCTTCTGTCATAATCTGTTTGTTTAAAATTTAAATTATATAATTTGACCAAGGTTGCAACATCAATGTCCCTGTGGAGTTCCTGTAAAGTATAAATTAAATGCTCTGGGACTGTATTGTTTCAGAGTTTAATACAGAGAGATTGCCTGTAGCACGAAGGTGACAGATCACCTGACACAGAAAATGCATCAACCAATTAACAGTATCCAGAAAACATACTTGGTTATCCTTGCCATCATTGGTATTCCTGGTAAGTGACTATAACCATTGAAGTTGTGTAAATCTGTGTGTGAGCTGGTCTCTGGTTTTGGTCTTTGACTGATAACACTGCATGTTGGTCTACTGGTAATTGTTCGACAGACACTTGATCAGTCAAATCTCTTGAATTATCTCTGCCACAAGTGAAATAAAGCCTTGGTTTGTTGCTCACAGTCATGCTGTATTATCAAGTTTTGGCCTTTACTCGAATATTTTGTATTGTTTAATAAGACATCAGCACAAGCAAATTTCTGAGGCAAGATATTATTGGTAGTATCTGTCACTACAGAATTGTACTGAGTGTGTGTCACAAACTGGAGTGGAACACCTGATCCCAGTGGCCATGTATTACTTGGAGTATCTGTCACGGCATTGTTGGACTGAGTGTGGGTCACTAATTGGAGTGGAACACCTGATCCCAGTGACCATCTATTACTGGGAGTATCTTTCATTGTATCATGTTAGTTTAACAATTTCTGTAAATTTAGACAGTTCATAAAATTGCTGTTAGGTTTTCACAATAGTAGTTAAAACTGTTAATTACTTTGAATATTCATGACTTTACTGTTCAAATGTTAAGTTTCTCTATCATTGTACTGAGTGTGGGTCACTAACTGGTGTGGGACAAACTGGTACTACTTTGAAATCTTTCTTTCAGGTTACTGATCTCCATAGATTGCCTCCATGTTTTATGAATGTAATTGGTGACAAAGAGGATGATTTTTGTTGTCGGTTGAAGATGTTGTGTGATAAGTGTCTGAACTGAAATGCATTGATGTTGCTGTTTCCTATTGAACTGCACCAATTGAATCAGATGTTAACGAATTTCTGACAGGTATTGCAGAAAATACAGAAGTATGGGATTGAAGGTGAATTAGTGCTTTGGATCAGAAATTGGCTAGCTGAAAGAAGACAGAGGGTGGTGGTTGATGGTAAATGTTCATCCTGGAGTATAGTTTCTAGTGGTGTACCGCAAGGATCTGTTTTGGGGCCACTGCTGTTTGTCATTTTTATAAATGACCTGGATGAGGGTGTAGAAGGGTAGGTTAGTAAATTTGCGGATGACACGAAGGTCGGTGGAGTTGTGGATAGTGCCGAATGATGTTGTAGGTTACAGAGGGACAGAGATAGGCTGCAGAGCTGGGCTGAGAGATGGAAAATGGAGTTTAATGCGGAAAAGTGTGAGGTGATTCACTTCGGAAGGAGCCACAGGATTGCAGAATAGTGGGCTAATGGGAAGATTCTTGGTAGTGTAGATGAGCAGAGAGATCTTGGTGTCCAGGTACATAAATCCCTGAAAGTTGCCACCCAGGTTAATAGAGCTGTTAAGAAGGCATATGGTGTGTTAGCTTTTATTAGCAGGGGGATCGAGTTTAGGAGCCACGAGGTCATGCTGCAGCTGTACAGAACTCTGGTGCGGACGCACCTGGAGTATTGCGTGCATTTCAGGTCACCGCATTATAGGAAGGATGTGGAAGCTTTGGAAAAGGTGCAGAGGAGATTTGCTGGGATGTTGCCTGGTATGGAGGGAAGGTCTTACGAGGAAAGGCTGAGGGACTTGAGGTTGTTTTCGTTAGAGAGAAGGAGGAGAAGAGGTGACTTAATAGAGACATATAAGATAATCAGAGGGTTGGACAGGGTGGATAGTGAGAGCCTTTTTCCTCGGATGGTGATGGCAAACACGAGGGGACATAGCTTTAAGTTGAGGGGTGATAGATATAGGACAGATGTCAGAGGTAGTTTCTTTACACAGAGAGTAGTAGGGGCGTGGAACGCCCTGCCTGCAACAGTAGTAGACTCGCCAACTTTAAGGGCATTTAAGTGGTCATTGGATAGACATATGGATGAAAATGGAATAGTGTAGGTCAGATGGTTTCACAGGTAGGCGCAACATCGAGGGCTGAAGGGCCTGTACTGCGCTGTAATGTTCTATGTTCTATGTTCTATGTAAACAGCAGCACAGCACTGTTACAATATTCTAATCCTCTGGATAATGACTTAATCTTACTCTGAGTATAGTGACTGTAAACGCTGTCTGGTGCTGATTAACTCCTTCCCGTCAGCACAGTCCTGGGAATCTGTGGTTCATGGGTGTTGAATTTTGTTATCTTGCTGTTACACAGGATGAATTGTGGGATGTGGTTAGAGACTGTTCGAATTTTGTAATTGATTAAGGTTTGATTAACTAGTTTTCACACATGTAACCTGCAGTGATCTCTACCCTTAGCTCAGTGAGGTGCGTCCCTGAGGAGAGACACCTAATGTGAATGTACAAACATACGAATTAGGACCATGAGTAAGCCACTCGGCCCTTCGAGTCTGCTCCGCCATTCAATAAGCTTATGGCTGAACTGATTACTCCACATTTCCACCTACCCCCGATAACCTTGCCACTTTTCTGACCATCTGACCAGATCATCAATATCTTTCTGCAGCCTACAGCTATCCTCCTCGGTATCTACCACACGGCCAATCTTTGTGTCGTCCGCAAACTTCTTGATCATGCCCCCTACATTTACATCCAACTCATGAATATATACCACAAAAAGCAGGGAACCCAGTACTGAGGTCTGCTGAACACCACTGAAAACAGCCCTCCAGTCACTAAAACAGCCATCAACAATTAACCTTTGTTTCCTGCCACTGAGCCAATTTTGAATCCCCTTGCTGCCTTTCCCTGGATCCCATGGGATTTTATCCAGATGTGATCTCATCAATGCCCTGTATAGCTGAAGCATAACCTTCTTTTTTATCCAATTCCCCACGTGATAAACGATAACATTCTATTAGCTATCCGAATTAAGTGCTGTACCTGCATACTAATCTTTTGCGATTCATGCACCAGGACACCCAAAATCCTTCTGCATCTCCGAGCTCTGCAATCTCTCACCATTCAGATAGAGTCAAAGGGTTATACAGCACAAACACAGGCCTTTTGGCCCATCGTGTCCGTGCTGGCCATCAAGCATCTATGTATTCTAATCCCATTTTCCAGCGCTTGGCCTGTAGCCTTGTATGCTATGGCATTGCAAATGCTCATCTAAATACTTTTAAAATATTATAAGGGTTCCTGGTTCCACCACTCCTTCAGGCAGTGTGTTCCATATTCCACCCTTCCTCTGGGTCAAAATTATTTCCCTCAAATCGCCTCTAAACCTCCTGCCCCATAAATCTATGTCCCCTGGTTATTGATCCCTCCGCTAAAGGAAAAAGTTTCTTCTTATCTACTTTATCAAAGCCCCTCATAATTCTGTATACCTCAATCAGCACCCCTCAGCCTTCTCTACTCTAAGAAAAACAACCTTTGCCGATCCAGTCTCTCTTCATTGCTGAAATGCTCCAGCCCAGGCAACATCCTGGTGAATCTTCTCTGCACCCTCTCCAGTGCAATCATATCCTTCCTATAGTGTGGAGCCCAGAACTGTACACAGTACTCCAGCTGTGGCCTAACGAGCATTTTATACAGCTCCATTTAACCTCACTGCTCTTATGTTCTATGCCTCAGCTCATGAAGGCAACTATCCCATATGCCTTTCTAACCATCTTATCCACCTGTGCTGCTGCCATCAGTGATCTGTGGACAAGTGCACCAAGGCTTATTTTTTATTTTTCCTGCCAAAGCGGACAATTTCACACTTTCCTACATAATACTCCATTTGCCAGGTCTTTGCCCACGCACTTAACCTATTTATATCCCTTTGTAGATCACTAATGTCCTCTTCAAAAGTTACTTTCCTTCCTATCTCTGTGTCATCAGCAAATTTAGCAACCATACCTTCGGTCCCTTCATCTAAGTCATTTATATAAATTGTAAAAAGTTGAGGCGCCGGCACAGATCCCTGTGGCACACCACTAGCTACATCTTGCCAACCAGAAAATGACCCATTTATGACGACTCTCTGTTTCCTGGTAGCTCGCCAATATTCTATCCATAAGACTGAGAACATACATTTCAGATTTTCAGAAAACATAGTTCAGTCTGGCTGCAGTAAATTATAACATTCGGAAACTGTTAATAATGAAATAAATAATGCATTGCCTCAATAAACAATCCACTTCAATATCCGTAATATTAGTAATAAATTGATGAATCTGATTTATAATCAACTTCCAGAGAATTACATCAACATTACAGCACAGAAACTGGATATTCCACTCAACTGGTTAATGTCTGTCTTAATGCTTCAGCCTCTCCCCATCCCAGTCTAACCCTATCAGCATGTCCTTCCAGCCCTTTCCCACTCATGTACTTTTCTAGATCACCCTTAAATGTTACTCCATGTGGTAGCAAGTTCCACATTCTCACCACTCTCTGAATAAAGAGTCTCTCCTGAATTCCTTCTTGGATTTATTACTGACTATCCTGATGACAAGAGTGACGTCTCAATTCATTCCGGCTTCGCTGCCTCCGGAGAATACTTGGCATCAGGTGGCAGGACCGTATCTCCAACACAGAAGTCCTCGAGGCGGACAACATCACCAGCTTATACACACTACTGAGTCAGCGGTGCTTGAGATGGCTTGCCATGTGAGCTGCATGGAAGATGGCAGGATCCCCAAAGACATATTGTACAGCGAGCTCGCCACTGGTATCAGACCCACCGGCCATCCATGTCTCCGCTTTAAAGACGTCTGCAAACGCGACATGAAGTCCAGTGCCATTGATCACAAGTCGTGGGAGTCAGTTGCCAGCATTCGCCAGAGCTGGCGGGCGGCCATAAAGGCGGGGCTAAAGTGGGGCGAGTCGAAGAGACTTAGCAGTTGGCAGGAAAAAAGACAGAAGCGCAAGGGGAGAGCCAACTGTGTAACAAACCCGACGAACAAATTTTTCTGCAGTACCTGTGGAAGAGCCTGTCACTCTAGAATTGGCCTTCATAGCCACTCCAGGCGCTGCTCCACTCACCACTGACCACCTCCAGGCGCTTACCCATTGTCTGTCGAGATAAGGAGGCCAAAGAAAGATCCTGATAAACAATAGGTTTGGACTCCTCACAAGTGGTAATATTGTTACAAAAGTACCTCTGTGTTTTGTTAAATATATTTTTTGAGGATTCACTTTTGAAAGATTGAAGAAATGTTAAACTTTGGGGTTTGCAAAAGGGGTCATGTCAAGGCCACTTGTCTTTGAAAAAACAGTCCCTGGAAATGTTTTTTTAAAGGGGATACCCGAGGAATTGTTAGGCAATCAAGCCTTTCCGGGAGGCCACTTGACTTCAAGCAACAACAACAAGCCTTTCTTGGAAAACACCTGACTTCCAGATTAAAAAGCAACAGACAATTTTGGACACCTGGAGAAGTATTTTTCAAAGAAGTGACAGGTCAAGATTGATGGACGTCAAAAGGTTGAACTCCTGGTGCTGGTTTCACTTTTGAATTGCTTTGAGTTAGGGGTGAACTGTATAAAAAGGGAGAGAACTTCCAAGGAGAGAAGAGAATTCCCAAGAAAGGAGACAAGACCACAAACGAGCTCAGATTTCTAGCACCGCGCTAAAAGACCCTGAGAAGTCCACTGTGCCAACTCATCTCATCTCCTGTCTTTGAAGAAAAGCCTGCTAAATTAATTCTCAACAGTGCCTGAAAATAACTGCTCTAAAAGATCGCAGTGACCCATCTACATGTACTTGGAGGCAATACTGTATGCCGGTTTTAGAACACAACGTATCTCATCTGCTGTTTCTTCATGAATGAGCAAGTATTCAGCCCGAGTATTTTTGTGTCTGTAATAGAGCTCTAAAAACAAAAATCCCTTTATTTTTCCAGTTAACTGATGTACGTGTGTGTGAGTGCGAGGTGGAATAAGGTAAAAAGGGAAATTTAAAATTTCAATCTTTGTGTTTATGCTTTACTTCATTCTTGGTTAAGACGTTTTTAGTAATAAACTGATAATGCTTTTCTTTATTAAAGAAATCTGGTTGGTGTGTTTTATTCTGGAATAAAAATAGAGTCAATGATTGACTGTATCAGTAAGTGGGAAAAATGTAAATATGTGTTCTGACATGTGGGAGTCTTTCAAACGTCAGTTGATTAGAATCAAGGACCAGTATGTTCCTGTGAGGAAGAAGACAAGTTTGGCAAGTTTCGGGAAGCTTGGATAACACGGGATATTGTGAGCCTAGTCAAAATGAAAAAGGAAGCATTTGTAAGGGCTGGAAGGCGAGGAACCGATGAAGCACTTGAGGAATATAAAGACAGTAGGAAGGAACTGAAGCAAGGAGTTAGGAGCGCTAAAAGGGGTCATGAAAAGTCATTGGCAAACAGGATTAAGGGAAATACCAAGGCTTTTTAAACATATATAAAGAGCAAGAGGGTAACCAGGGAAAGGGTTGGACAACTCAAGGACAGAGATGGGAATCTATGCGTGGAGTCAGAGGAAATGGGCGAGGTGCTAAATGAGTACTTTGCATCAGTATGCACCAAAGAGAAGGACTTCGTGGATGCTGAGGCTAGGGAAGGGAGTGCAGATAGTCTCATTATCAAAAAGGAGGAGGTGTTGGGTGTCTTGCAAAGCATTAAGGTAGATAAGTCCGCAGGGCCTGATGGGATCTACCGGAGAATACTGAGGGAGGCACGGGAAGAAATTGCTGGGGCCTTGGCGGAAATCTTTGCATCCTCATTGGCTACAGGTGAGGTCCCAGAGGACTGGAGAATAGCCAATGTTGTTCCTTTGTTTAAGAAGGGTGGCAAGGATAATCCAGGAAATTACAGGCCGGTGAGCCTTATTTCAGTGGTAGGGAAACTATTAGAGAGGATTCTTCGGGACAGGATTTACTCCCATTTGGAAACAAACGAACTTATTAGCGAGAGACAGCATGGTTTTGTGAAGGGGAGGTCGTGTCTTACTAATTTGATTGAGTTTTTTGAGGAAGTGACGAAGATGATTGATGAGGGAAGGGCGGTGGATGTTGTCTTTTTGGACTTTAGTAAAGCCTTTGACAAGGTCCCGCATGGCAGACTGGTACAAAAGGTGAAGTCACACGGGATCAGAGGTGAGCTGGCAAGATGGATACAGAACTGGCTCAGTCACAGAAGACAGAGGGTAACAGTGGATGGGTGTTTTTCTGAATGGAGGGATGTGACTAGTGGTGTTCCGCAGGGATCAGTGCACGGACCTTTGCTGTTTGTAGTATATATAAAAATGATTTGGATGAAAGTGCAGCTGGTCTGATTAGTAAGTTTGCTGACGAGACAAAGGTTGGTGGAATTGCGGATAATGATGAGGATTGTCAAAGGATACAGCAGGATATAGATCGGTTGGAAACTTGGGCGGAGAAATGGCAGATGGATTTTAATCTGGACAAATGTGAGGTAATGCATTTTGGAAGGTCTAATGCAGGTGGGAGGTATACAGTAAATGGCAGAACCTTTAATAGTATTTACAGCCAGAGAGATCTGGGCGTACAGGTCCACAGGTCACTGAAAGTGGCAACGCAGGTCGATAAGGTAGTCAAGAAGGCATACGGCATGCTTGCCTTCATCGGTCGGGACATAGAGTATAAAAATTGGCAAGTCATGTTGCAGCTGTACAGAACCTTATTTAGGCCACACTTAGAATATTGCGTGCAATTCTGGTCGCCACGCTACCAAAAGGACGTGGAGGCTTTGGAGAGGGTACAGATGAGGTTTACCAGGATGTCGCCTGGTCTGGAGGGCATTAGCTTTGAGGAGAAGTTGGAAAAACTCGGATTGTTTTCACTGGAATGACGGATGTGGAGGGGCGACATGATAGAGGTTTACAAAGTTATGAGCGGCATGGACAGAGTGGATAGTCAGAAGCTTTTTCCCAGGGTGGAAGAGTCAGTTACTAGGGGACATTGGTATAAGGTGCGAGGGGCAAAGTTTAGAGGGGATTTGCGAGGCAAGTTTTTTACGCAGAGGGTGGTGAGTGCCTGGAACTTGCAGCCAGGGGAGGTGGTGGAAGCAGATACGATAGCGACGTTTGAGAGACATCTCGACAAATATATTAATAGGAAGGGAATAGTGGGATATGGGCCCCAGAAGTGCAGAAGATGTTAGTTTCGGCAGGCATCAAGATGGGCGCAGGCTTGGAGGGCCGATTGGCCTGTTCCTGTGCTGTCCTGTTCTTTGTTCTTTGTGTTGTGACCCCTGGAGAAGTGGAACTAGAATAAACAGTTCACTCCTCCTGTCTCGGTCACAACAATATCATCTCCACGTATCCTCTGCCAAATCTAATCTTCATTTTAATGGCCTCTATTAAGTCACGCCTCAAACGTCTCTTATCTTTGGAAAAGTCCTTTCTGCTTGTATTTAACAGGATCCCCTGTGCTTTGATCGCATTTCCATGGTCTTGTTAAACTTTGATTCTAATTTATATCATTTGTGAATCTATAGCACCGGAATCTTTTGCCCCTTTGATTACTTTATCAATTATCTTCCCCATTTCGACCTTAAATCTCTTGGAGTTATTTGATGAATTATTTACATTATTTCTTCCCCTCTCATACTTATTTCACTACTTCAGCCTCACCAACTGCTCCATTCTGCTCCTACTGTCCCACAGCATGTGAGTCTTCCCTCCTTCTGAGGTCGGAGCTGCTCTCCAGATGTCCATTTATATTTCTGTCCATGTCACTCCGCCTCTCTCTGCTACAAAGTCCAGTAAACTCGAGCTGTCCTTTAACTCACAGCAGACAGGATCTGTCCTGACCCCCAGCAGTTGGTCGTTTCCTGGCCAATTTCCCTGCACCGTCTCCCATGGGTACATTCAGAGGGCCATAATTGGAATGTGTTAGCTTGGCTCCATTCACTTGTTATTCCCACTGGAACTCCTCTCTCCCTCACCTGCTCTGAATTACTCAGGTTCCCTTTTTCATCTCCTTTTCCAGTACATTCTTTCACCTTGAACTGGAAAATAAATTGAACTTGCTTCTAATTTCCGTTCCTCCCTTCCTTCACATGGTCTATCTCTGACTCCTCCCTCTCTCGGCTTCTCTATTTCCATTTCAGGGGATTGCCTGTCCACCAATATCTACTATAATCCCAGCACCTCTCACAGCCAGCTTGACTAAACTCTCTCCCTCCCATTTTATGTCGGAATCAATTCCATTCTCCCGTTCATCTCACCTTCCACTCCAACTGCGTTTACAGGCAACAAATCATCCTCCACCATTTCCACCATGTCCAGCTAAAACCAACACCAAACACATCTGTTCTGAAGAAAGGTCACAGACCAGAAATAAGGAGATAAGGAGACCATGTGCGTACCGCGTCGTCTGCGCATGCGCAAAGCGGTCCTGGCAAGCAGGATCGCAGCGCATGCGCAGAGGGCATGGGACCGTCTGCGCATGTGCGCACCGCGGCGCATCCTGATGACGTCGGCGATGACGTAGCTTTGTCATGAATTACTTTGATTAATTAATAAACTAAACAACTGAGGGCAGTGCAGAGGCAGATCCCAGTGTTTCCAGTCCATGAATGCACAGAAGCCGACAGCCCCTGTGTCTCAGCTTGGTGGCTGCTCAGATGGATGGGGCCGAGCCCCTTCTTGGTCCCAATGTTAGCTGATAACAGTTCTCTCTCCTCTGGAAGTGTCACTCTCTCTCATAACATCTTCTGTCATCACTTCTTTCCTCAATAAAACAAACCTGGACCCTCTACATTACCCTCACTACAACCTCTGGTTCCTCTGTAAAATCCTGGAAGATATTGCCATCTCACAAATCCCTGCTTTTCAATCCTGGACACCAATATTTGAATCCCTCCTATCAGGTTCTGTCCTGCCACAGTCACAAAACAGCTCTTATCCAAGTCACAAATGTCAACCTTTGTAACCGTGACAAAGGTAAACGAATACCTCCTTGTGTTCTTGACCTGTCTACAGCCTTGGACCGTAACTACCCATCCAAATATATATCTGACCTCACTTGTACTGTCACTACCCATACATATATATCACTGGCCTCACTTGTACTGTAACTACCCATACAGATATATTACTGACATCACATTTACTGTAGCTACCCTCTATATATATTACTGACCTCACTTGTCTTTTGCCGACCCTTCCAGATATATCACTAACCTTATTTGTACTCCCGCTGCCCATTCAACTACAACACTGGTCCTCCATTGCCCTACGGCTCCGCTGCAGAAGACTCTCTCTCATTTACAATTCCTTACATCTCATAGCTGCTGGGTACCATCATCCCATATAAATGACGAGTTCAGCATTTCTACAGATTTTTCTATTCATTTAATTCAATACAGAGCATGTAACCTATTTTAGATTAATCCAAAGGTGAAGTTAATGAGAAGGTGCACCATCCGTGGCTAACTAAGGAAGTTAATGATCATATCAAATTAAAAGGAATACTGAAAAGATTAGTTCTAGGCCAGAAGATTGGGAAAATTTTAGAAACCGACAAAGGATGGCTGAGGAAATAATAGAGGGAGAACTTAGAGTATTAGAGTAAACTAGCAAGAAATATAAAAACAGACAGTAAAAGCTTCTACAAATGTATATAAAAAGGAAAAGAGTAGCCAAAGTAAGCATTGGTCCCTTAAGGATGTCACGCTCATGGGAAGTACAGCCATGAAATTACAAAAATAAACTGATGATTTATAAAAATTAGAACATTTTATAAAGGATTGGTATCATTGCTTTCAACAAAATGCAGGACAAAGGCACATGACATTACCATCTCTTGCACTAAAATATCCATCCTTGTCTGGTAGAACTAAAACCAATTAACCCTGTCTGCATTCAAATGAGACAGTTTATCTCACATGGATGTGCGCTACACTCAAAGCAAGCTAAAACAAAGGGATTCACTGATTCAGGTCACAGACCTGAAAGTTAACTCTGCTTCACTCTCCACAGATGCTCCCCGACCTGCTGTGTTCCTCCAGCACTTTCAGCTTTTCTGCCACATACTTCCTCTGCTTTGTCCCAGTGTCCTGTGAAGCTTAGATCCTCTTGTTCCATTCAAGTGGATTATTTTTTCTTGTAGGCTTGCTGCACCTGTGTCATAAATCTTACTTTTGCACATAACAGAAAGTGAGACTAAACCCGATCAGAAAATGCAAATACACTCTCAAAAATAAAAGCATCATTTAATAATATCGACATAATTCCTTGATTGTGGAAAGCTGCAGATTAATATGCATTTGGAAGCTGTATTAAACATAGACAAAGAGAACAATAGGAGCAGGAGTCGGTCATTCAGCCCTTTGAGCCTGCTGTGCCATTCATGGCTGATCACCCAAACTCAGTACGCTGTTCTTGCTTTCTCCCCGTATCCCTTGATTCCTTTAGCCCTCAGAACTATATCTAACTCTTTCTTGAATATATTTAATGATTTGGCCTCAGTTGCTTTCCATGGTAGAGAATTCCACAGATTCACCACTCTCTGGGTGAAGAAATACCTCCTCATCTCAATCCTAGATGGCTTACCCCCTATCCTTAGACTGTGACCCCTTGTCCTGTACTCCCAGCCATCGGGAACATCCTTCCTGCATCTAGTCTGTCCAGTCCTGTCAGAATTTTGTAGGTTTCTATGAGATCCCCTGTCATTCTTCTAAACTCTAGCAAATACAAGCCTAATCGACCCAATCTCTCTTCATACGTCAATCCTGCCATCCCAGGGATCTGGCTGGTGAACCTTCGCTGCACTCCGCCCATAGCGAAAACATCCTTCCTCAGATAAGGAGACCAAAACTGCACACACTATTCAAGGTGTGGTCACAGCAAGGCCTTGTATGATTGCAGCAAGACATCCTTGCTCCTGTACTCGAATCCTCTCGCGATGAAGGCCAACATACCATTTGCCTTCTTAACTGCCAGCTGCACCTGCATGCTTACTGTCAGCGACTCGTGCACAAGAACACCCAGGCCTCGCTGCACCTCCCCCTTTCCCAATCTATTGCCATTCAGATAATAATTTGCTTTCCTCTTTTTGACAACAAAGTGGATGACCTCACATTCATCCACGTTATATTGCATCTGCCATGAATTTGTCCACTCACTCAACCTGTCTAAATCACACTGGAGCTTCTCTGCATCTTCCTCACAGCTCACACTCCCACCCAGCTTTGTGTCATCTGCAAACTTGGATATATTACATTTAATTCCCTCATCTATATCATTAATATATATTGTGAATTGCCTTCATTTAGAAGCTAACTGTTCTATGAAAAGACATGTAACAGGAATTGAAACGATTTCTTAAAGATCCAGGAAATGATGTTTCTCTTCTAGCTACACTGCCAACCTGAAATATGACATCAATAATTATGATCAGCTGCTGCAGAAGCAAAGTGTACGTGAACATGTCGTAGATGAAAAACCAGGACAACAGCACAGATTTCCTCACTAGCCGTGCATTAGTTTTAACATATGTGCAAAACAAACCTTGCAGCCACATGTTAGAGCAGTTCCACTGTGGAATCACCTTTAAACATTTAAAGGACCAGACAAAAAACAGAGCAATCTTTTACGCGAGCTCAAATGTAGGATTTTGTGTGTTTAGTATCTTATTTCATCCAACAATATAAGCACGAATATGTCACGTAAATCTTGTTCACTGCAGTCCCTGCTGCTGTTTGCTGCCTATATTTACAGACTTTAATCTCAGCCTCGTCACCATGTTCTCTAATATATTCAAGGGGCATCAGCAGAGAAAATGTTCACCAAGCATGGCAAGTGCAAGGAAATGTTTATTTATGTCATTATGTTATGAACATAATATACAAATTTTTACATGTGTGAATCATCAAGATGTGTCTTCATAAATGGAACCCCGTCACAATAAACACTGTCACCTTTCAATGTTTAGCAGACAGGTCTGACGGCCTGATGTGTGTGATTCCCATATTAATGTGTTTGTGCAAAGTTCGGGGAAAGATGGAGATATGAATAATTTACAGGGAAATCTTTTAAACATATTACGACATCTCTCACTCACAAAGATCTGCAAACACATGGACTCCAAAAGAACCTGAGTACAAAATCACCTAAAATAAACACAGCCAGAGAGACTCGCAATAACCTGTAGCTCAGGGAAAGTACATGATGTCATGGAAGGGATTCTGTTTCTTTTGTTAAAATATTTTTTGAAGAAGTCAAAATCAAACTGAATAAATGTAGGACCAGTTCTTTTTCAAGAGGACACCAAAAGAACCAATTTGGCAACTATGTTTACTGGTTGTCACATGATTCAAGTTAAATACAGAACAGAAACCCTGGTAACCGGGAGAAATGTGGTTCGTGAAGTCAGTCATGCCCCTTGAATGGACAACCTTGGCAGCAGCAGCGCAAACCTAAGACAGCAGAAAACTCACAACCTTTGGTTGTAGCAGTCAGTGTGTTTTACCTGCTGGAGTGAGCAGCTGATAAAGTTAGCCTGAAGAATCGTCAAGGAAGGAGAGAAGACAACAACCCAGTTTGTTTTCCAGAAAATCTTTAAAAGACCCTGAGAAGTCCACTGAGTTAATTCATCTTATCGCATGTCTTTGAAGAAGGCCTGCTAAAATTAATTCTCAATGCTTTCTGAAAAGAACTGTTCTAAAATACCCTAGTGACCTGTCTACGTATACTCGGAATTTAGACTGTATTCCAGTTTTGGAGCAACATATCTCATCTGATGATTTCTTCAAAAATGAGCAAATAAACAGCCCAAGAGGTTTTTTTTGTCTGTAACAGAGTGCTTAATTTAAAAAAAATCACTTTTATTTTCTCAGCTATCCAGTGTGTGTGTGTGTGCGTGTGGCTCGAAGATAAAAAAAAGGACTTTAAAAGTTGTTCAAGGTGAAAAAGGAACTTTTAAAATTTCCACCTGTGTGTTTATGCTTTACTTCATGACTAGTTAAAACTTGTTCGACAATAAATGGATAATTTTGTTGTTCATTAAAGAAACCTGGTCAGTGTCTTCTATTCTGGGAAAAATAGAGTATATGATTGACTGTATCAGTATGTGGGAAAAGTTCACATAGATGTTGTGACCTCTGGAGAAGTGGGATGAGAATAAAGAGTGCCTTCCTCTGCCCTTTATTGTCACAGCACTTGTGATCTGGCTCAGTAGCTTAATTGGTTCGAGTGTTTGTCTAATAATTAGAAAATCTTGGATTCATATCCTTGCTTCAAAAGTTTAGCTATCAATCATTTACATCCATTTTCTTGTGAACTTTAACTTTTCTTATGAATTTCATTCACAAAAGAAAACAGCTCAGTGGTTGCCTTTGTGAAGGATGTGAGTTTGAAATGGCTGTTCCTGCTCGTACAGATGTTCAGTGCTAATATTTCAACGGCAACTCAATCCCCTACAATTTCTTTGAGAGCAATGTGTTTGCAGTTGCATTTAACCTGGAAAACAGCTCAACATTAATCTCACTGAAGGAAAGTGTGACCGTGTTGTATGTTTCAGAGTGTTTTTGTCGTTTTGTGTCTCTTTTAACCAAAACTATAACACTACTCAAAGTGGAGGGTTGATCCGAGGTTTAGAATATATTATCATTCAGGAGCAAGAAAAATCGAAAGGAACAAAATAAGAAAACCCAGTCTCCAGATTTGAGAATCTGTAGATCCACTTTGGGAAAGTGAATCAGAGCAGAATGAAAGGTGAACTGTCCGACTGCCCAGAATTAGATGACGACACAGCTCAGTCAGCACGTTCCCCTGGTTTATGATGCTGGAACATTCCTCACACAGAAATTATTCAATCAATATTCATCTGCCAAGTCGGTCTGAGGCTGTGCCTCTCTGATCACGTAGAGTTAAAGCAATTCTTCCAGTCAGTTAGTTCAGTTGTCATTTCATGAGAAATTAGAAGTCATCATGACTTCGTCAGTGACCTAATGGTTCAGGTGTCTGAGTGATGTTAATCATGATGTGATGAAATGATTGTATGTTCCAGTCTTTCAGTGGTGGGTTTTCACACTGAGTTGAAACGTGTTGGACATGGTCTGGAAATGTTTCACACCACTCCATTCCCAACAGGCCATGACCTGATGTGATGGAAATTTCATTTACTTACAGAAGCAGCATTTCCATCATTGCACATCTGGCTGCACAGTCAGGATCTGAGCTGAAGGTGACCGTCCTGCCCAAATTTCCATAGAGGCAGAAAAGACATGTGATGGGTTGCTGGCACAAAGTTGGGTGATGAGGTGTTTGAGAGGTTAAGATGATGGATTATTAATTCCTTCTGTTTTACATGTATGAGTTTGAATCCCATCTGCATCAACAGTTTATAAAATGTTCAATACATTGTTTCTTTGTAATTCACCAGCTTTTGCAGAAAGTAGGACTTAAGCTGTTGCAGTACCTTTTAGAAAGATAGTCTAAGTTATTCTGAAGCCATCTTCCAATGTCATCTACATGTAAGCCAGATTTTAAAGGATAAGATATAGTTTTTAAAAGTCACTTCAATCTTACTCAAGTCTTTACGAAGAAGCCAGGTAAATTTTTGATGAAAAGTCATATACATTTAGAGATCTTTTAAAAGCACTTCAATCTTGTTAATAAAAAGTCAGATGTAAATTTAAGAACTCTGATAAGGCCATGCTAAAAAGTTACATGCAATTAAGAAACAAAATACAACATTTAAAATGTCTGAACTCCCTCTGAAAGTTGACCCCTGCTGCTGCCGGTGTCTTCCTGGAATATTGGGGCTGTTGTGTCAACAGAAAAGTCCTTACTGAGCAGGCTCTGAGCCTGTTGGTACCGGCTCTAATCCAACCAAGATAAAAATCAGGGTACATTGTGGGCAATGAGCCCAAATTGCTGAACTACAGGTCCCTGTCACTTCAAAGAGTGGGCTGGTGCGATTATGATCAGTGGCTCCTTCTGAGCACATTTCTCACCGCCACAATTTCCAGATGCTGGTGTTAGTGTGTGCATGTACCGGCAGTTGCAGTGCTGTTCAGACCCTCAATAGAAGTGAAAGTCTCAGAGTTCACCGCTATTGGGGCTGCAAAATCCAGGCCAATATCTCACAGCCCTGTTAGATATGCTCTCCCTCTGTATAAAATCAAACTCCACACATTGTCTTTCACTCACTCCTGTTTCCAGCCCTGATGGTGCAGAAATCCCCTCTCAAAGGTACACAATCCAGTTGATTTCTGATCAAATACCTCCTTCCTCATTCAATAGAGGAAACAGAGACATGAACAGGAGTCAGGTGCAAGAAACTTTCACCAACAGAGCAAAGAAAGGCACCAACAAAAGTCACACCTACGTTCCAAATCATTTCACTGTAATATTCTTTCACTTGTTTTGTAAGATGACTGCAATAAATCTGAAAATGAGCACCACGAGGTTTGTGGTCACTTGTCATTTGTTCTCCTGTGTTTGTCTGTCAGGTTTGCAATTCAGTTTGGATTGGATATTGAAGAGAATCTCTTTTCAAGATGATTGCACATTGTACTGTGTTTAAAGCAACCAACTTGTAAAATGGCAGATAATGAATGTTTCAATACCTGTGTGACCAGATTCTTCCAATGCTTTTCAACAGCTAGATTGATGATGCTTGTAATCTGTATCCTGTGGCGAATGGGAGAGGAGAATAAAAACATGGTGCATGAACAGGACAGACTGTGTAAAATGGGAGCACAGAAATACTGCCACCTCATTGAAGGTTAATGAGATTTATTCTAAGTCAGATACCTGTCCACAATGAACAAGTGAATACATTAATTGTCCACTTTCAATCTAAATGGGACTGAGGTTCCAACAGAGAAGTTTTCTGGAAAACCTGCTGCACTTTTAAAATTGATGAACTTGAAAATCTATTACTAACTTTCAAATAACTGTAGTGATTGTATAGTTCTCATAGTGGAGAGAAGGAGTTGTTTATAAATATAAGCAGAAAGACACATTTGTGGATTGGTGAATGAGCTTTATCTTTCTGAAATGTATTTGCCCATTGGTTGCAGGTCACTGGAAATTCTTTTTTACATTTCAATTGTAGCTGCAGCAGTTAACAGCAAAATGTCTGATTAATCAGAGTAGTGGGTCTGGGAAACAATGAAACATCCGAGACCCTGTAAAACAGAACTCTAAGTAATATTTTAAATAAGGCACTGAACTGACAGAGCGGTAAAGGCCTGCTCAGGTCAGGAAAAAAACCCGACCCGAACCCGACAGAACCACATTGGACCCGAGCCCGACCCGGCCCCAGTATCTCCATTTATTCCCATGCCCTAACCGACCCGAGCCTTCCCCGACCACCGGAATGTTCACTTTACCTGCCTCCTGATTCCGAATCTACAGGAAGCTGCAGCATGAGCGCAATGACATCATAGAGATGCTCACTTCTTCACTGCGCAGACTCAGAGTTTCACTCCTTGACGTCCCAGACTCCCAGCTTCGGTTGGCTTTTCAACTTTTGACACTTATTAAACTCAACTTCCCAGCAGAGCAAAATTTAAGACTTACTGTGTGTGTCACACCCGGACCCAGCCCGACCTGGACCCAGCCTGAACCGAACCTGAGCCAACCTGACCCGAGCCCGAAAGCCCAGAAGAGCGACCCGACACGACGGAACCCGACACAGGTCGCGGGTCCCGTCGGGTTCAGGTGGGATAGCAGGCCTTTCCAGAGCGGAGGTCAGATGAGGATTGAATTAATTTCAATCACTGAATCTAAACAAGAAGTAAATCTGCCAGGAATGGAAGACTTTGCTTTATCTGTGAGCTTGTGGCGCAACGGTAGCGTGTCTGACTCCAAATCAGAAGGTTGCATGTTCAAATCACGTCAGGCTCAGTTATGTTTTCCAGCAGCTCAAGTTCCTGGATTTTCTATCAGAAGAGAGTTCGTTCTTTTGGAATGTTCTTGCATGATGGAATTTCAAGATCAACTTCAGTAGATTAAAGTCCTGATTTCTGGTTCCGTTCCATTTCCAAGCTCAGTTCTTATTTTACACTGTTTTATATCAGAACAATGTTTCAGGGATGTGATGTGTCCATTGTTTGGACAATTGCTCTGTCCACCCAATGTGAGAAATAAAACACAAACCGCCCAGAATGCGGCTCAAACCCATACCTGGCTCTTTCTATAGGCCGCTTAGTTCAGTTGGTTAGGACGCAGTGTTGATAACAACAAGGCTGTGGATTTGATCCCCATGTGCGCTGTCACATGGTCAGTCATTAATCTGACACATTTTTTTAACACTTAAAATCCAACTTTTAGATGCAAACAAGTTTACATAAAGTGTCAGAGGGAACTTATTTTGAATAACATCCATTGCATCTTTGTCACTGGGCTGGAGTAAAACAGAATTCTTTCCAATTATCTTCCATTTGCTGATAAACGTTGAACTCGTGGCCTGTTCTCCATAATGGTCACGAGCAGCAAAAACAGACAGAGCGAGTCTGATCGCCCAGAGATTTGGAAAAGGCTTCAGTTTGGGACAAATGCAGCAAATCAAGTGTTCACCCTGCCCCGAGAGAGTCAAAAACTGGGGAAAAGGACACAAGGAGATGAGAATAAGCTACAGCAGACAATGTAAATATTTCCCATCCTTGATATCTCTCTATTCCAATCCAACCTTCAGAGTTGTGTAAATAATTTCAGTGTAAATTGCGCAATTCGAGAGTCAAAACCAAATGGCGATGCAGAATAAAGGAGAACTGCCAAAACCCCAGATTGAACCAGGGATCTTCAGTCGAACACTCTCCCAACTGAGCTATTTCAGTCTCACAGGCTTGGGATGATAAGTGGCAAATAACATTCGCACCACATAAGTGCCAGGCAATGACCATCTCCAACAAAAGAGAATCTAACCATCTCCCCTTGACATTCAATAACATTACAATCACTGAATCCCCCGCTATGAACTTCATGGAGGTTACCATGGGTAGCCATACAAATAACGTGGCTACAAGAGCAGGTCAGGGGCTTGGAATCCTGAGGTGAGTAATTACGGTGCAGCTGTTGGCTCTCCAATCCCAGGTTTATCAATAAATCCTCTTACAAAAGCCCCAAAGTGTGATATATTCCTCTCACTCATCCATGACTCCTGACTCCCCAAAGCCTGTCCACCAGCCACAAGGCACAAGTCAAGAGTGTGATGGAATACTCTCCACTTGCCTGGATGGGTGCAATTCCAACTCAAGAATCTCAACATGATCCAGGACAAAGCAGCCCGCATGATTGGCACCCCATCTACAAACATTCACTCCCTCCACCATCGGCGCACAGTGGCAGTAGTGTGTCCCGTCTCCAAGATGCACTGCAGCAATGCACCAAGACTCCTTCGACAGCACCTTCCAAACCAGCGACCTTTACCACCTGGAAGGGCAAGGGCAGCAAATGCACGGGATACCACCACCTGCAAGTTCCCCTCCAAGCCACACACCATCCTGACTTGGAACTATATCGCCGTTCCTTCACTGTCGCTGGGTCAAAATCCTGGAACTCCCTTCCTCACAGCACTGTGGGTGTACCTACCCCACATGGACCGCAGTGGTTCAAGAAGGCAGCTCACCGCCAACTTTTCAAGGGCAATTAAGGATGGGCAGTAAATGCTGGCCTAGCCAGCAACGCCCACATCGCATGAATGAATGAATAAAAAAGTGAAGTATCCCTTGTGTCATTGTTTTGGTAGAAAATATAACCCTGGTGGAATTGCCCCTCCCAATCACACCTCACTTCATAGAACAAAGAAAATGGAGAAAATCTATGGCACAGAATGAGACCATTTAGCAAACGTGTCTGTGCCAGCTGAAAAAGAGACACAGTGTGAAATACATTCAAGTATTTATAAAACATTACAACATGTGAGTAATATTCCCCATTGCTTTCTCAGCACTGATGGATTGTGAAATGGGAGACAGCCAGAAGTCCGAGTGATCCACACTGACCCTGAGCTGGGAATGAAATGAGATAAAGTTCAATCTTCAGCAGCGAGATGCTGCAGAGAGTTAAGAGTCCTGAATCAAGGAGATACTTTCTCATACTGCTGTTGAATCTCATTTCAAACACTCCTTGAACTCTCTGCCGAGGAATTCAGAGCTGGAGAATGCCTGTAAAATCAGCCTACAAAGGAAATAAAAGACACCCACCACGGGGCTCAAACTCAAAAACTTGAGATTCAGAGTTTCATGCTTTCATCGACGGAGCTCACTGGGCCTGAGACAGTGTCCCCGTCCTGTCTGTTATTGGACGGTGCAGCTGTTGACTCCATCCCAGAGGCTGAATTTGTTCTGTAAGACATGAACCAGCTTCCTCTCAAATCCCAGGTTTATCAGTAAATCCTCTTCCAAAAGCCCCAAAGTTTGACATATTCCTCTCACACATCCAGAATAAAAGTTACATCTTTTGCTGTTTTTACCTTCCAAACATTGACTTCTATTTTGCTCAGCATTTATTTCTCTCTCCTTTTTATGTTGTGCATTTCCTGATAAAAATTTCATTTCAATTATTTATGAGGGATGAAATGAACAGAAGAGATTTTCTGCAATGGTACCAGGGGTGTGGTACAGAGCGAATGGTTAGGATCTGGAATACACTGCCTGAGAGTGTGCTGGAGGCAGATTCAATCGTGGTTTTCAAAAGGGAATTGGATAAACACCTGAATAGAGAAAATTTGCAGGGTGACAATGAAAGGGCAGAGGAGTGGAATTAGCTGATTTGCTCTTGCAAAGAGCTGTCATGGACATGATGGACTGAATGGTCTCCTTCTGCACTGTAACCATTTGATTCCTTGATTCTAACTCTGTCAAAGTTGTTCTGAACTTGCTCTGCTCCAAGGAGAACAACCCCAGCTTTTCCAGTCTCTGCACATAACTGAAGTTATGAGGAACCATGGGGAACCCACTGTAAACCTTCCTCCAGACAGAAATACAACTGTTCACCACCACACTGTGACCCAGCTGTTCACCATATATATCAATGATTCGGATGTGGGGACCAAATGTAGTATTTCCAAGTTCGCAGATGACTCAAAACTAGGTGGGAATGTGTGTTGTGAGCAAGATGCAAAGCGGCTTCAAGGGGATTTGGACAGACTTAGTGAGTGGACAAGAAAGTGGCACATGGAATATAATGTGCAAAGATGTGAGGTTGTCCACTTTGGTAGGAGAAACCGATGTGCAGATTATTTCTTAAATGGTAAGAGATTAGAAAGTGTAGTTGGACAAAGGGGCCTGGGTGTCCTTGTCAGTAAGTAACTGAAAGCTAACATGCAGGTGCAGCAAGCAATTAGGAAGCCGAATGACATGTTAGACTCTATCGCAAGAGGATTTGAGTACAGGAGTAGTGAAGTCTTGCTTCAATTGTATATAACCTTCGTTGGAATGCACTTTGGAATACTGTGTGCAGTTTTGGTCCCCTTACCTTAGGAAGGATATCATTGCCATCGAGGGAGTACAACGAAGGTTCACCAGACTTGTTCCCGGGATGGCGGGACTGTCCTATGAAGAGAGATTGGGGAAACTGGGCCTGTATTCTCTGGAGTTTCGAAGAATTAGAGGTGATCTCATTGAAACTTACCATATATTTAAAGGGATAGACAGGGTAGATGAAGCTATTTCCTGTGGTTGAGGAATCTAGAACCAGGGGACACAATTTCAACATAAGGGGAAAGCCGCTTCGGACAAAGATGAGGAGAAATTTCTTTACTCAGAGGGTTGTGAATCTTTGGAATTCTCTACCCCAGAGGGCTGTGGAAGCTCAGTCATTGAGTATGTTTAAAGCAGAGATTGACAGATTTCTAAATACAAATGACATGGGGCATATGGAGATAGTGTGGGAAAAAGGCATTGAAGTGGACGATCAGCCATCAACATATTGAATGGCGGGGTAGGCTCGATGGGCTGAATGGCCTACTCCTGCTCCTATGTTCCTATCAGTCTGCAAACTTCATACCCATTCTGTCATTGTCCCTTTTATTCCATGGGCTTCAGTTTTACTGGCAGTCTAGTATGTGACATCATCAAGTAGGTTTTCAATAAGTTAAATGAGGAGAAATTGTTTCCAGTGGCAAAAGGCTCAGTAACCAGAGGATGTATTTATCAGGTGATTGAGAGAAGAACCAGAGGCGAAATGAGGAATGATTTTTTATACAGTGATGTGTTGTGATCTGGAATGCACTGTCTGATCAGGACTTGAAAGCAGATTCAGTAGTAACTTTGAAAAGCAATAGGGATAAATACTGGAAGGAAAATGTACAGATTACAGGAAAAAGCTGAGCAGTCGGACTAATTGGATAGCACCACCAAAGAGACAGCACTGACACAACGGACCAAATGGTCTCCTTCTTTGGGTATCAGTCTATGGTTTTATGAACATAATGTTGGTACAATTGCCTGAGTTGGAAGGGAAGTGAACCCAGATTCCGGGTATTCTAAACACCAGACCCAAACCAACTGAACAAGCCTGTTGTTTAATCTCTGTTTTTCACACCAGCTTCTCCTCGCTCATTCTGTGTTTCCTGCCTGGTCTGCTCCTCTGACCTTCATTCCTGACACTCCATGGAGAATGGCTAACTCACTGCGCCTCTCACTCACACCGTCACTCCACCCCTTCACCCACTTCCAATCCTCTCTGTTGAACAGTACCTCACATCTGCTCCTCTGCTCCATTAATATAAAAGGAAAACAATTTCAAACAGACATTTCCAGACAGTGAACGTTCCAGTAAGACAAGGTAAAGATCAGATTCATTCACTTTAAACGCAGAGAGAGCAACTCCCCCTATTCAGTCTAAGGAGCGGATGTCGTTTCTCTCCCATTAGTCTTAGAGACATGGGCCAGAATTTTAAGGGACCGTTGGAGACGGGAATGGAGGGTGGGGAGGGGGAGGGGGGTGTATAAAATAGGGATGGAAGACGTCAGACCGGATTTTTCTGTCGGCGGCTGACATGGAGGGCAGACTTCGCACATCCACACGGCAAGAAGGCATTTAAAGTGTTTATGAGTCCAATTGTCAGCAATTTTATTCACTGGATCCAATTGAACGAATAGTGCACGGGAACCACGGGGCTTCAGAGCCTCGCCTGGTTAAAGGAGGTGACTGGAAGGTGGGAGCTGAGTGTTGGCTTCACTGGGAAGCTATCGGGTGAGGCAGCGTCACTTGGCAGCAAGGGTGGAGGGGGAAAGGGCATCGGGAAACACTGTCAGGAGTGGGGGCCAATGTGCCAGCTCTGCAGGGTGAGCCACACCAGGGTGTCATTGGGGCAGTGCCACCTCATTGAGGATGACAAATGAGGTAAATGTGGCTGGGTGTTGTTTACTGTAAAGGCCTTGCACTCAGGGAGGGGCAACCTGTCATGGGCCTCATTCACCCTGGATTCGAGGCCCCCATTGGAGAGGTGGAGGAGTCGAGCGGGAGGGAGGGAGGCGCAGGCACCGGCAGGGACACCACAGCAGCTTGGGGGCCCACAGGAGGGACAGCCTCGAACAGGAGGCTGGAGAAGGAGGCAGAGGAACAGGTCAGCCGAGGTTGAACTACCTGCAGATGTCCGAGTGACAGTGTCTCCTCAGACTGCGCCTCTCCACGGAGGTTGTCACTGATCCCTCTGCCATGATGGGACTTGGTGGGCACCTGATGCCAGTGACACTGAAGGTCACCGTGCCACTGAACTTCTACACAAGCAGATCATTGCCGGGATCCACTGGAGATATGTGTGGAATCTCACAGTCTGTGGTGAATCAGTGCATCAAGGAGGTCACCAATGTCCTGTTCAGGAGGGCCGGCGATTATGTGCACATTGATCCAAACAGTCAAGCTGAGAGGGCTATATGATTCGGGGCCATCGCTGGATTCCCCCAGGTGTAGGGTGTCATTGACTGCACCCATGTGACCATCAAGGCTCCCGCAGACCAGCCAGCAGCCTTCAACAGGAAGGGCTTCCACTTGCTCAGTGTGTAACTGGTCTGTGACCATCACAAATGGATCCCGGGAAGCAGCCACAACGCCTGCATACCAAGGCAGTCGCAGGTACCAGAAATTTTCCGTGGCCCCATGCGCTTTCTGAGATGGATCCTTGGAGTCAAGGGCAACCCAGTGAGAACATGCGTACTGACGCCTGTGAGGAACCCACACAAGAATGCAGAGGAGAGGTACAACACCTGCCACGGGTCAACCCGAGCGACCATCAAAGAGGCCTCCTGAAGATGAGATTCAGGCACTTAGATTTTTCCTGTGGAGCCATTCAGTATGTCCCGGCGAGGGTCTCGCATATCGTGGTGGTTTTCTGTGCACTGCACAATCTGGCATGACAGAGGGGTGATGTGTTGACTCGTGAGGATATCATGGAGTGTGATGTCTCCTCTGATGATGAGGATGTGGAGGAGGATGCTGCTCAGGCAGTGCCAGATGAAGGACCTCAGGCACAGCAGGAAAGCCTCCATGAGATACACACAAGGGAGACACGAGACACCCTTATACATTTACGTTTCCTTTGAGCCTTACCAACTTCTGGAACCAAGGCAATAAAGCCTGAGCTTTAAGCAGCCCTGTTGTCACCTCTTTCCTTCTACACTACAGCGCCCAGGTACACATTGCACACTGGCAAGGCCGAAGCTTTGTGAACTCAAGGCTTGATCCCTCACTTCCAGCCCCTTGGGAGGAAGGGTTGAAATGAAGTCCCAAAGGGCATCAACAATAGGAAGGAGACATAGTGAGAGAACATCATTTCTTTATTCCGTGTGACACCAAACACAACCCTATCCATCTGGAATGTACATTCACCCGTGAACCCCTCAGTGAATCTAGGTGCTCTTCTTAAATTTTTTCCGGGTGTTCCTACCTGCTGCTTCCCCTGCTCTGTCAGCTGAGGTGGAGAAAGGCTGCTGACCTTGCTGCCCCATGGCTTGGGATGACATTGGTGGCCGTCCTCTTGTTGCCTGAGGCCTGGAGGGCCCTGGCACACTGAGCGCCTCCTGCACAGGTACAGGGACCCCCTCTGTCATCGAGGGTGATGGAGGCAGGCACTGGCATCACTGGTGTCACTGGCAGAGGGACTTTGGAATTACCGTCCACACCAGGAGCACCCTGAGAGGAGACCCCAGATGTAGCAGCCAGCTGCTCCTCCCTCTTATAAGACACACTTGTACCTCCCTGCTGACGTGAGAGGGATGTGGACCTGGTGGAGAGTTCAGGTGCGTCGTCCCCCCTCTCACCTTGTCACCACTGGATGGAGCTCATGGACAAAGCGATGGAGTGCAGGTCTGTGCACATATCCGGCAGCCACTGATTGGTCGGCTGGATATGGTTCTCCATGAGAGTCACTAATCTCTCAATGGAGGAAGCCAGACACACCCCCATCAGAGACAGTGCAGCACCCAAGGCCTGGATGGACTCCTCCATCATTCGAGCTTGGGTACACATAGCCTGTGGCAACTCTGCCATATGTTGCCTGACCTCTCACTGCAGCTGCAGCATTTCCCGTATTTCTGGTGACACCAGAGGCACGTCATCAGCCTGGGGAACAGCATGGGCCTGGCCTCCCACAGATCACCAACTGCCAGTGGCCTCGGCTGTCACAGCCTCCGCCAGCTGCCTGGGCCTGCCTGTAATGTGCTCATCAGTTTGTATGCCAGAATCTAACCGCGAACGGATACCCACCAACGTGAGGGTTTCTGTGCTGGTGGAGGGTGCAGGGGAATGAGGTGATGGTGCACCCTCTGAGGCTCCCTCCTCCTTCTCAGACATGTCCGGCTGTCCCCCAGTCTCTCCAGCTCTTTGCTTTTGTCGTTCATCCTAGCCTGCATGTGAAAACAGGGACATTGAAGTGTTAGGGTCTTCACATTGTGACATTCCAACCACCCCTACTGTGCAGCTCCATTGATGCAGTGGTGAACAGATGAGCAGTGTGGATCCTTTGCAGCAGATGCTCCCTTGTGCCCCAGGAGATGCTCACTCACTCTCTTGGGTAGGTGACCCTGTCTCTCCATCAGCTATGGAGCAGCTGCATTGCTGCCCGGCCAGTTCCATGGCCTCCTCCTCCATCGGGATGAGGACATGGAGATAAGGCATCCACCGCCAGTCTTGACACGCTCTTTCCAATTGTGGGATGTCTTCTCCTGCAGCCACAATGATGAACAAAGTTAGTCTCCCAGCGGGGACAAGCCCAACATCTCAGATGGTGATAGTACAGCAGTCCATGATGGGGACACACGTATTCCTCCTGCATGTGGCCCCTCTCTAGGGACTGTGTGAGGTTATACAATGACTGACGTGCGCCTCACACCGAAATGCAGCCAAGCCTCAGGCAGCATGTCCTGCTGCCCTTCCCCAATACACATGACTGGGTGGTCACTCCCTTTCCACCAAACTCTCCCTCTCACTCTGCCACATGCAATGTCCAAAGTGTTTTGAGTTGTCGCCTGAGCAGCCTGGATCTGGTCATTGACCCACTTCCTGTACTGGATCCATGTCCTGGGGGTGACCCCACGTCTGCTGACCTCACCAACTATCTCCAGCTAGCTTTGCTTGGTCTGGTGGACAGGTCTCCACCTCCCATCCCTGGGGAAGAGGATCTTCCACCTTTCTCTTACCACCTGGAGGAGAACCTGCAGGGAGGCATTGCTAAACCGTGAGACCATGGTCACTGCAGGCTCGCATTCAGCTCCTTACTCAACAGGCAACAGAAGCAGCAGAACGGATCCTGGGACAGCAGAGGCAGCAGAACGGGTCCTGGGACATCAGAGGCAGCAGAACGTGTCCTGGGGCAGCAGAGGGCTCTCAGGAAGACACTCCTTTAAACCAGGCAGCAGTGAATGCAGGGCTGGCAGCCCTTTAAATATGGTGCCAGCACCTGCCGTTGTGTCAGATGTCGGTGCCATCGGAACCTCGTTCCCTGCCTCTGGTCCTTGTTTACATGGGCCCCACGCCTCCCCTTCATTAATTGGTCGGCTGCTCCGTGATCGGGGTCTGTCGGCCACATTTCACTCGTGTGGTGACGACACCCGCTTCCGGTGTCTCTGCCGAGAGCCGCACCGTTATTTTAAAATTCAGCCCATGGGGTCAAGAGTGGAAAATCTCCCCTCTGATTCTCTCTACTTAAACTGATGGAGACACCAAATTAAAACTGATGAAACCAGGGATTGTATCCTGGTTCTTCAATCTAGTGTTCTCCCAACTGAGCTATTCCATCCTCACTGTGAACTCATCTTCATTGGAGACAAATATAACTCCAGGTGGAATTTCCCACCCGTTCATTCCTCACTTCAGGGGAATGGGACCCGACCAGATCGCGGAACTCAGATTATGTTAATGTTCTGCTCTTGATATCTTGTGTTTGAGACACTTTTATTCAGGTTCATGGAAAAATTCTTCCATCATCCCTTCTCCCACATTCTCGCTCTCATTCATTCTTTATTCCTCACAATCCAGAAAGGGGGAGGAATCAGAGCTCACCTCCAAACCCTCTGCACACAGACCTCTGTCTGTCACCCTGCTTGATCCAAGAGACCAGTCAATAAATTACACTCTTTATAAACACAGAAAGCTGCCTCACAGTGTTGGACACAGAGTTAAATACACTGAAGTCTTTTGAAAAAAGTTCATCTTATGGGTTGTGTAATGATGGAAATATATCTTCTCTAAGTAAATGAAACAGGGAATGGAGCGGTGTGAAACATGTCCAGACCATGTCCAACACGTTTCCACTCAGTGTGAAAACCCACCACGGAAAGAGTGGAACATACAATCATTTGATCACATCATGATTAACATCATTCAGACGCCTGAACCATTAGGTCACTGCAGCTGGCTGCACAGCCAGGAGTTGTGCTGAAGGTGACAGCCATGTTTGTGCAACTGTTAAGGTGGCTGGATGACTAATCCATTATGTTCTGCACGCATGGGTTCGAATCCCATCCTTGCAGTTACTTTGTGAGCTGTGTCGTGCATTGTTTCCAATGGGGGACTTTTTGCATAATGTCAGACTGGAAACCTGTTCTTGTCAATTTCCAGATGGTGATTCCAGAATTGTTTATACTTTATTAAAATTGAGACAGACAATTGGAATTCTTCACCCAAATTGGACTGGAATGAAGATCAAATTGGGATCACGAAACGGAGCAAGATTTTCCCTCCCTCCCTTCCTTCCATCTTTACTTTCTCTGGATTTACACCAAGTGAAAGACGAACGGGAAAAGCAAATGGCGAGGGAGCAGAAGCAGAACGTTATCCTTCGGAAAGAAATTTATTACCAAATCTTCTTGATAGATTAAGTAAATGAGCAATGCTTTGACAGATGGAGTTTAAAATGTGGGGTCATGTAGTACTGACGAAATATAGATCAGAGTGTTTTTTTGTAAGAGGTGAGATGTTAGAAACTGTGGAGGAGCCGAGACCCGAATACAGAATTACTAAAAGCTAGTGGACTGGGAGAAAAATAATGTGAAAAGCGAACGGAATATGAAGTTTGGAACTCATGTTGCAGTGATATTAAGCTCTGTGCTCCTGAAACGAATGTCCAAGCCCAGATTCTGGGGAATCTGTGGAGAGTGATATGTTTTTTATTCATTCTTGGATGTGAGTATTGCTGATCAGGCGAGCATTTACTACCCATCCCTAATTGCCCTTGAGAATGTAGTGGTGAGCTGCAGTCTTGAACTGCTGCAGTCCATGTGGTGCAGGAACACCCACACTGCCGTTCGGGAGGGAGTTCCAGGATTGTTACCCAACAACAGTGAAGCAATGGCGAAAGAGTTCCAAGTCAGGATGGTGAGTGACTTGGAGGGAAACCTGCAGATGGCGAGTTCCCATGCATCTGCTGCCCTTGACCTTCGAGGTGGTAGAGTTTACGGGTTTGAAAGGTGCTGTTGAAGGACACTTGGCGAGTTACTGCAGTGCATATAGAGATGGTACACTCTGCAGCCACTGTGTACTGGTGGGGGAGAGAGTGAATGTTTAAGGTGGTGGGTTAGGTGGTGATCAAGTGGGCTGCTTTGTCCTGGATGGTATTGAGCTTCTTGAGTGTTGTTGAGTGGGATGTATTCCATCACACTCCTGACTTGTGCCTTGGTGGTGGTGGACAGGTTTCGATGTATCAGGAGGTGAGATACTTGCTGCAGAATTCCTAATCTCTGACCTGCGCTTATAGCCGCAGCACAGATGTGACTGCTCCAGTTTAGTTTCCGGTCAATGGTAACCCCCAACATAATGATGGTGGGGGATTCAGCAATGATAATGCTTCTGAATATCAAAAGGAAGATTTTTTTCTCTCTCTCATTGGAGATGTTCACTGCTTGGCACTTGTGTGGCCAAAAGGTTGCTTGTCGCTTATCAGCTCAAGCCTGAATATTGTTGCCTGTAGGCACAGACTGCTTCAACTGAGGAGTTGTGAATCATCACATAACATTCCCACTTCTGACTTATTTTGAAGGGAAAGTCGTCAATGAAACAGCTGAGGATGTTTGGGTCTACGACACTACCCTGAGAAGCTACTGAAGCAATGTCCTGGGCTGAGATGATTGGCCTCCACGAACCACAACCATCTTGTTTTGTGCGAGGTACGACTCCAGCAAGTGGAGAGTTTCCCCCCTGATTCCCATTGACTTCAATTTTGCTCGGGATCCTTGATGCCACACTCACTCAAGGGCAATCGCTGTCACCTCTCCTCTGGAATTCCACTCTTCCGTCTCTGTTAGGAGCAAGCTGCAATGAGGTCATAAGAACAGAAGATCAGACGAACTAGTAGCAGGAGTAGGCCATTTGGCCCCTCGAGCTTGCTCCGCCATTCAATAGGATCATGGCTGACCTGATCATGACCACAACTCCACTTTCCTGCCTGCCCACATAACCCTTGGCTCTCTTGTAGATAAAAATCTTGAAGACATTCAATGACCCAGCCTCCACTGCTCTCTGCGGTAGAGAATTCCAAAGATTAATGACCCTCTGAGAGAAGAAATTCCTACTTAAATGAAAAACCCCTGAATCTGAAACTGTGTCTCCTAGTTCTAGATTCCACCACGAGGGGGAAACATCCTCTCAGCATCTACCCTGTCAAGTCCCCTCAGAATCTTAAATGTCTCAAGACATTCACCTCTCATTTTTCTCAGCTCCAATGAATATCGGTCCAACCTGCTCAACTTTCCTCAAACGACAACCCCTTCATCACTGGAATAAATCTAGTGAACCTTCTCTGAACTGCCTCCAATGCAAGTATATCCCTCCTTAAATAAGGAAACCAATACTGTACACAATACTCTCGGTGTGGTTTCACCAACACCATGTACATTTGTAGCAACACTTCTCTCCTTTTATACTCCATCCCCCTTGCAATAAAGGGTAACATTCCATTTGCCTTCCTAATTATTTGCTGTACCTGCATGGTAACTTTTTGTGATTCATGTTCGAGGAAACCCAGATCCTTCGACACCGCAGCATTCTGTAATCTCTCACAATTTAAATAATATTTTCCTGTTCTATTCTTCCTACCAAAGTGGATAACCTCACATTTTCCCACATTCTACTCTATCTGCCAAATTATTTCCTGGAGCTGAGAGACCCTGGCAGAACCTAAACTGAGCATCGATGATCAGATTATTGTTAAGTGTGTGGTGCTTGATAGCACTGTTGGTGACATCTTCCATCACTTTGCTGATGATTGATAGTAGACTGATGGGGCGGCAATTGGTCAGATTGGATTTGTCCTGCTTTTTTACGGACAGGGCACACCTGGGCAATTTTCCACATTGTTGAGTAGATGCCTGTGTTGTAGCTCTACTGGAACAGCTTGGCTGAGGGCGCAGCTAGTTCTGGAGCACAAGTCTTCAGTACTAGAGCCGGAATATTGTTAGGGCCCATAGTCTTTGCTGTACTGAGTGCCTTCAGCTGTTACTTGCTATCATGTGGAGTGAAGCGAATTGGCTGAAAACTGGAAGCTGTGATGCTGGGGACCTCAAGAGGCCGAGATGAATCATCCACTGAGCAATTTCTGACTGAAGATGGTTTCAAATGCTTCAGCTTCATCTTTTGCACTGACGTGCTCGGCTCCACCAACATTGAGGATAGGGATGTTTTTGGAGCCTCCTCATCTGGTTCGTTATTTAATTGTCCTCCACCTTTCATGACAGGATACCTAGTTTCTCAGGGCAGTGTCCTAGGCCCAACCATCCTCAGCTGTTTCATTGATGGCTTTCTCTTCAACATAAGTCAAAAGTGGGAATGTTCGCTGATGATTCACAACTCCTCAGATACTGAAGCAGTCTGTGCCTGCAAGCAGCAAGACCTGAACAACATTCAGGATTGAGCTGATAAGTGACAAGCAACATTCTTTGATCTGATCCTGAGGGAGATATCCGTGGTGGGATGTATGGAGAGTGATTTTGAAGAGGATGTCTGAGCCTGGAGGGCAGAATCTGTGGAGAGTGATCCTGAAGTGGGTGTCCGAACCTGGAATGGCGGGATTTGTGGAGAGTGATCCTGAAGTGGGTGTCCGAGCCTGGAATGGCGGGATCTGTGGAGAGTGATCCTGATGAGTGTGTGTAAACCTGGAATGGAAGCTTTCTGTGGAGGTACAGGAAGAGGCCATTCATTCCCAGTATTTTATAAAGGTTTAGCATAACTTATATGCTTTTACTCTATGCCTCTATTAATAAAGCCAAGTGTCCTGTTTGCTGTTAGTTACCTTTTCAATCCTTCTAACATTGGTGTACATTGTCTCTCTGCTCCTGCAGCCAGTTTAGAATTGTAATGTTTCATTTATATGGCATTCTTCCTTCCAAATTGTATCACTTCACAATTCTCTGTGTTAAATTTCATCTGTTATGTGAAAGCCCATTTTACCATTTTTTTTAAGTTCCCCTGAAGTGTGTTACGATCACTGGCATAGGACAAAATTCCTGAGCATTCTTTGACGCTCTCTCCATAGACAGAGCAATCTTTTACGCGAGCTCAAATGTAGGATTTTGTGTGTTTTCTATCTTATTTCACCCACCAATATAAGCACAAATATGTCACGTAAATCTTGTTCACTGCAGTCCCTGCTGCTGTTTGCTGCCTATATTTACAGACTTTAATCTCAACCTCATCACCATGTTCTCTAATATATTCAAGGGGCATCAGCAGAGAAAATGTTCACCAAGCATGGCAAGTGCAAGGAAATGTTTATTTATGTCATTATGTCATGAACATAATGTACAAATGTTTACATGTGTGAATCATCAAAATGTGTCTGAATAAATGGAACCCCGTCACAATAAACACTGTTACCTTTCAATGTTTAGCGGACAGGTTTGACGGCTTGATGTGTGTGATTCCCTCATTAATATGTTTGCAGAAAGTTCGGTGAAAGACGTAGATATGAATAATTTATCGGGATATATTTTAAGCATATCTCCACATCTCTCACTCACAAAGATCTGCAAACACATGGATTCAGAAAGAACCTGAGTGCAAAATCACCTAAAATAAACACAGACAGAGAGTCTTGCAATAACCTGTAGCTCAGGGAAAGTACATGATATTATGGAAGTGATTCTGTTTCTTTTGTTAAAATATGTTTTGAAGAAGTCATAATCAAACTGAATAAATGTAGGACCAGTTCTTTTTCAAGAGGGCACCAAAGAGCCAATTTGGCAACTATGTTTACTGTTTTTCACATAATTCAAGTTAAATATAGAACAGAAACCCTGGTAACAGGGAGATGTGGTTAGTGAAGTCATTCGCGCCCCTCGATTGGACAAGCTCGGCAGCAGCAGCGTGCACCTAAGACAGCAGAAAACTCACAAGCTTTTGGTTGTAGAGTCAGTGTGTTTTACCTGCTGGAGTGAGCAGCTGATAAAGTTAGCCTGAAGAAGTGTCAAGGAAGGAGAGAGACCACAACCCAGCTTGTTTTCCAGAAAATCTTTAAAAGATCCTGAGAAGTCCAGTGAGTTAATTCATCTTGTTACATGTCTTTGAAGAAGGCCTGCTAAAATTAATTCTCAATGCCTTCTGAAAAGAACTGTTCTAAAGTACCCTAGTGACCTGTCTACGTATACTCAGAACTGAGACTATATTCCAATTTTGGAGCAACGTATCTCATCTGATGTTTTCTTCAAAAATGAGCAAGTAAATTGCCCAAGAGTTTTTTTTTGTGTTTGTAACAAAATTTAATTTAAAAAAAAAAAATCCCTTTTATCTTTTCAGTTAACCGGTGTATGTATGTGCGCGCATGTGGCTCGAAGATTTTAAAAAAAACTTTCAAAGTAAAGGTGGAAAGGGATTTTAAAATTTCCACCTGTGTGTTTATGCTTTACTTCATGACTAGTTAAAACTTATTCGACAATAAATTAATCATTTTGTTGTTCATTAAAGAAACCTGGTCAGTGTCTTCTATTCTGGGAAAAATAGAGTATATGATTGACTGTTTCAGGAAGTGGGAAAAGTTAAAATAGATGTTGTGACCTGTGGAGAAGTGGGATGAGAAGTTGTCACAGCATTTGTGATCTGTCTTTGCAGCTTTGTTGGCTCGAGTGTTTGTCTAATAATCAGAAAATCTTGGATTCATATCCTTGCTTCAAAAGTTTAGCTATCAATCGTTTACATCTGTTTTCTTATGAACTTTAACTTTTCTTATGAATTTTATTCATACAAGAAAACAGCTCAGTGGTTGCCTTTGTGAAGGATGTGAGTTTGAAATGGCTGTTCCTGCTTGTACAGATGTTCAGTGCTAATATTTCAACGGCAACTCAATCCCCTACAATTGGTTTGAGAGCAATGTGTTTGCAGTTGCATTTAACCTGGAAAACAGCTCAACATTAATGTCACTGAAGGAAAAAGAACAAAGATAATTACAGCACAGGAACAGGCCCTTCGGCCCTCCTAGCCTGCGCCGATCCAGATCCTCTCTCTAAACATGTCGCCTATTTTCTAAGGTTCTGTATCTCTTTTCTTCCTGCCCATTCATGTATCTGTCTAGATACATCTTAAAAGACTCCATCGTGCCCGAGTCTACCACCTCCGCTGGCAACGCGTTCCAGGTGCCCACCACCCTCTGCGTAAAGAACTTTCCACGCATATCCCCCTAAACATTTCCCCTTTCACTTTGAAGTCGTGTCCTCTAGTAATTGAAACCCCCACTCTGGGAAAAAGCCTCTTGCTGTCCACCCTGTCTATACCTCTCATGATTTTGTACACCTCAATCAGGTCCCCCCTCAACCTCCGTCTTTCTAATGAAAATAATCCTAATCTACTCAACCTCTCTTCGTAGCTAGCGCCCTCCATACCAGACAACATCCTGGTGAACCTCCTCTGCACCCTCTCCAAAGCATCCACATCCTTTTGATAATGTGGCGACCAGAACTGTACACAGTATTCCAAATGTGGCCGAACCAAAGTCCTATACAACTGTAACATGACCTGCCAACTCTTGTACTCAATGACCCGTCCGATGAAGGAAAGCATGCCGTATGCCTTCTTGAGCACTCTATTTACCTGCGTTGCCACCTTCAGGGAACAGTGGACCTGAACACCCAAATCTCTCTGGACATCAATTTTCCCCAGCACTTTTCCATTTACTGTATTGTTCACTCTTGAATTGGATCTTCCAAAATGCATCACCTCGCATTTGCCCTGATTGAACTCCATCTGCCATTTCTCTGCCCAACTCTCTAATCTATCTATATTCTGCTGTATTCTCTGACAGTCCCCTTCACTATCTGCTACTCCATCAATCTTAGTGTCGTCTGCAAACTTGCTAATCAGTCCACCTATACTTTCCTCCAAATCATTAATATATATCACAAACAACAGTGGTCCCAGCACGGATCCCTGTGGAACACCACTGGTCACACGTCTCCATTTTGAGAAACTCCCTTTACTGCTACTCTCTGTCTCCTGTTGCCCAGCCAGTTCTTTATCCATCTAGCTAGTACACCTTGGACCCCAAGCGCCTTCACTTTCTCCATCAGCCTGCCATGGGGAACCTTATCAAACGCCTCACTGAAGTCCATGTATATGACATCGACAGCCCTTCCCTCATCAATCAACTTTGTCACTTCCTCAAAGAATTCTAATAAGTTGGTAAGACATGACCTTCCCTGCACAAAACCATGTTGCCTATCACTGATGAGCCAATTTTCTTCCAAATGGGAATAGATCCTATCCCTCAGTATCTTCTCCAGCAGCTTCCCTACCACTGACGTCAGGCTCACCGGTCTATAATTACCTGGATTATCCCTGCTACCCTTCATCTGTTAAGGCCCCAACTATTTCCTCTCTCGCTTCCCTCAGTAACCTGGGATAGATCCCATCCAGACCTGGGGACTTGTCCACCTTAATGCCCTTTAGAATACCCAACACTTCCTCCCTCCTTATGCCGACTTGACCTAGAGTAATCAAACATCTGTTCCTAACCTCAACATCCGTCATGTCCCTCTCCTCGGTGAAGACCGATGCAAAGTACTCGTTTAGAATCTCACCCATTTTCTCTGAGTCCAAGCATAACATTCCTCCTTTGTCCTTTAGTGGGCCAATCCTTTCTCTAGTTACCCTCTTTCTCCGTGTTGTGACCGTGTTGTATGTTTCAGAGTGTTTTTGTCGTTTTGTGTCTCTTTTAACCAAGACTGTAACACGACGCAAAGGGGAGGGTTGATCCGAGGTTTAGAATATATTTGTCAGTCAGGAGCAAGAAAAATCAAAAGGAACAAAATAAGAAAACCCAGTCTCCAGATTTGAGAATCTGTTGATCCACTTTGGGAAAGTGAATCAGAGCAGAATGAAGGGTGAACTGTCCGACTGCCCAGAAGAGATGAAGACACAGCTCAGTCAGCATGTTCCCCTGGTTTATGATGCTGGAACATTCCTCACACAGAAATTATTCAATCAATACCCATCTGCCAATTCGGTCTGAGGCTGTGCCTCTCTGATCATGTGGAATTAAAGCAATTCTTCCAGTCAGTTAGTTTAGTTGTCATTTCATGAGAGATTTGAAGTCATCATGACTTCGTCAGTGACCTAATGGTTCAGGTGTCTGAGTGATGTTAATCATGATGTGATGAAATGATTGTATGTTCCAGTCTTTCCATGGTGGATTTTCACACTGAGTAGAAACGTGCTGGACCTGGTCTGGAAATGTTTCACACCACTCCATTCCCAACAGGCCATGACCTGATGTGATGGAAATGTCATTTACTTACAGAAGCTGCATTTCCATCATTGCACATCTGGCTGCACAACCAGGATCTGTACTGTCCAAACAGCTGACAAGGTGGTCGAGAGGTTAAGACGGTGGCGTGCTAATGCATTTTGCTTTGCATGTGTGGGTTCGGATACCAATTTTGTTGTTATTGGATGAAGTGTCCAGTACATTGTTGTTGGGGAGCTTTTGTGGAAAGTTGGCCTGGAAACATGTTCTTATCAATAGCTCGCTGGTGATTCCAGAATTGTTTATACTTTATTAAAATTGAGACAGACAATTGGAATTCTTCACCCAAATTGGACTGGAATGAAGATCAAATAGGGATCACGAAAAGGAGGAAGATTTTTCCTTCCCTCCTTCCTTCCATCTTTACTTTCTCTGGATTTACACCAAATGAAAGACTAACGGGAAAAGCAAATGGCGAGGGAGCAGAAGCAGAACATTATCCTTTGGCAAGAAATTTATTTTCAAATCTTCTTGATAGATTAAGTGAGTGAGCAATGTTTTGGCAGATGGAGTTTAAAATGTGGGGTCATCTAGGACCTACGAAAGATAGATCAGAGTGTTTTTTATAAGTGGTGAGATGTTAGAAACTGGAGAAGCAGAGACCCGAGTGCTGAATCACTAAACACGAATGGACTGGTAGAAAATAATGTGAAAGGCGAATTGAATCCGAAGATTGGAACTCATGTTGTAGTTATATAAAGCTCTGTGCTCCTGAAGTAAATGTCCAAGCCTGAATTGTGGGGAATATGTGGAGAATGATTTGTTTTTTATTTATTCTTGGGTGTGAGTATCGCTGGCAAGGCTGGCATTTATTGTCCATCCTTAATTGCCCTTGAGAATGTGGTGGTGAGCTGCCTTCTTGAACTGCTGCAGTCAATGTGGTGTAGGAACACCCACAGTGCTATTGCGGAGGGAGTTCCAGGATTTTGACCCAACAACAGTGAAGAAATGGTGATCTAGTTCCAAGTCATGATGGTGAGTGACTTGGAGGTGAACCTGCAGGTGGTGGTGTTCCCATGCATCTGCTGTCCTTGTCCTTCGAGGTGGTAGTGATCACGGGTTTGGATGGTGCTGTCGAACGTTACTTCGCGAGTTACTGCAGTGCATCTTGTAGGTGGTACACACTGCTGCCACTGTGCTCTGGTGGTGGAGGGAGTGAATGTTTAAGGTGGAGGGTGAGGTACCGATGAAGAGGACTGCTTTGTCCTGGGTGGTATTGAGCTTTTTCTGTGTTTTTGGAGCTGCAGCTATCCAGAAAAGTGGAGAGTATTCCATCACACTCCTGACTTGTGCCTTGTAGACAATGGACAGGCTTTGGCATGTCAGGAGGTGAGATACATGCTGCAGAATGCCCAATTTCTGACCTACGCAAAAAGCCGCAGCATAGATGTGACTGGTCCAGTTTAGTTTATAATCAATGGTAACCCCCAAGATGTTGTTGGTGAGGGATTCAGTGATGATAATGCTGCTGAGTATTAAAAGGTAGATGGTTTGATTCTCTCTCATTGGAGATGTTCACTGCGTGGCACTTTTGTGGCAACCAAGTCGCTTGTCACTTATCATCTCAAGCCTGAATGTTGTTCAGGTCTCGCTGCTTGCGGTCACGGACTGCTTCAGTATCTGAGGAGTTGTGAATCATCACCTAACGTTCCCACTTCTGACTTAAGTTGAGGGAAAACTCATTAATGAAAGAGCTGAGGATGGTTGAGCCTGGGACACTACCCTGAGAAACTCCTGAGGCAATGTCCTGGATTGAGATGATCTGCCTCCACCAACCATAATCATCTTGCTTTGTGCTAGGTATGACTCCAACAAGTGGACAATTTTCCCCTGATTCCCATTGATTTCAATTTTGCTAGGGATCCTTGATGCCACACTCACTCAAGGGTAATTACTCTCACCTCTCCTCTGGAATTCCACTCTTTTGTCTCTATTTGGAACAAGCTGCAATGAGATCATAAGAACAGAAAAAGTAGCAGGAGTAGGCCATTTGGCCCCTCGAGCCTTCTCCGCCATTCAACAGGATCATGGCTTATCTGATCATGACATCAACCCCACTTTCTTGCCTGCCCCCAAAACCCTTGACTTCCTTGCAGATAAAAATCAAAAGATGAACGACTGTTTGAGAGAAGAAATTCCTCCTCATTTCCTTCTTAAATGGAAAATCCCTAATTCTGAAACTGTGCCCCCCAGTTCTAGATTCCACCACGAGGGGAAACATCCTCTCAGCATCTACCCTGTCAAGACCCTTCAGAATCTTATATGTCTCAATACGATCACCTTTCATGTTTCTAAACTCCAATCAGGATAGGTCCAACCTGCTCAATCCTCCTCATAAGACAACCCTTCATCACAGGAATAAATCCAGTGAACCTTCCTGAACTGTTTTTTAATTTCCAAAATGTACTTTATTCGTTAAAAAAAACTATCAAAAGATACATTACAAAACAGTTGAAAAACAGCACCAAGTCAAAAATACAAAGATTGCAAAGGAGATCAGTTTCCTTCAGTACAGGAGTGAATTGCCTCACAACCCTTCCATTTCATTTTACCTGCCATGTACTTTTTGCAGCAAACAAATATTTTCTGGAATAAAAACAAGAAATACTGGAACCACTCAGCAGGTCTGGCAGCATCTGTGGAAAGAGAAGCAGAGTTAACGTTTCGGGTCACTGACCCTTCTTCGGAACTGACAAATATTAAAAATGTCACAGGTTATAAGCAAGTGAGGTGGGGGTGGGGCAAGAGATAACAAAGGAGAAGGTGCAGGTTGTACAAGGCCACATAGCTGACCAAAAGGTCATGGAGCAAAGGCAAACAATATGTTCATGGTGTGTTGAAAGACAAAGCATTAGTACAGAATAGGTGTTAACGGACTGAATATTGAACAGCAGAAAGTGCAAACCTGAAAAGAAACAGTGGGTAAGCAAACTGAATAAACTAAGATGAAATGAAATAAATGCAAAAGAAAAGGTTGTAAAAAATGTAAAAAAGAAAAAAGTAAAAACAACTAAAAATGAAAGTAAAATGGGGGGCTGTCATGCTCTGAAATTATTGAACTCAATGTTCAGTCCAGCAAGCTGTAGTGTGCCTAATCGGTAGATGAGATGCTGGTCCTCGAGCTTGCGTTGATGTTCACTGGAACACTGCAGCAATCCCAGGACAGAGATGTGAACATGAGAGCAGGGGGGAGTGTTGAAATGGCAAGAAACCGGAAGCTCAGGGTCCTGCTTGCAGACCGAGCGGAGGTGTTCCGCAAAACGGTCACCCAGTCTGCGCTTGGTCCCCCCAATAGAGAGGAGACCACATTGTGAGCAGCGAATACAGTATACTACATCGAAAGGAGTAGAAGTAAATCGCCGCTTCACCTGAAAGGAGTATTTGGGGCCTGGGATAGTGAGGAGAGCGGAGGTAAATGGGCAGGTATTACACCTCCTGCCATTGCAGGGGAAGGTGCCATGGGATGGGGACGAGGTGTTGGGGGTAATGGAGGAGTGGATCAGGGTGTCGCAGAGGGAACGATCCCTTCGGAATGCTGACAGGGGAAGGGAGGGGAAGATGCGTTTGGTAGTGGCATCACGCTGGAGGTGGTGGAAATGGCGGAGGATGATCCTTTGGATATGGAGGCTGATGGGGTGGAAAGTGAGGACAAGGGGAACCCTGTCACGGTTCTGGGAGGGAGGGGAAGGGTTGAGGGCAGAGGTACGGAAAATGGGCCGGACACGATTGAGGGCCCTGTCAACAACAGTGGGGGGAAATCCTCGGTTGAGGAAAAAGGAGGTCATACCAGAAGCACCGTCATGGAAGGTAGCATCATCAGAGCAGATGTGTCAAAGACGGAGAAACAGGGAGAATGGAATGGAGTACTTACAGGAGGTAAGGTGTGAAGAAGTGTAGTCGAGGTAGCTGTGGGAGTCAGTGGGCTGATAATGGATATTCGTAGACAACCTATTCCCAGAGATGGAGACAGAGAAGTTGAGGAAGGGAAGGGAAGTGTCAGAGATGGAACATGTAAAGGTGAGAGAATAGTGGAAATTGGAAGCAAAGTTGATAAAGTTTTCCAGTTCGGGGCGGCTGCAGGAAACGGCACCGATACAGTCATCAATGCACCAGAAAAAGAGTTGGGGGAGGGGGCCTGAGTCGGACTGGAACGTAGAACTGGAGTAGAATGGTCGACATATCCCACAAAAAGACAGGCATAACTAGAACCCATGCGGGTACCCATAGCGACACCTTTTACTTGAAGGAAGTGCGTGGAGTTGAAGGAGAAGTTGTTCAATGTGAGAACAAGTTCAGCCAGGTGGAGGAGGGTGGTGGTGGATGGGGCCTGGTTGGGCCTCTGTTCCAGGAAGAAGCGGAGAGCCCTCAAGCCATCCTGGTTGGGGATGGAGGTGCAGAGCGATTGGACGTCCATAGTGAAGAGGAGGCGGTTGGGACCAGGAAACTGGAAATTGTCAAAATGACGTAGGATGTCAGAAGAGTCACGGATGTAGGTGGGAAGAGACTGGACCAGTGGAGAAAAGGTAGAGTCAAGATCGGAAGAAATAAGTTCAGTGGGGCAGGAGCAGGCTGACACAATGGGTCTGCCGGGACAGTCCCGTTTGTGGATTGTGGGAAGGAGGTCGAAGCGGACTGTCCGGGGTTGCGGGGCTATGAGGTTGGAAGCTGTAGAGGGAAGCTCTCCACAGGAGATGAGGTCAGTGACAGTCCTTTGGATGGTGGCTTGATGTTCGGTGATGGGGCATGGTCCAGAGGGAGGTAGGAAGAAGTGTCTGTGAGTTGGCGCTGAGCCTCTGCAAGGTAGAAGTCAGTACACCATACAACAACAGCACCACCCTTGTCTGCAGGTTTGATGACCATGTCGGGGTTAGACCTGAGAGAACGGAGTGCCTCAAGTTCAGCGGGGGACAGGTTAGAGTGAGTGAGGGGGGCAGGGAAATTGAGATGACAAATGTCTAGCCGACAGTTTTCAATGAAGAGATCAAGAGCGGGTCAGTGGCCAGGGGGAGGGGTCCAGGTAGAGGGAGAATGCTGGAGGTGGGCGAATGGGTCTGCTGGTCGGGAGGAGGACTCCTTGTCAAAGAAGTGAGCCTGGAGGGGATTTCCATGGATCCAGTCCCTCAGTTCACCTTGGTGGGGGTACCTTACACAGTGGTCTTCCCCACGGAGCCTTTGCAGCGGCTGCCCCAAGCTTTAGTGCGTCCCTCAGCATGTCGTCTTGGACCTTGGAATGTGCCAGTCTGCAACATTAGGTCGTGGACAACTCTTTGCGCTGGAAGACCAGCAAGTTTTGGGCAGACCAAAGAGCGTCTTTCACCGAACTGATAGTCCTTCAGCAGCAGTTGATGTTTATCTCGGTGTGCATCCCTGAGAACAGCCTGGAGAGCACAGACTCCTGTGTTACACAGCTGCTTGGGGTGAACCGCGATAAAAACCACTGCATCTTTTTCCACACCAGCTTTGCAAAGACAGACAGGGCAGTCCTCTCTCCTCTGTCTTGTTTGTTTGCTGTATTGAACCCTTTGCTGAGTCTATTAGTAAGGATGCAAGCATAAGGGGTGGGGGGGGGGGGGTTACAATCCGAGGCAGTGGAGTCACTCAGGTTAAAACTTCCCTGTACCTGGATGACGTCGCCGTGTTTTGCTCGGATCCGCTGTCCGTTCGCAGACTGATCAGCATCTGCGACCAGTTCGAACTCGCCTCGGCTGCTAAAGTTAACCACGGCAAGTGCGAGTCCATGTTCTTTGGGAACTGGGCTGACCGATCCTTTGTACCCTTCACCGTCAGATCGGACTACCTGAAGGTGCTCTGGATATGGTTCGGAAGGGCCGGGGCGTGCACCAAAACCTGGAAGGAGCGAGTCGCCAGGATACACCAGAGGCTGGGCATGTGGGAGCAGCGATCTCTCTCCATTGTGGGTAGGAACCTGGTGATCAGGTGCGAGGCGCTCACATTGCTGTACGTGGTGCACGTCTGGCCCATCCGCCACTCCTGCACTGAGGCAATCACCCGAGCCATTTTCCGCTTCATATGGGATTCCAAAATGGACCAGGTCCGGAGAGACACGATGTTCAAACCCCTGGATAATGGCGGGAAAAATGAACCCAACGTCGCCCTCATCCTGATGACTACCTTCGTGTGCGGCTGCATCAAGCAGTGCGCAGATCCCCAGTACACAATCTCCAAGTGTCACTGCGTGCTGAGGTTCGATCTGTCCCCAGCGTTGTGATGGATGGGCCTGGTCACATTGCCGTGGAATGCTCCATCCAGTTGGACTGTGCGGTACCACCCATCCTTCGTGGGAAAGTTTCTGTGGAAAAATATCTTTGACCACCAATCCTTCAGGTAGTGGTCTGCATGGAATGTCCTCAAGGCCCTACAGGAAAGGGAGATGGTGGATCCAGTCGGATGGTTCCCCGAACAAACTGCCAAAGTCATTTGGCGGAATGACTCATCACCAGAACTTTCAAACAAGCACCAAGATGTAACTTGGCTGGTGGTGAGAAGAACCCTCCCCATCAGATCCTTCCTGCACACCCGAAGTCTCACCCCCTCCGCACAATGCCCTCGAGGTGGCTGTGGTGGGGAAGAGACAGTTGCCCACCTCTTTCTCTGAATTGCCTCCAAGGCAAGTATATCCCTTCTTAAATAAGGAGACCAAAACTGTACACAGTACTCCAGGTGTGGTTTCACCAACACCCTGTACATTTGTAGCAAGACTTCTCTCCTTTTATACTCCATCCCCCTTGTAATAAAGGGTAACATTCCATTTGCCTTCCTAATTATTTGCTCTACCTGCATGCTAACTTTTTGTGATTCATGTACGAAGACACCCAGATCCTTCTATACCGCAGCATTCTGTCGTCTCTCGCAATTTAAATAATATTTAATTTATCTGTTCTTACTATCAAAGTGAATAACCTCACATTTTCCCACATTATACTCCAGCTTCCAAATGTTTGCCTGGATCCGGGAGGCCCTGGCGGAATCGAAACTGAGCATCGATGAGCAGATTCTTGCTAAATGCGTGGTGATTGATATCACTGTTGATGACATCTTCCATCACTTTGCTGATGATTGATAGTAGACTGATGGGGCGGTAATTGGTCAGATTGGATTTGTCCTGCTTTTTTTATGGACAAGACACACCTGGGCAATTTTCCACATTGTCGAGTAGCTGTTTGTGTTGTAACTCAAAAAAAAATTATCTTAATAAATTATCGGCTGTAAGCACGTTCGTCATCGGGTTGAATAACTTCTGTGTGAGGAATGTTCCAGCATCATAAACCAGGGGAACGTGCTGACTGAGTTGTGTCTTCATCTCTTCTGGGCAGTCGGACAGTTCACCCTTCATTCTGCTCTGATTCACTTTCCCAAAGCGGATCTACAGATTCTCACATCTGGAGACTGGGTTTTCTTGTTAGGTTCCTTTTGATTTTTCTTGCTCCTGAATGATAATATCTGCCAACCTTGGATCAACCTTGCGTTGTGTCCCAGTCTTGGTTAAGAGCGACACATAACGGCACCAACACTCTGAAACAAACAACACGGTCACACTTTCCTTCAGTGAGATTAATGTTGAGGCGGTTTCCATGTCGAATGCAATTGTGAACAAATTTCTCACGAAGAAATTGTGGGTGATTTGAGTATTTGCACTAAATTTCTGTGCAAGGAGGGGCAGTTTCAAACAGCCATTGTCAAATCACTTCCCTCACAAAGACAAAGGCTGTGCTGTCTTAACGTGTCACTCAACTTCACAAACAAATTTGAACTCGAAGTTCAGGAGAAGACAGAGTGGTGAATGATTGATAGTGTAATCTTTGGATGAGAGAAGATACTAAACATGCAAAATCCAACATTTGAGCTACCGTGTAAGATTGATCTTTCCATGGAGATGTTCACTGGAACAGTGGAACAGGCCCAAGACAGAAAAGTTGACATGAGAGCAGGGGGGTGTGTTGAAATGGCAAGCAACCAGAAGCTCGGGGTCATGCTTTCGGACTGAGCAGAGGTGTTCGACATAATCTGCGTTTGGTCTCCCCAGTTTAGAGGAGACCACATTGTGAGCAGTGAATACAGTATACATAATTGAAAGAAGTACAAGTAAATCGCTGCTTCACCTGAAAGGAGTGTTTGGGCTTTAGATAATGAGCAGAGAAGAGGGAAAAGGTCAGGTATTATATCTCCTGCGATTGCATGAGAAGGTGCCTTGGGAAGGGGACGAGGTGTCAGGGATAATGGAGGAGTGGACCAGGGTGTCGTGGAGGGAACGATCCCTTCGGAATGTTGACAGGGGAGGGGAAGATGAGGTAGGTGGTGGCATCACGCTGGAGGTGGCGGAAATGGTGGAGGATGATCCTTTGGATGTGGAGGCAGGTGGGGTGGAAAGTGAGTCGCAGTTCTGGGAGGGAACGGAATGGGGAGGGCAGAGGTTGAGGGACCTGTCAACTACACTGGGAGGGGGGTGGTGCGGCAGGGTTGAAATCCAGTGATGTTGTTGAATTTAACCTCAAACACTCCTTGAACTCTCTGCCGATTAAGTCTGAAAAAGGGAAGAACAACAACACAACAAGAGCCTCAAATCGAAGACCCTGAGATTAAAAGTCTCATGCTCTACCAACTGAGCTAACAAGGCCTGATACAGTACTACTACTCTGTCTGTTATTGGACGGATGCAGCTGTTGGCTCCACCCCAAGGGTGAGAATTTGTTCCACCAAACATGAAGCAGTTTCCTATCAATTCCCCAGATTATCAGTAAATCTACTTACAGAAGCCCCAAAGTGTGATATATTCCTCTCACTCATCAATAATAAAACTTTCTTTTCACCTTCCAAATGCTGCCATCTATTTTGTCAATATTTACTTCTCACTCCTTTTTATTTAATTCATGCATTCCTTAGGAATTTTTCCCCAATTATTTCTGAGGGAAGAAATGAACAGAGCTTTAATCTGATCTGTTGGTTGTGAGATCGCTTAGCTCTGTCTATTGCATGCTGCTTCCACTGTTTGACGTGCAAGTAATCCTGTGTTGTTGCTTCACCAGGTTGACACGTCATTTTTAGGTCTGCTTGGTGCTGCTCCTGACATGCCCTCCTCCACTCTTCATTGAACCAGCTCAAAACTGGGCATCCATGAGACACTGTGGGCCATCAGCAGCAGCAGAATTGTATTTAAACACAATATGTTACCTCCTGGCCTGGCATATCCCTCACTCTACCATTACCATCAAGCCAAAGGAGCAATAGTGGTTCAATGAAGTGTGCAGGAGGGCATGTCAGGAGCAGCACCAAGCAGACCTAAAAATGAGGTGTCAACCTGGTGAAGCTACAACACAGGATTACTTGCATGTCAAACAGTGGTAGCAGCATGCAATAGACAGAGCTAAGCGATCTCACAACCAACAGATCAGATGAAAGCTCTGCAGTCCTGCCACATCCAGTCCTGAATGGTGGTGGATAATTAAACAATTAACAGGAGTCACAGAGAGTCATAGAGTCGTGCAGCATAGAACCAGGCCCTTCGGCCCACCGCGTCCATGTCGACCATAATGCCCATCTGTACTCATCCTACCTGCCTGCATTAATTCCATATCCGTCTATGCCTTGCTCATTCAAGTACCTGTCCAGATGCCTCATAAATGTCACTGCTGTTCATGCCTCCACCAGGCAGCTCATTCCAGATACCCACGATTCTTTCTGTGAAAAATTTACCCCTTTGATCCCCTTTAAACCTCCTCCCTCTTACCTTAAATCTATGCCCTCTCGTTTTAGTCACCCCTACATGGGAAACAGACTCTGGCTATCTACACTATCTATGCCTCTCATAATTTTATATACCTCTATCATGTCCCCTCTCAGCCTCTTTCACTCCAGGGAAAACAGACCCAGCCTATCCAAACTCTCTTTGTAACTCAGGCCCTCCAAACCAGGCAGCATCCTTATGAATCCTTTCTGCACCCTCTCTAGCTTAATCACATCTTTCCTGTAGTGCAGCTACCTGAACTGCACACAGTACTCCAAATGCGGCCTAACCAACGTTATGTACAACTGTAACATGACGTCCCAACTCTTGTACTCAATGCCTCAGCTGATGATGTCAAGCATGCCATACGCCTTCTTCACCACCCTGTCTACATGTGTTGCCACTTTCAGGGAACTATGTACTTGCACCCCAAGGTCTCTCTGCTCAACAACACTCCCCAGGCCCTGCCATTCAGTGAAAATATCCTGCCCTGTTTTAACTTCCCAAAATGCATGACTTCACACATGTCCGCGTTAAATTCCATTTGCCAATCCCTTGCCCACTTTTCCAGTTGATCTATATCCTGTTGTAAACTTAGACAACCTTCTTCACTGTCCACTGTACCACCAATTTTGGTGTCATCTGCAAACTTACTAATCATGCACCTTACATTCACATCCAAGCCATTAATATGTACGACAAACAACAGAGGGCCCAGCACCGATCCCTGCGACACACCACTGGTCACTGGCCTCCAATCTGAAAGAGAACCCTCCACTACCACCCTCTGCCTCCTATCATCAGGCCAATTTTGTATCCAATTGGCTAGCTCACCCTGGATCCCATGAGTTTGAACCTTCTGGACCAGCCTACCATGCAGAACCTTGTCAAAGGCCTTGCTAAAGTCCATGTAGACAGCATTCATCGGCCTGCCCTTGTCAATCCTCTTTGTCACCTCCTCGGAAAACTCAATCAAAATCATGAGTCATGATTTCCCACGCACAAAGCCATGCTGACTATCCCTAATCTGACCTTGCCTTTCCAAATGCATATAAATCCTGTCTCTCAGAATCCCTTCCAAGAACTTTCCCACCACTGATGTAAGGCTCACCGGCCTGTAGTTCCCTGGCTTATCCCTGCTGCCCTTCTTAAATAAAGGCACAGCATTAGCTATCCTCCAGTCTTCTGGTACCTCACCTGTGGCTAACGATGATATAAAAGTCTCTGCCAGGGCCCCAGCAATCTCCTCCCTTGCTTCCCATAGCATCCTAGGATACACCTGGTCAGACCCTGGGGATTTATCCACCTTAATACTTCAATACCTCCAACACCACTTCCTTTGTAATGTTGATATGCTTCAGGATATTGCTGTTCCCTCCCTTGAACTCACTGGCTTCCATGACCTTCTCCACGGTAAATATGGACGAGGAATATTCATTTAAGACCTCGCCCATTTCCCGTGGCTCCACACATAGATTACCACACTGATCCTTAAGGGGACCTACTGTCTCCCTGGCTACCCTTTTACTCTTAATATACTTATCGAATCTTTTAGGATTCTCCTTTATCTTATCTGCCAGGGAGATCTCATGGCCCCTTTTCGCCCTCCTAATTTCCTTCTTAAGTGCCGTCCTACATCCCCTTTGCTTCTCGAGGGACTCGCTCGATCCCAGCTGCCTATACCTGACATATGCCTCCTTCTTTATCCTGACCAGGCCCTCAATACCCCTAGTCAACCAAGATTCCCTAAACTTACCAGCCTTGCCCTTCCATCTAACAGGAAAATGCCGGCCCTGAATTCTTCTGATCTCACTTTTAAAAGCCTCCCACTTGCCAGACGTCCCTTTACCTGTAAACAGTCTCTCCCATTCAATTTTTGAGAGCTCCTGTCTGATGCCATCAAAATTAGCCTTCCCCCAATTTAGGACTTCAACCTGAGGACCAGTGCTATCCTTTTCCATAACTATCTTGAAGCTAATAGAGTTATGGTCACTGGTCCCAAAGTGCTCCCCCACTGACACATCAACCTCCTGCCCATCCTCATTTCCTAAGAGGCGGTCAAGTGTCGCCCCTTCTCTAGTAGGGCCATCCACGTACTGCTTCAGAATACTATCCTGGACACACAACAAAATTTTCCCCATCTGACCCCTTAGTACTAAGGCAGTCCCGTCAATATTAGGGAAGTTAAAATCACCTACTATTACAACCCTATAATTCCTACACCTATCTGTGATTTCCCTACAAATATGCTCCTTCAATTCCCCCTGACTATTGGGGGGTCTATAGTATAATCCCATCAAAGTGATCACCCCTTTCTTATTTCTAAGTTCTACCCATATGGCCTCGCTTGTCATTCCCACCGGGATATCCTTTCTAAGTACTGCCGTGATGTCCTCCCTAATCAATAGTGCAACCTCCTCTCTTACCTCCATCTCTGTCACGCTGGAAGGATCGGTACCCCGGAACATTGAGCTGCCAGTCCTGCTCATCCCTCAACCACGTTTCCGTAATAGCTATAATATCACAATCCCATGTACCGATCCATGAGTTCATCTGCCTTACCTGTAAGGCATCTTGCATTAAAGTAAATGCAGTTTAGTCTACCAGACCTTCCACGCTCCCCGTCCTGCATCTGCCCGGCCTGCCTACTGGACTTGCTTGCTTTGACCTCGATATTTGCCTCAAATATCTCATCAGAGAGACTACTACTTTGGGTCCCACCCCACCTGCCAGACGTGTTTAAACCCTCCCGAGTAGTACTAGCAAACCTCCCTGCAAGGATATTGGTCCCCCTCCAGTTTAGATGCAACCCGTCCCTCTTGTACAGGTCACCTCTGCACCAGAAGATCCAAGTACCTGAGGCCCTCCCGGCTACACCAGCTCTTCAGCCACGCATTCATTTGCCTAATCCTCCTATTCCTACCATCACTAGCACGTGGCACAGAAAGTAATCCTGAGATTACAACCCTAGATGTCCTGCTTTTTAACCTTCTGCCTAACTCCCTATATTCACTTTGCAGGACCTCAACTCTCTTCCTGCCTAAGTTGTTAGTACCGATATGGACCACGACCTCGAGCTGCTCACCGTCCCTTTTCAGAATGTCCTGCATCCGCTCCGAGACATCCTTGACCCTAGCACCAGGGAGACAAGATACCATCCTGGAGTCTCGTTTTTGGCCGCAGAAATGCCTATCTGCACCCCTTATAATGAATCCCCTATCACTAAAGCTCTTCCAAACCTTTTCCTCCCCTGCAGTGCTGCAGAGCCCTCTGTGGTGCCATAAACTCGGCTGTTGCTGCTTTCCCCTGGGTGGTCATCCCCCCAACAGTATCCAAAGTGGTTTATCTGTTTGAGAGGGGGATGGCCACAGGGAACCCCTGCACTACCTACCTGCGCCTACTACTCCATCTGGTGGTCACCCATCTCTTTTATGCCTGTGCAGCCATTACCTGTAGTGCGACCACCTCACTAAACGTGCTGTCCACGACTTCCTCAGCATCGCGGATGCTCCACAGTGAATCCACCCGCAGCTCCAGCACCCTAATGCGGGTAGCCAGTAGCTGCAGATAGATAGACGTCCCGCACACGTGGTCATCAGGGACACTGAAAGCGCTCCTGATTTCCCACATAGCGCAGGAGAAGCATATCACGGGGCTGAGCTCTACTGCCATGACTTACCCTTAGGTTAATGAGTTACTCCCTTAATTAAAAAATACTAATTATACTAGAGGCCTTGTTCCACCCACTTCAACCCAAAGTCCTTAAAAAAAACTTTAGTAGTACTCACCTTAACACCAGAGTTTTTTTTTCCAACAAAAAAAAACAACTTTCCCCTTTTTTAAAGAGCTGCTACTCACCAACCAATCAGCATGCAGCTCTCCTCTGACATCACTGTTTTGCCTTTTTTTTTCAAAACTCCGGCGCGCTGGAAGAGGGTCAACTGCTCTCTGGTCCCGGAAGGTAAGGAGGACAAGGCTCCACAAATGCCCCCATCCTTAATGATAGGGGAGAACGCCATATCAGTGCATAATACAAGGTTGAATCATTTGCAAACTTCTTCAGCCAGAAGTGCCAAGTAGATGATCCATCCGGCCTCCTCCTGAGGTCCCCAGCATCACAGGTGACAATCTTCAGCTCATCCAATACACTCCGCATGATATCAAGAAATGGCTGAAGGCACTGGATACTGACAACATCCCGGCAGTCGTGCTGAAGACTTGTGCTCCAGAACTAGCCACACCGCTAGCCAAGCTGTTCCAGAACAGTTACAACACTGGCATCTACCCGGCAATGTGGAAAATTGCCCAGGTATGTCCTGTACACAAAAAGCATGACAAATCCAACCCGGTCAATTACTGCCCCGTCAGCCTCCTCTTGATCATCAGTAAAGTGATGGAAGGTGTCGTTGACAGTGCCATCAAGCAGCACTTACACAGCAATAACCTACTCACCAATGCTCATTTTGGTTTCTGCCAAGGCCACTCGGTTCCTAACCTCATTATGGCCTTGGCTCAAATCTGGATAATTCAGGAGAATTCAGGAGGTGAGATAAGGTTACAGTGACTGCTCCTGCCAAGGGCATCAAGGAGCCCTTGCAAAATTGAAGTCAATGTCAATCAGGGGGAAACTCTCCACTAGTTGGAGTCATACCTAGTGCAAAGGAATATGGTGATGGTTGTGGATGGCCAATCATCTCAGTCCCAGAACATCGCTCAGGAGTTGCTCAGGGTCACGTTCTAGGCCCCAATCAACTTCAGCTGCTTCATCAATGACCTTCACTCCGTCATTAGGTCAGAAGTGGGGATGTTTGCTGATGATTGCAAAATGTTCAGTCACATTAGCAACTCCTCAGATACTGAAGCAGTCCGTGTCCATATGTAGAGAGACCTAGACAACATTGGGCTTGGGCTGATAAGTGGCAAGTAACATTCAGGCCACAAAAATGCCAGGCAATGACCATCTCCAACAAGAGAGAATCTAACCATATCCCCTTGACATTCAATGACATTACCATTTCTGAATCCTTCACTATCAACACCCTGGGGATTACCATTGAGAAGAAACTGAATTGGATCAGCCATATAAATACCGTAGCTGCAAGAGCAGGTCAGAGGATGGTAATTCTGCTGGAAGTAACTCACCTCCTGTCCACCATCTACAAGGCACAAGTCAGGAGTGTGATGCAATACTCACCACTTGCCTGGATGAGTGCAGCTCCAACAACACCAAAGAAACTCAACACCATCCAGGACAAAGCAGATCACTTGATCAGCATTCCATCCACTACTTTAAATATTCACTCGCTCCACCACGAGTGAACAGTGGCAGCAGTGTGTATCATCGACAAGATGCACTGCAGTAACTCACCAAACCTCCTTCTGCAGCACCTTCCAAGACCCCGATCTCGACCACCTAGAAGGACATTGGATGAATGGGAACACCACCATCTGCAAGCTCCCCTCCAAGTTACACACTGTCCTGACTGGGAACTATATCACCATTCCTTCACTGTCACTGGATCAACATCCTGGAACTCCCTTCCGAACAGCACTGTAGGTTTACGTACAACACATGGACTGCAGTGGCTCAAAAAAGGCGGCTCACCACCACCTTCTCAAGGGCAATTAAGGATGGACAATAAAGGCTGCGTTTGGTGACAACGCAACCACTAGGTGGCACAACTCGCTTTTTCCCCCTCCTTCGCACTGGCCGCTTCCACCCTCCACAGCTGCTCACTCCAGACCTCACTGCGCTCCCCCACTTCCCTGGCCGATTGTCCTCTGATCGCGCCACCCCATTCGCTGGTCGCTCGTTCCCTACCCCACCCCCTCCCCTCCAGCCGCAAGCTCTAGGTCGTGCTGCTTCCCCTCTCTCGGACTCTTGCTCCCACGTTTGTCCAGTCTCCACGCGCCGCCCGAAGAAGCAAGGCGCGCTGTAAAGTGTGACCTAGGAGCGAGTAGTGAGTGGCCGAGAGGAAGGAAGTGGTACGGCCTAGAGCTAATGGCTGGAGCGGGGTTTGGGGGGCTGGGAGCGAGTGGCAGGAGAGCTGGGTGACGCGAGCGGGGAAAAATCGGCCAGGGGAGTAATGCGGTGCAGAGCGAGCGGCTGAGGGGAGCAAGCATCGAGGCCTGGAGCGAGTTGCCGAGGGGGGAGAGCTCCAGCCTCAAAGTCTCCCATTCAGCTGCTTCCTCCAGCTGAGTGACAGGCTGGATACCCGATGACGCTTTAGCGTGCATGTGCGAAGATGGACGATGCGCGGATATGCGATGACGTTGGCGCTGAGCCATGACATCATCCTGTGCATGTGCAACTTAATCCTGGCAAGATGTAGCTGTGCCGATGTGCAGCTTGGAGCTCTCCGATGATGTCAGCGGGCTGCTGCATTGACAGGAATCACATTGTGTCAGCAGTGCCTACATCCCAGGAAAGAATAAAAAAGAGATTTACCACAATGGTAGCAGGGTGAGGGATTTCAGTTATGTATAGAGATTGGAGAAGCTGGGGTTGTTCTCCTTGCAGCAGGGAAAATTCAGAAGAGATTTGACACATTTGTTCAAATATGAAGTTCTTCAATAGTTTAAATAAGGAGAAACTGTTTCCAGTGGTAAAAGGGTCAGGAAGCAGAGGAGACAGATATCAGGTGATTGGCAGAAGAACCAGAGGTGACATGAAGAACCATTTTTTACACAGCAATGTGTTGTGATAAAGAAAGAAAAGACTTGCATTTATATAGCACCTTTCAAGACAACTGGATATATCAAAGCACTTTGTAGACAATGACATACTTTTGAAGTGTAATCACTGTTGTAATGTCAGAAATGCAGCAGCTAATACCCACAAACAGCAATGTGATAATGACCAACTGATCTGATTGAGAGGCAAATATTGATCACAACACGAGGGAGAATTGCTCTTCACTTGTTTGAAATTGCAGCATGGGATCTTTTACATTCACCCAAACATGCAGACCAGGTCTTGGTTTAACATCACACCTGAAAGGCAGCACCTTCAACACCCTCAGTGCTGCACTGGAGTGTCAGCTGTGAAATCTGAACCCAGAAGCTTGTGATTTCGAGGTGAGTGTGACCAACTGAGCCATAGCTTTTAACTGAGTCTCAATCCTTCTACCAACTGTTTCTCTCTATCGGGTCTGTCATGGCCCCTCATGATTGTGAACACCTCTATCAAATCTCCTCTCGAAGGAGAACAACCCCAGCTTCTCCAATCTATCCACATAACTGAAATCCTAACCACATGTTGCAGAAAGGAATTTTTCCTCAAGTTCCTTCTGGTTTTGTGAGTCACCTTAAATCTGTAACCTTTGGTTATTGACCATTCTTCAGTTAGAAACAGTTCCTCAGTATTTACTCGACCCCAAACCTTCAAGGAAGCTCTGCAAAGTAACTGAAAATCTAGTTGTCAGAAGTGGGATTTAAACACATGCCTCCAGTGAAAGCTGCAACCTGAACAGAGAAGCTGAAACCGCTCAGTCACCTCAACTGTTCAGACCTTTTTGACCTCGTCATCACTTCTGTACTTTGAAAGGTTCAGTCAGTTCAGGAACTTGTTCAATGTTACTGGAATGCTCAGTGATTGGGATATTAACTCCCCCGGGTTTTCCTGAGCTTGTTCTCGGTGTATTGGGATGTTTGTCCTGGACCGTGGAATCTTGCATCCCTGTAATGTCCATTAACCCACTGATTGAATCTGTATTCACTGCTTTCCGCTGGTGCTGGGTAATTGCAGAGTGTGGGGCTGGAATGTTGCTGCTTGTCCCGGCCTCACACACTCTGGGAAAGAGTGAATCATTGATGTGTCTGTTTCTGTATCTGAAATGTGACTTCGATCTGCTGTTATTAACAGAGGCAGCGCTGCAGAAGGATACGTTAATAATCTCTCACTAATCAACTGCAAACAGTCAGAATGTGTAACTTTGAGCAGCGCTTTCTGCACCGTCAGGGCTGGAAAGTTGAGTGAGGGAGAGACAGTGTCAGTATCTGAGTGCAAACAGCACTGGACAGAGAAAGAGCCAATATACCGGGGCTGAGACACAGTGCATCTTTTCACATTTAATCACAATAATATCCGGAGTCAGGAGCTGAAAATGATGAAAAACCGAATGGTAAGAGCAAAAGTAAGAAAAATAAGTAATTATAGATTAGCTGATCAGCTTTCACTGTGTTACCTGGTGGTCTACAGTTTTATATTCAATGCTTTCTCCATTGTGGCCAGGGAATGATTTCTTCTCAAGGGCTGAACATTAACAAAACTTCTTGGAATTTAAAATCTTTCAAAAATAATTCCATGGAGCTAATGGGGAAAAATCAAATAACTGCATCAATTATAGGAGAGCCGGTTAGTGATGACGTGGATGTGTCTGCAGTGTGCAGGACCAGACTGTTTCTGTAGATTCACAATGAATGTTCAACCCTTTATTTATTACAGTAAAGCTGATAGTGGACAATGGCTATTCTGGTTGCAGCAACCTGAAGATTTAACTCATTGACACCCTGCTTTAGGGGAATCGAGAAAGAACAACACGGTCAGTTAGTGTGCTTGTTTGTTAACCCACAATTTGTTGGTTCAAGCACTTAAAAGGATGAGGCTTTATTAACTTAAACTCTTCTACACCTGCTGTATTACTCTTGCTGTTGATTCTTCAAAGTTAAGTTTAATCAAGACTTTCTTTGTGAAATCTCTGCTGACTGTGCTTTATTATATTTTCATTTTCATATGTATTTTCTACTTTTGGGGATTACAGGACATTGTCTTTTTATTGATTTTATTGCATTTATATCCCATCCCTAATTCCCTCGTGAAGGTGGTGGTGAGCTGCCTACTTGAACCACTGCAGTCGATGTGGTGCTGTTAGGAAGGGAGTTCCAGGATTTTGACCCAGCCACAGTGAAGGAACGGTGATATAGTTCCAATTCCAGGATGGTGTGTGGCAAAGAGGGGAACTTGCAGGTGGTGGTGTTCCCATGCATCTGCTGCCGTTGTCCTTCTAGGTGGTAGAAGTCACGGATTTGGAAGGTGCTGTTTAAGGAGGCTTGCTGCGTTGCTGCACTGCATCTTGTGGATGGTACACACTGCTACCACTGTGCGTCAGTTATGGAGAGAGTGAATTTTGTGAATGAGGTGCCAATCAAGTGGGCTGCTTAGTCCTGGATGGCGTCGAGCTTCTTGACTGTTGTTGGAGCTGCACCTATCCAGGCAAGTGGAGAATATTCCATCACACTCCTGACTTGTGCCTTGTAGATAGGGGACAGGCTTTGGGGAGTCAGGAGGTGAGTTACTCGCCGCAGGATTCCTAGTGTCTGACCCGCTCTTGTCGCCATGATATTTATATGCTTATTGCAATTCAGTTTCTGGTCACTGGTAACCCCCAGGATGTTGATCGTGGGGGGATTCAGCAATCGTAATGCCGTTGAATGTCAAAGGGAGATGGTTAGATTCTCTCTTGTTTGAGATGGTCATTGCCTGGCACTTGTGTGACTCGAATGTGAAGTATACTTATTGGACGGTATTGTATTGTACTGTACAGTGACAACATTGGAAAGTCCTTCATTGGCTGCAAAAGGCTTCACAAAGTCCTGTGGTCGTGAAATGCATGTGTTGCTTTTTCCATTGTTATCAATGTCATTTTGATCAAAAGATAGGATTCGTGAGCACAAAGTTAAAATCAATGTTGATTCAAATAATGTAAAAGCATCGATATTCTTGCACTATACGTAATAATCACCATCTTCCTATCCTTATCAAGTACAATGTCATTGACCCTGAAATTGATTCCACAATCTCAGTCCCTCAGACAATTTCAGCCCATTTCTGATGAAAGGTCACAGACCGGAAACATTAACTCTGTTTCTCTCTCCACAGATGCTGCCAGACCTGCTGAGTATTTCCAGCATTTTCTGTTTTTACTTCAGATTTCCAGCATCTGCAATATTTTACTTCTGTGTTACTTTGAAAGTTAAAACTGACCCACCTGTCTACAATTCACACTGGGGTCTCCCATGAAATGATTCTGTATAATGTTAATGTAATGAATACAGATTCCGAGCACTGAGCTTCCTGTGGGGAATTGGGGATATGAAAACCAGCAGACTCTGCAGGAATTTCCACTGGGAGCACATATTCACAAAATCTACCTTTTATATATCGATTCATTTTGATTGTCCTTCTTGAAAATTATTTTGAAACAATTTAAACATCAACCCACAGCTCCATGACTGGGTCAATTATGAGGTCATCCTCTGACAGGTCATGTGACAGCTGGAGCCACAAGACATCAGAACCAGATTTGTGACTGGATTAAAACCCGGAATCCTGTCCCAATGGCTTTTCAAATAAAGCTGTTGCTGTTTGAAATCACAGCAGTTAAACTTTCTGCCTGACCATGAGGGGAGCTAGGGAGACATTTACAAAACTCAATCCTTCAACAAAATAGTTCATAAACCATTAATACCGAAATCATGTGAGGATTCATATGCAGTAGAGAAACAAGCAGAATACAGAAAGTACAGAGGAGAACTGAAAAAGGAAATGAGATCAGCAAGAGAATGTATGAGAAAAGATTAGCGGGTCACATAACTGGGAACACTGACGTCTTTTCCCAACATATGGACAGTCAATGAAAGGGTGGGTCAATTAGAGATCCTGTGGAGGCAGAGGGTGTGGCTGAGGCACTAATTAAGTACATTTCATCTGTCACAAAACAAGCAGATTGTGCAAATCTCACAGTAAAGGAGGAGGTTGTGGAGAAATTGGACGGGATGAAAATAGATAAAGAGGAGACAATTACAAGGTTGGCAGTGCTCACAGTAGAAAAGTCATCGGGTCTGGATGGGCTGCATCCTGGGTTGCTGAGGGAAGTAAGGGTGGAAATATCAGAGACTCGAACCACAATCTTTCAATCCTCCTTGAATATGGGAATGATGCCAGAGGACTGGAGGATGCAGATAAGCTTGGGTAGTTCGATCTCAGTTTAATTTGACCATTTTTATAATGTATCCATTGTAATAACTAACAACGTTAAGAAAGCCATTTTATAATTAACACATGACCAAAGGAACCATTTTGTGTTCAGTACTAACGTTTATATCCTGTATAATTAATGAGTCGCTACCCATCATGAAACAGATGATTGTAAAACCAGGGGCGATGCCACATTGGATTTGGTACTGGGTAAGGAACCTGGCCAGGTGTTAGATTTAGATGTCGGTGAGCACTTTGGTGATCGTGGTCACAATTCTGTTCGGTTTACCTTCGCGATGGGCAGGGACAGGTATATACCGCAGGGCAAAAATTATAGCTGGGGGAAAGGAAATTATGATGCGATTAGGCAAGATTTAAGATTTCTTTTTTTTTTTTTTAGAGATACAGCACTGAAACAGGCCCTTCGGCCCACCGAGTCTGTGCCGAACATCAACCACCCATTTATACTAATCCTACACTAATCCCATATTCCCACCAAACATCCCCACCTGTTCCTATATTTCCCTACCACCTAACTATACTAGTGACAATTTATAATGGCCAATTTACCTATCAACCTGCAAGTCTTTTGGCTTTTGGAACACGAGGATGAGTAGGATGGGGAAGGAAACTGCAGAGGATGGGAACAATCGAATTGTGGAGCTTATTCAAGGTGCAGCTACTGCGTGTCCTTGATTAGTATGTACCTGTCAGGCAGGGAGGAAGTTGTCGAGCGAGGGAGCCGTGGTTTACTAAAGAAGTTGAAGCGCTTGTCAAGAGGAAGAAGAAGGCTTATGTGAGGATGAGACGTGGAGGCTCAGTTAGGGCGCTTGAGAGTTACAAGCTAGACAGGAAGGATCTAAAGGGAGAGCTAAGAAGAGCAAGGAGAGAACACGAGAAGTCATTGGCGGATAGGATCAGGGAAAACCCTAAGGCTTTCTATCGGTAAATCAGGAATAAAAGAATGACTCGAGTTCGATTAGGGTCAATCAAGGATAGTAGTGGGAAGTTGTGTGTGGAATCAGAGGAGGTAGGGGAAGTGTTAAATGAATATTTTGCGTCAGTATTTACAGTAGAGAAAGAAAATGTTGTCGAGGAGTAGACTGAGATTCAGACGACTAGGGTAGATGGGATTGAGGTTCAGAAGGAGGAGGTGTTATCAATTTTGGAAAGTGTGAAAATAGATAAGTCCCCTGGGCCAGATGGGATTTATCCTAGGATTCTCTGGGAAGCTAGGGAGGAGATTGCAGAGCCTTTGTCCTTGATCTTTATGTCGTCATTGTCGAAAGGAATAGTGCCGGAAGACTGGAGGATAGCAAATGTTGTCCCCTTGTTCAAGAAGGGGAGTAGAGACAGCCCTGGTAATTATAGAACTGTGAGCCTTACTTCGGTTGTGGGTAAAATGTTGGAAAAGGTTATAAGAGACAGGATTTATAATCATCTTGAAAAGAATAAGTTCATTAGCGATAGTCAGCACGGTTTTGTGACGGGCAGGTCGTGCCTCACAAACCTTATTGAGTTTTTCGAGAAGGTGACCAAACAGGTGGATGAGGGTAAAGCAGTGGATGTGGTGTATATGGATTTCAGTAAGGCGTTTGATAAGGTTCCCCATGGCAGGCTATTGCAGAAAATACAGAAGTATGGGGTTGAAGGTGATTTAGAGCTTTGGATCAGAAATTGGCTAGCTGAAAGAAGACAGAGGGTGGTGGTTGATGGCAAATGTTCATCCTGGAGTTTAGTTACTAGTGGTGTACCGCAAGGATCTGTTTTGGGGCCACTGCTGTTTGTCATTTTTATAAATGACCTGGAAGAGGGTGTAGAAGGGTGTGGTGGTAAATTTGCGGATGACACTAAGGTCGGTGGAGTTGTGGACAGTGCCGAACGATGTTGTAGGGTACAGAGGGACATAGATAGGCTGCAGAGCTGGGCTGAGAGATGGCAAATGGAGTTTAATGCGGAAAAGTGCGAGGTGATTCACTTTGGAAGGGGTAACAGGAATGCAGAGTACTGGGCTAATGGGAAGATTCTTGGTTGTGTAGATGAACAGAGAGATCTTGGTGTCCAGGTGCATAAATCCCTGAAGGTTGCTACCCAGGTTAATAGGGCTGTTAAGAAGGCATATTGTGTGTTACCTTTTATCAGTAGGGGGATCGAGTTTCGGAGCCACGAGGTCATGCTGCAGCTGTACAAAACTCTGGTGAGACCGCACCTGGAGTATTGCGTGCAGTTCTGGTCACCGCACTATAGGAAGGATGTGGAAGCTATGGAAAGGGTGCAGAGGAGATTTACTAGGATGTTGCCTGGTATGGAGGGAAGGTCTTACGAGGAAAGGCTGAGGGACTTGAGGTTGTTTTCGTTGGAGAGAAGGAGGAGGAGAGGTGACTTAATAGAGACATATAAGATAATCAGAGGGTTAGATAGGGTGGATAGTAAGAGTCTTTTTCCTCGGATGGTGATGGCAAACACGTGGGGACATAGCTTTAAGTTGAGGGGTGATAGATATAGGACAGAAGTCAGAGGTAGTTTCTTTACTCAGAGAGTAGTAGGGGCGTGGAATGCCCTGCCTGCAACAGTAGTAGACTCGCCAACTTTCAGGGCATTTAAGTGGTCATTGGATAGACATATGGATGAAAATGGAATAGTGTAGGTCAGATGGTTTCACAGGTAGGTGCAACATCGAGGGCCGAAGGGCCTGTACTGCGCTGTAATTTTCGAATTCTAATTCTAATTCTAAAAGTAATGAACCTTGATTGAGTTATAATTAATGAATTAATAATCATTTTAGAGAGAATGGGTTTTCATTTAAAGTTAGTTCAATCTAATTACTGTGAGTTTCTGTGTCTTTGTGGGAAAGGGCAGTTTCAGCGAAATGTATTCAAACAATGGACCTTTCTAGGACCCCTGATAAAACCCGTGGTATGTTCCATCGTGACCTTCAATAGTCTAGATTTAATGAATAGGAAACTTGTTTCAGATCAGATTGGGAGACAGTGTGAAACCACTCCATTGTACTCATGTCTGAGATTCTGAGGACAGGTGACAGTTAGTGGAAGACATTATTAAGAACTAATTAAATGCACCTAGTAAATGCTCAGACCAATTATTATATTCCATGGTGGTGTGATGGCAATCCAGGGGTTAAAAGTAGGGATCTTGAAAGCTTTGAATGTGCAGGAACACCAGAAGAGCTCAGGGGTAAAGGCTCAGATCATCAACCAAGTTATCCAACTGATGATGGATCTGGGCTGGACAAAGAGGACCGTGACACTCTGAGACCAAGCTCGACCAGTCCCCAGAGCTGTAAAGTTATATTCCCCAAGTTTGTTAAGTATAATTTTACTTTCAATTATTGAGTACTATTTTACTTTCAATAAAAGTTCTGGACTTATTAATCAAGTATCCTGTTGCCTTAATTGGTTAAAGTCATGCCCAAAGAGATTGTCCGCAATAGAATTTCCAGAATTAAAAGATAAGTCTGCAAGGATTGCTAATTTAACAGCCCTGTTTAAAAAGAGAGATAAACCCAGGAACTACAGACCAGTTAGTCTAAAGTCGGTGGTGGGGAAACTTTTAGAGACAATTATCCAGGAGAAAATTAACTGTCACTTGGTAGAACATGGGCTAATAAATGACAGCCAGTACAGATTGGTTAACAGAAGATTGTGTCTGAATTAATGAATTAATTTCTTTGATGAAGTTTCAGAGAGAGTTGACCAGGGTAGTGAGGTTGATGGTGTGTGTCTGGACTTCAAACATGTGTTTGAAAAAGTACCATAAAATAGACTTGTTAGCAAAATTGGAGCAGATGGGAGTAAAGGGGCAGTGGCAGCGTGGATAAGGGGCAGAAAGCATAAAGTAGGGTGAATGCTTGTTTTTCAGAATGGAGTAATACAGTAATGTCACTGTTGTTGTAGTGTGTGCAGTGTCTGACCCTGAGCTGTCCTCGGGAGGGGGCTGTTTGTGATGTTCCTGTGGGGTGCATTATCATCATGGTCTCTCTCTGAGCTGTCCCAGGGATGGGGCAGTGTGTGATATCCTTGTGCATGTCATACAGGCCCACTGGCGTGTGGTTCCATCCTGAGGCCAAGAAACAGAGCCCCAGATATGGGGAAAAAGTCTCACTTCTCTATCAGGAGCTTGGGAAGACACAGTGGCGCAGTGGTTAGCACCGCAGCCTCACACCTCCAGTGACCCGCGTTCGATTCCGGGTACTGCCTGTGAAGAGTTTGCAAGTTCTCCCTGTGACTGCATGGGTTTCTGCCGGGTGCTCCGGTTTTCTCCCACGGCCAAAGATTTGCAGATTGAGAGGTAAATTGGCCATTGTAAATTGCCCCGAGTGCATGTGATTGGTCGGGGAATTGAGGGGATGTGGTGGGAATCTGGGATGAATGTTTGGATGAGTATAAATGGGTGGTTGATGGTCGGCACAGACTCGGTGGGCTGGAAGGACCTGTTTCAGTACTGTATCTCTAAATAAATGAGAAGGCTGAGGGAGTAAACCAGGACAGTAAATCCGGAGTGGAGTCCTGGAGGCGGTTACCTGTTACTTATCAGGTAGTTTTGCAGCAACTCCGACAGCAGAGCTGGTTACAAACAGTACTGGTATTTTCCTTTCCTCTGGACAATACCAGCAATGCTGACAGGGGTTACTGATGCTCAGCGTCTCCATACTATTTGCCCAGGCCTGTGCCATGGAGAGGACACTCCAGCTTCATGGTTAAACATGAGCACAACCCGGGAATAAACAGTTACTGATTATAAGATCTCATTCAATTGGTGCAGAGTATGAGCGCCAGGGGTTACTTCGGACAGTGGGAGAGCTCTTAGTGTCTCATTGGATAGCTACCATTCACTCCAAGCTGGGCAGCCCCCAGTCAGTTAGGTGCTGTCCTGCCACGACATGCTTACTTCAATGGGTGCTTGAAGCTCAGAGAGTCATCTCTCAACAGACGGATCGATAATCAATGCACCAAGAAAAACAAACTCAACAAAGAAGACACCAGTCCTTCGCATCACAAGCTGGAATGTAAGGACCATGTGTCCTGGCCTGACCGACAACCTTCTGCAGGTTGATGACACACACAAGACAGCTGTGATTGACAAGTAACTCACAAGGCTCAATGTGGACATTGCTGTGCTGCAACAAACTAGACTCGTTCAAAGTGGATCCCTCAAAGAGAAACACTACACCTTCTTCTGGCAGGGGAAAGCCCAAGAGGCAACTCGTGAGCATGGAGTGGGTTTCACAGTAAAATACACGCCACTTGAGATGAGTGAACCACCCACAGTAGGCTCAGAGAGACTTCTTACTCTTCACTTGTCAACAAGTGTGGGCCCAGTTAATCTCATGTGCATCAATGTCCCGACACTCACCTCCACCCCAGATGTCAAGGATCAATTCTATGTGACTCTTGACACTGCCATCAGTAGAATCCCCAGCACTGAGGGACTGTACCTTCTAGGAGACTTCAACACAAGCTTGGATACTGACTACACAGCTTTGCCAATGTGCATAGAACACCAGGGGATTGGCAAGATGAACGAAAATGGACAGAGGTTGCTGGAGCTATGCTGTCACCATGGATTCTGTGTGATGAACAGCTACTTCCAGGTCAAGCTGTGCTACAAGGTGTCCTGGAGACATCCGAGATCATGCCATTGGCACCAGCTAGACCTTATCATCACCAGACATACCTCCCTCAGCAGTGTCCTCATCACTCGCAGCTATCACATTGCTGACTGTGACACTGACCACTCCCTGGTGTGTAACAAGGTCAGGCTTCAGCCAAGGAAGCTTCATCCATCCATGAAGAAAGGTCGTCCTCTGATCAACACTTGCCAAACCACTGATCCAGAAAGGACCCAGGAGTTCCTCAACATCCTCGATCAGGCTCTTTCAGACAACAATGCTCAAGACCTCAGTGCAGTGTCAAAGTGGAATCATCTGCACGCCACCATCTATAACTCTGCACTCGCTGTGTATGGGAAAAGAAATGGGAGGAATGCTGACTGGTTTGAGGCTGATTGGACTGAAATGGAGTCAGTTACTGCAACTAAGAGGAGAGCTCTCATGAACTACAAACAAGTCTCCAGAAAACAACATCTAAATGCTCTCAGAGCTGCCAGAAACAAGTCTCTGCAGACTGCTCAGCACTGCACCAATCAATACCGGTTAAAACTCTGCTGCTGAATCCGGGGATGCTAGAGGGATGTAGGAAGGAATTAAGAAAGCAATGGGTCCAGTAGTAACTGAATCAGCACCTTTTGAAGACAAAGAACAAAGAACAAAGATAATTACAGCACAGGAACAGGCCCTTCGGCCCTCCAAGCCTGCGCCGATACAGATCCTCTCTCCAAACATGTCGCCTATTTTCTAAGGTTCTGTATCTCTTTTCTTCCTGACCATTCATGTATCTGTCTAGATACATCTGAAAAGACGCCATCGTGCCCGCATCTACCAACTCCGCTGGCAACGCGTTCCAGGCACCCACCACCCTCTGCATAAAGAACTTTCCACGCATATCCCCCCTAAACTTTTCCCCTTTCACTTTGAACTCGTGTCCTCCAGTAATTGAATCCCCCACTCTGGGAAAAAGCCCCTTGCTATCCACCCTGTCTATACCTCTCATGATGTTGTACACCTCAATCAGGTCCCCCCTCAAACTCCGTCTTTCTAATGAAAATAATCCTAATCTACTCAACCTCTCTTCATAGCCAGCGCCCTCCATACCAGGCAACATCCTGGTGAACCTCCTCTGCACCCTCTCCAAAGCATCCACATCCTTTTGATAATGTGGCGACCAGAACTGTACACAGTATTCCAAATGTGGCCGAACCAAATTCCTATACAACTGTAACATGACCTGCCAACTCTTGTACTCAATACCCCCGTCCGATGAAGGAAAGCATGCCGTATGCCTACTTGACCACTCTATTTACCTGCGTTGCCACCTTCAGGGAACAGTGGACCTGAACACCCAAATCTCTCTGGACATCAATTTTCCCCAGGACTTTTCCATTTACTGTATAGTTCACTCTTGAATTTGATCTTCCTAAATGCATCACCTCGCATTTGCCCTGATTGAACTCCATCTGCCATTTCTCTGCCCAACTCTCCAATCTATCTATATTCTGCTGTATTCTCTGACAGTCCCCTTCACTATCTGCTACTCCACCAATCTTAGTGTCGTCTGCAAACTTGCTAATCAGTCCACCTATACTTTCCTCCAAATCATTAATGTATATCACAAACAACAGTGGTCCCAGCACGGATCCCTGTGGAACACCACTGGTCACACGTCTCCATTTTGAGAAACTCCCTTCTACTGCTACTCTCTGTCTCCTGTTGCCCAGCCAGTTCTTTATCCATCTAGCTAGTACACCTTGGACCCCATGCGCCATCACTTTCTCCATCAGCCTGCCATGGGGAACCTTATCAAACGCCTTACTGAAGTCCATGTAATTGACATTGACAGCCCTTCCCTCATCAATCAACTTTGTCACTTCCTCAAAGAATTCTATTAAGTTGGTAAGACATGACCTTCCCTGCACAAAACCATGTTGCCTATCACTGATAAGCCCATTTTCTTCAAAATGGGAATAGATCCTATCCCTCAGTACCTTCTCCAGCAGCTTCCCTACCACTGACGTCAGGCTCACCGGTCTATAATTACCTGGATTATCCCTGCTACCCTTCTTAAACAAGGGGACAACATTAGCAATTCTCCAGTCCTCCGGGACCTCACCCGTGTTTAAGGATATCTGTTAAGGCCCCAGCTATTTCCTCTCTCACTTCCCTCAGTAACCTGGGATAGATCCCATCCGGACCTGGGGACTTGTCCACCTTTATGCCCTTTAGAATACCCAACACTTCCTCCCTCCTTATGCCGACTTGACCTAGAGTAATCAAACATCGGTTCCCAACCTCAACATCCGTCATGTCCCTCTCCTCAGTGAATACCGATGCAAAGTACTCGTTTAGAATCTCACCCATTTTCTCTGAGTCCAAGCATAACATTCCTCCTTTGTCCTTTAGTGGGCCAATCCTTTCTCTAGTTACCCTCTTTCTCCTTATATATGAAAAAAAGACTTTGGGATTTTCTTTAACCCTGTTTGCTAAAGATATTTCATGACCCCTTTTAGCCCTCTTAATTCCTCGTTTCAGATTGGTCCTACATTCCCGATATTCTTTCAAAGCTTCGTCTTTCATCAGCCGCCTAGACCTTATGTATGCTTCCTTTTTCCTCTTAGCTAGTCTCACAATTTCACCTGTCATCCGTGGTTCCCTAATCTTGCCATTTCTATCCCTCATTTTCACAGGAACATGTCTCTCCTGCACGCTAATCAACCTCTCTTTAAAAGCCTCCCACATATCACATGTGGATTTACCTTCAAACAGCTGCTCCCAATCTACATTCCCCAGCTCCTGCCGAATTTTGGTGTAGTTGGCCTTCCCCCAATTTAGCACTCTTCCTTTCGGACCACTCTCGTCTTTGTCCATGAGTATTTTAAAGCTTACGGAATTGTGATCACTATTCCCAAAGTTGTCCCCTACTGAAACTTCAACAACCTGGCCGGGCTCATTCCCCAACACCAGGTCCAGTGTGGCCCCTCCCCGAGTTGGACTATTGACGTACTGCTCTAGAAAACCCTCCTGGATGCTCCTTACAAATTCTGCTCCACCTAGACCTCTAACACAAAGTGAATCCCAGTCAATGTTGGGAAAATTAAAATCTCCTATCACCACCACCCTGTTGCTCCTACATCTTTCCATAATCTGTTTACATATTTGTACCTCTATCTCACGCTCGCTGTTGGGAGGCCTGTAATACAGCCCCAACATTGTTACCGCACCCTTCTTATTTCTGAGTTCTGTCCATATTGCCTCACTGCTCGACTCCTCCATAGTGCCCTCCTTCAGCACAGCTGTGATATCCTCTTTGACCAGTAATGCAACTCCTCCACCCCTTTTACCTCCCTCTCTATCCCGCCTGAAGCATCGATATCCTGGGATATTCAGTTGCCAATCATGCCCTTCCCTCAACCAAGTCTCAGTAATAGCAATAACATCATACTCCCAGGTACTAATCCAAGCCCTAAGTTCATCTGCCTTTCCTACTACACTTCTTGCATTAAAACAAATGCACCTCAGACCACCAGTCCCTTTATATTCATCATCTGCTCCCTGTCTGCTCTTCCCCGTAGTCACACTGACTTCATTATCTAGTTCCTTCCAGGCTTTTGTTACTACCTGCTTACTGTCAACTGACCTCAATTGGTTCCCATCCCCCTGCCACATTAGTTTAAACCCTCCCCAACAGCGTTAGCAAAAGCACCCCCAAGGACATTGGTTCCAGTCCGGCCCAGGTGTAGACCGTCCAATTTGTAATCGTCCCACCTCCCCCAGAACCGGTCCCAATGTACCAAAAATCTGAACCCCTCCTTCCTGCACCATCTCTCAAGCCACGCATTCATCCTGACTGTTCTTTCATTTTTACTCTGACTGTCACGTGGCACTGGTAGCAATCCTGAGATTACTACCTTTGAGGTCCTGCTTTTTAACTTGGCTCCTAACTCCCTAAACTCTGCTTGTAGGACCTCATCCCATTTTTTACCTATATCATTGGTGCCTATGTGCACAATGACAACTGCTCCCCCTTTAGAATTTTCTGCAGCCGATCTGAGACATCCCTGACCCGTGCACCTGGGAGGCAACATACCATTCGGGAGCCTCGTTTTCGACCACAGAACCGCCTATCTACTCCCCTTACAATCGAATCCCCTACGACTATAGCCATTCCACTCTTTTTCCCGCCCTTCTGAATAGCAGAGCCAGCCACGGTGCCATGGACCTGGCTACTGCTGCCTTCCCCTGGTGAGCCATCTCCCTCAACAGTATCCAAAACGGTATACTTGTTTTGAAGGGAGATGACCACAGGGGACTCCTGCGCTGCCTTCCTGCTCTTTCTCTGCCTTTTGGTCACCCATTCGCTTTCTCCCTCAGCAATCCTAATCTGCAGTGTGACTAATTCACTAAACGTGCTATCCACGACCTCCTCAGCATCGCACATGCTCCAAAGTGAGTCCATCCGCAGCTCGAGAGCCGTCATGCGGTCTAACAAGAGCTGCAGTTGGACACACTTCCTGCACGTGAAGGAGTCAGGGACATCAGCTATGTCTCTGAGCTCCCACATTGAGCAAGAGGAGCATGACACGGGTCTGAGATCTCCTGCCATTTTTAATCTTAAGCTTAACTTAGTTAAATGAAAAAGACAGGGGTGATCATCACTGAACCTAACAAGCAGATGGAAAGGTGAGTGGAGCATCACCTTGAACTTTACATAACGGAGAACATTGTCACTGAAGTAGCTCTCATTGACATTCCAGACTTCCCTGTCATGGAGGAACTGGACAGTGAGCCCACCATAGTCGAGCTCAACAAGGGCTCAAAACATGCGTCATGCAAACATTGTCACCTTGTACAAAATTAAGGGGGATCGCAGTGACTGCAGCAATTATCGGAGCCAGCTACTTAGTTCCACTCAACTGCTCGATCCCTTTCCTCCTGCAAGTTCCTTTGCTTCAAGTATCCATCCAATTTCCTTTTCAAATCATTGATTGTCTCTACTTCCACCACACTCGTGGGTCAGGACATTACCACTCACAGCATAAAAAAATTCCACCTCACCCAAGGATGGGAAATATTTATATCTTCGATATTGAGCTTATTCTCTATCTCTACGAGAATAGAATGGCAGTCAACATGAAAGGGAACCCAAAAATCTTCGAGCAGTATATAAATAATAAGCAGGTAGTAAGCGGTGAAGTGGGCCCCATTAGGGACCAAGAGGGTAATATATACTTAGAGCTGCAGTGCAATGTTAATCTAGTTAATGAGTACCTTGTATCAGTGATCACTGAGGAAGTGGAATTTGACAAAATATCAGTAGAAGTGGAGAGTGTAGAGGCAATGGAGAGGGTACAAATTGAGAGAGGGAGGTACTGAAAAGGCTGGTTATGCTTCAGGAAGATAAATTACCTGGTCTGGATGGCTTTCATCCCAGATTGCGAAAGGAAATGTGGACGCAGATAACAGAAAGGCTTGCTATAATCTTCCAATCTTCCCTGGATACGGGGGAGGTGTCAGAGGATCAAACAGTTGCAAATGTGACACCCTTATTCAAGAAAGAGTGTAAGGACAGTCCGGCTCACTACAGGCCAGTTAGGTTAACAGCAGTGGTTGGTAAGGTTTTAGAAAGAATAATCAGGGAAAAAATGAACAGTCACCTGTAGAGGTTTGAGGTAATTAAGGAGAGCGAGCATGGATTTATAAATGGGATTTCATGCTTGACTAATCTAACTGCATGTTTTGATGAACTAACAGAGAAGTTTTATGAAGGGCATGCAGTGGATGTTGTGTATGTGGATTTTAAGAAACGACACATAAAAGGGTGATTGAGGTTCATGGAATAGGAGGGTCAGTGTCCAATTGGATAGAAAATTGGCTTAAGGACAGAAAACAGCAAGTCGTAATAAATGGTTCATTCTCAGACTGGAAGGTTGTCGACAGTGCTGTTCCCCAAGGGTCACTGCTGTTTTTCCCTTTTTTAAGGCTTCATTAGCAGAGAGTACAAGGAGTGTTTGAAATGAAATTCAGCAAAAGTATGAAAAAGTCTCACTTTGATTCGGGACTCTTATCTCTCTGCAGCATCTCGCTGTGAAAGATTGAACTTCATCTCATTTCATTCCCAGCTCGGGGTCAGTGCGGCTTAGTGGGATTTCTGGCTGTCTCCTGCTTCACAATCCATCAGTGCTGAGAAAGCAATGGGGAATATTATACACAGCTCTGTAACCAGAGGACACCGATTTCAGGTGAATGGCAAAAGAACCAAAGGCAACATGAGGAAAAACTTCTTTTGCACAGCGAGTGGTTAAGATCTGATATGCACTGTTTGAGAGTGTGATGGAGGCTGATTCAACCATGGCTTTCAAAAAGGTATAAGATAATTATCTGAAGTGAAAAAAATTGCATGTTTTCATTGAATACATGAGTCTGTGGCATGAGCTGAGTTGCTCGTGCAGAGAAGCAGCACAAGCACAATGAGCTGAATGGCTTCCTTTTGTTCTGTAACTATTCTATGATCTATGATTCTTTTCAGAGTGAAATCAACACTCACATACAAGAAACTGACAGGTACAATGTAAACCCCACACTAACGTACCAGCGAATGCTAGGGACAGAGTAAAACCAACTCAGTCCAAGACTAGAAACAGACAGGTACTTTGTAAACTTCGCATTACCAGACAAGAAATTGACAGATTGAGAGATCTAGACAAAAGCTGATGTTCACATACAAGTTGTTGAAAGATATGTGGTGAAACTCACATATCAATAGCAGAAACAAACAGGTACTGAATAATACCCAGAGTCACAGACCAAAAACTGAAATATACTGAGTTAAACACCACTTTCTCACACCAGAAACTCATGGCTACAAAGTGAAGCTGACTCTATCCTCCCAGGCATTGACAGGTGCAAAAGAAAACACTCACGACGATTCCAGGTCATGAAATGTACGTAATAAAACCTTTCAGCTGAAAGAATAGCATTAATGACAGGTGTGGTACCCAGAATGCTCAGCGGCCTAGAATCCGCCCTATCTGTGACGGGAGCGGGGCGCGCAGGCGCAGTAGAGAGCTTTGTCAGCAGCTGGAGCTGCGTGTTCGAAGTTGAAGCGGGATATTCACAAAGTGCAAGAAGACTTTCCAGGCTCACACAGCTGGAGCAGGGCCTCAGGGCCACAATAAGATGGAACAATCCCATCTTTATCCCTGCGGATGGCGGTGGTGAAGCTTTTCCCGGTGAGGCTTCCTGAAACGGCGTCGATAAATGGATAAGAATTGGGGACTGGGCAGGGAGCGTCTGTAAATGGATAAGAATTGGGGACTGGGCAGGGAGCGTCTCTAAATGAATAAGATTTGGGTACTGGTTAGGGAGCGTCTGTAGATGGGTAAGAATTAGGGACTGGGCAGGGAGCGTCGATAAATGCTTAAGAATTGGGGACTGGTTATGGAGCGTTTTTTTATTCGTTCGTGGGATGTGGGCGTCGCTGGCTCGATCTCAGCTCGAGTAATGTGTCCAGTTCTGGGCACCAGGCTTTAGAAAGGACATCAAAGCTTCTGAGACAGTTCAGAGGAGATTTACTAGAATGATACCAGAGATGCGGGGTTTCAGTTCTCTGGACAGGCTGGTGAAGCTGGGATTGTTCTCTTCAGAGTAGAGAAGGTTAAGGGAAGATTTAGTAGAAATGTTCAGAATCATGAAGGATTTTCATAGGGTAGAGAGGGCGAAACTGTTTCCACTGAGCTGGGGGTCAGGAACCAGAGGACACAGATTTAAAATAATTGGCCAAAAATGTCAAGGGGAGGTGAGGAGAGATCTTTTTACCCAGTAACTGATTCGGATTTGGAATGAATTGTCTGACAGGGTGGTGGAAACAGATTCAATTATAACTTTCAAAAAGGAATTGGACAAATATTTCAAAGTGAAATTCTCCAGGATTATGGAGAAATAGGCAGGGCGTTGGACTAATTGCATCTTTTTGTCAGAGAGTCAGCAGAGGCACAATGGGGCCGAATGGCCTCCTTCTGTGCTGTATGATTCTATGAACATAAGAACGAGGCGCCGGAGTCGGCAAGTCAGCCACTCGAGCCTGCTCTGCCATTCAATACAATCATGGCTGATCTCATCACGGCAGTTCTTCTTTCTTGCCAGTAGATGTCACTTCACTCCAATGCAGTGAAGTTTACAAATCTGAGAAAGAAATAACAGGAAAGAATTGTTCACATGACATTGAATGTGTGGGATTTAGAAATACTAGGAGTGGAGACGAGTTATTACTTCTCTGCTCGATCCCCATTGCCCTGTAAAATTATTTCCTTCAAGTGCCCATTCAAATTCCTTTTGTAATCATCGATTGTCTCCATTTCCACCGCCCTCGTGGGCAGCGAGTTACAGATCATCACCAATCAGTGTAAAAAAGTTATTGTGCACATTCCCGCTGTACCTCCTGTCCAAAACCTTCAATCTGTGTCCCCTAGTCCTTGTACCAATAGTTAACGGGAACAATGTTTCCTTGCCAACTTATTTAAAACTGTCATAGACGAAAACACATCTATCAATTCTTCCCTCACTCTCCTTTGATACAGGCAGAACAGCCCTAGCTTTTCCAACCTAACCTTGTAACTAAAATCCTCCATCCCTGGAACCATTTTGGTGAATTTCCTCTGCATCTTGTCAAGGACCCTCACATTCTTTCTTAAGTGTGGTAAGCAAAACTGGAAGCAACACTCCAACTGGGGCCTAACTCGAGCTTTATAATGGTTCAGCATAACTTCCCTGCTTTGTACTCAATGCCTCTATTTATAAAGCCCAAGATTCCATATGCTTTGCTAACCACTCTCGCAATATGTCTTGCCACCTTCAAAGATTGATGCACATGAACCCCAAGTCCCTCTATTCCAGCACACTCTTTAGAACTGTGCCAATAAGTAACTATTGCCTCTCCCTATTCCTGATGCCAAAATACATCACCTCACACTTGTCACTATTAAATTCCATCTGCCACCTGTCTGCCCATTCTGCTGGCCTATCACTGTCCTGTTGCAGGCAGTTCATATCATCCTCACTGTTTGCCACTCCTCCAAGTTTGTTGTCATCGGGATATTTTGAGATTCTACTCAATATTCCAAGATCCAAGTCATTTATCTTTAGCAAAAAAGCAATGATTCCAGCACTGACCCTTGGGGAACACCACTGTCGACTATCCTCCAGTCTGACAAAGAATCATTTCATAAGACTCGCTGATTTCTGTCCTTAAACCAATTTTCTATACAATTGGACACTGACCCTCCTATACCACGAACCTCAATTTTGTAAACCCCCCTTTTATGTGGTACCTTGTCAAACGCTTCCTTAAAATCCATATAAACAACATCCACTGCATTCCCTTCATCAAGCTGCTCTGTTAGTTCATCAAAAAATGCAGTTAGATTAGTCAAGCATGAACTCCCATTTATAAATCCATGCTCACTCTACTTAATTAACTCAAACCTCTCCAAGTGACTGTTGATTTTTTACCCTGATTATTCTTTCTAAAACCTTACCCACCGCTGCTGTTAATCTAACTGGCCTGTAGTTAGCCGGACTGTCCTTACACCCTTTCTTGTATAAGGGCGTCGCATTTGCCACTGTTTACTCCTGGCACCTTCCCCGTATCCAGGGAAGATTGGAAGATTATGGCAAACTCTTCCATTATCTGCATCCGCATTTCCTTTCGCAACCTGGGATGCCAGCCATCCAGACCAGGTGACTTATCTACCCTAAGCACAGCCAGCCTTTTTAGTACCTCCCTCTCTCAATTTGTACCCTCTCCATTGACTCTACTCTCTTCACTTCGACTGATATTTTGTCCAATTCCACTTCCTTAGTGATCACTGATACAAAGTACTCATTAAGTAGATTAACATTGCCCTGCACCTCTAAGCTTATATTATCCTTTTTGTCCCTAATAGGCCCGAATCAACCTCTTACTACCCACTTATCATTTACATGCTGCTCGAAGAGTTTTGGGTTTCCTTTCATGTTGACTGCCAGTCTGGCAGCATCTGTGGAAAGAGAAGCATAGTTTCCGTTACGGGTCAGTGACCCTTCTTCGGAACTGACAAGTATTAGAAAAGTCACAGATTATAAGCAAGTGAGGTGGGGGTGGGGCAACAGATAACAAAGGAGAAGGTGCAGATTGGACCAGGCCACATAGCTGACCAAAAGGTCACCGAGCAAAGGCAAAAAATATGTTATTGGTGTGTTGAAAGACAAAGCATTAGTACAGATTAGGTGTGAATACACTGAATGTTGAACAGCAGCAAGTGCAAACCTGAAAAAAAGCCTGAAAAAAAAACAGTGGGTAAGCAAACTGAACAAACTAAGATGAAATGAAATAAATGCAAAAAATGATTGTAAAAAATGTTGAAAAAATAACTAAAAATGAAAGTAAAATGGGGGGCTGTCATGCTCTGAAATTATTGAACTCAATATTCAGTCCGGCAGGCTGTAGTGTGCCTAATCGGTAGATGAGATGCTGTTCCTGTAGCTTGCGTTGATGTTCACTGGAACACTGCAGCAATCCCAGGACAGAGATGTGAGCATGAGAGCAGGGGGGAGTGTTGAAATGGCAAGCAACCGGAAGCTCAGGGTCCTGCTTGCGGACTGAGCGGCGATGTTCCGCAAAGCGGTCACCCAGTCTGCGCTTGGTCTCCCCATTAACCTCCTCTCTCCTCACAATCCCAGGCCCCAAACACTCCTTTCAGGTGAAGCAGCGATTTATTTGTACTTCTTTCAATGTAGTATACTGTATTCGCTGCTCACAGTGTGGTCTCCTCTACATTGGGGAGTGTTCCAGTGAACATCAACGCAAGCTCGAGGAACAGCATCTCATCTACCGATTAGGCACACTACAGCCTGCCGGACTGAACATTGAGTTCAATAATTTCAGAGCATGACAGCCCCCCATTTTACTTTCATTTTTAGTTATTTTTTCTTCCTTTTTTTTTACATTCTTTTTTAAATTTTTCCAATTTTTTTTGCATTTCTTTCATTTCATCTTAGTTTGTTCAGTTTGCTGACCCACTGTTTTTTTTCAGGCTTCTTTTCAGGTTTGCACTTGCTGCTGTTCAATATTCAGTGTATTCACACCTAATCTGTACTAATGCTTTGTATTTCAACACACCAATAACATATTTTTTGCCTTTGCTCCGTGACCTTTTGGTCAGCTATGTGGCTTGGTCCAATCTGCACCTTCTCCTTTGTTATATGTTGCCCCACCCCCACCACACTTGCTTATAATCTGTGACTTTTCTAATATTTGTCAGTTCCGAAGAAGGGTCACTGATCCGAAACGGTAACTCTGCTTCTCTTTCCACAGATGCTGCCAGACCTGCTGAGTAATTCCAGCATTTCTTGTTTTTGACTCAAACTCACAACCCTGCCATTAAAAATCTCATATTCGACTGACAGAACTGTCACTTCTACTCGGTCTCTTATTGGATGGATGCAACTCCAACGCAGGGGTGGCATTCAAATCCTCCCATGGGTCCACATGTCAGACTGAGTTCCATGTTGTAGACTCAAGCAAAGGAAATCTGCTCAGTTCCAAAACTATCAGCGAATTGAAGCTGATTACGATCAACATCATCAGAGGTCAGAACTACCTGGTGAAAGAAGACACCCTGAAGAAGGATCCACAATTATTCAAAGGCATCGACAAAGTGAAAAACAAGAAAATCGATGAGTCAATGCAAGCCAAACAACAGAAACACTGAAGAATTCCATTCCATTCCATTCCAGAACCCAGTCCTGTTGTTTTTGGAGTCAGGTCTCAATTACTGCGACAACTTTATATTCCCAGTTGGTTATCTGTACATTTAGTAAATTTCAATTTTGTCGACAAGCTCTTTGAATCCAGTTCTCTGGTCCTGAAGCCAGCTCCGTAAGGCTGACACCAATCAGTAACATTAAACTAAAAATGCCAAGAGCTCATTGGTGATTTGAACCTGGGGTCGCTCACACTTTCATTCATCACACTCCTTCAACAAGAATCACACCCGTTGACCAAGGAGCCACTGACAGCAAGGTGTTGTATTAGCTCCTGTGGAATTTCATGGGCACCCACAGTGGATCATCCAACCCATAACCTTGGATTAAAAGTGTCCTGTTCCACTGACTGAACTGTCACTTCTACTCTGTCTCTTATTGGACGGATGCAGTTGTCGGCTCCACCCCCGGGTTGGCAGTTTTTTCTCCGTGAACCAGCGTCCTCTCAATTCCCAAATTTATCAGTAAATCCACTGACAAAATCTCCAAAGTGTTATTTATTCCTCTCACTCCTCGACAATAAAATTTCGATCTCTTTGCTCTTTTTACCTTCCAAACATTGATATCCATTTTTCTCAGCATTTATTTCTCTCTCCTTTTTATTTCAGGCATTTTCTTAAAAACATTTCATTTCAATTATTTCTGGGGCAAGAAATGAACAGAAGAGATTTGCTGCAATGATACCAGGGGTGAAGGATTTCAGTTATGTGGAGAGATTGGAGAAGCTGAGGTTGTTCTTCTTGGAGCAGAGAACGTTCAGAAGAGATTTGTCCGAGGTGTTCAAAATCATGATGGTTCTCAACACTTTAAATCAGGAGAAACTGTTTCCTGTGGCAAAAGGGTCAGTAAGCAGAGGACACAGATATCAGGTGATAGGCAAAAGAACCAGAGGTGACATGAAGAACCATTTGTTACACAGTAATGTGTTGTGATCTGGAATGCACTTCCTGATTGGGAGATGAAAGCAGATTCAATCGTAACTTTCAAAAGCGATATGGATAGATGCTGGAAGGGAAAATGTACAGGATTACAGGAAAAAACCACGCAGCAGGACTAATTGTAATCTGTCTCTACCAAAGAGACAACACTGGCATGATCGACCAAATGGTCTCTTTGTTCGTCATCCTGTGATTCCATAGAAATCATGTTACTAAAATTCCCTCTGACCTGGAAGAGAATCAAACCGAGATTCGAGGTATTGGAAACACCACCCATGACATGTTGTTTATTCTCTGTTTTTCACATTGGCTGCTCCTCGTTCTTTATGTGTTTCCAGCCTGGTCTGCTCCTCTAACCGTCATTCCTGACACTCTATCGACCGTGGCTGACTCATTGTTTGCAATGTTGTGTAATGGTGACTTCACCTTTAAGAAACTGTACCTTTAAGAGACCAAGCCACTGATGCAACAGATGACATCATCATACATATATCAGGAGACACCATTTTGAGAGACACATTCTACACATGGCTTGTCGAGAGCACACACACAACAATGAGAAAAAGACCTGGGACCTGTGATCATGCCATGTAGCTAAGAAAGACAATAAATACTGTTTGTATTGAATCTGAATATAAAGCCTGGGGTCATCAGTTAATGTAGACGTAAGAACACAGCACAACACTATATTTTTCTGACATTGAGGATTAAAAAGAAGTATTCACTCAGACAACCAGGGACATCCAGAAGACTTACATTGACAATTCCAGATTTAAATAAATAACAATCATCATGTGTGCACAACAACAGCCAGTCTTTCCAGCCTTTACAGCGACAGACAGCAACCCAGGGCCACACTGGAGCAAATGGCTCACAAGATTTGAACTCCTAATGATGGCACTCGCTATCAATACACCCCGAAGAAAGAGAGCGTTACTCCTACTCTCTGCTGGACCAAAAGTTGACAATACCTTCAATACACTCAGAGACACTGGAACCGATAATGATTATGATGTTGCGATGCATTTTCTAACAAGATATTTTCAAGCAAGGGCAAATCCTCACGATGAAATTTATGTTTCAGGCAAGCAAAACAATATGGTGCGAGACTCTTGACCACGACATGATGAGACTCAGAAGTCTGAGAAAGAGGCAAATAACGTGACGACGAGAATCCCCTGAGAAACACACAAAACACAAGGACACGGAGGAAACCCAGAGAAAGGTCAAGGAAGACCAAGACAGAAGTCACAATCACATTCAAACATCCAATCATTGCAGTGGTGAGGATCCTTATTACAAAACATGTCCTTCGAGAGGGAAGAAGTGTCAAGTCTGCACAAAAATGGGACATTTCACTACAGTATGCTGATCGAAGCCTGCTGGAAACATTCATAGATTTAAATGCCAGATGGAAGATTACATATTTGCAGCACGAAAGAAGATTTTTGTTGCTCGCGACCACAAGTCCCGAGACGTGCCCATGTGCGATGTGTTCAGAGGCAATTCGACAATATCTGCAGTAATTGACTCGGAGCAATGATCAACATAATGGATGCTCCGACATTCCACAAGTAACAGAGAAAACAGAAACTGGAATTGAACAAGCTGATATCTAAAATCTTCTCCCATGGATCAGATACTCCTCCAGCAGTCCTAGGGATCATCCAAGTTACTTTTAAATCCTCCCAGGGGTCCACATGTCAGACTGAGTTCCATGTTGTAGAATCAAGCAAAGAAAATCTGCTTAGTTCCAAAACTATCAGCAAGTTGAAGCTGATTACGATCAACATCACCAGAGGTCAGAACTACATTGTGAAGGAAGACACTTTGAAGAAGGCTCCACAATATATACAAAGACATCGGCAAAGTAAAAAAGAAAACTTTATTTTAGTTTGTTCAGTTTGTTTCTACTGTGCCTACCCACTGTTTTTTTCATGTTTGTGATTGTGGCTTTTTAGTTTTCAGTCCATTAACACCCTATCTGCACTAATGCTTTGTCTTTCAGCACACCATTAACATATTGTTTGCCTTTTTCTGGTCAACTATTCTGTAGCCTTGTCGTATCTACACCTTCTCCTTTGTCATCTCTTGCCCCACCCCCGCTTTCCTTGCTTATAATCTTTTACATTTCTAATATTTGCCAGTTCTGAAGAAGGGTCACTGACCTGAAACGTTAACTCTGCTTCACTCTCCACAGATGCTGCCAGACCTGCTGAGTCTTGTCAGCACTTTCTGTTTTTATTTCAGATTTCCAGCATCCACAGTATTTTGCTTTTAAGAAATTCGATGAATCAGTTTCCTTATTTATTTCTGACAAATGATAGATTTGAGTTAGGTAAGGTACCAAGGGTTATAGAAGCAATCAGACAAATGGTGTTAATATACAAATCAGCAAATATCTAATTGAATGGTGGAACAGACTCGAAAGGCTAAATGTCCTCGTCAAGTTCCTATGTTTCTCTTCATTGTCCAAACCCCAACAGTAAACGTCTTTGTTCTCTCCATAGACGTTGAATGAGCCATCGTGTGTTTCCAGTGTTTTGAATTGTTTAAAGGTCGGTTTTTGGGATGAGCCGATGGAATTTAAAACAGATATCCGGCCTCAATCTGCTATTACCGAGGCCACGCCATTGTCGGATCATTTAATGACCACTCAAAATTCACCTGATACCAGTGTTAGTGTGCAGCTATGAGAGAGGATTTCTGTACAGTCAGGGCAGGGAACAGCAGTGAGACCAGTGTTAATGTGCAGCTATGAGAGGGGATTTCTGTACAGTCAGAGCAGGGAACAGCAGTGAGACCAGTGTTAATGTGCAGCTATGAGAGGGGATTTCTGTACAGTCAGGGCAGGGAACAGCAGTGAGACCAGTGTTAATGTGCAGCTATGAGAGGGGATTTCTGGACAGTCAGGGCAGGGAACAGCAGTGAAACCAGTGTTAATGTGCAGCTATGAGAGGGGATTTCTGTACCGTCAGAGCATGGAATAGCAGTGAGACAAGTGTTAATGTGCAGCTATGAGAGGGGATTTATGTACCGTCAGGGCAGGGAACAGCAGTGAGACCAGTGTTAATGTGCAGCTATGAGACGGGATTTCTGTACCGTCAGGGCAGGGAACAGCAGTGAGACCAGTGTTCATGTGCAGCTATGAGAGGGGACTTTTGTACAGTCAGGGCAGGGAACAGCAGTGAGACCAGTGTTAATGTGCAGCTATGGGAGGGGATTTTTGTTCAGTGAGGGCAGGGAACAGCAGTGAGACCAGTGTTAATGTGCAGCTATGAGAGGGGATTTCTGTACAGTCAGGGAATGGCACAGCAGTGAGACCAGTCTTAATGTGCAGCTATGAGAGGGGATTTCTGTACAGTCAGGGAATGAAACAGCAGTGAGACCAGTGTTAATGTGCTGCTATGAGAGGGGATTTCTGTACAGTCAGGGAATGAAACAGCAGTGAGACCAGTTTTAATGTGCAGCTATGAGAGGGGATTTCTGCACCATCAGGGCAGGGAAAAGCAGTGAGACCAGTGTTAATGTGCAGCTTTGAGAGGGGATTTCTGTACAGTCAGGACGGGGAACAGCAGTGAGGGAGAGAAGCTGTCGGTATCTGGGCAGGGTCTGAGTTTATCGAATAGTATCAGGAAAGAGCAATTATATTGGGACTGTGTTGTGTTCTCTCTCACACACAGACAGTTACTTTCCCTCCCTCTGTCTTGCTCTCTCTCACAGACACATACCCAATTTTTTCTCTCTCTTGTGAACTCTGTCTCATACTCTTTCTCTCTGCCCATTTTCCAGTAGAAATAGAAAGCCTTCTACTATTTTGGAGAATCTGGAGTTGTTCTTCTTTGGGAAGAGAAGGTTGAGATGAGATTTGATAGAGGTGTTCAAAATCATGAAGGGTTTGGACAGAGCAGATAGGGAGAAACTATTCCCATTGGCAGAAGTGTCAAGAACCAGAGGGTGCAGATTTAAGGTGAAAGGCCAAAGAACCAGAGGCAACTTGAGGAAAAACTTTTTTATGCAGCGACTGGTTAGGATCTGGTTTGCACTGCCTGATAGTGTGGTGGAGGCAGATTCAATCATGACTTTTGAAAGAGAATTTAATAATTATCTGAAGAAAAGAAAATGCAGGGTGACAGGCAAAGGTGTGGGAGTGTGACTAGCTGGCTTGTTCTTATTTATTTTTTATTTAGAGAAACAGCACTGAAACAGGCCCTTCGGCCCACCGAGTCTGTGCCGACCATCAACCACCCATTTATACTCATCCTACACTAATTCCATATTCCTACCACATCCCCACCTGTCCCTATATTACCCTACCACCTACCTATACTAGGGGCAATTTATAATGGCCAATTTACCTATCAACCTGCAAGTCATTGGCATGTGGGAGGAAACTGGAGCACCCGGAGGAAACCCACGCAGTTATAGGGAGAAATTGCAAACTCCACTCAGGAAGCACCCAGAATTGAACCCGGGTCGCTAAAGCTGTGAGGCTGCGGTGCGAACCACTGCGCCACTGTGCCGCCACTCTTGCAGAGAGCTGGAATGGACACAAAGGGCTGAATGGCCTCCTTCTGTGCTGTCACCTGTCTCTGATTCTATGACTCTAAGCCGAGAGATTACCAGTGCCTGTGAGTGCCTCAAATGTCTGCAGGCGGTGAACCAGCCCACAAACCAAGGAATTAAACAGTAATTAAAGTTCAGAAATCCTAAGGTATCAGGATGTGGGAGGGACTATTGCTCTCAGTTTCAAGTACTGATTTCATTAATTAAATATCCTTCATGTCCCAGCTCAGTGTAATCCTGAGCAATAATTGCCAGCTGGTTTTTGAAGAGACAATTAAATGAGGCCCTGTTGGTGGATGTTAAAGATTCCCCAGCGACATTGAAAGAATCACACGGAATTCTCGCACTGTCCTGACCAACATTCCTGACTCAGTAACATCACCTTAAACAGCTGAACACAAAGAACTAACTGAAGGGTCAAAGTGTAAGGGAGAAAAACCAAACCCGTGTCAACTTCACACAGGAGCCATCGACCATCAGAAAACACACTTCATGAGCTGCAATGTCTGATCATTGAGTCACAGGCATCTCCTCCTGCCTGGCTTCGTTCCGTGTGGAAATGGGAATTAGAATGTTTCAGCAACTCATGAAGGTATCCCCGGAGCAGTTGAAACAGCATTCCCCGTGTTTCAATAAGAAATTCTGATCTGAAATGAAGAAAAAACTGAAAATGCTGGTAATACTCAGCAGATCTGTCCATCACAGGACTGCTACAAGCTCAATTCTCAATCCAAACAGTGAGAGATCCAAACAGTGAGACAGAATAAGAACAGAGAGAGAAAAAACAGGTTAACTGTGCTATGAGAGTAAAAGCAGGAAATGCTGGAAATACTCAGCAGGTCTGGCAGCATCTGTGGAGAGAGACAAGCAGAGTTAACATTTCAAGTCAGTTACCCTTCATCATAGCTGACAAGTATTATAAATGAAAAGGTTTTCATCAAGTAAAGCTGGGGGTGGGGCAAGAGATGACAAAAGAGGTGTTGATTGGACAAGGTCACAGAGAATAACTGACCAGAAGGGCATGGAACAAAGGCGAACAGTGCTGAACAGTGCTCAATGGTGTGCTGAAAGACAAAGCGTTAGTACAGAGAAGGTGTGAATTGACTGTAATGCACAAAGCACTCCGAGCACTACCATTAAACATTTTTTTAAAACAGAAACAATGGGTAGACACAGTAGAAACAAACTAACCAAACTAAAAAAATAAACTGAAATAAAATAACCAAAGAAAAAAGAAAAAAACTAAACATAAACAAGTGTGTTGGGAGGGGTGGGGGGGGGGGGGTGTGAGGAGTGGTGTCCGTCATGCCCTGAAATGATTGAATTTAATGTTCAGTCCGGCAGGTTGCAGCGTGCCTAATCACTGACCTGAAACATTAACTCTGCTTCTCTCTCCACAGATGCTGCAGACCTGCTGAGTACTTCCAGCATTTTTTGTTTTTGTTTCAAATTTCCAGCACCTGCAGTATTTTGCTTTTATGTTATGAGACTACTTCTACTGTTTTTGTAAAATGTTTTAAATATGTAAAGTTGAATTATGGACACTGATTCATGTGGAATCTTGAGGAGGTTCCTCCAGTCCTCTGGCATCATTCCCATCTTCAAGGAGGATTGAAAGATTGTGGTTCGAGTCTCCGCTATTTCCAACCTTACCTCCCTCAGCAACCCAGGATGCAGCCCATTCAAACTTGGTGACTTTTCTACTGTGAGAGCTGCCAACCTTGTAATTGTCTCCTCTTTATCTATTTTCATTCCGTCCAATTTTCTCACTTCCTCCTCCTTTACTGTGACATTGGCAGCATCCGCTCATTTTGTGATGCCAGATGAAATGTACTTAATTAGTGCCTCAGCCACACCCTCTGCCTCCACAGGATCTCCTAATTGACCCACCCTTTCATTGACTGTCCATATGTTGGTAAAAGACTTCAGTGTTTCCAGTTATGTGACCTGCTAATCTTTTCTCATACATTCTCTTGCTGATCTCATTTCCTTTTTCAGCTCTCCTCTGTACTTTCTGTATCTGCTTGTTTCTCTACTGCATATGAATCCTCACATGATTTCGATATTAATGATTTTTGAACTATTTTGTTGAAGGATTGAGTTTTGTAAATTTCTCCGCAGCTCCCCTCATGGTCAGGCAGAAAGTTTAACTGCTGTGTTTTCAAACAGCAACAGCTTTATTTGAAAAGCTATTGGGACAGGATTCCGGGTTTTAATCCAGTCACAAATCTGGTTCTGATGTCTTGTGGCTCCAGCTGTCACATGACCTGTCAGAGGATGACCTCATAATTGACCCAGTCATGGAGCTGTGGGTTGATGTTGAAATTGTTTCAAAATAATTTTACAGAAGGACAATTAAAATGAATCGAAATATAAAAGGTAGCTTTTGTGAATTTGTGCTCCCAGTGGAAATTCCTGCAGTCTGCTGGCTTTCAGATCCCCAATTCCCCACAGGAAGCTCTGTGCTCGGAGTCTGCATTCATTCTAACAACATTACACAGAATCATTTCATGGGAGACCCCAGTGTGAATTGTAGACAGGTGGGTCAGTTTTAACTTTCAAAGTAACACAGAAGCAAAATACTGCAGATACTGGAAATCTGAAATAAAAACAGAAAATGCTGGAAATACTCAGCAGGTCTGGTAGCATCTGTGGAGAGAGAAACAGAGTTAACGTTTCTGGTCTGTGACCTTTCATCAGAACTCGGCTGAAATTGTTTGTGGAACAGACACGATGGGTCAAGTGGCCACTTTCTGTGCCTCAAACTTTCTCTGACTCTGTGATTCCATGAGATTGTGGAATCAATTTCAGGGTCGATGACATTGCACTCTGTAAGGATAGGAAGATGGAGATTATTAAGTACAGTGCAAGAATATAGATGCTTTTACATTATTTGAATCGAAATTGATTTAAATTTTGTGCTCACGAATCCTATCTTTTGATCCCAATGACACTGATAACAATGGTAAAAGCAAGAGTTGCATTTCACGACCACAGGACGTTGCAAAGCCTTTTACAGCCAATTAAGGACTTTCCAAGTGTAGTCACTGTACTCATGTAGGAAACATGGTGGCCAATGTGCACACAGCAAGCTTCCAGAAACAACAATGTGATAATAACGAGATAATCTGTTTTTAAGTGATGTTGATTCAGGGTTAAACAATGACCAGCACCCCAGAAATAATTCCCCTTCTATTCTCTGAAATAGTGCCATTGTACCTTTAACATCCACCTGAGAGGGCAGAGGGATCCTCAGTTTTCTGTCTCACCTGAAAAACAGCATTTCTGATAGTGCAGCACTGCCTTAGTACTGTACTGGAGTGTCAGCCATTTTTAAAGGGCTGTTAGTCCTACTGGAAAATATTTAAAGGAAGATGAAATGAAATGAAATAAATACATTGCTTTTGCCTCTCTCCCATCCCCCCAATAACAGTTACATTAATTATTTGCCCTTCCCTCCCAAAACCTACCTTTACCATCTGACCTTCCACCCAATACTGCACAAACTGTAAAATATAACCCTTCCCACCATCCTCTACACCCATGACATTAATTTGACTCCGTCCCCCTCCCCCACACTGAGAAAATTACCTTCTCCACACCTCCCCACCAGTGTTGCACCTCATTTCCCCGGATGGGGCTCCGAAGGCACAGAAGTGCCGGCCACTGGGCTGAAGATCGCAGTGGGATATCAGGAAGTGATGGGATAATAATTAATGCCGGTATGTGGTCCCGTTGCCGAGCGGTGGGAGTCCCCCACAAGGCCTCGCCGTCGCCGGCAATATCGAGCCAGGCCCTGCCGGCGTTGAGGTCCGTGACGGGTCTCATCCGGGGCCATCTTCAGGCGGCTCCCACCCCACCCCCACCACAGATCTCGACGTCGAGGGCTCTATAGAATCCAGCCCATTGTTTCTGTCAATCTCAACTCCACAAGGATTTGCCTGCTAATTGTAGAAAAATTAAAGCTCGATAACCTTTTGTTAAAAGGAGGTTCAAATCCATTTCCAAACAAATGATAGTTCTCATTGTATCTAGAACATGTATTCTCACATACAAACATACCAATTAGGAGCAGGAGTAGACCACTCGGCCCCTCGAGTCTGCTCCACCATTCAATAAGATCAAGGCTGATCTGATTGGAACCTCAACTCCACATTCCCACCTGCCCCCAATAACCATTCACCCCCTTGTTTATCAAGAATCTATCTGCCTCTATCTTAAACTATTTCAGAAGTTCTGTCGTCCAGCAACTCTCACTTTATTTCCTGGATTTCACCTAAAAAATGTATTTCCACACTTTGGATATCCTGCACTTCATTAATGTTTTTGCTCTCTGGGGATTTCCCTTTAATTATATTCAGTGCTGGTATTTTACTGCGACACACTGACTGAAACTGTCCCATCTTTCTGCAGGAAAAACACTCAGCTTCTTTGGCGAGGCAGTTTTCCCACTTGTGTCTCTCTCGGCCACACCTACTGCAATTGGTTGCAGCGACCACGAGATGCTCTTCCCGTCTTTCTTGTCTTTTACCACTAATCTTTCCTTTTGTTTTCTTAACAAATTCAATTGTGTCTGCAACTCTCGAAATCAGACTCTCCCTGTCCCCTCGAACAACGGATTGGTTAAACTTTCTAACCTCTGCTTGTCTGCTCAATTGAAACTCTTTCGTTAATGTGAGACCAGCCCTGGACTGTAGATGATCTGAAAGGGTGTTGTCTAATACCCCGAACACAATCCTGTCTCCATTCAGCACTTCTCTTAAGTTGCCGTATTTACAATCCTCCGTGTGTTTGTACAAGTCATTGATAAATGAATGAAAACTCTCCCCTTTCTGTTTTGTACGCTTATTAAATTCAAAGTGATTCCTGACAATGCAGCGGCCAGCCGACGTCATCAGAGCGCTCCAAGCTGCGCACATGCACAAACTCTCTCCTGCGCTCTGAGATGCTGCGCATGCTCAGCCGACGTCTTCCAGGACGAAGTGGCGCATGCGCGGGAATACTCTCTACCCCCCTCTCAGCCACTCACTCCAGGCCGCTCGCTGCCCGCTCCTCGCTGCCCCGCTCCCCCGCCCTCCAGCCGCTTGCTACCCCCCCCACCCTCGCACTGCCCTCTCTCCATCCACTCACGCCCCGCTTCCCCCCCACGTCCCTCCAGACACTAGCTCTAAGCCATGCTGCTTCCCTCCTCTCGGCCTCTCGATCCAACATTTGATCATTCTTCACCGCACCACCCGGTAAAGCAAGGCGAGCCTCGAGGGGTGATGGGGCAATGTTGGAGCGAATGGCCGAGAGGAGGGAAGCGGCAGAGCCCATGGCCTGGAGTGTGAGCGGCCAGAGAGCAGGATGGGGGTGGTGGTGGCCAAAGCGGGGAGTGAGTAATCAGAGAGTGGGATGGGGGTAAGCGGGGAATGATCGTCCGGAGAATGAGATGGCACTGTTCAGAGGGGATTTGAGGAAAAAATGTTTCACCTCGAGGGTGGTTGGAATCTGGAACACATTGCCTGAAGGGGTGGTAGAGGCAGGAACCCTCACAACATTTAAGAAGTATCTAGATGAGCACTCAAAACGCCACAGAATACAAGGCTGCGGCCATGTGCTGGAAAATGGAATTAGAATAGATCGGTACTTGATGGCCGGCACGGACATGATGGCCGAAGATCCTGTTTCTGTGCTGTATAACTCTATGACTCAATGAAACCTCACTGAATTACAGAGGGTGTGCAGCACTGTCAGAGGTGCTGTCCTTCTGATGAGACTTCAAACAGCGCAACGTTCTCCGAGTATCAACCAAAACATGTCCATTGTGTAGATATGTGCCATATTTGCTTATGAAATGACAGTCACTGCTCCGAAAGTAATTCACTTTAGGTGAATTAAGATGACTTGGGACTTTATAACTGGCGAATGCGCAAGAGGGAGCGGGGAACTGTTGAGGGTGGGACGGAGGCGGCGATGGCAACCTTTGAGGGGATTTTTGGGTCGAAGTTGTTTTCTGTGATAAATTGAGTAGCTCCATCTTTAATCCTGGCAGCTGCCTGAATGTCACAGACAGTGACGTTTCAGTGGAAGAGGCTGCATTTGCGCATGTGCTAGTACAGCGTCACCTGGTGGTTGCGTTGTCAGCAAATGCAGCGTTTTAACTTTGGCTCCACGATGACATTTTTTTCCTCAATTAAAATAGGTCTTGAGTGCCTTAATAACTTCTTCACACGTAGCCTACACACTCCCTCCATTGCAGACAATAGTGTACTGACCTGCTCCATGTCTGGCTTCTGCACGAGACCCGATGCAGTACGATACCTTGCAAACATCTGGAACCATCTCGGCCACTCCTCGGCTTGGTTCAATCCAGTGACCTTTTCAAAGATACAGGCAAAGATTTCTCCATCATTGCTTTGGTTTACTGTGGCCCCCATATAATATTCTGATATCTGTCAAGGCTTAGTACACAATTTATAAGAATCTGACGGTTAAAATAAAGTGAGTTTACTCTGCACATCTTGCATTGAAGGGTTCATGTACAAGTCTCCATGAGGTGCCGTACAGATTATATTACATCACTTCCTGTGATGATGCACATAGTCTATTTATATAATCTGCCCAGTAACAACCCAATGTCCACTCTTATATTATTGTACAGATGTGAGAAAAGCTGAGGATGGGAATGGAACGTCTGAATGAAGATTTCATGATGCTGATGACGGAAATTAGGCTGATCTGTTACCCATTCCACAATCCCTCTTTATTTCTGTGCATGTTTCTCGATGCTGTTTCAACCAAATTGAAAAAGAATCACAAATCCTCCTCTGGAGCCTCAGGTGTCCATTAAGAAAAGGCATGGTGGCCAAGTGATAAGGCATCAGTTTCGTAAACTTAAAATTACGGGTTCAATCCCCGTCTGTTCCTCATGATTAGTTTCTCACTTTAAATGTGATGTTTCCAACAAAGATTTCTGTTGCATTTGTTTCGGCCATCTGGAAATCAGTGTCATGTTTTACTTTATCCTGGACGCTGGGAAGAACATGAGGAGTCGCCATATGGACCCTTGAGCCTTCTCTGCCATTGATGGAGTGCAAATAACTGAGGTCCAAGCACTGAACCTTATTACTGTGCATATGCTGGATATTTAACAGAGCTATTCTATTAATCCCACATCCCGCACTCCTGTCCTTTCCCCCATTGCCCTGTTAGAATTTTCATGTCAGGTATATATACAATTCCATTTAGAGTTAACATTGAATCTGCTTCCACTGACCTTTCAGGATTGCATTCCAGACCAGAACAACACACTGCTGAAAAAACAATCTCCGCATCACAACTCGAATTCTTTTGTCAATTACTTTTAATGTGTTTCCTCTGGTTACTGACCCTTCTGTCACTGGCAACACTTTCTCCTTCTTCACTCCATCAAAACTCTTCAGGATTTGCATTTCCTGCTGCCTTTGCTGATGTAACAAGGCTGAGCACACATCACCAAAAGGAATATGATTGGCTCTGAATCACATTTATCTTTCCCGTCAATCTCATGTGGACCTTGCATTTTCCCAGAACCAAACAACCTGAGCAACAAGTGTGGGTTCCAGTGATTCCCACCGCTCTGAGAGAGAGAGGATGTGATAATGAGCCAGATAGAAGAAAGGAATGAGATAGAGAGTGAAATAGCCCTGGTCTGTTTCTACTAACCCCCGGCCCCCTACTTAAAAGGGCATCATTTTCTCCAGCCTCTCCATATTCTAATTCATTGATAAATGCAATCCTTTCATCTGGAACATCGAACATAGAACAGTACAGCACAGTACAGGCCCGTCGGCCCACGATGTTGTGCCGCACCTTTAACCTACTCTAAGATCAAACTACCTACATACCCTTCATTCTACTATCATCCATGTACCTATCCAAGAGTCGCTTAAATGTCCCGAATGTATCTGCTTCTACTACCACCGCTGGCAGTGCATTCCACGCACCCACCACTCTCTGTGTAAAGAACCTACCTCTGACATCTCCCCGAAACCTTCCTCCATCACCTTAAAATTATGCCCCCTGGTGATAGCCCTTTCTGCCCTGGTAAAAAGTCTCTGGCTATCCACTCTATCTATGCCTCTCATTATCTTGTACCCCTCTATCAAGTCACCTCTCATCCTTCTTCGTTCCAATGAGAAACGCCCTAGCACCCTCAACCTTTCTTCATAAAACATACCCTCCAGCCCAGGCAGCATCCTGGTAAATCTCCTCTGCACCCTCTCTAAAGCTTCCACATCCTTCCTATAATGAGGCGACCAGAACTGAACACAATATTCGAAGTGTGGTCTAACCAGGGCTGTATAGAGCTGCAGCATAACCTCGCGGCTCTTAAACTCAACCCCCCTGTTAATGAAAGCCAACACACCATACGCCTTCTTAACAACCCTATCAACTTGGGTGGCAACTTTGAGCGATCTATGGACATGGGCCCCAAGATCCCTCTGTTCCTCCACACGACCAATAATCCTGTCTTTTAGCCTGTATTCTGCAATCAAATTCGACGTTCCAAAATGAATCACTTCACACTTTTCCAGGTTGAACTCCATCTGTCCCTTTAATTCCTGTTTCCTAATCCATTGATGTTTCACAATGTACTGAACTGTCCCAATCCATTGATATAACTCAGTCCATAGAATTTCCCAATCCACTGATATTTTCCAGTCCATTGACTTTCCCAATCCATTAATGGTTCCTGTCCATTGACATTCCCAATCCATTTATATTGCCTGTGATTTCAAAGCAACTGTGGAATACAAATAGTATCAGTATTATCAGATACATCGAGACGAGGTGCAATAGCCAACTGGACATATGTCAGGTTGAAAAAGAAAAAAACACTGGCTCGATATTTGTCCAGTCTATCACTGGATCTGAACTCTCAACCTACTGTTTTTCTATGGGTCTGCTGACTTGTATATGTGAAGAACCATTGGATGTTTCTCAATCCTCTGACTTTTCTCATTCTTGTGCCATATTTGTTCCTTTGGGTTCACCAGTGAAGAAAATTATTCCCTATTACATTTGGTGAAGACTTTAATAACATCACATCCTTGTGTCTCACCATCTCAGGTCAAACACCCTCCAGAAACTTTAAACATTTAACTATTCTGCTGGAAACATTTTCAAGGGTGCAGCCATTCCTTCATTATGTTTCCTTCTTTGACATGTGATTGACAAATATATGTGTAATGGAGAGAGAGAGAGTGTGAAAAAAAGAGAGAGAGAGTGCGATAGAAAGTTAGAGGACCAGCTAAAGACAGATAGAGAGAGAGAGGCAGAGAGAGGTAAAGCGATAGACATAGAGAGAGAGAGAGAAGGAGAGAGAGTCATTGAGTCATGGAGTCACTACAGTACAGGAAGTCATTTTGCCCATCAAGCCCATGTAACTCAATCCATTCAGTCCCATTCCCCCGCTCTATCCCCACAGCTCTGTAAGTTATCTATACCTGTCATATTTATTATAATCTTGTACATGACGATCAAATCTCCCCTCAATCTCCTTTGCTGCCGGGAGAACAACCCCAGCTTCTCCAACCTAACCTTACAGCTAAAATCCCTCATGTCTGGAACCATTCTGATAAATCTCCTCCACCCTCTCAAGGACAGTCACATCCCTCCAAAAGTGTGTTGACTAGAACTGGATGCAATTCTCTGGTTGTGGCCCAACTAGAAATTTATACAGATTCAGCATAACTTCCCTACTTTTGTCCTCAAAACATCTATTTATGAAGGCCAAGATCCGATATGCTTTGCTAACTATTTTCTCAATGTGTCCTGCCACCTTCAAAGAACTATGCATATGAATCCCCAGGTTTTAATTCCTAAAAATATGCTTCATTCATATAAATCTGTAAAAAATGCATTACACAACAGTTCAAAACAGCACCAAGTTGACATTCCAAAAAGTGCAAAGGAAATCAGTTTTCTTCAATACAGGAGTGAGTTGCCTCACAACCCTTCCATTCCATTTTACCTGACATGGACATTTTCCAGCAAACCCATGTCTGGTGTATACAGCACGAGGGGTTTCCCATGGGTCCAGCTGCTCAGTTCACTAGGGCGGGGGGACCTTACACAGTGGTCTTTCCCCATTGAACCTTTGCAGTGGCTACCCCAACCTTTGTGTGTCCCTCAGCACGTAGTCCTGGACCTTGGAATGTGCCAGTCTGCAAAACTCGGTCGTGGACAACTTTTTGCGCTGCAAGACCAGCAGGTTTCGGGCAGACCAAAGAGTGTCTATCACCAAATTGATGGTCCTCCAGCAGCAGTTAATGTTTATCTCGGTGAGCATCCCTGGGAACAGCCCGTCGAGCACAGACTCCTGTGTTACAGAGCTGCTTGGGATGAACCTCGACAAAAACCACTGCATCTCTTTCCACACCTGCTTTGCAAAGACACATTCCAGAAGGAGGTGGGCAACTGTCTCTTCCCCACCATAGCCACCTCGAGGGCCGCGTGTGGAGGGGGTGAGACTTCGGGAATGCAGGAAGGATCTGACAGGAAGGGCTCTTCTTACCACCAGCCAAGCTACATCTTGGTGCTTGTTTGAAAGTTCTGGTGATGAGGCATTTTGCCAAATGACTTTGGCAGTCTGCTCGGAGAACCATCCGACCGGATCCACCATCTCCTTTTACCGTAGGGCCTTGAGGACATTCCGTGCAGACCACTGCCTGATGGATTGGTGGTCAAAGGTGTTTTCACGCAGAAACATTCCCACGAAGGATAGCTGGTACGGTGTGGTCCAACTGGATGAAGCGATCCGCGGCAATGTGACCAGACCCATTCTTCACAACACCTCAGCACATAGTGACACTTGGTGTTTGTGTACTGCGGCTCGACACACAGCTTGATGCAGCTGCACACGAAGGTGGTCATCAGGATGAGGGCGACGTTGGGTACATTTTTCCCACCCTTGTCCAGAGGTTTGACCATCGTGTCCCTCCCGCCCTGGTCCATTTTAGATCTCCAGATAAAGCGGAAAATGGCTCAGGTGACTGCCACAGTGCAGGAGTGGGGTATGGGCCAGACCTGCGCCACGTACAGCAGCAACGAGAGTGCCTCGCACCTGATGGCCATTTTCTTACCCACAATGGAGAGAGATCGCTGCTCGCACACACTCAGTTTATTGTGTACCCTGGCCACTCGCTCCTTCCAGCTTTTGGAGCAGGCCCCGGTCCTTCCGAACCGTATCCCCAGCACCTTCAGGTAGTCTGACCTGATGGTGAAGGGGACAAAGGATCGGTCGGCCCGGTTCCCAAAGAACATGGCCTCACTCTTGCCATAGTTGACTTTGGTTCGAGCTGGTCCCAGATGTTCATCTGTCTGCGAGGGGATGGTGGAACCGAGCAGAAGACAGCGACATTGTCCATGTACAGGGAGGCTTTTACCTGAGTGCGTCCACTGACTGGGATTGTCACCCCTCTTTTGCCTGCATCCTTCCTAATGGACTCTGCAAAAGGTTCAATACAGCAATCAGACAAGACAGGGGAGAGAGGACAGCCCTGTCTGACTGCAGATTGGATCAGGAAACTTTATGATTCCCACCCATTGATTGAGACAGCACTACTGATGTTTGTGCAAAGCAGCTGGAACCAATTGCAGATTCCCTCCCCAAATCCCATTTTGGAGAGCACGTCCATCATGAATGTGTGCAATATCCCGTCAAAAACCTTCTCCTGGTCCAAGCTGATGAGGCAGATATCCATATCCCTGAGTAGTGTGAGACTATCAGAGATCTTCCTGCTGAGTACAGTGCAGGTCTGGTCAGGGTGAATCACCAACTGCAGACCAGACTTGACTTGACTGGCGATGACTTTGGACAGAATCTTGTAATCTACATTAAACAGTGAGATGGGCCGCCAATTTCTGATTTCCGCCCTCACCCCCTTCCGTTTGTCGATGAGGGTGATGATGCCTTTCCTCATGGATTCTGACATGCTGCCGGCCAGGAGCATAGTCTCGTATACTTCCGGCAGGTCTGGGCCGACCCAGTCCCACAGGGCCGAACACAACTCAGCCGGTAAGCCGTCGCTTCCGGGAGATGTACTCGTCTCGATGGACCTGATGGCCTTTCTCAGCTCGTCCAGAGTTAGCGGCTTGTCCAGTCTCTCCCTCATGCTGTCTTCCAAGACCTCTGTGATAGATGACAGGAAGAACTGGGAAGCCGTGCTGTCTGTGGGCTTCGCGTCTTACAGCCCAGCATGAAAGGAATTGCTAATCTTTAATTTTTGTTTGGAGATTCAGCACTGAAACAGGCCTTTCGGCCCACCAAGTCTGTGCCGACCATCAACAACCCATTTATACTAATCCCATATTCCTACCACATCCCCACCTGTTTCTATATTTCCCTACCACCTACGTATACCAGGGGCAATTTATAATGGCCAATTTACCTACCAGCCTGCAAGTCCTTTGGCTTGTGGGAGGAAACCGGAGCACCCGGAGAAAACCCACACAGAGACAGGGACAACTTGCAAATTCCACACAGGCAGTCTCCAGAATTGAACCCGTATCGTTGGATCTGTGAGGCTGCGGTGCTAACCACTGCGCCACTGTGCCGCTATGTCAGACTGCGAAGACCTTACTGAGCCATCCTGTTCCTTCAAGCTGCTGATCACAGAGCTCTCTCTTTTGGAAGAAGAAACGCGAGCACGTCTCATCCTGCTCAATGCAGAGGACTCTGGACCGGAAGATGATCTTGGAGGCCTCCGTGGCAAAGAGCGAGGCCTGCTGGTTCTTCACCTCTTGGAAGTCCTCCTTGACCTCGACCCCCATCGACTGCAGCCAGAGCAGATTTTGCATTCTTTTCTGGAGTCAGGTCATTTCCCTCTGTCTCTCTCTCGCCCTCTGAACACCTTTGAAGAGAAAGAACCTTTATCTTAATAACCTTAATAAAAATGTGCAGCCTGCATGGGAACTTTCATGGTCTGATAGATTGGAGGGAATATTGACCGTGATCTCTTTAGTCCCCTTGTGGTCCATTGTGAAGTCAGGTTCAGTTCTCAAACTGCTTCATTCTGCTTAGGCCAGGGGTCTGCAACCCTCAGCTCCGGAACAGAATGGGGTTCTTCAACATCTCATTGTGGTCGCCAACCTAAAAATCGTTAAGTCTAGAAAATAAGAGCCATGTTTTTATTGTGGGGATAAAGGGCTACACTTTATGGTTTCAAATATTTATTCTAATGAAAAACATCATTCTGCTCCAAATAAACCATTCACGTGGTTATAGCTACACCCTGGTTATACATAAAATAAAAGCAAAATATTGCGGATGCTGGAAATCTGAAATAAAAAGCAAGAAATGCTGGAAATACTCAGCAGGTCTGGCAGCATCTGTGGATAGAGAAGCCGAGTTAACGTTTCAGGTCATTGACCCTTCTTCAGAACTGGCAATTATTAGATATGTAAAAGATTATAAGCAAGTAAAGCGTGGGGTGGGGCAAGAGATAACAAAGGAGGTGTAAATAGGACAAGGTCACAGAACAGCTGACCAGAAGGTCATGGAGCAAAGGCAAACAATATGTTAACGGTGTGTTGAAAGACAAAGCATTAGAACAGATAGGGTGTTAACGGACTGAAAATTGAACAGCAGCAAGTATAAACATGAAAAACAGTGGGTAAGCAAACTGAACAAACTAAGATGAAAAAAAATAAACATACAAAAAAAATGTAAAAAAGAAAAAATAACGAAAAATTAAAGTAAAATGGGGGGCCGTTCATGCTCTGAAATTATTGAACTCAATGTTCAACATTAATTGGGATAGTCATCGCGTTAAGGGCTTAGATGGAGTGGAGATCTTAAAATGTATACAGGAGAACTTTTTAGCTCAATATGTCGAGGATTTTTTTTTTATTTCCAAAATATACTTTATTCATAAAAATCTGGAAAAAATACATGACAAAACAGTTTCAAACAGCACCAAGTCAAAATATACAAACAGAGCAAAGGAGGTCAGTTGTCTTCAATACAGGAGTGAGTTGCCTCACAACCCTTCCATTTCATTTTTCATGCCATGTACATTTTCCAGCACACGAAAATTTTCCCGATACAGTTCGAGGGATTTCCCATGGATCCAGCCCCTCCGTTCAGCTTGTTGGGGGGACCTTACACAGTGGTCTTTCCCCATTGAGCCTTTGCTGCAGCTGCCCCAAGCTTTAGTGCGTCCCTCAGCATGTAGTCCTGGACCTTGGAATGTGCCAGTCTGCAACATTCGGTCGTGGACAACTCTTTGCGCTGGAAGACCAGCAAGTTCAGGGCATACCAAAGGGCGTCTTTCACCGAATTGATAGTCCTCCAGCAGCAGTTGATGTTTATCTCAGTGTGCGACCCTGGGAACATCCCGTAGAGCACAGACTCCTGTGTTACAGAGCTGCTCCATTGCTTTTTCCAAAGTATCAGACTCAGAATGGTGTTTCAAAGGAAGAGAAGGCAAACAATTACTTCCCGGTGGCCTGAAGGAAGGCAACTGAGCGGCGGGGTGAAGCGTGTTGATATCCTTTCAAGGGTAATATGCACATGAGCATTGCAGGCCCTGGATACATGCAGTATTTTCTTGAAAGGTCTAATAAATTATACAGGGCAATAGCTGCGAAGAATTACCATGTCAACGCAGCATCAGATTCTGAATAGCGTGACAAGATGATTTATACAACTGTGTATTGAAACCGTAAGAGGTGGTGTTTGATGTCAGGTGTCAGTGTGTGACAGTTCAAAGCATCCTTACCTAACATAGAAAAAACTATGATCCAAAAAAAAAGTCAAAGTAATGCAGTGGTTTTTCTCTTGGTTTATTCCAAGCAGCTTGATAACACAGGAGTCTCTGGACTGTTCCCAGGGACGCACACTGAAACAAACATCAACTGTTGCTGGAGGACTATCAATTCAGTGAAAGACACCCTTTGGTCTGCCTGAAACTTGCTGGTCTTCCAGTGCAAAGAGTTTTCCACGACCGAATGTTGCAGACAGGCACGTTTCAAGGTCCAGGACAACGTGCTGAGGGGCGCAGCTTGGGGCAGCCGCAGCAAAGGTTCAATGGGGAAAGGCCACAGTGTAAGGTCCCCCCACCAAGCTAAACTGAGGGGCTGGATCCATGGGAAACCCCTCGAACTGTATCGGGAAAATTCTGTGTGCTGTAAATGTAAAATGACAATGAAATGGAAGAGTTGTGAGGCAACTCATGATTGTATAGAAGGAAACTGATCACCTTTGCACTGTTTGTATTTTCTGACTTGATGCTGTTTTAAACTGTTTGGGAATGTAATTGTTACAGATTTTTATGAATAAAGTGTATTTTGGAAATAAAGAATAAAGATCCCCCAGGATGAGGCTAACCTATTGTACTGTGGGTTTGCTGATGCCTGTGATGTCTTCAAATGTGGGATACTCAACTGCAGAATTTGTGATAGTTGGGGGTCTGCTTTTGCGCTCACCCCTGATTATATGAATCAAAAATAGAATTTACTCGCTGTTGCTGGACAGTGTTTCTGCTCCCAAATATTTTTTGCTATAAACACTCGTCCTCGTTTCTTCGCAGCTCCAAGTACACACTTCTCCACCTCAATGCTTGGACTTAGCTGGCAGGGGAGAGACCGTGATCAGTGGCGTTTGATAATGCAGGTGCTGTTTTTGTGTTTTTTTGGGGGGGTGGGAGGTGGTTTCAGCACCGTATTTAGGGCATTCCGCCCTTTGGGACTATAGATCTACCGTGGTGGTGGTTTCCCTGTCAGTTGAGGATTTAGTACTTGTCCCAGGAAAGCATCAAGTAAAAATGGCTGCAACCAACACCAGAGCTCCAGGCCAGGGGGTGCGTAACACCGTTAGGGTGGCAGTGAAAGATAGTGAAGGCGGTGCACCCATCGACTGCGCCTACTTCATTAAGAATTTTGTTTTTCCAAAATATACTGTATTCATAAAAATCTGGAAAAAAAAACACTGCAGCCTCACAGCTCCAGCAACCCGGGTTCAGTTCTGGGTACTGCCTGTGTGGAGTTTGTAAGTTCTCCCTGTGACCGCGTGGGTTTCCACCGGGTGCTCTGGTTTCCTCCCACAGCCAAAGACTTGCCGGTTGATAGGTAAATTGGCCATTGTAAATTGCCCCGAGTGTAGGTAGGTGGTAGGAGAATTGAGGGAAGGTGGGGATGCGGTAGGGAATATGTGATTAATGTAGGATTAGTGTAAATGGGTTGTTGGTGGTCAGCACAGACTCGGTGGGCCGAAGGGCCTGTTTTAGTGCTGTACCTCTCCATGACTCTATGACATTCCAAAAAGTGTGAAAGAAATCAGTTTTCTTCAATACAGGAGTGAGTTGCCACACAACCCTCCCAATCCATTTTACCTGCCATTTACATTTTACAGCAAAACCATATTTGGTGTATACAGCCCGAGGGGTTTCCCATGGGTTCAGTTCACTATGGCAGGGGGACCTTGCACAATGGTGTTTCCACTTTGAGCCTTTGCAGCGGCTACCCCAAGCTTTAGTGCGTCCATCAGCACGTAGTCCTGGACCTTGGAATGTGCCAGTCTGCAACACTCGGTCGTGGACAACTTTTTTGCGCTGGAAGACCAGCAAGTTTAGGGCAGACCAAAGAGTGTATATCACCAAATTGATGGTCCTCCAGCAGCAGTTGATGTTTATCTCGGTGAGCATCCCTGGGAACAGCCCGCAGAGCACAGACTCCTGTGTAACCGAGCTGCTTGGGATGAAACACGACAAAAACCACTGCATCGCTTTCCTGCTTTGCAAAGACACATTCCAGAAGGAGGTGGGCAACTGTCTCTTCCCCACCTACTCAGCAGAGATGACATCTGTTATTGAAGCAAAAAGCAGAACCGACCTGATGCACAACATGAAACCAGCAGCCGGAACATTATATGACTTGAAATTAGCCAAGGCTGTTGTGCAAAAGACAGTGAGACACTGCACAAATAAACACTGGACACAATCACAAATGTAACAATGCTTTCAAAAGCAAATCTCCCGAGTATGCTCACACTCGTCAAGCAGAGGTGACTTTGCTGGCTCAGGCACGTTTGCAGGATGGAAGATGACACATTCTCAAGGGTATTCTGTATGGGGAGGTTGCCGGAGACAGAAGACCAGTTAGATGCCCAAAGCCCCACTTCAAGGATGCCTGCAAGCAGGACATGAAGGCCTGAAACATCGATTTTCACACATGGGAGACACTGGCCAACAACAGAGGGAAATGGTGATATTACCCCTGGACTGGTGTGTGCGTCACCATGACGATCGGTGACGACAGCAGCTTGACAGCAGGTGCCAACATGGAAAACAGCAACACCTGATAATCCCACCTCATATGTGCCACTTGTGGAAGAACCTGCCTCTCACAGATTGACATCTTCAGCTATCGGTCAAAGTGCACCATGGGAAACTATCCCATCACCAATGGATTTGCTGCACGTCCATCATCTCACGTAGAAGGAAGGATAACGACGACGACATCTACAACCAGGGCGGCCCATCGTGCCTGTGGCAGCTCTTTCATTTCCTTTCAACTATTTATCGAAATTCCCTTTTCAACCTTATGATTGAGTCTCCTTCCACCATCCTCTCAGGCAATACATTCCAGACCAAAAACAACAACAATTTGTGTGTAAATTTATAGAGCACCTTTAACGTAATACAGCGTACCATGGCACTTCACAGGCGTGTCGGAAAGCAAATTTGGACCCCAAGCCACACAAGGCCGTATTAGAGCAGATGGCCAAAAGCTTGGTCACAGAAGTAGGCTTCCATGAGTGTTTTAAAGGAGGGAAGAGAGGTCGAGAGGCGGAGAGTTCAGGGAGGGAAATCTCAGGCTTCGGGCCTGGACAGCTGATGGCACAGCAGCCAGCGGTGGAGCGATAAAAATCAGCGATGCTCAAAAGACCAAAATTGGAGCAGGGCCAGAATCTCGGGGGGTGTGAACCCAATAAAATCCGGCCCTTTGTATCCCCCTCACAACTTACATTCCCACCGAGCTTTTTATTATCAATCAATTTCCCTCTTGCAGTTCTATTTCACACCAAGAGATGTCAGTCTCATGCCATTTCACAGCAAGCTGCAGACAAGCTTCCTTCACTGCCAGTCCAATACTGTGTTGAGTGAACAAGGATGTGTGTGGTGTACAGTGTGTGGTATGCAGCAAGGTTCGACTCAAACCAAAGAAGCTGCATCACTCCAAGCGGAAGGGCCGCCTGCGCATCAACACGAGCAGAATTTCTTATCCACAGCTGTTACGTAAGTTTCTAAATTCACTGGACAAAGTCCTTCAAAACACTCCTACAGGGGATGCATTGACCAAGTGGGCCCACATCAGAGATGCCATCGATGACTCAGCTATGATCACCTATGGCAAACGTGTGAAGCAGAATGCAAACTGGTTTCAATCACACTTTGAAGAGCTGGAACCTGTCATAGCCGCTTCGCGCATTGCACTGTTGAAGTACAAGAAAGCCCCCAGTGAGTTAACATCCGTCGCTCTTAAAGCAGCCAGAAGCGCTGCACAAAGAACAGCCAGGCACTGTGCAAATGACAACTGGCAACACCTATGCAGTCATATTCAGCTGGCCTCTGACACCGGAAACATCAGAGGAATGTATGATGGCATTAAGAGAGCTTTTGGGCCAACCATCAAGAAGATCACGCTACTCAAATCTAAATCAGGGGACACAATCACTGACCAACGGAAGTAAATGGAATGCTGGGTGGAGCACTACCTAGAACTGTACTCCAGGGAAAATGTTGTCACTGAGACCGCCCTAAATGCAGCCCAGTCTCTGCCAGTCATGGATGAGCTGGACGTACAGCCAACAAAATCGGAACTCAGTGATGCCATTCATTCTCTCGCCAGCAGAAAAGCACCTGGGAAGCACAGCATTACCCTGAAATAATCAAGAGTACCAAGCCTGCTATACTTCCAGCACTCTACGAACTGCTTTGCCTGTGCTGGGATGAGGGAGCAGTAACACAGGACATGCGCGATGGCAATATCATCACCCTCCATAAGAACAAGGGTGACCGCGGTGACTGCAACAATTACCGTGGAATCTCCCCGTTCAGGATAGTGGGGAAAGTCTTCACTCAAGTCGCTTTAAACAGGCTCCAGAAGCTGGCTGAGCGTGTCGACCCTGAAGCATAGTGTAGCTTTCGAGCAGAGTGATCCAACATTGGCATGCTGTTCTCCCTTTACCAGCTACAGGAGAAATGCCGTGAACAACAGATGCCCCTCTATATTGCTTTCATAGATCTCACCAAAGCCTTTGACCTCGTCAGCAGAAGTGGTCTCTTCAGACTACTGGAAAAGATTGGATGTCCACCAAAGCTACTAAGTATCATCACCTCATTCCATGACAATATGAAAGGCACAATTTAGCATAACGGCACATCATCAGACCCCTTTCCTATCCTGAGTGGCATGAAGCAGGGCTGTGTTCTCGCACCTACATTGTTTGGGATCTTCTTCTCCCTGCTGCTCTCACATACGTTCAACCCTTCAGAAGAAGGAATTTTCCTCCACACAAAATCAGGTGGCAGGTTGCCTGTCTAAGAGCGAAGACCAAAGTACGGAAAGTCCTCATCAGGGAACTCCTCTTTGCTGACGATGCTGCATCAATATCTCACACTGAAGAGTGGCTGCAGAGTCTCATCGATAGGTTTGCGGCTGCCTGCAACGAATTTGGCCCAACCATCAGCCTCAAGAAAAAGAACATCATGGGACAGGACATCAGAAATGCTCCATCCATCAATATCGGTGACCAGGCTCTGGAAGTGGTTCAAGAGTTCACCTACCTAGGCTCAACTGTCACCAGTAACCTGTCTCTCGATGCAGAAATCAACAAGTGCATGGGAAAGGCTTCCACTGCTCTGTCCAGACTGGCCAAGAGAGTGTGGGAAAATGGCGCACTGACACGGAACACAAAAGTCCAAGTGTATCAAGCCTATGTCCTCAGTACCTTGCTCTCCGGCTGCGAGGCCTGGACAACGTATGTCAGCCAAGAGCAACGTCTCAATTCATTCTATCTTCGCAGCCTCCGGAGAATCCTTGGCATCAGGTGGCAGGACCGTATCTCCAACACATCCCCAGCATATACACCCTACTGAGCCAGCGGCACTTGAGATGGCTTGGCCATGTCAGCCACATGGAAGATGGCAGGATCCCCAAGGACACATTGTACAGCGAGCTCATCACTGGTATCAGACCCACCGGCCGTCCATATCTCCGCTTAAAAGACGTCTGCAAACGCGCTATGAAGTCCTGTGACATTGAACACAGGTCGTGGGAGTCAGTTGCCAGTGATCGCCAGAGCTGGCGGGCAGCCATAAAGGTGGGGCTAAAGTGTGGCGTGTCGAAGAGAATTCGCAGTTGGCAGGAAAAAAGACAGAAGTGCAAGGGGAGAGCCAACTGTGTAACAGCTCTGACAACCAATTTTATCTGCAGCAACTGTGGAAGAGTCTATCACTCTAGAATTGGCCTTTATAGCCACTCCAGGCGCTGCTTCACAAACCACTGACCACCTCCAGGTGCTTACCCATTGTCTCTCGAGACAAGGAGGCCAAAAAAGAAGATTCTTCCACCTCTCTGAGATTTGCCTACATATTTTCTCCTCTATCTCTTCCTGTCTGTTTAGAGGCCTGGAGTACACTCCCAGCTCAGTGATTGTCCCCTTTTTGTTTTTAAGTTCTACCCATTTGGCCTCATTTGAGGAATTTCTAAGATATCATCCTTCCTTACTGCAGTAATTGACTCCTTGATCAACAGTGCAATGCCACCTCCTCTTTTACCCCCTCACCTGTCTTGCCTGTAGATTCTGTACCCTGGAATACTGAGCTGCCAGTCCAGCCCCTCCCACAACCATGTCTCTGTGATCGGAATAAGATCATAATCCCATGTGCTAATCATCGCCCTCAATTCATCTGCCTTATTAGTAAGACTCCTTGCATTAAAATAGATGCAATCCAGCCTTGCATTTTTCACTTGTGCCATAACAGGTCTATATTTGCTCTGCCTTCCAGACTGACTCAGTTTCTCTTTTAAATTTGACTGTGTTTAACACCCTACTGTAACTCCACTCTGTATCCGACCCCCCTGCCAAATTCGTTTAAACCACCCCCCCCTTACCCCCCAAAACAGCACTGGCAAACCTCCCAGCAAGTATGTTGGTCCCGTTCCAGTTCAGGTGCAACCCGTCCAACTTTTACAGGTAGGTCCCACCTTTGTCAGAAACAGACCCAGTGGTCGAGGAAATTAAGGCCCTCCCTCCTGCACCATATCCTCAGCCATGCATTCATCTGCTCTACCCTCTTATTCCTATACTCATGTGGCATTGGGAGTAATCCAGAGATTACAACCTTTGAGGTCCTGTTTTTTAATCTGCTATCTAGCTCCCTAAATTCTGGTTGCAGGACCTCATCCCTCGTTCTACCTATGTCATTGGTGCCGATGTGTACCATGACCTCTGACTGTTCACCCGCCCCCTTGTCCTGCAGCCACTCTGTGACATCCTTGACCCTAGCACCAGGGAGGCAACATACCATCCTGGAGTCACGTTTGCAGCCACAGAAATGCCTATCTGTACCTCTTATGATAGAATCCCCTATCACTATAGATCATCTACTCCTTTTCCACCCCTCCTGTGCAGTTGATCCACCTGTGGTGCCACAGACTTGGTTCTTGCTGCATTCCCCTGAGAAGCCATCTACCCCAACAGTATTCAAGGTGGAAAATCTGATAGAAAGGGAGATGGATCCTGGGGACTCCTTCACTACATGCCTAGTTCTTCTACTCTGCCTGGTGGTCACCCATCCCCTTTCTACCTGAGCAGTCTTTACCTGCGGTGTGACCACCTCCCTATATGTGCTATTCATGATGATCTCAGCCTCGCGGATGCTCCACAGTATCTCCAGCCGCCGCTCCAGATCCTAAACGTGGAATTCGAGTAGCTGCAGCTGGAGACACTTCCTGCACACGTGTTCGCCCTCGATACTTGAAGTGTCCCTGGCTTCCCACATTGCACAGGAGGATCACTCCACATTGCCGAACTGCCCTGCCATGACTTACCCTTAATTTATCCCCTTAACTTACCCAAAAATTACATTATTTACACTAGCGACCTTGATTCTCCCCCCAAAAACACGACCTCCTTTATTGAAAAAACTGTTGAACTTTCCCTTTACTTTTAGTTACTTACCCAGCTATTTAGAGTAACTCCCTAACAGCAGATACTCACCAACCAATCACCTTGCAGCCTTCCTGTGACATCACTGCTCACTTTGTTTTCAAACTCCGGCGTGCCTGGACTGCTCTCCGCTTCTCACCCGGATGGTGAGTGACTTGGCCGCGATCCTTGGGCTCAATTTATTGGTTCTGCTCTCGGCGTTCTCCCCACAGATCCAGTCCTCTCCCGGAAGATGAGTGACTGGGCCGCGATCCTTGGGCTCAATTTATCGGCTCCACTCTCGTTGTTCTCCCCACAGGTCCACTCCTCTCCGCTCCACCCCCAGAAGGAAAGTAAGTCTGGTATCTGTGACGGACAATGAGGAGAAACACAATATAAGGAGAGAGTGAAATACATTTTACTCTTTAGACGATGTTATTTATTATATTTCAGCTGCTCCTTGTTTTACAAATATTTTGGCGGGCTTTTCAAATTTGTGAATGGGTTTCAGCTCTGACAATTTGCCGCTGTCAATCTCCGCCCCATTTTCTCATTGCCCTTTGATGATCGGCGAAATAGCAGCTACCTGATTGGTGACATGAACCAGCCAATGAGATTCAGCAGACAGTAACCAATCAGAAGTAGCCGGACTGCATTCCTCCAGAAGGTAAAGCAGGGAGGTGCGGGAGGAATTCCTCACTCTTTGTGAAAATATTTGTGAGATTGCGAAAATGTCTGGAAGAGGGGCAGGGGAGAGACCATGATCCTGTCTCAGGTAAGTTTTTGAGTAAAATGGCTGTAACCAATTCTGTAACTTCAGGCCAGGGAGTGTGTAACATCGTTCGGGTGGTGGTGAAGGATAATGATGGAGATGCACCGGTTGACCGTACCTTCTTCATTAAGGAAATCCTTATTGATTGCTGTGGATTCCAAGCTGCGAACATCTTCTGCCTGCAGGACTTCCCCAGCTGTGGATATTTTGACGTGACGTCCAAGAACGTGGCGGATGCATCAAGTTCCTGAAGGTGTTCAAGGAGAAGGGAAACCAGGCGCCGCTGTCGATCCTCACAATGGAGCCGCTCTTCACACTGCCATCGCAAAGTGACCGGGTGGTGACAATTCACCTCTACAACACCCATGTTCCTGTCGTAGATGAACTCACCTTCCTCACCAGGTATGTTGAGGTGGCCGGCGCAGCACTGATGTCAAGGACCCATTTGGATTTGGAACAGTTAGCGGCAGGTCAAGGTGACCTTGAAGGTCGATGCCAACGGAGCCATCATCCATCCTCCCTCCAGCTTCGCTTTCGGGGGAAGTCGAGGCTTCATGGTCTATGCGGAGCAGCCCAGAGTTTGTCGTACCTGCGGCAAATCTGGTCACGTGGCAGCTAACTGCAGCACAGTCGTCTGCAAGAACTGCAAGAAGGAAGGCCATCAGACCAAGGACTGTGAACAGAGTAAGTACTGCAACCTGTGAGGTGGGGCAGGCCACCACTACAAAACCTGCCCAAACGGTGCCTCAGTTATGCCCAGGCAGCAAGGACCAAGGAAAGGAGAAGGAACGGCGAACACGTCTGGTGCTGGGAGGGAAACAAGCAATCCTCCCCACAGCGATGAATGTCTATCTGAGAAAGAGAAGAAAGGGGAGGCAGCTGCAACCAGCAACCGAACACCTACTCCATGCCTGGAAACTCCTCCACAGACAGAATTAATGGAGGACGAGGCAGCAGATGGACAAACAGATCAGTGGCAGGTGGTACAAAGGAAGTCCACAAAGAAAAAACCTCCAAAAAGAGAACAGGTCAACACCCAAACCAGTGGCAAGAGGAGGCTACCGTCTGAGACAGACTACAGCAGCTCCTCCTCACTGGATGAGCAAGGGCTGGAACAATGGCACCTCCAAAAGAAGCAGCAGAACTCAAAGGAGCTGGAAGATAAAGCCCCCCAGCTCCGGGGCACTGGAAGCTGTAACGAGCCCAGCGCACCCCAAACCAAAAGCAAAGAACCCAAGTAGATGCTCAGTGCACCCCAGCTCCGGGATACCGAGAGCAGCGAAGTGTCCTGCGCACTCCAGCTCCAGCTCCGGGAAGTCAGGAATAGTGATGTCTTCGAGGAGGGACCGAGGGGAAAGACACCAACGGCAGAGGACAACCCAAGCCTTGCTGCCTACAAGACCCGCCCCCCACCCGCCGATGTCACCCCAGTGGAACAAAACCCTCATGAATAACCATGAGTGGTTTCTGTGCTCAACGAATGTGAACCAGCTTGTGTACACGATGGGTATGCAGGAACATACTCAAGGACTGGGACTAGCAAGGACACCTGGTGTGGGAAGCAACACCCAACTTTATAGTGGATATAAAGATTGTTTCAATTAACATGCATTGTGTTAAATCTACCACGTGATGTGTTTCAACCTTGGATGACTTCGCAAAGGTCAAAGCCGGCGTACTGTTTTGTCAGGAGTGTGGAATCCTGCACCGCAGCACTCACAGGCAATGGTCACGAGGGTGATCCCATGGGACATCGATCTGGTCCAGGGGAAATGATTCCTGTTGCTCCGGCCTGGGGATTCTGCTGCGGGAAGGCAACTTAACCATCTCTGAAGTTAAGATGCTGGTGGGCGGTCGCCTTCTCGTAGCAGATGTCATGACAACAATGCTCCGCTCCATTTAAGCAACGTGTACGCCCCAGTCCAATGCAGCGAGTGGCTGACCATCCTCCAGCAGCTCCCACTGCTGCTGGCGACATCCAGGCCGGTCATTCTTGGAGGTGACTTCAACTGCATCATTGATGCAGCTGGACGATCTGGCAGTGACGACAGAAAACTGGACGCTACGCCCAGATTCTTAAAGTAAACAGTATAAAATGTCAAACTGCACAATGTCTTCAGCAAACCTGCAGACAGAGAGCAGCGTAGATACACCTGGTCAAGATCGGACGGGTCTGCCCGTTCCAGGATTGACTTCCTGTATGTGTCCCCTGCTTTCACGGTCAGATCCACCGACGTCAAGCCGGTGTTCTTCTCCGACAACTGCCTCTTACTGGTTGACTGTCACTTACAGGATGACCAGCGGGTTGGCAGGGGGACATGGAAGCTCAATGCTACACTGCTGACCTCAGAGAACATTGAGGAATTCAAAAGAGATTGAAAAAGCTGGAGAACAGTGAGACACTCTTTGAGTATCCAGTGAACTGGTGGGAAGTGATCAAGGAGAACATCAAGAGGTTCTTTATCTCCAAAGGTGTTCAGAGGGTGATAGAGACAGAGGGAAATGTCCCAACTCCTGAAAAGAATGCAAAATCTGCTCCGGCTGCAGTCGATGGGGGTTGAGGTCAAGGAGGTTCTCCAAGAGGTGAAGAGCCAGCAGGCCTCGCTCTTTTCCACGGAGGCCTCCAAGATCATCTTCCAGTCCAGAGTCCGCTCCATTGAGCAGGATGAGACGTGCTCGCGTTTCTTCTTCCAAAAGGTACACAGAGAGAGCTCTGTGATCAGCAGCCTGAAGGAAGAGGATGGCTCAGTAACGTCTTCGCACTCTGACATACTTAGGATCAGCAAACCCTGTAATGCTGGGCTGCACGATGTGAAGTCTATGGACAGCATGGCCTCCCAGTCCTTCCTGTCATCTATCACAGAGGTCTTAGATGACAGCATTCAGGAGAATCTGGACAAACCGCTAACTCTGGACAAGCTGACAAAGGCCATCAAGTCTTTTGAGACGAAGAAAACTCCCTGAAGCGACGGCTTACCAGTTGAGTTGTATTCGGCCCTGTGGTACTGGGTCAGCTCAGACCTGCTGGAAGTGTACGGGAGTATGCTCCTGGCCGGCGGCATGTCAGAATCCATGAGGAAAGGCATCATCACCCTCATCTACATGCAGAAGGGGGAGAGGGCAGAAATCAGAAATTGGCGGCAAATCTCACTGCTTAATGTAGACTACAAGATTCTGTCCAAAGTCATCGCCAGTCGAGCCAAGTCTGCTCTGGAGTTGGTGATTCACCCTGACCAGACCTGTACTGTACCCATCAGGACGATCTCTGATAGTGTCGTGCTACTCAGGGATACGATCACCTGTGTACGGGTCAGGAGGGTGGACACCTGCCTCATCAGCCTGGACCAGGAGAAGGCTTTTGACAGCATATCGCACACCTACATGATGGACGTGCTTTCCAAAATGGGGTTTGGGGAGAGAATCTGCAATTGGATCAAACTGCTCCACACAAACATCAGTAGTACAGTCCAAAAAATTGGGTGGGAATCAGAAAGTTTCCAATCAAATGTGGAGTCAGACAGGGCTGTCCTCTTTCCCCTGCCTTGTGTGTTTGCTGTATCGAACCCTTTGCTGAGTCTATTAGGAAGGATGCGGGCATAAGAGGGGTGACAATCCCAGGCAGTGGAGTCACTCAGGTTAAAGCCTCCCTGTACATGGATTATGTTGCTGTAGTCTGATCGGATCTGCAGTCCATTCGCAGACTGATGAGCATCTGCGACCAGTTCGAACTGGATTCGGGAGCCAATGTTAACCATGAGCAAGGCCATGTTCCTTGGGAACTGGGCTGACCGATCCTTTGTCCCCTTCACCGTCAGGTCAGACTACCTGAAGGTGCTGGGGATATGGTTTGTAAGGGCCGGGACGTGCACCAAAACCTGGGAGGAGTGAGCAGCCAGGGTACAACATAAATTGAGCATGTGGGAGCAGCGTTCTCTCTCCATTACAGATAAGAACCTGGTCATCAAGTGTAAGGTGCTCACGTTGTTGCTGTATGCGACGCAGATCTGGCCCATACCCCACTCCTGCGCTGTGGCGATCACCCAAGCCATTTCCCGCTTTATCTGAAGGTGCAAAATGGACAGGGTCCGGTGGGACACGATGTTCAAACCTCTGGATAAAGGCGAAACAATGTACTCAACGTCGCCCTCAACCTGATGGCCTCCTTAGTATCTGGCTGCATCAAGCTATGCGTAGATCCCCAGTATGCAAACACCAAGTGTCACTACGTGCTGAGGTTCTATCTGACCTCGGTGTTGTGAAGGATGGATCTGGTCACATTGCCACGGAACGCTCCATGAAGTTGGACTGTGCGTTCGTGGAAATGTTTGTGTGGAAAAACACCTTTGACCACCAATCCATCAGGCAGTGGTCTGCACGGAATGTCCTCAAGTATATTTTTGGAAAAGAAAAGTCTGGAAGAGGAAAGACCGGCGGGAAAGCTCGTTCCATGGCCAAGTCTCGCTCCTCCCAGGCTGGACTGCAGTTCCCGGTGGGCCGTGTTCACAGCCTCCTGAGAAAGGGTAACGATGCTGAGCGTGTGGGTGCCGGAGCCCCTGTCTATCTGGCTGCTGTGCTCGAGTATCTGACCGCTGATATCCTCGAGTTGGCCGGTAACGCGGCCCAGGACAACAAGACGTCCCGCAACATCCTCAGACACCTACAGCTGGCTGTCCAGAATGACAAGGAGCTCACCAAGCTGCTGGGAGGGGTGACCATCACTCAGGGCTGGGTGCTGCCCAAGAAAACCAGCGCTCCGGGCACCAAAACCAAGGCAATCTGCAAGGATTTTAGCAAATAACCAAAGGTTCTTTTCGGAGCCACACACAGTATCATTCTTGTAAATCTCCTCTTTACTCTCTCCACAGCAATTATGTCATTTCTGTAATGTGATGACTAGAACTGTACGCAACACTCCAGCTGTGGCCAAACCACCGTTTTAAACAGTTCTCGCATTGCATCCCTGCTTTTGTCAACCAAGAAAGGAAAGCATTCCATATGCCTTCTTCACCACTCTATCTACCTATCCTGTCACTTTCAGGGACCTGTGGACATGCACTCCAGTGTCTCTCACTTCTTCCACCCATCTCAATATCTTCCCGTTTATTCTGTATTCCCTTGCTTTGTTTGCCCTCCCCAAATGCATTACCTCACACTTCTCCAGATTGAATTCCATTTGCCACTTTTCCACCCACTCAACTAATCCATTCATATCATTCTGAAGTCTTCAGCTATCCTCCACAATATCAATTACACGGCCAATTTCTGTGTCATCAGCAAATTTCCCAATAATAGCTCCCACATTTAATTCCAAATAATTAATATATACCACAAACAGCAAGGGACCCAACACTGAGCCCTGTGGAACGCCACTGAAAACCGCTTTCCAATCGCAAAACCATCCGTTGACAACTATCCTTTGTTTCCTGCCACAGAGTCAATTTTGGATCCAACCTGCCACATTCCCCTGTATTCCATTGGCTTTCATTTTACTGACCAATCTGCCATGTGGGACCTTATCAAATGCCTTCCTAAAATCCATGCAAACCACATCCACCGCACTATCCTCATCAATGCTCCTTGTTACTTCCTCAAAAAACTCAATCAAGTTAGTCAGACATGACCTTCCCTTAACAAATCCATGCTGACGATCCCTGATTAATCCATGTGGTAGTTTATCCTGTCCCTCAGAATTGATTCTAATAATTTACCCACCACCGAGGTCAGACTGACCGGTCGATAATTATTTGGCCTATCCCTCACATCCTTTTAAAATAATAGTACAACGTTCACAGACCTCCAATCCTCCGGCACCTCCCCCATATCCAGTGAGGATTTGAAGATGATCCTCAGCGCATCCACTATTTCCTCCCTGGCTTCCTTTAACAACCTCAGATGCAAACCATCCGGCCCTGGTGATTTATTCATTTTCAAGGATGTCAGACTCTCTCGCAGTTCCACTCTGATTATGCTTATCGTATCTAATATTTCACACTCCTCTTCTTTTACTACAATGTCTGCATCATCCCTCTCCTTTGTGAAGGCAGAGGCAAAAAACTCATTAAGAACCCCGCCCACATCTTCTGGATCCACACAGAAGTTCCCTTGCACATCTCTGATAGGCCATACCCTTTCATTAGTTATCCTCTTGCTCTTAATGGACTGATAAAACATCTTTGGAGTTTCCTTCAAGTAGTTGCATCCAGTCCACATCCACCAAATCACCTCTCAGTTTTGTAAAATTTGCCTTCCCCCAATTTCGAACTTTTACTTTTAGAGCTGCCCTGCCATTACTTAGATTTACAAACTCATTATTGCTCGTGTAATAAGTGTAATAAGTAGAATAATTTACCAGTTACTCACCGATCAGCTTCTTCCCCTGTACCATGGAGGCTGAAAAGGCAGAAAAGAAAAGAGAGACCAAAGAGCACCTCCTTCCCCTAGTCAGTGAAGTCCCTCACACATCAACTCACAGCTTTGCACTCTGTCCAAACAGCACTTTCTAATTTGTAATTATTAAAGAATTACACTAACTAAAACATTAGTAACCTGACCAATTGCAAGGTAGCTATTTGAGGGTTTTTAAACAAAGAGCTTTTTTCATTATCCTGATTTCAGGCCCCACTCGGGAGACTTGCTTTTGATTCCAGGACACTGAGGGCAGGGTGCTGCCGAATATCCAGGCCGTGTTGCTGCCCAAGAAAACCAGCGCTCCAGGCACCAAAACCAAGTCAATCTGCCAGGATTTTATGAAATACCCAAAGGCTCTTTTCAGATCCACCCACAGTATCTGAAAGGGCTGATTACTGTCTGAAGTCTGCTGTACCCACACTTCTGTCTATCCCTCTTCATCCAGAACAACCAGCGTCATCTTCCATTCATTTCACCATCATGTGTTTAACTCGCTTCTCCTGAAAGACAGTCAGATATCAATGTAATAATGAAATGATCTGTGTCAGTGCTGGCCATTTCCCTGTCCTGATTTCAGGCCCCACTCTGGACACTTGTTTCCCATTCCAGGACCTTCTTGTATTAATATTCAGCACCACCTGTCAGTCAGAAACTTGTCTCAATGAACCGATCCTTTTACTGAACTTCCAACTGCTGCTGCCTATTTCTCGAGGGAAAGAGCTGCTCACTGTGTAAGGATGTGAGGGGAATGTAACCCGGCTGCTGGTGAGAAGGTCCCGTCTTCTCAATCAAAAGCCTTTTATTTTACGACAGTGATTCCCAGATTCCCAGCTGGTCGGTTGAGGATTTTGTTTTCACAGAAATAACTTGTTAAATACAAATCTGATTCCAACACGTCAGTAACAGGAAAGAATGGGAACGTTTTAAAAGGATGAAGCAACTATTTCAGTGGCTTCTCACTGTCCCCCTGAAGCCTGTGTGAAGGGGAATTACCAAAAGTCTGTAATTTATTACTTCCACACCGAGTTTGAGTTATTTGTCACATGAAAGATTGCTGAACGGAGTCTTTTACTGGGATGAGAAGTTGACAAAAATTGGCAAAATAAAGCTGTTCATAAAATAGCACCAGCAATTTGAGTCGGTAAAAGCGAAATTGTGTTTTAAAAGATTATTTGAACCGCTACGGGAAAATAGATTTTTATGTACTTTTCCAGTCGATCACTTCTTTTCCATTGTGAAATTGGCGGCTTTCACAAATTCAAATATTCTGCCAGGTTGACAGGTTCAACCAATGATTTTTTGTATTTTGTGCTTCGAGGTTCTCTGATTGAATCATTCAGATGAGCTAATGGCTGTGTGGCCTAATGGATAAGGTGTCTGACTTCGGTATATTCCATGATGTTATCAGATGATTGCAGCTTCCAGTCCTGCCACGGTCATTTTGACCCAAAGGGATTATGCAGGGCTTTGGGGATCGAGTCGGGGACTGAACAGATTGGAAACCCGACATGGACTTAATGGGGCGAATGGCCTCCTCATGTGCTGTCACTGACTTTATGAGAAGAGGGTGACCAATCAGAAGTGGGCTGGGGTTACAGCGGGCTCAAACTGCAGGAATTCCAGGTCCCTGAATGACTGAGATGAAACTGATCAGTTTCACTGCAGGAAACACCGTCTCGAGGGAAATAACATCGCAAATAATTCCATTTGACTAATTATTCAATTATAAAACAATGGGTAGATGTGAAGGTGCGATGTTACTTTTCACTGTGAGGGGAGAATCCGCCATCTGGGTAAATCAGCAACTTTATAACATCGTCTGTACGTTTGGAAAAGAAACGATGAAAACTCTCCCCATAACCCTGGTGCGGTGGAAAGGCTCAATTCAGAGATTGGAATGTAACGAGAGCACAACATTAATCATTAACTGATATTTCCGGCATACAACACACCCCAGCTCCCGTTCCCATGTCACTGCTGTCCCTATAAGGCGGTGGGTGACTCTGAAAAGAGACTTTGTTTTGTGTTTCTGCAGGAAAGCCACAGAGATCGTCCCAGGCAGTGAAACTCATCGTCCCAGAATCTCCATACCAGATTGAAACAGAAAACACAAAGACTGTGAGAAAGTTCCAGAGAGTTACTGAGCATTAAAACCAATTAAATAAACCAATTCTGGAGAGATGTTGGTGCAGCTTTTTCAGAGAGATTGTGGGTGGCTCTTCAAAGAGCCGTTGTGTTTCGAGTGTTTTCACTACATGGTGGAGCTTTAATTGGAGTTGATGTACTTGGTCACTCACTTTGTCCCTTCTCACATTCCGAGCGCTTTGTTGGGTGCAAATGTTTATTCAGGCAGTTTCAACAGCTCAGAGCCGACATTGAGTCAGAAACCAGAAATGGGAGTCCGGGACACAGACAAGGAATTGAGGCCGAACCTTTATAAATCTCAATGGTTATAGGCCTCAGCTAGAACGTTGTGTCTAATTCCATGCTCCACACTTTAGCAGGAATGTCAAGGCCTTAGAGAGGGTGCAGAGGAGATTTACTGGAATGCATCAGAGATGCAGGAATTCAGCTAATGTGTAAAGAATAGGGGTCTGGGGTGTGTGAAGCTGGGGTCCTTCTCCTTAGAGCAGAGATGTTAATGGGGCAGTTAATAGTTGTGTTCAACATTGTGAAGAGTTTTTATAAGAACAAAGAAGTTTGACTGCAATTAGACAGAGCCTCGGTGAGATCACACCTGGAGCACTGTGTACAGTTTTGGTCCCCTTATCTAAGGAAGGATATACGAGCCTCAAAGGAGGTGTATCAAAGTGTCACTCGATTGCTTCCTGGGAAGAGGGGATTGTCCTCTGAGAAGAGATTGAGTAGACGAGGCCGATATTCCTCAGAATTTAGAAGAGTGAGAAGTAATCTTACTGGCACCTAAAAATCTTAAGGGACTTAACAGGGTAACTGCTGGGAGGATGTTTCCCCTGGCTGTGGAATCTAGAACTAGGGATCACAGTCTCAGTATAAATGGCTCAATCATTTAGGACTGAGAAAAGGAGAATTTCTTTTCACTCAAAGTATTGTGAATCTTTGGAATTCTCTACGCACAGTGGTGAGCACCGCAGCCTCACAGCTCCAGTGACCTCGGTTCCGTTCAGGGTATTGCCTGTGCAGAGTTTGCAAGTTCTCTCTGTGACCGCGTGGGTTTCCACCGGGTGCTCCGGTTTCCTCCCACAGCTAAAGACTTGCAGGTTGATAGGTAAATTGACCATTGTAAATTGCCCCTAGTGTAGATAGGTGGTAGAAGAATGGTGGGAATGTGGTAGGGAATATGGGATGAATGTAGGATTAGTATAAATGGGTGGTTGTTGGTCGGCACAGACTCGGTGGGCCGAAGGGCCTGTTTCAATGCTGTATCTCTCTGTGACTTTAGAGATGTGGATGCTCAATCATTGGGTATATCCAACAGAGAGATCGATAGGATTTTGGATACTAAGTGAATCAAGGGATCTGTGCTAGTGTGGTAAGATGGAGTTGATGTCGGAGATCAGCTGTGATCTTATTGAATGGCAGAGCTATTTCAATGGGCCGAATGGCCTACTCCTATTTTTTATGTAAAGTTCCATTCCTCTCAGGGAATATTTGGTTTTCAAAAAGAGAAATACTGCACACACTGGAAATCTGAATAATAACAGAAGATTCTGGAAACACTCAGCAGTTCCAGCAGTATCTGTGGAGAGAGGAAGGTAGGAGCAATGTTTCAGGTCTATTGAAGGGTCACAGAACTGGACCACTAACCCTAGCTTCTCTTCTCCACAGTTGTTTCCGGACCGGCTGAGTGTTTTCAGTATTTTAGGCTTTTTCTTTCTGTATTTCATCCTTTTCCCATTTGACTATTTGCTGTGAAACTTTCAGCGTTGTGCTCAATACTTTGTGTCGTTGTGTTTTCTTTATTTGAAGTAATGTAAATAGTATCCTGAAATGAATTTGCCAAATGGTTGGGCAAATTATTACAACCAGTTTTTGAGCAAGTTCTCCACATGCACAGTGAAGGATTCCTTCATATTTGCGAAGACCATACAGGACTTGCATATCGATAGCAATGCCGTGTCCATGTGTCATTTGACATTGCTAGCCTATTCACCAATGCACCACTTCAGGAAGCCAAAGATATTTGCACTGCAGTGCTATATCATGGCGATCTAGACCCGTCACCATTGTGTGAATCAGTATTCATTGAACTTATGAACTCGGCAACTAGCACAGTTGAGTTCAGTTTTATTGACACCATGTATCGCTGGTGTTGCCATGGGATCCCCTCCAGGCCCAGCTCTCACAAACATCTTTGTTGGATTCCATGACAAACCTGTTTTTAAGGGAATAACATCTAACCTCCTACCTCTTGCATATTTCCAATATGTAGATGATACGTTTGCTATATTTGAATCCGCAGCTGCATGAAATAACTTCCTTGCACGTCTTCATGGGCTCCATCCTGCACTCAAATTCACCTTTGGAATGGAGCTGTCAAATGAGCTCCCTTTCCTTGATGTACTAGTTGAGAAATCTGCGAAGTGGTTCTCTACCACGGTCTACCACAAGCCTGCCTTCACTGGTCAATGCACGCGTTGGGATTATTACAGTTCCACGCGCTATAAGATTGGTCTTATCGACAACCTCATAAATAGGGCTGAGCCATTTGCTCACCATGCAAGCTTGATGCTGAAATAGGGCGAATCAAAGACATCCTGCATTACAATGGCTACACTGATCAGATCATTTCTCACTGTATATCGCACAAACTTATAAACGGGCTGAAGGCCGTCATTTTGAGCCCTGAAAAGTGCCCAGTCACCCTCAAATTACCCTGTAAGGGTAATATATCCCCAGTATTTGAGTAACAGGTGAAGCTCACTGTTTCCTGCTGTTACTATGCAGGAGCAACAAGTGTGGTGTTCACCACTAACAGGATGCTGCTGTCAAGCAAAAGAGACGTCCTGCCTATCACACAAATAAGTAACGTGATATATGAATTTCAATACCAGTGTGATGCTAGGTTTCTAGACCGTACATCCCAAAACTGGCGGATTGTATCAAATAACATGTCCCTTCCGCTGTTCGCAATGGGCCCGACACAACCTACCCGTGATTGCAAAACTCAAAACACAGTATCCAACATGAGATGTGATTCCACAATAGGACAACATTTGCTAAATAATTCTCAGTGTGCTAAGAATTACACTGACAACCGATTTAAGACTTTCAGTACGGCTCGCAGTGTGGTGCACTGGTGTGTGCTATAAACTACATATATTAATACACAGGGCCCTGTTCTTTGCAGACAGAAGGAACATGCACACACATTGTGCCAGTTTCAGCTAAACAAAATATGTGACAGCCATTCACTGGCTCATTCCACAGGGCAATGCCTTGACCAATCAGAGTCAAGCTGCCTGGTTTAAATTTCAAACGAAGCTGGGCAGTTATCTGTCAGTTACCACAAACTGATGCATTCTGAATGGCAATGCCTCGACCAATCAGAGTTCACTTGCCAACCAATCAGCACTCTCTTCTCATACAGAAGAAAGTTGTTGTTTTCCCTTAAATTGGTATTCTTGTGGATTGCCATGCTGAGTGCAAGAGGAAAACAACTGGCTACCAAAGTTTGGACAACATGTCACTATTTTCACGAAATGATTACTTTTATTTTCAATATAAAAATATAAAGCAATATGAGTGTAACATTTACAGACAAATGCTATTACCTCACATTGCCTGATTCTTTCACACTGACAGACTATGTGAACTACTGTCCCGATTTTGCAGTTCTCACTTCCAGTTAGCAAATGTCAGCAATCTGTGATACAGTGCAGTTTACAGACCAGACCGTCAATCACAACATGCAATAATTGTTCAGCTTATGTTGGACTGGTGGGATTTTGAAATACTAGGAATTGAGATGAGCTGTTATTGCATTTAATTATTTGTTTCATGGGATGTGGACGTCGCCAGCCAGGCCAGCATGTATTGTCCATCCCTAATTGCCCATGAGAAGGTGGTGGTGAGCTTCCTTCTTGAACCACTGCAGTCCATGTGGGGTAGGTACACCCACAGTACTATTAGGAAGGGAGTTCCAGGATTTTTACCCAGTGACAGTGAAGGAATGGCGATATAGTTCCAAGTCAGGATGATGTGTAGCTTGGAGGAGAACTTTCAGGTGGTGGTATTCCCATGCATCTGCTGCCCTTGTCCATCTAGGCAGCAGAGGATGCAGGTTTGGAAGGTGCTGCCTGAGTAGCCTTGGTGCATTGTTGCAGTGCATCTTGTAGATGGTACACACTGCTGCCACTGTACGTGAGTGCTGAAGGGAGTGAATGTTGTGGACGGGGTGCCAATCAAGCGTGTTGCTTTGTCCTGGATGGTGTCGAGCTTCTTGAATGTTGTTGGAGCTGCACCCATCCGGGCAAGTGGATAGTATTCCATCACACTCCAGACTTGAGCCTTGTAAATGGTGGAAAGGCTTGGGGATTCAGGAGGTGAGTTACTCACCGCATGCTTCCTACCCTCTGACCAGCTCATGTAGTCACAATATTTATAAGGCTACTCCAGTTCAGTTTCTGGTCAATGGGAACCCCCAGGAAGTTGATAGTGGGGGATTCAGCGATCGTAATGCCGTTGAATGTCAATGGGAGATCGTTAGAGTCTCTCTTGTTCGAGATGGTCATTGTCTGGCACTTGTGTGGCGCGAATGTTACTTGCCACTTATCAGTCCAAGCCTGAATATTGTCCAGGTCTTGCTGCATTTCTACATGGACCTCTTCAGTATCTGAGGAGTCGCGAATGGTGCTAAATTTTGCAATCATCAGTGAACATCCCCATTTCTGACCTTATGATTGAAGGAAGGTCACTGATGAAGTAGTGAAGAAAGTTGGGCTGAGGATACTACCCTGAGGAACTCCAGCAGTAATGTCCTGGAGCTGAGATGATTGACCTCCAACAATCACAACCATTTTCCTTTGTGCTAGGTACGATTCCAACCAGTGGAGAGATTTCCTCTTGATTCCCATTGACTCCAGTTTTGCTCTGGCTCCTTGATGCCATACTCAGTCAAATGCCACCTTGATGTCAAGGGCAGACACTCTCACCTCACCTCTTGAGTTCAGCTCTTTTGTCCTTGTTTGAACCAAGGCTGTAATGAGGTCAGGAGCTGAATGGCCCTGGCGGAACCCAACTGAGCGTCACTGAACAGGTTATTGCAAAGCAAGTGCCACTTGATAGCACAGTCGATGACATCTTCCATCACTCTACTGATGATTGAGAGTGGACTGATGCGGCAGCAATTGGCTGGGTTGGGTTTGTACTGCTTTTTGTGTACAGGGCATACCTGGGCAATTTTCCACATTTCCGGGTAGATGCCAGTGTTGTAGCTGTACTGGAACAGCTTGGCTCGGGGCGCGGCAAGTTCTGGAGCACAGGTCTTCAGTACTATTGCCGGAATATTGTCAGGATCTGTCGCCTTTGCTGTATCCAGTGCCTTCAGTCGTTTCTTGATATCACGTTGAGTGATTCGAATTGGCTGAAGACTGGCATCTGTGATGCTGGGGACTTCAGAAGAAGGCCGAGATGGATCATCAACCCGGCACTTCTGGCTGAAGATTGTTTCAAATTCTTCATCCTTGTCTTTTGCACTGATGTGCTGGGCTCCCCCATCATTGAGGTTGGGGATATTTGTGGAGCCACCTCCTCCTGTTGGTTGTTTAATTGTCCACCACCATTCATCATTGGATGTGGCAGGGTGTAGATCTGATCCGTTGGTTGTGGGATCACTTAGCCCTGTCTATTACATGCTGCTTCTGCTGTTTGGCATGAAAGTAGTCCTGGGCTGTAGCTTCATCAGGCTGACGCCTCATTTCAAGGTATGCCTGGTGCTGCTCCTGGCATGCCCTCCTGCACTCTTCATTGAATTAGGGTTGGTCCCCAGCTTGTTGGTAATGTTAGAGTGGGGGGATATGCCGTGCCATGAGGTTATAGAATGTGGTTGACTGCAATTCTGCTGCTGCTAATGGTCCACAGCACCTCATGGAGGCCCAGTTATACATTGCTAGATCTGTTCAAAATCCACCCCATTTAGCACAGTGGTAGTGGCACACAACACAATAGATGGTATCCTCAATGTGAAGACAGGACATCATCTCCACAAGGACTGTGCAGTGGTCACTCCTACCAATACTGCCATGGACAGATGCATCTGCGGCAGGCAGATTGGTGAGGATGAGGTCAAGTATGTTTTTCCCTCTTGTTAGTTCCCTCACCACCTACTGCAGACCCAATCGAGCAGCTATGTCCGTTGGGACTCGGCCAGCATGGTCAGTATTGGTGCTACCGAGCTACTCATGGTGATGGACATTAAAATCCCCCAGCCAGACTACATTCTGTGTCCTTGCCACCCTCAGTTCTCCCTCCAAGTGGTGTTCATCAGTCTCTCGCTGTCTCTTGCTGGTTTGCTCAGTACCTTTCTCTGTCTGTTCCTTTCTGAGTCCTGATAATCTCTTCCTGGTTTTCTGTGTGTCTTTCTCTGCCTGCCTCATTGTCGGTGCTGTTACTCAGTGTCCTTGTGGCATTGTGCAGTGAGGGTGAGTCCGTCAGCACGTGTGTTGCTGTGTCCGGGATTCTTGAGAAATCCGACGACAATCCTGTTTTGATACAAACATTGGGGAAATGAACATATTTCACTAATGGGCAGCTGAAATTTAAAACAGCAGTTAGCAGAGTGGCGCAGCGGAAGCGTGCTGGGCCCATAACCCAGAAGTCGATGGATCGAAACCATTCTCTGCTATTTATATTTGGTAATAGTACATCAGTTCACTTTCAAAACATCAAGTATTTCTCCAGAATAACAAGATGCTTCCAAAGGCACTCTATCTGCAATCAGCTTTATCCTTCTCGGGAACACATTAATCAGCAACAAATCACTTTTGCTCACACGAACACAAGCTGCAAACACGGACCAGCCGAGTCTCTCCCACTTTGTCAACCCCTTCCTGCAGAGCCTCCTCTCCACCACCAGATGGTGATGTTGGCCACAATAAAACCAATACAAATGGTCACAGTGAGGAGACGGTCAGTCACAGAAAATAAAACAATAACAGGGAAAACCTTTACACAACAACAGGGTACATCTTTACACAATAGAAAACATATTTACACACCCGGAAATACCTTTAGACAGCAGGGAGAATACAATCATACAAATGCCTTGTTTCTCCATCTCAGTTTCGTTGTCTGTCTCTCTCTCTCCGTTCCTCACTTTTGCTTCCTCACAGTCTATTAGTTTTCTGTGTGCTTTTCTCTTTGTCCCCTTGTCGATGGTGTTACCCAGCGTCCTTGTAACATTGCGTAGCCAGGCTGAGCCTCCCAACACCTGTGTTATAGAACATAGAACAGTACAGCACAGTACAGGCCCTTCGGCCCACGATGTTGTGCCGAACCTTGAACCGACGCTAAGATAAAAACTACCTACATACCCTTCATTCTACTATCATCCATGTACCTATCCAAGAGACGCTTAAATGAATCTGCTTCTACTACCACCGCTGGCAGTGCATTCCACGCACCCACCAATCTCTGAAAAAGAACCTACCTCTGACATCTCCCCGAAACCTTCCTCCATCACCTTAAAATTATGCCCCCTGGTGATAGCCCTTTCCACCCTGGGAAAAAGTCTCTGGCTATCCACTCTATCTATGCCTCTCATCATCTTGTACCCCTCTATCAAGTCACCTCTCATCCTTCTTCGTTACAATGGGAAAAGCCCTAGCACCCTCAACCTTTCTTCGTCGGACATGCCCTCCAGTCCAGGCAGCATCCTGATAAATCTCCTCTGCACCCTCTCTAAAGCTTTCACATCCTTCCTATAATGAGACGACCAAAACTGAACACAATATTCCAAGTGTGGTCTAACCAGGGCTTTATAGAGCTGCAGCATAACCTCGCGGCTCTTAAACTCAATCCCCCTGTTAATGAAAGCCAACACACCATCCGCCTTCTTAACAACGCTATCAACTTGGGTGGCAACTTTGAGCGATCTATGGACATGGGCCCCAAGATCCCTCTGTTGCTCCACACTAACAATAATCTTGTCTTTTAGCCTGTATTCTGCATTCAAATTCGACGTTCCAAAATGAATCACTTCACACTTTTCCAGGTTGAACTCCATCTGCCACTTCTCAGCCCAGCTCTGCATCCTGTCAATGTCCCGTTGCAACCTACAACAGCCTTCCACACTATCCACAACTCCAGCAACCTACGTGTCATCGGCAAACTTGCTAACCGAGACTTCCACTTCCTCATCCAAGTCATTTATAAAAATCACAAAGAGCAGAGGTCCCAGAACAGAACCCTGCGGAACACCACTGGTCACCGAGCTCCAGGCTGAATACTTTCCATCTACTACCACCCTCTGTCTTCCATGGGCCAGCCAATTCTGTATCCAGACAGCCAACTTTCCCTGTATTCCATGCCTCCTTTCTTTCTGAATGAGCCTACCATGGGGAACCTTATCAAACGCCTTGCTGAAATCCATATTCACCACATCCACTGATATTCCTTCATCAGCGTGTTTTGTCACATCTTCAAAGAATTCAATAAGGCTTGTGAGGCATGACCTGCCCCTCACAAAGCCATGCTTACTGTCTCTAATCAAGCTATGCTTTTCCAAATAACCATAAATCCTGTCTCTCAGAATCCTCTCCAATAATTTGCCAACTACCTACGTAAGACTGACTGGTCTGTAATTCCCAGGGTTATCCCTATTCCCTTTCTTGAACAAGGGAATAACATTTGTCACCCTCCAATCATCTGTTACTACTCCAGTGGACAGTGAGGACGCAAAGATCATCGCCAAAGGCATTGCAATCTCTTCCCTCACTTCCCTTAATATCCTTGGGTATATCCCGTCTGGCCCCAGGGACTTATCTGTCCTCATGTCTTTCAAAATTTCCAGCACATCCTCCCTCTTAACATCAACCTGTTCGAGCATATCAGCCTGTTTCAGGCTGTCCCCACAAACGACCAGGTCCCTCTCACTAGTGAATACTGAAGCAAAGTATTCATTTAGGACCTCCCCTACCTCCTCCGACTCCAGGCACAAGTTCCCTCCACTACCCCTGATCAGCCTTATCCTCACTCTGGCCATCCTCTTGTTCCTCACATAAGTGTAGAACGCATTGGGATTTTCCTTAATCCTACCCGCCAAGACATTTTCGTGTCCCCTTCCAGCTCTCCTAAGTCCATTCTTCAGTTCCTTCCTGGCTACCTTGTAAACCTCTAGAGCCCTGTCTGATCCTTGCTTCCTCAACCTTAAGTAAGCTTCCTTCTTCCTCTTGACTAGCTGTTCCACATTTCTTGTCATGCAAACTTCCTTCACCCTACCATCCCTTCCTTGCCTCATCAGGACAAACCTATCCAGCAGTCGCAGCAAGTGCTCCCTAAACAACCTCCACATTTCTGTCGTGCATTTCCCTGAGAACATCTGTTCCCAATTTATGCACCCCTGTTCCTGCATAATAGCATTGTAATTCACCCTCCCCCAATTAAATATTTTCCCATCTCGTCCGCTCCTGACCCTCTCCATGACTATAGTAAAGGTCAGGGAGTTGTTATCACTATCACCGAAATGCTCTCCCACCGAGAGATCTGCCACCTGGCCTGGTTCGTTGCCAAGCACCAAATCCAACATAGCCTCCCCTCTAGTCGGTTTATCTACATATTGAGTCAGGAAACCTTCCTGGACACACCTGACAAAAACTGCTCCATCCAAACTGTTTGCACTAAGGAGGTTCCAATCAATATTAGGGAAGTTGAAGTCACCCATGACAACAGCCCTGTTACTTCTGCACCTTTCCAAAATCTGCCTCCCAATCTGTTCCTCCGAGTCTCTGTTGCTATTGGGGGGTCTATAGAAAACTCCCAATAAAGTGACTGCTCCTTTTCTGTTTCTGACTTCCACCCATAATGACTCAGTAGACAAACCCTCCTCGAGGACCTCCCTTTCTGCAGCTGTGATACTATCCCTGATTAACAATGCCACTCCCCCACCTCTTTTACCTCCCTCCCTATTCCTTTTGAAACATCTAAATCCCGGAACATCCAACATCCATTCCTGCCTCTGTGATCTCCAAGTGTCCGTAATAGCCGCAACATCGGAGCTCGAAGTACTGATCCATGTTCTAAGTTCATCACCCTTATTCCTGACACTTCTTGCATTAAAATAGACACACTTCAACCTATCATACTGGCTGAAACTTTGCCCTGTCAACTGTCTAACCTTGTTCACAGACTCTCTGCACTCTGTATCTGCCTGTTAAACAGCTACCCCATCTACCTATCCATAGCTCCGGTTCCCATCCCCCTGCCAAACTGGTTTAAACCCTCCCGAAGAGCTCTAGCAAACCACCCGCCCAGGATATTGGTGCCCCTCCAGTTCAGATGCAACCCGTCCTTCTTGTACAGGTCCCACCTTCCCCAGAAGGTATCCCAATGATCCACATAACTGAAGCCCTCCCTCCTACACCAGCTCTGCAGCCACGTGTTCAGCTGCACTCGCTCTCGCCCTCCCTCCTACACCAGCTCTCACTAGCACGTGGCACCGGTATCAATCCTGAGATTACTACTCTGCTCATCCTGCCTTTTAGCTTCCAACCTAACTCTTATATTCGCTTTTCAGGTCCTCATCCTTTTTCCTAGCTATGTCATTGGTACCGATATGTACCACGACTTCTGGCTGCTCCCCCTTCCCCTTAAGAATCCTGTAGACTCGATCTGAGACATCCCTGACCCCGGCACCCGGGAGGCAACATACCATCCGGGAGTCTCGTTCGCGACCACAGAATCTCCTGTCTGTTCCTCGGACCATTGAATCTCCTATCACTATCGCTCTCCTATTCTCCACCCTTTCCTTCTGAGCCACAGAGCCAGGCTCAGTGCCAGAGACCTGGCCGCTGTGGCTTTCCGCTGGTAGCTCCCCGCCCCCAACCGTATCCAAAACAGAATACTTATTATTGAGGGGAACGGCCACAGGGGTTCCCAGCACTGTGTGTCTATTCCCTTTCCCTCCCCTGACGGTCACCCAGCTACCTTTATCCTGTGACTTAGGTGTCAGTACTTCCCTATAACTGCTCTCCATCATCCCCTCTGCCTCCCGCATGATCCAAAGTTCATCCAGCTCCAGCTCCAGTTCCCTAACGCAGTCTGTGAGGAGCTGGAGTTGGGTGCACTTCTCACAGGTGATGTCAGCAGGGACACAAGTGGTGACCCTTACCTCCCACATCCTGCAAGAGGAGCATGCAACTACCCTAGCTTCCATCCCCTCTGCTCTAAATTGACAACAGAGAATAAAAAAATATAAAGGAAAACCTTACCTTACCAAACCCTCCACACAAGAGTCCTTTTTTTTGGTTGGAGGAGGAGGATGGGTGGGAGACACTACACGTGTAGTGTTTCGGGTTTAGCCACTGCCCGAATATATAAGTTCACTTACCCAGCAGTCCCCGTGTCCGCGTCGGCCGAATCGGCAGGTGAATCGCCACTTTATAGTGAAACTTAACTTCCCGGCTGCCCCCTGGCTCGCACTATCCTCTGCAGCCTGCAGCAGAGGGCGCAGTGGAAGTTTATTCACACAATTAATTCACCAGCGCAATATTTACTGCTATCCACAATCACACCACGCTTCATCTTAACACGTTTTAATCTTAATTTACATCAACTTCTTCATTCCAATAAACACTTCAATTTGGAACAGAGCTTCCAAATCACCTTTATTCACAAACCCGAACACAAGCTGCAAATGCTGCAAACACACACCAGCCCAGACTTTCCCCTTTCTGTCAACCCATTCCTGCATCACTGCCTCTCCAACAGTTGTTGAATCATACAATCAGTGAATGGCCAAAGCACAGAAGGAGGCCATTCGGCCTGTCTACCCCGTGCTGGCTCTCTGTGAGAGCAACTCACCTCGTCTCACTCCCCAGTCAGTTCAATTTTGGTGGTGGGAAAACTTCTCAAAAGGATAATTCGGGACAAAATTAATAGTCCCATGGACAAATGTGGGTTAATTCAAGAAAGCCAGCATGGATTTCTTAAGGGAAAATCATGTTTAACTGTCCTGCTGGAGTTTTTTGATGAGGTAACAGAGAGGGTTGATGAGGGCAATGCTGTTGATGTGGTGTACATGGACTTTCAAAAGGTCTGGCAGCATCTGAAAGGTCACTGACCTGAAACATTAACTCTGCTTCTCTCTCCACAGATGCTGCCAGACCTGCTGAGTATTTCCAGCACATGTTGTTTATATTTCAGATTTCTAGCATCTGCAATATTTTGTTTTTATTGACTTTCAAAAGGAGTTTGATAAAGTGCAACACAACAGACTTGTGAGCAAAGTTATAACTCATGGAATAAAAGGGACAGTAGTAACATGGACATGGAATTGGCTGAGTGACAGGAAACAAAGTGTAGTGATCAATGGATGTTCTACAGGCTAGAGGAAGGTTTGTAGTGGAGTTCCCCAGGTGATAGTGTTGGGAACCTTGCCTTTCCTGATATATATTAATGACCTAGACCTTGGTGCACAGGGCAGAATTTCAAAGTTTATGGATGATACGAAAATTGGAAGCATTGTGAACTGTAAGGATGATAGTGTAGAACTTCAAAAGGACATAGACAAGTTGGTGGAATGGGAGGACAGATGACAGGTGAAGTTCAATGCAGAGAAATGTGAATTGATTCATTTTGGTAGGAAAAACATGGAGCGAAAATATAGAATAAAGGGTACAATTCTAAAGGGGGTGCAGGAGCAGAGGGACCTGGGGGTATAAGTCATTGGTTGAGAGAGCGGTTTATAAAGCAGACATTATCCTCGGCTTTAGTAATAGAGGCATCGAGTACAAGAACAAGGAGGTCATGTTGAACTTGTATAAGACACTAGCCTCAGCTGATGTACTGAGTCCAGTTCTGGGCGCACACATTAGGGAAGATGTGAAGGCATTGGAGAGATTATGGAAAAGCTTCATGAGAATGGTTCCAGGGATGAGGAACTTCAGTTATGAAGATAGATTGGAGAAGTTAGGACTGTTTTCTTTGGAGAAAAGAAGGCTAATAGGAGATTTCATAGAGGTATTCAAAATGATGAGGGGTGTGTACAGAGTGGATAGGGACAAACTGTTCCCATTGTGAAAGGATCGAGAACGTGAGGGCACAGATTTAAAGTAATTGGTAAAAGAAGCAAAATCGACATGGGGTAAAACTTTTTCACACAGCGAGTGGTTAAAGTATGAACTGCCTGATAATGTGATGGAGGCAGGTTCAATTGAAGCATTCAAAGGGGAATTAGACTGTTATCTGAAAAGGAAGAATGTGCAGGATTATGGGGAGAAGACGGGGAAGTGACATGAGGTGAATTGCTCATTTGGAGAGTCTGTGCAGACACGATGTGCCAAATGGCCTCCTTCTGGGCAGTAACAATTCTGTGATTCTGTGATTCCAATATTCAAGTCATTTATATATATGGTGGTCCTGACACTGACCCTTGTGGACATCACTGTCCACCATCTTCCATTCTGAAAAACAACCAAATATCACAACTCACTTTTTTTTGATATTTCATCCATTTTTTAATCTAAGCAGATACTGACCCTCCTATTCCAGGAGCCTCAGTTTTGTTACCCAGACTTTTATGTGACTGTTTGTCAAACGCTTTCTTAAAATCCATACAGACAACATCCATTGCTTTCCCTTCATCAACCTTTTCTGTTACTTCATCAAAAAAATCAGTTATTTATTAACAGATGCAGCACTGAAACAAGCCCTTCGGCCCATCATGTCTGGGCCAACCAACAACCATCCATTTATATTCATCCGACATTAATCCCATATTCTCGATCACATCCCCACCATACTTCTCCCACCAACCTAAACTCGGGGCAATTTACAATGGCCAATTTACCTATCAATCTGGAAGTCCTTTGGCTGTGGGAGGAAACTGGAGCTCCCGGCGGAAACCCACGCAGTCACAGGGAGAACTCAAACTGCGCACAGACATGACCCAGAACTGAACACGAGTCGCTGGAGCTGTGAGGCTGCAGTGCTGACCACTGATCGGCCAAAATGACCATAGCAGGACTCGAACTGATAATGTTCTGACAACCTCGTTAATTACACAGAAGTCAGACGCCTTACCCATTAGGCCACACAGCCAGCAGTGAAGAAGCAGAAAGGTGCTGAACCTCTCAGTTTTCGGTCTACCCAAAACAAGTTCAAGACCTGAATAATGAACAGATTGCCTCATCAGTTCTGTGATTAATGCAATAATTAATAGACAAAGTTTTGAAACATTCCAACCCATAAATCTTGATAACAGAGAGTGTGTGGATCTCCTGACTCAGAATGTTTAATGGATACAGTCCTCAGATCCGACAAGGAACCCCTGAGCATCCACAGTGAAGACAGTATGGATGAGGAAATGTAAGAGCCGGGAGCTGAAACTCAGGGACGGCCGAGCTCTCCTGTCATTGAGCTTGTGTGTCTGCTCTGCTCGCCGCATTTCCTGCTCTACTTTGTTTCCAATGAAAAGATGAAAAGGGCCGTTCGGCTTTCCTCTCACTGAGAGCGTGTTTCACTCGGGTTAATATAACCCGGGACTTTTGCTGCTGAAATGAATTCTGCAAGGTCCCAGCAAACACACCGGCTCCCTCCTTTCTCCCCTCTTTCTATCGGATTGTTTTACCAGGAGGGGCTCAATAATAACAAACCCCCTGCAGGGAATGACCGCAAATTGAGCATCTAAATGGGGCAAGTGGGCAGCATTCTGGGTTTTAGGTTCCCCCTACCCCGCCCCTCCCTCCCTCCAGTCCAAGCCCCTCTTCACTTTCTTTGGGACTTTGATGAGGGTGAAATGGGGAAAGTTCCCATTGATGTTTCAATGCTGAATTGCTGCAAAGACCTGCGCACGCGCGACATAGCCCCGCCCCCAGTGGGACGTAACAACGAGGATTAGAGCGCATGCGCAGACTTTCCCAAACCCAGTCTGTGAGGCCATTCACTCAATCAGGGGAAGATGCTTTAAATCAGCTGCTAATGGAGACGTCCCCGGCCCGGGGGAAGGGAACAAACAGCATCTGCTTCCAGCAGCCACTGCTTTGGGAGCGTGTCCGCAGATCTGCTAAGAGATTAGCATTGAGTGGCGGGAAGTTGAGGGGGAGTCGGGGAGTGTTTGTAACAGACACTGTGGAGCAGGAGCTGCTCCCGGAACATGGAGTGAGCCGGGGACACGGGGAAGGGAGAGTTCATTCTCGGACAGTGTCTGTACAGGCTCAGGGAGACACAATGGGAAGAAATCACTATTGAAAATCACTGACAATTTCACCACCCAAAGGAGAGGGAATTTTCCTGCTTTAGTTCCAGTCTCTCACTGTTTGTTGGATTGTGAACAGTGGGGGGAATATAGCCGCAAAATAACGATGTGGACAGTTAGACAAAGAACATTTATTGCAGACACCAGGTGAGAAGTGTGAAAGGCACATTTTAAATAGTGGCTGCTTGTTTTCCGTTGAAATAGAAATGTGACTGTGTAAAGGTCACTGCTCTATCGGACAGTCCCAGTCATTGAGCAGTGCAGGGCTTGTGTTGTTTCTGAATGTTACAAACTTGTTGTAAAACCACTGCAAACACCGGGCCAACAGAAGCTGAATGCTGCAGTACTGCAGAGGAGTCAGACACTGACACTGTTGGGGTTCCTGGTTTTCGTTTCGCGATTCTTCATAATGATTATTATTGGGACGATTACATTGATCGCTTTTGTATCTTCTACCTCACCAGTTCTTTCATTCCTGCAGGAAAATACATGAAGGATCCAGACTGGATGTGGTGATTCTTGGACACAAAGAAAAATGCAGTGATCTCGTTCCAACACACAGTCGGTACAGGATCACTCCCGAAGCACAGAGATACTGCCAGCTCATCAGTTCCACTGGAACAAACAAAAGAAGTAGTCAGACAGACACTGATCCCAAAGTCGAGAGACACATTTTCAATCCAACAGTCAAACAACAGCAGGAGAGACAGAAGTTGTTTCCATTTCACTCCAATTCAGTACAACTGACAGGTTGATACATCAATCGCAGTCCAAAAACAAACCCACCGTCAGATCTAAATAAACTCTGTCAACATGGTTACATTTTAAATATAAAACTTGAAACAGAACAGACAAAATTTACCTGATTGAAAGGTACAGAATGAATGCAAAGAGGATTCAAGGGGATTTGGACAGGGTAAGTGAATGGGCAAGAACATGGCAGATGGAATATAATGTGAATAAGTGTGAAGTTCTCCACTTTGGTAGAATAAACAGAAAGACAGAGTATTTCTTCAATGGTGAGAGGTTGGGAAGTGTTGATGTCCAAAGGGACCTGGGTGTCCTTGTTCATGAGACACTAAAAGCTAGTGTGCAGGTGCAGCAAGCAATTCGGAAGGCAAATGGTATGTTGTCTTCATTGAAAGGGGATTTGAGTACATGGTTAAACATGTATTGCTTCAATTGTATAAAGTCTAGCTGAGACTGCACCTGGAGTATTCTGTACTATTTTGGTTTCCTTATTGAAGGAAAGATAGACTTGTCATGGAGAGAGTGCAACAGAGATTCACCAGACTAATCCCCTGGGATGGTGGGATTGTCTCATGATGAGAGACTACAGAAACTGGGCCGAAATTCTCTGGAGTTTCGAAGAATGAAAGGAGATCTCATTGAAACGTACAAAATTCTTACAGGGTGTGACAGTGTAGATATGGATTGGATGTTTCCTCTGTCTAGTGAGTGTAGAACAAGGGGACACAGTCTCAGATTAAGGACAGGCCATTTGAGACTGAGATGAGCAGGAAATTCTTCATCCCAGAGGGCTGTGGAAGATCAATCATTGAACATATTCAAGACAGAAATCGATAGATTTCTAAATACTAACGGGATCAAGGGATATGGAGATAGCAGGAAAAATGGCGTAGAGGTAGATGATCGGTCAGGATCTGTTTGAAAGTTGGAGTAGGCTTGATGGGCTGAATGGCCAAATGCCCCTATTTCCTATCATCCTTTCAATCCCAATAATGTACATCAGAACGTTAGACCAAGTTATGCATTACATACCAGTTCAAAAATCCCACAGAGATTAAGACTGAAAGATACAGTATCAATTCCATTACTACAAAATGAAGGACTTGGAGCTTGCAGACCAGCCCATGTATAAGATTGAAAGTTATATTTTCATTCACAATCGTTTTCACAGAGCTAAATATTGAATAGCAATCCACAACTTGTACAGGACTACCAAATAAAACCTACAACTGTAAAATACAGTTAATCCATATCTTAAATTAAACACAAGGCAAATAATTATTGATACATTAAGAGAGCTGGAAACAGTGAGAGCAGAGTGGAGCATAAAGAGCCCAGGAGAGGGAGCAAGAGTTCACTCAGAGAGCAGGGAACAGCGAGAGCAGGCGTCAAAAAAGGCAAAGGAATCCACAATTAATGGGAGAACACTGAATGGTGTAGAGGAAGTGAGGGATGTTGGAGTGAATGTCCACAGATTCCTGAAGTAGCAGGACTGGTCAATAAGGTGGTTCAGCAGGTTTATGGAATCCTTTCCTTTATTAACTGTAGTATCGAATATCAGGGTGACCTGGGTGTCCATGTCAATAAGTCACTGACAGCCAGCATGCAGGTGCAGCAAGCAATTAGGAAGGCTAATAGTATGTTAGCCTTTATCACAAGAGGATTTGAGGACAGGAGTAGTGAATTCTTGCTTCAATTGTATAGAACCCTGGTTAGACCGCACTTGGAGTACTGTGTACAGTTTTGGTCTCCTTACCTTCGGCAGGATATTATTGCCGTGGAGGGAGTTCAACGAAGGTTCATCAGACTTGTTCCTCGGATGGTGGGACTGTTCTCTGAAGAGAGATTGGGGAATCTGGGGCTGTATTCTCTAGAGTTTTGAAGAATGAGAGGTGATCCCATTGAAACCCACAAAATACTTAAAGGTCGGTCGGGGTAGATGCAGCTAACATGTTTCCCCTGGTTGGGGAGTCGAAAACCAGGGGACACAATTTCAAAATAAGGGGCAAGCCACTTAGGACAGAGATGAGGAGAAATGTTGTTTCTCAGAGGGTTGTGAATCTTTGGAATTCTGTACCCCAGAGGGCTGTGGAAGCTCAGTCATTGAGTATGTTTAAAGCAGAGATTGACAGATTTGTGAATACAAATGACATAAGGGAATATGAGGAAAGTGTGGGGAAAAGGGCATTGAAGTGGATGATCAGCCATGATTATATTGAATGGCGGGGCAGGCTCGATGGGCTGAATGGCCGACTCCTGCTCCTATGTTTCGATGTTCCTAATTCCACATGATCGGCGAGACACAGCCTCAGGCCGACTTGTCGGGTGTTGTAAACAGATATCACTGCTTCTGATCTTCACCAGAACAGAGAGTGAGATATAACATTGATCATCAAACAGATTGTGAGAGAATACAACAGAATAAAACACATGGAGAGACACTGTGGAATAAAAAATAGATTTGAGTGGAATGTTGAACTTTGATTGGAATGGATAAAACACCAGAAACAGCAGATTAAATTGGGATTCTCATCATTATATTGATCTGAGACAGAAAAGAGAAACTAATGGGAAGAAGGAAGAATGGAACTGTTCAGTTTTTTTGAGTTTTTCACTCACCGATGAAAGCTGATTAAAAAAAGATGCAAATAACAGAGAATTTCACCAAAAAGGGAGATTAAATGCTGCCGAAACCTTGGATCGAAGGATGCCCCAACAGATCACCTGTTTAACTGTCTCCTCACTGGGGGATTTCAATCAGTGAGCAATATTATTCTCTACCTTTTTTTTGTTAAATGAACCCAGAACTGTCACTTGGAGTTAATATCTGCATTCCGACTCCTGAATATTTTCTGGACACATTTCCTGCTGAAAGAACTAAGAACTCTTTTCGAATTTACACAATACTATATACACATTCATGAAACCTCTTAAGCTAGCATCCTTGGTGCTGCTCTCTCTTCTCCCAAACCTCATCTCATGTGACTGTTCCATCATCACTCTGACAGTGGGAGAGGTTGATCCCACTATCTTCAGCATTAACCCTTTACATCCTTATACCACACTGTCTGTCCAAACAAATGGGTGGAGGGAACTTCCTTCATTTATTCAAACACCAACAGCTGCCACTTTAAAATCAACTCAAAGCCATCAGAGAGAGAGAGAGAGGGAGAGAGTGTGTCAGAGAATTTCCTGCATCCAGTCCTGACCCTGTCACACTCAGCAGCTGCTCACCCAGACCCCACTCTCATCAACACTGAACATTGTTACAGAGACCCTTCAAATAATGTTTATAAAAGGCGGAAAAATTCAAAGTTCATCGCAGCCGGATTGAATGGAACAAAGTTTAATATCTTCTCACCGTCTCTCAATACCCACGAGACATAGGTTTTCTTATTTAGTTCATTTGATTTTTCTTGTTCCTTTTGACAAATATTCCAAACCTCGGATCAACCCTCCTGCTTGCGTCATGTCCCAGTCTCGGTTTAAAGCAACACATAACGACACAAACACTCTGAAACATACAACGCGGTCACACTTTCCTTCAGTGAGATTAATGTCGAGCTGTTTTCCAGATTGAATGTAACTGTGAACAAATTTGTATCAAAGAAGTTGCCTTTGGCGTATCAGCACTGAATTTCTGGACAAGGAGGAACAGCCATTCCCAGCTCACATCCTTCACAAAGGCTGTTTTCTCCTGTGACTGAAATTCATCATGTAATTTGAATTCCAATTTCAAGTTCACAAAACAGAGATGTAAATGATTGATAAGGAAACTTCCAAAGCATATCACAAATGTGAAATAAGGCTCTGTTGGGAATTAAACCCAATCTCTTCTGTTTACTCGACAGGTGCTTCAACCAACTAAGCTACAGAGCCAGATCACAAATGCTTGCGTAGTTGAAATCAGAGGAGGATCTGTTTATTCTCATCACACTTCTCCACTGGTCACAACATATTTTAACTTTTCCTACTTACTGATACAGTCGTATACTCTATTTTCCCCAAAACTGAGAATGGAGGTGGAGGGGCGACATGATAGAGGTTGACAAAGTTATGAGTGGCACAGACAGAGTGGACAGTCAGAAGCTTTTTCACAGGGTGGCAGAGTCAGTTACGAGGGGACATAGGTTTGAGGCGAGAGGGGCAAAGTTTAGAGGGGATGTGCGAGGCAAGTTCTTTACACAGAGGGTGGTGAGTGCCTGGAACTTGCTGCCGGGGAAGGTGGTGGAAGCAGGGAAGATAGCGACGTTTCAGAGGCATCTTGACAAAGACATGAATAGGATGAGAAGAGAGGGATACGGTCCCCTGAAGTGCAGAAGGTTTTAGTTTAGACAGGCATCAAGATCGGCGCGGGCTTGGAGGGCCGAATGGCCTGTTCCTGTGCTGTACTGTTCTTTGTTCTTTGTTGATAGATGTGGTCACCCCACAGCGTAAGTGTATGCAGGGAGAGAGGGAATGGGTGACCACCAGGCAGTCAAAAAGAATCAGGCAGGTAGTGCAGGACACCCCGAGTGCGTCTCACTCTCCAGCAGGTATTCAGTTCTGAATACAGAGGACAATGATGCTTCACCTGGGGAGTGCAGCCGGAGCCAAGTCCATGACACCATGGGTGACTCAGCTGAAAAGGGGAGTACAGGGAAGACTGGAAAAGCCATAGTGATAGGTGATTCAATCGTCAAGGGAACAATCAGGTGTTTGTATGGCCACAGACGTGAATCCAGGAATGGAGTGTTGGCTCCCTGGTGCCAGGGTCAAGGATGTCTTTGAGCAGTTACAGAGCACCCTGAAGGGGGAGGGTGAACAGCCAGCAGTGGTAGTCCACATCAGAACCAACAACATAGGTAGATATAAGGATGTTGTGCTGCAGTCAGAACTTAGGGAGTGAGGTAAGAAATTAGCAAGCAGGACATCAAAAGTAATAATCTCCGGATTACTCCCAGTGCCACGTGCAAGTGAGTACAGGAATAGATGGATAAGACAGATGAATGTACAGGAATAGATGGATAAGACAGATGAACGTGTGGCTGGAAAAATGGTGCAGGAGGCAGGGCTTTAGATTTTTGGCACAGGTTAGACGGGTTGCACCTGAACCGAGCCAGGACGGAGTTCCTTCCAGGATGTTTTGCTAGTGCTGTTGGGGAGTGTTTAAACTAGTTTGGCAGGGAGATGGGGACCGGAAGGTAGAGTCAGATGGGACAAAATCAGAAATAAAAATGGAAGGCAGAAAATTAATGGAGTCTGGAAGAGAGAGGAAACACTGATTAGAAAATTCAAAACAAAAAACGTTGGCAGTGCTCAAGGATATCTAAATCAATGCAAGGAGTATAGCAAATGAAGCAGATGAGCTCAGGGCACAGTTAGACACATGGCAGTATGATATCACAGCTATTACAGAAACATGGCGAAAGGAGGGACAGGCATGGCAGCTCAATCTTCCTGGTTACAGGGTTTTCAGACGTGAGAGGGAAGGGGATAAAAAATTAGGGGGAGTGGCAATTTTGGTCAAAGAAACTATTACAGCTGTGAGGAGGGATGATATGTTGGAAGGTTTATCAAATGAGACCGTATAGATTGAGCTGAGGAACAAAAAAGAGGCAATCACACTGCTGGGAGTGTACTATAGACCCCTAAACAGTCAGAGGGAGATCGAAGAGCAGATATGTAGGCAAATATCTGAGAAGTGCAAGAACAATAGGGCAGTAAGAGTGGGGGATTTGTACCACCCAAACATTAACTGGGATACTTTTTGTGTAGACGGAATTGAGGGAGCAGAATTCTTGAGGTGCATTCAGGAGTACTTTTTTAGCCAATATGTAGCAAGTCCAACAAGAGAGGGTGAAGTTTTAGACTTAGTTTTAGGAAATGAAGAGGGGCAGGTGGAAGGAGCGGCAGTGGGAGAGCATTTTGGTGGTAGTGATCATAATTCAGTCAGTTTTAATATAATTATGGAAAGGACAAGGACAGAACAGGAGTTAGAGTTTTCAATTGGGGCAAGACCAACTTTACTAAGCTGAAGAGTGATTTACCGAAAGTGGACTGGAAACAGGTAATTGAAGGTAAATCAGTGTCAGAGCAGTGGGAAGAATTCAAAGGGGAGATTCCAGGGGTTCAGAGTCAACATGTTCCCACAAAGAAAAAGGGTGGGAAGGCCAAATCTAGAGCCCCATGGATGTCAAGGAGTTTACGGGTATAATAAGGTAGTAAAGGAAAGTTTATGCCCAACACAGAGAACTGAATACTACAGAAAGCCGAGAGGAGGATAGAATGTGGAGGGGGGAAATCAACATTGAAATTAGGAAAGTTAAGCGAGAGCATTAAAGAATATTGGCAATCAAAATCATGGTGAACCCAAAGATGTTTTATCAATACATTGAGAGTAAAAGGATAAATAAGGACAGAATAGGGCACAGAAAAGACCAAAAAGGTAACCTATGTGTAGAGCAGAAGATGCTGGCATTCTTCTGAATAAATACTTTGCATCTGTCTTCACAAAAGAGGGGGAAGATGCATATATTGTAGATAAGGAAGAGGGGTGTGAAGTATGGATGTGATCCATACAGAGGGAGAGAGGACATATTAATGGGATTAGTGTATATGAAAGATGATAAATCACGAGCGCCGGATGGAATGCACCTCAGGCTGTTAAAAAGAAGCAAGAGAGGAAATAGCAGAAGAGCTGATCATCATTTTCCAGACCTCACTGGATACAGGTGTGGTGATGGAGGATTGGAGGACTGCTAACGTTGTACCTTTGTTTAAAAAGGGAGTGAGGAAGATCAAATAATTACAGGACAGTCAGTCTAACATTAGTAGTGGGCAAATTATTGGAATCTATTCTGAGAGACAGGATAAAATGTTACTTCGAAAGGCACAGATTAATCAAGGATAGTCAGCATGGATTTGTTAAGGGAAGATCTTGTCTAACCAACTTGATCGAAATTTTGAAGAATTAAGAAGGAAGATAGATGAGGGTAGTGCAGTTGATGTAGTCTACATGGATGTAAATGTAGGGGGTATGTGTTTGCAGATGGCACAAAGATTGGCTGTGTGGAAAATAGCAAGGAGGATAGCTGTAGGCTGCAGGAAGATCTTCATGGTCTGGTCACATGGACAGAAAAATGGCAAATGGAATTCAATTCAGAAGTGTGAGTTGATGCACGTGGGGAGGTTAAACAAGGCAAAGGAATACACAATTAATTGGAGAAGACTGAGAGGTGTAGAGGAAGTGAGGGACCTTGGAGTAAATGTCCACAGATCCCTGAAGGTAGCAGGACAGGTCGTTAAGCTGGTAAGAAGGCATATGGAATTCTTTCCTTTATTAGCCGAGGTATAGATTTAAGAGCAGGGAGGTTATGCTGGAACTGTATAAATCATTAGTCAGGCCACAACGAATACTGTATGCAGTTCTGATCACCTTATTACAGAAAGGATGTAATTGCACTAGAGAGAGTACAGAGGAGATTCACGAGGATGTTGCCAGGATTGGAAAAATACAGCTATGAGGAAAGACTGGATAGGCTGGGGCTGTTCTCCTTTGCACAGAGAAGGATGAGGGGAAATCTTATTGAAACATACAAAATTTTGAGGTGCCTGGATAGAGTTGAAGTGAAGGGCTTATTTACCTTAGCAGAGAGGTCAGTGACTGGGGGAAACAGATTTAAAGTGATTGGTAGAAAGATTACGGGGGAGATGAAGAAAAGTTTTTTCAGCCAGAGGGTGGTGGCGGTCTGGAACTCACTGCCTCAATTCATTCAAAAGAAGTCTGGATATACACTTCAAGTGCTGTAATCTGCAGGGCTACAGACCAAATGCTGGAAGGTGGAATTAGAATGGGTGGAAAGTTTTTCATCTGGCACAGACACCGGGTGGGCCAAGTGGCCTCTTTCTGTGCCTTCAACTTTCTTTGATTCTATGATACTATAATTACCCAGCTGTTGTAATGGAATTTGAACTTGTTTCTCTGGACCATTCGTGGAGACTTCAGGATTACTCGTCCTGTAATGTCACCACAAAACCACCATACCGCTGTACGAGATATTTTACTGGTTTGTTCTGTGGATTTCAATCTGCACAAATGGAATTGATAATCTATTTCACACTGATAATGTTTGAGATGTTTTTGGCTGGTAAATAATGTGTATCTCAGTCGACTGTATTTTTAAATTCCGCAGTCTGGGTGAGTTCAGGCATCTAATTTACATCACAGTTTGCACTTTCTATCAGCATTACTTAATCTAATACTGTTTTATTTTTGGACTGGCAATGTTTAGATCAATCTACACTCATGGAATTGATACTGTATTTCAGTTTGATATTGTATGAGTTTTTAGAATGGTATATAATATTTAGATCAATCTACACGAATGGAATTGATTCTGTATCTTTCCATTTCACAGTGTGGGTGAGTTCTGAACTGGTATCTAATTTGTGTCTCAGGTTACAGTATCTTTCAGCATCTTTGAATCTTTCCCTGTAATGAATGTTGAACTTGTATGTAACTTGTATCTCAGGGTACACTATGGGGATGTTTAAACATTCTTTATCATGAATGGATGTGAACTTTGAGTATGGTATTTAATTTAAGACCGCAATTGTTGACAACGCGATCGGTAGGTGGGGCTGTTTTGGCACATGCGCAGATACAGCATGTGCCACGAAAACGTCACAGCCTGCGACTGTTGCAGCTGCCAGGACTAAAGATGGCGCTATTCAAAACATCACAGAGATGAAACCTAACAAACACGTGGCAGAATACAATGGCCGGAGTGAGAGAGTGGAGCGGGCCGGGGAGATCAGCGCGGGGGCCGGGGAGATCAGCGCGGGGGCCGGGGAGATCAGCGCAGGGGCTGTGGAGAGCAGCGCGGGGGCCGGGGAGATCAGCGCGGTGGCCGGGGAGATCAGCGCAATGGCCGGGAAAGACAGCACGGGGGCCGTGGAGAGCAGCGCGGATGCCGGGGAGATCAGCGCGGGGGCCGGGAAAGGCAGCGCGGGGGCCGTGGAGAGCAGCGCGGGGGCCGGGGTGATCAGCGCGGGGGCCGGGAAAGGCAGCGCGGGGGCCGTGGAGAGCAGCGCGGGGGCCGGGGAGATCAGCGCGGGGGCCGGGAAAGGCAGCGCGGGGGCCGTGGAGAGCAGCGCGGGGGCCGGGGAGAGCAGCGCGGGGAGAACAGCGGTAGCGGTGCCGGGGAGGGGGGGGGGGAGAAAGAGGGAGAGGGAGAGGGGGAGAAAGAGGGAGAGGGAGGGGGGAGAAAGAGGAAGAGGGAGAGGGAGGGGGGGAAAGAGGGAGAGGGAGAGAAAGAGGGAGGGGGAGAAAGAGGGAGGGGGGAAGGGGGAGAAAGAGGGAGGGTGGAAGGGGGAGAAAGAGGGAGAGGGAGGGGGGAGAAAGAGGGAGAGGGAGGGGGGGAGAAAGAGGGAGGGGGGAGAAAAAGGGAGGGGGAGAAAGAGGGCGAGGGAGAGAAAGAGGGAGGGGGAGAAAGAGGGAGGGGGAAGGGGGAGAAAGAGGGAGGGGGGGTGAGAGAGGGAGGGGGAGGGGGAGAAAGAGGGAGGGGAGAGGGAGGGGGGAGAAAGAGGGAGAGGGAGTGGGGAGCGAGAGGGAGTGGGGAGAGAGATGGAGGGGGGAGAAAGAGGGAGGGGGGGAGAAAGAGGGAGGGGGAGAATGAGGGAGAGGGAGGGGTAAGGAAGGGGGAGGGGGAGAGCTGGGGGGAGAGGGAGGAAGGGGAGAGAGTGGGGGGGAGCAGCGGAACGGAAGAGGAGTGCAGCAAAAGACTTACTGGCCAGTCCCTGGACCCGGTGACACCAAGGTCTTCGCACGCTCGCTCCCCGCGGCTCTCTACGGCCTCTCGCTTCCGGCCCTCTCCATTCAGCCGTTCCCTCCAGCTGCGGATGCCCAATCCAGTTGCTTTCCCCCCTACCCAGTTGCTTTCTATACTTCTCCTCAGTACTTCAGGCATTGCAACTGTTTGGTCCCTGCATTTTGCATGCTCCCTCTCCCCACCCCTCCCCCTCTTCAAACACCCCTCCTTCTGCCCCCCCACCATAGTTGAATATCTGAAGTGCAGTTGCAAAGTCGGGGAAATAGCATGCAAAACAAAACCTCAACAATTCTGGGTTTAATTATTGAAAAGTTTTATTAAGTTCATTAAGTATCCGAGGAACTGCTGTGCATGGATACATGAGTGTTGTGTCCAGCATTCCCGTTAGACAGACAGGCCGAGTCTCTGCTATGCACAGCTGAAGAGATTGTTCCTGGAGAGCCTTGTGGTGAATAAAAGCTTGGCTCTCTATTCCACTACTGTATTGTCCATGTGAAGAAGGCAAAGTCACAAGAGTCTGAGCTCAGTCTATTCTTGGTGAATGTTCCCCAAGCGCATCCCAATGTGCATTCCCAATTCATCCATAAATGCAATGTTCCTTTCCACATCGTGATGAGCTCCGCAGCATGATCCAGTTGCCTTCGTTGCTTGAATGCTGACTGTAAGTCTCGAGGATTGTTTTCTCGACGGCATGTTTTACATGAAAAGAAGAAAAGCAAATCAGAGTCAGAGCTTGCCTCCCTCCATCCACTGAAATTACTGTTGTGCACACCTTTTTAAGTTCTGCAGTGAAGGCACCAATTGATAACGTCGCCAATGAAGCACTTATTACCCACCTCAGATGCAGAAATCAGCACGTCCTTGCGTCCTCTCCCGCACTGCCTCCTTTGCTTGAATGCCGTCCTGAAGTGTCAAGGATTGTTTTCTCAAGGGCACGTTTTACATGAAAGAAAATAAGGAAAGAACATCAGTGTCAGAGCTTCCCTCCCTCCAATGAAATTACTGTTGAGCATGCTTTGTGTTCTGCGGTAAAGGCATGCACTGATAACACCGCCAATGAATCACTTAGTACCCACCTCAGCTGTAGGAGGCAGGATGATGTTACTGCCCCTATCTCGTGATGGTTCAATGCTGCTCTCAGGGAAAACATGAATGATGTGAGGGTGCTGGAAAAGAAGCACATTTCTTTTGGGCTATGAACATAAAGCTGGCCATTTAGCCCAGCAGTTCCCTGCCAGTGGTGATGTTACTCGTGCGTCTTTCCATCCATTCCCATTTAATCCTGCCTACGACTATCACCAGTTGTGTTCACAGCAAGAGCATTCACATTTCTGCTACCACTGGACACGGCATGCTTGTTTCTTTTAGTGCTCAGTCTCTTCTTGCTGAATGTTCCCCAAGTGCTTGACCCGTTTGGACGCCCTCTCTGCTTGACAGGCAGCAACTGGCAATTGCGGAGTCTCACAAGGCTCTGCATGGTTGTTTCAACGTCGGATGGGGTAACAGGTGGCTGTGTGTCCATGAGCACTGCCCTGATGGGTGTAGGAGCAGGTAACTGTGTGTCTATGTGCACTGCCCTGATGGGTGTAGGAGCAGGTAACTGTGTGTCCATGTGCACTGCCCTGATGGGTGTAGGAGCAGGTAACTGTGTGTCCATGTGCACTGCCCTGATGGGTGTAGGAGCAGGTAACTGTGTGTCCATGTGCACTGCCCTGATGGGTGTAGGAGCAGGTAACTGTGTGTCCATGTGCACTGCCCTGATGGGTGTAGGAGCAGGTGACTGTGTAACTGAGCAGCAAGGAGAGGGTACCGCAGGTAGGGGAAGTGGAGATTTGAACAGGTAGGCACATGTATGGTCCATCAAATCATTAGGCCAGGAGGTGAGACGCTCAGGATCAAGGGTTTGTGACACGTGACTGATGTCCAGCGCGCGGCCACCTCCATCCGAAGGTGCTTCCGGGTAATTGTTGGGCATAGTAAATGGCTCCATCTCATCAGCCAGTCCTTGCTGCCAGCGGAGAGTCTGTTGCCGCAGCCAGTCCAGTCTCCTCATGAATGCTGCCGTTCCACTCTGCAGAACGGCCTGTTGCAGCTGGTACAATTGATCTGAAAGCAAGCGGTATTTTTCATTGTGGCTGAGGGGCCTTGGCTATTCCTCTGTAATCACAATGGCAGCAGCCATGCCTGTCGTAGTTGGTGTCTGAGATGCACGCCAGCGACAATTGGGGGCGAGCCTGTCCAAAGGCAGACCCAGATGCCTCTGCACAACAACAGCACGTTTGCAGGGCAACAAAGTCTGAATGGAGAAGATGCAGCTGCAGGTAGCCTGGCCATCATGTATCTGCAGTGTGTACTGTTTGGCGCCAGAAATCACAGTCACTGTGCCTTCATCCTGCTACCTGCGGTGGCCCAGACAATGGAAATGTTTTCAGAGCAACTCACAACAAGGGCTGGAGAACATGCGGTGGCCCAGACAATGGAAATGTTTTCAGAGCAACTCACAACAGGGACTGGAGAACATGCGGTGGCCCAGACAATGGAAATGTTTTCAGAGCAACTCACAACAGGGACTGGAGAACATGCGGTGGCCCAGACAATGGAAATGTTTTCAGAGCAACTTACAAAGGCAGAGCAACTTACCTTGGAACAATCTCCTGTATCAAATAAAAATGAAGCAAGTCTCCAAAACGAATAAATAATTCAGATAAGATGCCCGACGAAACCTCCGCTCCTTCCACTTTCATAAAGCCGCGCCGAAGCTTTGACGCATGCGCAGAGGCCAAACTGGCGCGTCGGGAGGTTGACGAAATAACGCGATGACGTCATCTGCGCATGCGCACAACCTGGCCGGCAGGTTGGACCGCAGCGCATGCGCAGAGATGAATGGACTGTGTGCGCATGCGCGTACCGCGTCCTTTGCGCATGCGCAAATCAGTCCTGGAGAGTCGGACCGCAGCGCATGCGCAACGGGCATGAAACCGTCTGCGCATGTGCGCAACGCGGCGCATTCTGATGACGTTCTCCGATGAAGCAGCGTTGTCATGAATTACTTTGTTAATTTAAATGTCAGGGTACAGCATTACGTTAGATTCTGTGCCATTCAATCAATACTGTGTGCCAATTCTATCTGATATTTAATTGATATCTAAGTCTGCATTATATTTAGATTGACACATTGTATTTCAATCTGTTAATGAGGGTGCCTTTGATCAGGGATTGAGGTATCTGACTGTCAATGGGACTGAATAGGGGTGAAATGGAAACAACTTATTTCTCTCCTGCTTTGTTTGATTGTTGGATTGAAAATGTGTCTCTGGAACTCGGGATCAATGTGGGCCTGACTACTTCTGCAGTCTGAGACTATGGAACTGATGAACTGTCTATCCCTCTGTACTCTGAGTGATAATGTACCTACTGTGTGTGAGTGGAGCTGGCTGCACTGTTCCTTGTGCCTCGAGTGCAGCAACCATCACATTCATCACAATACCTTCAAGTATTTGCCTGTATGAAGAAAAAATATGTCGTAACTCAAGAACCGGGAAGGTGAAAATATCAAAGAGGTGAATTTAATTTCGCAATTAATAATCATTAAAAACACCCACAAATGAAAATCAGTGTCAGTATCTGTCTCCACTGAAGTACTGAAGCTCCCAGCTCCTGCATCACAAGTATTCTGGGCAGATCCATCCAGACAAAACACTGCACTGGGATCGTCCCAACTGCTCGATGCTCTACACATATTTCCAGCCATCCTGCTTCATATGCACAAATAAAAAAAAATAAAGCCTCAATTCCTTTCTTCCCATACAGTTGTTCCACCTCCCCTTAAATGCATCGATATTATCGCCTCGACCTCTCCCTGTGGTTGCAAATTCCAGATTCTAACCACTCACCACATAAATACATTTTTCATGAATTCCTCATTGGTTTTATGAATGTTGATTTTATATTTTTGGCTCTTGTTTCAGACACCACCACAAGAAGAAACATATCTGCATGTATTCTATAGAAGCCCTTCACTATTTCCTCACTTTTTTCATTAGTTCATGTGATGTAGGCATCACTGGCTATGCCAGCATTTATTGCCCATTCCAAATTGCCCTTGCCAAAATGGTGGTGAGCTGCCTTCTTGAGCTGCTGCTGTCCTTGAGATGTAGGAATTCCAACGGTGCTGTTTGGAAGGGAGTTCCAGGATTTTGACCCAGCGACAGTGCAGGAATGGTGATATAGTTCCAAGTCAGGATGGTGTGTGGCTTGGAGGGGAACTTGCAGGTGGTAGTGTTCGCATGCATCTGCTGCCCTTGTCCTTGTTGGTGGTAGAGGTTCCAGGTTTGGAAGGTACTGTCGAAGAAGCCTTGGTGTGTTGCTGCAGTGCATCTTTTAGCCGGTACGCACTGCTGCCACTGTGCATCAATGGTGAATGGAGTGAATATTGAAGGTCGTGGATGTGGGCAATCACACAGGCAACTTGAGTGTTGTTGGAGCTGCACTCATCCAGGCAAGTGGGCAGTATTCTATCACACTCCTGACTTGTGTCTTGTGAATGGTGGACGGATGTGGGGAAACAGGAGGTCAGTTACTCGCCGCAGAATTCCTAGCCTCTGACCTTGCTCTTGCAGTTACAGCATTTATATGGCTGGTGCAGTTCAGTTTCTGGTCAATGGTAACCAATGGTCAACGTTAATGGTGGAGGATTCAGTGATGGTAATGCCATTGAACATCAAGGGGAGATGATTAGATTCTCTATTGTTTGAGATGGTCATTGCCTGGCATTTATCTGACGCGAATGTTACTTGCCACTGATCAGCTCAAGCCTGGACGTTGTTCAGGTCTTGCTGCATCTGGACATGGGCTGCTTCAGTATCTGAGGAGTCATGAATGGTGCTGAACATTGGGCAATCATCAGAAAACATTCACACTTCTGGCCTTGTGATGGAGGGAAGGTCGTTGATGAAGCTGCTGAAGATGGTTGGGCCTAGAACACGAGCCTAAGGAATTCCAGCTGTAATGTCCTGAGACTGAGATGATTGACCTGAACAACCACAGCCATCTTCCTTAGTGCTAGGTATGACTGCAAACAGCAGAGCATTTTGCCCCGATTTCTATTTACATTGGTTTTTGCTAGGGCTGCCTTGTTGCCATACATGTCAAAGGCTGCCTTGATGTCAAGGGCAGTTGCTCCCACCTCACAATACAATGTTTCTTGAACTCTAAAATAAAAGCAAAAGTCTGTAGATGCTGGAAATATGAAATGAACAAAAATGCTGGAAATACTCAGCAGTTCAGGCAGCATTTGTGGAGGGAGAAACACAATTAACATTTCAGGTCTGTGTCCTTTCATTTTACAATATGTTTTATGTCCTGGTAGATAACAGTGCATTCAGTTCGCAGTAATGGAATTAATACTGTAACCTCCAGTCTGACCACTTGTGAGATTTGTGGAGTTGTGTGTAACATGTAGCTCAGTCTGCAGTCTGGGTACATTATTGAGATTAATTCTGTACTTTACAATCAGGTACTGTTTGTCTGTTCCATCTGACATTGAATTTGTAGTTCAGGCTGCTGTCTTGTGAGAGTGACACAGTGTCTTGCAATCTGATAGTGGGTGTGATTTTGGAATGGGATTGATGTATCTACCTGTCAGTGGGACAGAGTTGGGGTGAAATGGAAACAACTTCAGCCTGTCATGCTCTGTGTGACTGTTGGATTGACTGTTCGTCTCTGGAACTTGGGATCAGTGCCAGTCTGACTAGTACTGCTGGCAGTGATTGTGGAACTGATGTTTCTTTTCTCTCTGAATGATACTGTACTTACTGTGTGTGAGAAGCCGGCTGCACTTCCCCTTGTGCTGAGGCATCGCTATATTTATTCTGCTTCCTTCAAGTATTTGCCTGTAGAAAGAAAAAATATTTATTATAATTCAGGAAGAGGTGTGGTGGAAGTTACAAGAGAGACCAAAACAATCTTTGAATGAATAATCATTGTGAACAATCACAAAGGAAACCCAGTAACACAAGCAGAGTCAGTGTCTGATTCCACTGCAGTCCTTCAGCCCCCAGCTACTGCATACCAGAGGCTTTGACCATTTTACAACAATTTAATGACATCCATACACAATCCGCTGGGCCATGAATGGGACTGACCGATGGAACAGGGACTTTTACAAAGGTCAGATTTCCAGTACCCGCTTCCATGGTCTAACCTTTCAAGCGAAACCAAACAGCCACTGTTTAAAATGTGACCTTCACACTTCTCACCTGGTGCCAATAATAGATTCTCTTTGTGTAACTCCCCACATTCTGACTGTCCGCTTCTGTTTCCACACTTCACTGTCCAATAACAACAAACTGTGGGAACAGGCTGGATCGCTCTCTTTGCGCTGGCACGGACATGTTGGGCCGAATGGCCTCATTCTGCGCCGGAAATTTTCCATGTTTCTGTTTGCTGAATTGTTGCCTAAACCTGCGCCTGCGCTCCCCTCCCTCAGCACTGCCTGTCAGCAGAAGAAGATGGTTTGAAACAGTCGCGAATGGAGTGATCCCGTTCCCGGGGGAAGGAAGCAAACAACAGCCTCCTTCCAGCAGCACATCGCTTTGGGAGCGTGTCCGCAGATAGACTCAGAGATCAGCATCGAGTCCGGGGCAAGTTCAGGGGCAGGCGGGGGCTGTTTGTAAGAGGCGGAGTGGAGAATCAACTGGTCCCGGAACATGGAGTGAGTGGGGGAAGGGAGAGACCATTCTCAGGCTGTGTGTCGACGGGGAAAGGAGACAGAATGGGAAGAACCTATTACTGCAGTGCAGTCAAACAATGATAATATTTGTATGACTGGGCTTCCTTTGTGGGGGCTCATTATTATTCGAGAGATTAAATTCATTAAAATCCTGTATCTTCTATCTCACCTGTATTTTAGTCATGAACATACTTTTGTTCAAACAGACAAATAATTGAATGAACCAGAATAAATGTGATGTTTCCTCCACCCAAGTTACAAGGAAGAGTGTCACCAGCTCCTTCTCACACACAGTCCGTACATTATCATTCACAGAGCGCAGAGACACAGACAGGTCATCAGTTCCACAGTCTCAGACAGCAGAAATAGATCCAGAGACACATTTTCAATCCATCAATCAAACAGAACAGGAGAGACGGACGTTGTTTCCATGTCACTCCAACTCAATACCACTGACAGGTAGATTCATAAATCCCAGTCCAAATTCTCACCCACTATCAAATTATCAGTGTGTCAATCCCACAATCGAGCAACCTCAGCTACAAATTAAATACACATAGAACTGACACATGGTTCCCTTTTCAAAGTAATCGAATTAAGGGCGGTGCAGTGGTTAGCACCGCAACCTCACAGCTCCAGCGACCCGGGTTCAATTCTGGGTACTGCCTGTGTGGAGTTTGCAAGTTCTCCCTGTGTCTGCGTGGGTTTCCTCCGGGTGCTCCGGTTTCCTCCCACATGACCAAAAGATTTACAGGTTGATAGGTAAATTGGCCATTATAAATTGCCCCTAGTATAGGTAGGTGGTAGGGAAATATCGGGACAGGTGGGGATGTGGTAGGAATATGGAATTAGTGTAGGATTAGTCGAAATGGATGGTTGATGGTCGGCACAGACTCGGTGGCCGAAGGGCCTGTTTCCGTGCTGTATCTCTAACCTAAACTAATATAATCTGAGATTCAAGTTAAATACCAGCCCAATATTTACACATGTTATCAGTTTATTATCAGTATTAATTCCCATAATGTGTCCAGACATATACATTAGATACAAGTCCAAATTTCAAGGGCATAATCAGATTGAGAGATTCTGAAATATAGTATAACCTGAGATACAAACTCAGATTCCAGTTTAAAACTCATCCGGATTGTGAAACTAAAAGATACATTATAAATTTGATGAGTTTAGTCTGAGCTATAAACTACATACCAGTCCTGAAATCTCATAGTGTCAGATGGAAGATACTGTACAATTCCAGACTGAGCTCATTTTACACACAAGTCCAAGATTCTCCCTCAGAGTCAGACTGAATGGCATTGATCAAATTGATTAGTACAGCCTGAGTTACACTTGTACATCAATCCTGTATCAGATTGAAAGATACATTATCTTTCACTATTATGTTCACAGTGACAGATATTTAATACTTGGCAAAACTTCAAACATATTGTCTGCTTAAAACCTACCACATCTGTGGCCTGTTGCTGTGCTGACATTTTATGAAGAATGAATCCAGACTTGCAAACAGTCCCAGGGACGGAAGTTTATATAATGAATCCCCCACTCACACAGAGTACCAGATACTGACAGATAAAGTGATGCTGATACACATGCTCAGTGCCAGATGCTGAAAAGTATAGGTTTGTTATTGCACTCACTCACAGTACCTCAGCCTGAGTCATCTAAAGCAACCTAACACACAAATAGTAGCACTAAGAGATTGAGAAAGAGTCCAAAACTCACATAGAGTACCAGACACTGCCAGATACAAACTGAAAACTACACGCACATGGATATAGGATTGGCGAACTCACAGAAAACAGAGAGTGGGGATAAATGGAGCATTTTCAGATTGGGAAACTGTAACTAATGGAGTGCCACAGGTACAGTGCTGGGGCCTCTACTATTTATGGTCTATATTAATAACTTGCATGAAGGGACCAAGTATATTGTTGCCAAATTTGTAGATGGTACAAAGATAGGTAGGAAAGCAAGTTGTGAGGAGGACACAATGTGTCTGCGAAGAGATATAGATAGGTTAAGTCAGTGGGAAAACATTTTGGCAGATGGAGTATAATATGGGGAAATGTGAGATTGTCTACTTTGGCAGGTAGAATAGAAAAACAGAATATTATTTACATAGAGAGAGGCTGCAGAATGCTGCTGTACCAAGGAATCTGGGTGTCCAGGTCCATGAATTACAAAAATGTTAGCATGAAGCTATTGCAAGTAATTAGGAAGGCAAATGGAATGTTGGCATTTTTAGCAAGGGGAATGGAGTATAAAAGTATGGAGGTTTTGCTATAACTTTACAGTGCATTAGTGACATCCCAACTCCATACAGTTTTGGTCTCCTTACATAAGGAGGAATATACTTGCATTGGAATCAGTTCAAAGAAGGTTCACTCGACTGATTGCTGGGATGTTGGATTGTCTTCTGAGAAAAAGTTGAGCAGATTGGGCCTATACTCACTGGAGTTTAGAAGATTGAGTGGTGATCTTATTGAAACCTGTAAGATTCTCAGTGGGCCGGACAGGTAGATGCTGAGAGGACGTTTCTCCTTGTGGGGGATTATAGAATTAGTGCCAGGTATGACTGCAAACAGCAGAGCATTTTGCCCCGATTTCTATTTACACTGGTTTTGCTAGGGCTCCTTGTTGCCATACACGTCAAAGGCTGCCTTGATGTCAAGGACAGTCACTCCCACCTCACAATGCAAAGTTTCTTTAACTCTAAAATAAAAGCAAAATTCTGCAGATGCTGGAAATATGAAATAAACAAAAATGCTGGAAATATTCAGCAGTTCAGGCAGCATTTGTGGAGGGAGAAACACAATTAACATTTCAGGTCTGTGTCCTTTCATTTTACAATATGTTTTATGTCCTGGTAGATAACAGTGCATTCAGTTTGCAGCAATGGAATTAATACTGTATCCTCCAGCCTGACCACTTGTGAGATTTGTGGAGTTGTGTGTAACATGGAGCTCAGTCTGCAGTCTGGGTACATTATTAAGATTAATTCTGTACTTTACAATCAGGTACTGTTTGTCTGTTCCATCTGACATTGAATTTGTAGTTCAGGCTGCTGTCTTGTGAGAGTGACACAGTGCCTTGCAATCTGATAGTGGGTGTGATTTTGGACTGGGATTGATGTATCTACCTGTCAGTGGGACAGAGTTGGGGTGAAATGGAAACAACTTCAGTCTGTCATGCTCTGTGTGACTGTTGGATTGACTGTTAGTCTCTGGAACTTGGGATCAGTGCCAGTCTGACTAGTACTGCTGGTAGTGATTGTGGAACTGATGTCTCTTTTCTCTCTGAATGATACTGCACGAACTGTGTGTGAGAAGCCGGCTGCACTTCCCCTTGTGCTGAGGCATCATTATATTTATTCATCTTCCTTCAAGTATTTGCCTGTAGAAAGAAAAAGTATTTACTATAATTCAGGAAGAGGTGTGGTGGAAGTTACAAGAGAGACCAAAACAATCTTTGAATGAATAATCATTATGAACAATCACAAAGGAAAGCCAGCAATACAAACAGAGTCAGTGTCTGATTCCATTGCAGTCCTTCAGCCCCCAGCTACTGCATACCAGAGGCTTTGGCCATTTTACAACAATTAAATGACATCCAGAAACAATCCACTGGGCCATGAATGAGATTGACCGACGGAACAGGGACTAATACATCGGTCAGATTTCCAGTTCCCGCTCCCATGGTCTAACCGTTCAGGCGAAACCAAACAGCCGCTGTTTGAAATGTGTCCTTCACACTTCTCACCTGGTGCCTATTATAGATTCTCTTTGTGTAACTCCCCACATTCTGACTGTCCGCTTCTGTTTCCACACTTCACTGTCCAATAACAAGAACATGTGGGATGAGGCTGGATCGCTCTCTTTGCGCTGGCACGGACATAATGGGCCGAATGGCCTCATTCTGTGCCGGAATTTTTCTATGTTTCTGTTTGCGGAATTGTTGCCTGAATCTGCGCCTGCGCTCCCCTCCCCCAGCACTGCCTGTGAGCGGAAGAAGATGGTTTAAAACAGTCGCGAATGGAGAGAACCCGGTCCCGGTGGAAGGGAGCAAGCAGCAGCCTCCTTGCAGCAGCACATCGCTTTGGGAGCGTGTCTGCAGATAGACTCAGAGATCAGCATCGAGTCCGGGGCAAGTTCAGGGGCAGGCGGGGGCTGTTTGTAAGAGGCGGAGTGGAGAATCAACTGGTCCTGGAACATGGAGTGAGTGGGGGAAGGGAGAGACCATTCTCAGTGTGTCGACGGGGAAAGGAGACAGAATGGGAAGAACCTATTACTGCAGTGCAGTCAAACAATGATAATATTTGTATGACTGGGCTTCCTTTGTGGGGGCTCATTATTATTCGAGAGATTAAATTCATTAAAATCCTGTATCTTCTATCTCACCTGTATTTTAGTTATAAACATACTTTTGTTCAAACAGACAAATAATTGAATGAACCAGAATAAATGTGATGTTTCCTCCACCCAAGTTACAAGGAAGAGTGTCACCAGCTCCTTCTCACACACAGTCCGTACATTATCACTCACAGAGCGCAGAGACACAGACAGGTCATCAGTTCCACAGTCTCAGACAGCAGAAATAGATCCAGAGACACATTTTCAATCCATCAATCAAACAGAACAGGAGAGACAGACGTTGTTTCCATGTCACCCCAACTCAATACCACTGACAGGTAGATTCATAAATCCCAGTCCAAATTCTCACCCACTATCAAATTATCAGTGTGTCAATCCCACAATCGAGCAACCTCAGCTACAAATTAAATACACATAGAACTGACACATGGTTCCCTTTTCAAAGTAATCGAATTAAGGGCGGTGCAGTGGTTAGCACCGCAGCCTCACAGCTCCAGCGACCCGGGTTCAATTCTGGGTACTGCCTGTGTGGAGTTTGCAAGTTCTCCCTGTGTCTGCGTGGGTTTCCTCCGGGTGCTCCTGTTTCCTCCCACATGACCAAAATATTTACAGGTTGATTGGCCATTATAAATTGCCCCTAGTATAGGTAGGTGGTAGGGAAATATAGGGACAGGTGGGGATGTGGTAGGAATATGGAATTAGTGCAGGATTTGTATAAATGGGTGGTTGATGGTCGGCACAGACTCGGTGGCTGAAGGGCCTGTTTCAGTGCTGTATCTCTAAACTAAACTAATATAATCTGAGATTCAAGTTAAATACCAGCCCAATATTTACACGTTATCAGTTTATTATCAGTATTAATTCCCATAATGTGTCCAGACATATACATTAGATACAAGTCCAAATCTCAAGTGCATAATCAGATTGAGAGATTCTGAAATATCGTATAACCTGAGATACAAACTCAGATTCCAGTTTAAAACTCATCCGGATTGTGAAACTAAATGATACATTATCAATTTGATGAGTTTAGTCTGAGCTATAAATTACATACCAGTCCTAAAACCTCATAGTGTCAGATGGAAGATACTGTACAATTCCAGACTGAGCTCATTTCACACACAAGTCCAAGATTCTCCCTCAGAGTCAGACTGAATGGCATTGATCAAATTGATTAGTACAGCCTGAGTTACACTTGTACATCAATCCTGTATCAGATTGAAAGATACATGATCTTCCACTATTATGTTCACAGTGACAGATATTTAATACTTGGCAAAACTTCAAACATATTGTCTGCTTAAAACCGACCACATCTGTGGCCTGTTGCTGTGCTGACATTTTATGCAGAATGAATCCAGGCTTGCAAACAGTCCCAGGGACGGAAGTTTATATAATGAATCCCCCACTCACACAGAGTACCAGATACTGACAGATAAAGTGATGCTGATACACATGCTCAGTGCCAGATGCTGAAAAGTATAGGTTTGTTATTGCACTCACTCACAGTACCTCAGCCTGAGTCATCTAAAGCAACCTAACACACAAATAGTAGCACTAAGAGATTGAGAAAGAGTCCAAAACTCACATAGAGTACCAGACACTGCCAGACACAAACTGAAAACTACACGCACATGGATATAGGATTGGCTAACTCACAGAAAACAGAGAGTGAGGATAAATGGAGCATTTTCAGATTGGGAAACTGTAACTAATGGAGTGCCACAGGGACAGTGCTGAGGCCTCAACTATTTATGGTCTATATTAATAACTTGCATGAAGGGACCAAGCATATTGTTGCCAAATTTGTAGATGGTACAAAGATAGGTAGGAAAGCAAGTTGTGAGGAGGACACAATGTGTCTGCAAAGAGATATAGATAGGTTAAGTCAGTGGGAAAACATTTGGCAGATGGAGTATAATATGGGGAAATGTGAGATTGTCTACTTTGGCAGGTAGAATAGAAAAACAGAATATTATTTACATAGAGAGAGACTGCAGAATGCTGCTGTACCAAGGAATCTGGGTGTCCAGGTACATGAATTACAAAAATGTTAGCATGAAGGTATAGCAAGTAATTAGGAAGGCAAATGGAATGTTGGCATTTTTAGCAAGGGGAATGGAGTTTAAAAGTAAGGAAGTTTTGCTATAACTTTACAGGGCATTAGTGACATCCCAATTCCATACAGTTTTGGTCTCCTTACATAAGGAGGAATATACTTGCATTGGAATCAGTTCAAAGAAGGTTCACTCGACTGATTGCTGGGATGTTGGATTGTCTTATGAGAAAATGTTGAGCAGGTTGGGCCTATACTCACTGGAGTTTAGAAGATTGAGTGGTGATCTTATTGAAACCTGTAAGATTCTCAGTGGGCTGGACAGGTAGATGCTGAGAGGATGTTTCTCCTTGTGGGGGATTATAGAATTAGGGGCCAGAGTTTAAGATAAGCAGTCTCTCTTTCAAGAAGGAGATGAGGAGGAATTTCTTCTCTGAGAGGGTTGTTAATCTTTGGAATTCTGCTCTCCAGAGGACTGTGGAGGCTGTGTCATTGAATATATTCAACGCAGCGATAGACAGGTTTTTGATCGACAACAGAGTCAATGGTAATGGGGGCAGGCAGGAAAGTGAAGTTATGGCCACAATCAGAACAGCCATGATCTTATTGAGTGGCAGAGCAGGCTTGATGGGCCAAATGGTCTACTCCTGTCCTATTTCGTATCTTCTTATGTTCTTACACACACACACACACACACATATACACACACAACCAATGTGTGGCGGATCTAGAATTAATCCCACTTTCATACACAATACCAGTGACTGCAAGGTACAGAATTAATCCCACTGATAGATACAGTACCATCGACAGGTACAGAATGAATCCCATGCTCACAGTCAGCACCCGGGATCGAAAGATACACGTGATTCCAACCCTCACATAACAATATCAGACTGAGTTACAGAATGATTTACACATTCATACTGGGCACCAATAACTGCGAATTAATTCATCCCACAATCACACACACTACCAAAGGCTGACAGATACAGAATTAATCCCACACTCCTATGTAGTAGCAAAGACTGACACATACAAAATCATTCTCAAATACTCCTACAGTACCTGGCAGATTCAGTGACTGCCAAACTCACATAAATCACCAGAGACTGTCAGATAAAGAATGAACTCACACACACACACTGAGATACTGACAGATATAGCTTGAATTCCACACATACAGAACCACTGACAGATTCAGACTAAGTCCCAAATCACATAACATTCCAGAGACTGACAGAATGAATCAAATACTCACACACAGTGCCACTGACAGAATGTATTCCACACTCACATACAATACCGAAGACTGCCAGATACAGAATGTATCTCACACTTACACAAAGTACCAGTGAGTGACAGGTACAGAATGAATCCCACATTCACACATGACGTTAGAGATGGACAGCCAAAAAACAATAAGACTGCCAGAATAGATAGAATTCACATCAAAGTTCTAAAATATGGCAGAGAAACACTCGACACAAATACATGTCTCATTTCCCTCATCTAGAAGGAGGAGAGCATGACAGGGGATCGCCGTGATGCGGTAATTGTGATCATCTTTAAAAAAAGTTGACACGACCGACTGTGTTAACTATAGAGGGGTATCCCTGCTGTCCACCACAGGGAAGGTCATCACAAGAGTCCTTCTCAACTGCCTCCTCCCCGTGGCTGAAGAGCTCCTACTGGAATCACAATGTGGATTCTGTCCTTCAACAGGCACAGTGAACATAATCTTCACAGCAAGACAGCTTCAAGAAAATGTAGGGAGCAGCAGCAACTTTTATACATGGCCTTCTCTGACCTGACAAAGGCCTTCGACTCTACCAACCGAGAGGGATTATGGAATGTCCTCCTCAAACAGACTGCACTACGACATGCAAGCTGTAATCCTTGCCAACGGATCTATCACTGACCCAATCCGAGTGCAAACTGGGGTCAAGTAAGGCTGTGTCATCGGCACCAATGCTCTTTTCCATCTTCCTTGCTGCAACACTCCACCTCATCTCCTCACACACAAACACAGTACCTGACAGAGACAGAATGAATCCATACAGCACCAGAGACTGAGTTACCAAATTACATAAAACACTCAAACACAGTAGCCTAGACTAAAAATGAAATTAATTGCACACTCACATGCAATAGCAGAGACACAACGACACAGAATCAGTCAATAAGTGTCCTCCTAACAACAGCCAGGACATTTCCAGGAAGCTCCACACAGGGAGCAGCTCTTTCAATATAAACTGGGGCTGGAGAGAGTCTTTGTGCAATATACTTCCTGATTGCAGTACGGGGATTTGTGATTGGTTGCAAATATTTAATCTGATTGGATGGCGAAAGAGACCAAATGTCGAATTACAATATTAAATCGTTGGGACATCATTCCAAATCACCCAATCACAATCTTTACTTTCCCCCATCCCTCATTATCATAGTGCTGTGGGATTGTCTATTTAATCCGCACTCGGAAGGGGTTTGGTTTATTTCTGTGTCTGAAATTGAAACTAAAGATGGTTGAGGAGAAGAAGAAAGCAGCTGCTAAGAAGGGCGCCAAGAAAACCTTAAATAAACCGTCAGCAAAGGGAAGCAAGAAGCGGAGAAAGTCGAGGAAGGAGAGTTACTCCATCTACATCTACAAAGTGATGAAGCAGGTTCACCCCGATACCGGCATCTCCTCCAAGGCCATGAGTATCATGAACTCGTTTGTGAACGATATTTTCGAGCGCATCGCGGGTGAGGCTTCCCGCCTGGCCCATTACAACAAGCTCCCGGGAGATCCAGACCGCCGTGCGCCTGCTGCTGCCCGGGGAGCTGGCCAAGCACGCCGTGTCGGAAGGGACAAAGGCGGTGACCAAGTACACCAGCTCCAAGTAAAACTGCACAATGGACTGAATAACATCCCAAACACAACGGCTCTTTTAAGAGCCACCCACAATCTCTCTGAAAAAGCTGCATCCGAACATCTCTATGAAATCATTTTAAGACAATGTGTAACATAATAAATGTCCCACTGCTGTGTTTTTGTCTGCTGTCCCATAAACCGAACTCAAACCCATAATCCGCTCATCCGCCTTTACTTTTTTGCTTAAAGCTGTTATTGTTGTTTTTCTCAGCCCCTGAATGACCGCATTAACAGCTGCTTTCAGCGGCAAGAGTCAGACATCAGTCCCTTCACTCTATTCCTGAAATGTGAACTGATTCATCATTTTATTAACAGTAACTCTCCGCACTGTAACAGCCCGGAATGGGATTATTACACAGCAGACTAAGGGCAGTTTGAGGACTCGATCCTGCTTCCTCTTTTCAGAGAAGGACACTGATTGAAGATAAACTGAATGTTTCCCTTCAGGGAAATGCTGTGAACAGGGATTTAGTGCCTCCCGGGACAGTTTGAAAGCAATTGTAGAAAGATCCACAATTTAAATAACATTTTAAAGCCGCGTCTGTAATTCGTGACGGAAAAAGTTGAATAAAACAAAATAAAGAGAAGGGATTTAAAATATTTGACGAAGGATGACATTTATTTTAATCCGCTCCTTTCTGACAATGAAATTGGCGGTCTTTTTGAAATTGACAAATTTTCTGCTTCTGATGTTTTGGCGTTAAACCCCGCCCTCTTCTGTTTGTCAGTGACCTGATTGGTGAAGAATACAGGCAAATGAGGTGAATTAAGTACCGGCCAATGGGGAGAGTTTTCAGTCTATAAGTAAAGTAAATGCGGCGGAAATTATCCATTCTTTGTGAAAGTATTTGCGAGATTGTGGAAATGTCTGGAAGAGGAAAGACCAGCGGCAAAGCTCGGTCCAAGGCCAAGTCTCGCTCCTTCCGGGCTGGATTGCTGTTCCCGGTGGGCCGTGTTCACAGGCTCTTGAGAAAGGGCAACTATGCTGAGCGTGTGGGTGCCGGAGCCCCGGTCTATCTGGCTGCTGTGCTCAAGTATCTGACCGCTGAAATCCTCGAGCTGGCTGGCATCGCGGCCCGAGACAACAAGAAGAGCCGCATCATCCCCAGACACCTGCCGTTGGCCGTCCGCAACGAGGAGGAGCTCAACAAGTTGCTGGGGGGTGTGACCATCGCTCAGGGTGGGGTGCTGCATAATATCCAGGCCGTGCTGCTGCCTAAGAAAACCAGCGCTCAGAGCTCCCAGAAAAAGTAAAGCGGCCAAAATGTCACCTAATAAACCAAAGGCTCTTTTCAGAGCCACCCACAGTCTCTGTGAAAGGGCTGGTTCCTGTCTGATTCCAGAATGTCAGTAACAGGACCGAATGAGAACTATTTCAAATGTTTAAGCATCTGTTTCAGTGATTTCCCACTGTCACCCCAAAGCCTGTCTAATTTATTACTTCCACACTGAGTGAGTTATTTGTCCCGTTACAGATTGCTGAATAGAGTCTTACCGCCATGTACAGATAAGTAGACAAAAATTACAGATTAAAACTTCGTAATATATATAATCCATCAAAAGCTTTTTTTTATTCCGCTTTTATCAGCACAAAGTCCTGGCCCGATTTTACGAACAGCTTTAAACTAACCCCAGATTTACCATTAATTCGCTTCTTTCCGACACTGAAATTGACCGCTTTTTCGAATTCAAACGTTCTGCCAATTTAAGCCAGTGATTTGCTGTATTTTCTAATTCGAGGCTCGGCAATTGGTTAAGACATGTGAATGAGACGTGGGTGACCAATCAGAAGTGGGCTCTGGACAGCGCGGGCTCAAATTGCGGGAATTCCAGGTCCCTGAATGATTGAGCTGAAACTGATCAGTTTCACAAACCCTGTCAGTTTCAGTGCAGGAAACACCGTCTCGGGGGAAATAACATCACAAGTGGGTCTGGCTCCAGTGAACGATTTAACGGCTGCTGCAAAACTCCCGGATTCCCTCATTGCAGCGAAATCATTTTGAAATTCTATGAAAACAATGAGTGATTCTGGAGGAGTGATGTGGCTTTTCACTGAGGGCATGTGACGACTGGGGAAATAACTAACTGGAGAGTCTCGGGCACTGTTTACACAGCCCGTTAAGAAAATCAAATCCACTGCACATCCTTGCTGCAAATGAAATGTCAAATTCGGGGATTCCTGTTTTTTTCATCCCGAACACAGCAGATTGATTGAACAAACAATTAAAAGTAAAATACTGCGAATGCTGGAAATCTGAAATATTTTTGATTGAACTGTTCTGAACAGCCTATCCCAGCTCCCATTTCTCGGTCAATGCTCTCTCTGTGAGGCGGTGGGTGGCTCTTAGAAGAGCCTTTGTTTTGTGTTTGCTGGAAATGGTCAAATTGTTCAACCGGCGAATCCGGAGAGAGTGCGGCCCTGCCGTTTCAGAGCGTACACCACATCCATGGCAGTGACCGTCTTGCGCTTGGCGTGCTCAGTGTAGGTGACCGCATCCCTGATCACATTCTCCAGGAAAACCTTCAACACCCCGCGAGTCTCCTCATAGATCAAACCCAAGATCCGCTTGACCCCGCCACGGCGAGCCAGGCGGCGGATTGCTGGTTTGGTGATGCCTTGGATATTATCACGAAGCACTTTCCGGTGCCGCTTTGCTCCGCCTTTGCCCAGTCCTTTGCCTCCTTTACCTCTGCCAGACATGATGATTCTTCACTCAGGTCACTACACAATATAAGAAGCAGACTCTTGCAGGCTCTACTTTACACAGACCGCCCGGACCTGCCTGAGAATGGCAGAGAGAGAGCAGGAAGGGGAGGAGACAGAGTGAAGATTGCACAGAGAGCAGATGGGGAGGAGACACCCAGAGTGACAGACGGAGAGAGAACGGCCCCTCATCTTTCAGCTCCACCTCCAGTTTCCTCCACTTCGCCAATTTCAAACCCTTTATTAACAGTGGAACCGAAACCCAGCTCTCCACACAATCCCTTCCAGACTCGGCCTTCATAGTCAAGGCTTTCCAGAAAGCCGGAGCTTTTAAATATGGTTCCGCTACAATTAACACTCAGTAATATTCCCACCTAAACACAGTCCATTCTATAACAAATAACCTACTCAGTAACATCACCATTTCCACACACATCCTCTTCCAGCAGTTTACAAACACCTTATTGCAGCTGTTTGGGGAATCTCCTGTGTTAAGATTGGAGTTGGAAAGCGGCCTTTACCCGGCAGTGTTACCGTCTCACACTGAATCTGCCAGACATCCTGTTGATCTGTCTCGTTCCCCTCTGTCTCTCTTGACTATTACATGGCACGGGTAATATTTCAGAAAGTACTGCAATGGAGGGAGTGCTGGAGACTCCAGGCCAATCCTGGAGGGATGGGGGAAATATCTTTAGAAATTCCCTGGAGAGAATCGTGATATGACAGGTCTCCAGGGACAGACCAAGGAGAGAGTGTGGACATTGAATGGAAACATGGCAAAAAGAGTTGGGGATTCAGGAACACAATCCTCTCTGATAGGTTACAGCCTCCCCTCTGCTCCTGCTCTTTACGAGACACTTATCCAGTTTAAATTTATGGACAAGGTGGGTTAGTTGCTCTCAGGGTGGGTGGGGGGAGAGGAGCCTCAGTGGCCATGGGTGGGACAGGGAAAATGGAGACAGAGAACCAGGACTCCGGTCACTCCCAGCGATGTCTGCTGGAAAGTATCTGTGGATCGGATGATGCCGGGGTCCCATGGAGAGGGGAAGGGGGTGGGGTGATGGAGTGAGGAGGTGGAGAGGGAGTGTTCGTGGTGTCACAGCCAACCCCCTGCCAAAACCAAACTCCCACATCCCAGCATTATATTGTCCAATTCCTGGAGGAGGAGGATGGCGATTCCCGTTGGATTAATTTCTAATGTTCGCCATCTTATCCTGATAAAATCACCAGTTCTGAAGGAGGCCATTCTGTACTTATTCTCAGGTCATCGAGGGGTCATCTTTCCCTTTTCAGCTCCTGACTGCTGGTATTTTTGCTGTTAAATGTGAAATGCAACGTATGTTCGCAGCTGTTTCTGCCCTGTTGCAGCCATAGGAACATAGAAATGGGGGTCGGCCATTCAGCCCCTCGAGCCTGCTGCACCTTTCAATTAGATCCTGGCTCACCTGTCTCTTAACTCCAGCTGCCTGCTGTGATTTCATAAACCCTCATACCGTCACTGGATAAACATCTCTCAATCTCAGCTTGGAAATTGTCAATTGACCCTCTGGTTTATCTTATTTTTCGAAGTGAATTCCAGGTTCCCGCTCCCCTTTGTGTGAAAAAGTGCTTCCCGGCAATATTCCTGAAAGGCAGAACTCTAATTTTTGAGTTCTCTCCCTTTGTTGTGGAACTGCTTGTTTACAGATCTGACCGAAGTCCACACTGCAGAACAAACAGCTGTTCCTCTGATCCTGTCACTTCAGCTTTGGATTTGAAGCTCATGCCTCTTTCCATGATGATTCTCTGTGCCCTATCTCTGAAAATGGTTATGCCTGTCTTTTTGTGCGGTACGTCAAACATTATTTTTTCCAGTCCTACTCAGGACCCCACGCCCAGCTCTTTTTCCGGTACAATGATGACTGGATCAGTCCGATTTCCCCCTCACTGTGGTTGACAGGGCTCTCAACCCTTTTTATTATTTTATTTTATCTTTTTTTTAACCATGTGCCTGCCTTAAACTTGGTTTTTCAAGTATGTGCTTTTGGACAGAACTATTGATTATTCTGTCATTAACACTCTCTCTGCACTAATATTTTGTCTTTCACTACACCATTAGCACACTCCCTTTGCCTTTGCCCCATGACCTCCTTGTCAGTTAATCTCTCCTGCCCTCTGCCCTATTACACACCTTCCCTTTTCTTCTCTTCCCCACCTCCCCCCACCCCCGCTTCACTTGCTTAAATCCTATTACATTGAGTGTGGGACAAATTCAATCCATCTTTTGTACTGTATGAGATTAATTTTGACACACTTTCTGGTACATTATGTGACAGCGACTATAATTCTATATCTATCTGTCTGTGGTACTGTGTCTGAGTGTGAGATTATTTCAGTGTCAGTCTATGAAACTAAATGTGATTGTTTGATTCATTCTGTACGTCAATATTGAGTATTGTTTGTGAATGTGTGGCAGCTTCTGTATCTATCTGCGACTGTGGGTGAATATGGATATCATTCGGTATCTGTCAGTGTCCAGAACTAAATGTGAGTGTGAGATTCATTGTGTATGCATCAATCTTACAGTCAGAATGTGACTGTATGGTTCATTCTCGATGCGTCAGTCTAAGGTATTATATATGCCAGTGGTTTTAATTATGTGTCTGTCATTGTATGTGAGTCATTTTATGGTCTCACTGTATATCTGTCAGTCTCTGGTTCTTTCTGTGAGAGTGAGATTAATTCTCTATCTGATGGTCTCTGAAATTAATTGATTTTGTGACTTACTCTGTGCCTGTCAGTCTATGATACTGTGAATAAGAGGGGAATATATATGGTGTCTGTCTGAACTTGGTATCGAGTATGATTGTCGGATTCATTGTGCATCTATCAGTATCCAGACTGAATGAGAAATAAGGTTCATTCTGTACGTGAAAATCTCTGGTATTCTAGCCACGTGAACTCGAATGTGCCTGTCAGTCTTTGACACTGTATCTGATTATGGGATTGACTCAATACCTTTCAGACTTTGGTACTATGCATATGTGTGGTTCAAGTTCTGCATGTCAGTCTCTGTTACTCCATGTGAGTGTCGATATCCTTTATGTATCTGTCAGTCTCTCGCAATGAATGCAAGTGTGGGATTAACTCTCTTTTCAACAGTATCTGGTACTGACTGTGAGCATGTGACTCCTACAGTATCTGTCAGTGTTTTCTATTGTATGTGAATATGCAATTCCTCCTATGTCTTTCAGTGCCTAGTACAGTGTGTATGGGATTCATTCTGTACCTGTCAGTATCTGGTACTGAATGAGATTGTGGGATTCATTCTGTTGTCTGTCAATCTCTGCTAATGTACGTGAGTGATATCTGTTATGCATATATTATTTTCTGGTACTGGAAGTGTATATTGTATTTATTCTTTACTTGTTAGCCTCTGGTACCGCGTATGAGTATGGGTCTCATTCTGTATCAGTCAGTTTCTGGTACAGTCTGCATGCGCATATCCACGGCTCATTTTGCATTTGGCAGTCTCTGGTACGAAATATGCGTTACAATTCATTTTTTATGTGTCTGTCTCTTGGACAGTCCATTACAGTGGGATTAATTTTGTACCTCTCAGCTTCTGGTTATGTCTGCAAGTGTACATTCTGTATCTATGTGACGCTGGTGCTGTATGAGTGTGGAATTCTTCTGTACCTGTACTTAATATGTATCTACGGGATGGTATTGAGAACTATTTGTTTAATGCCATAATGTATCACCATTTTCTTGTCTCACTCGTACTTTAAAATATAGATCACTGCACATTTTAACTGTGTGTATTACTGAGTTGTGGTTTGAGCTTTTTGGACTAGTATTCAGTCTGTAACTGTATGAACACATTTGTGAATGACAACATATATTTCAAACTCACACATGGCATGCTCAGTATAATCAGAATCATTCAATTGATAAGATATCATTCAGTACAGCTCTTAGAGAGATTATTGGATTGGTATGTAATGTGCAGTGCAGTGTGCACTAATTGACATAATACTGTAACTTTCCTTTTGATACTGTATCAGATGTTTGTACTACATTGTAATCTGTCACTCAGTCTGCAGTCTGGGCTACATTATTCGGATTCATTCTGTACCTTTCCATCAGCTGCTCTACCTCATATTTATTTTGTAGCTTAGGGTGCACTCTTGTGGGATTGATCCGGTGCTTTTCAATCTGATAGTGGGTGTGATTTTGAACTAAGATTGATGTACCTAGCTTTCAGCAGTACTGAGTTGGGGTGAATTGGAAACAACTTCTGCCTCTCCTGCTTTGTTTGATTGTCTGCTGGATTAAAAATGTGTCTCTGGAACTTGGGATCAGTGTGAGCCAGACTGCTTCTGCTCTCTGTGACTGTGGAACTCATGGCCTGTCTGTGTCTCTGAGCTCTGGGAGTGATAATGTACCTACTCTGTGTGAGAAGGAGTGGACTGTACATATCCTTGTGCCGGGGAATCATCACAATCCTTCTGGTTCCTTCAAGTATTTGCTGACAGAAAGAAAGAAAAATATCTCTTGTAACTCAAGATCAATTGAGGTGGAAGCTCGAAAAGACATGAATATACTATTTCAATTAATAATCATTATGACCAACCACAAAGGATGATCAGTAATACAAAGAGTGTCAGTGTCTGATTCCACTGCAGCACTCAGCTTCTGCTGATCAGGTTTTCTTTGGTAGTTTTATAACAATTTAGTGGCAGCCAGGAACAACCCAACATCTGCACTGCTCCATGAATGGGAATACCTGCTGGAGCAGGGATATTTGCACAAGTCAAGTTTTTAATTCCACCTGGCATTATAATGCAAGAACATAATAACTAGGAGCAGGATTAGGCCATTCCGCCACTCGAGTCTGTTCCAACATTTAATAAGATCATGGCAGATCTGATCATAGTCTCAACTCCACTATCCTGCCTGTCCCAATAACACTTCACTCCCTTGTAAATCAAAAGTCAGTCTAACTCAGCCTTGAATATATTCAATGACCAGCCTCCACCATCCTCTTGGGTAGAGAATTCCAAAGAACAACAACCCTTTGAGAGAAGAAATTCCTCTTCAATTCCATCGAAACTGGGTGCCCCCGTATGTTGAAACTGTTCCCCCTAGTTCTTGATTCCCTCATGAGGGGAAACATCATCTCAGTAAATTCCCTGTCAAGCCCCTTCAGTATCTTATATGTTTCATCAGATCACCTCTCATTCGTCTGAACTCCAATGAGTGTAGCATAACCAGGTCAAACGTTCCTCATAAGACAACATCTTCATCCCTGGAATCAAGCCAGTGATGTTTGCCTGAACTACCTTCAATGCAAGTATTTTCCTCCTTAAATAAGGAGACCAAAACTGTATACACACTCAAGGTGTGGTCTTACCAACACGCTGTACAGTTGCAGCAAGACTTCCCTACATTTCTACTCCATCCCCATTGCAATAAAGGCCAAAATTCCAATAGCCTTCCTAATTACTTGCTGTACTTCCATGCTAACTTTTTGTGATTCATATAAGAGGACACCCAGATCCCTCTATACCACAGCATTCTGCAGTCTCTCCTTATTTAAATAATATTCTTCTTTTCTCTACATCATACCAAAGTGGATAACCTCACATTTTCCCACATTATACTTAAAATGCCAAATTTTTCCCACACACTTAACTTGTCTTTATCTCTTTGCAGACTCATTGTGTCCTCCGCACAACTTGCTTTCACACCTTTCTTTGTATCAACAGCAAATTTAGTTACAATACACTCGATCCCTTCATCCAAATCATTAATATAGACTGGAAGTAGTTCAGGCCCCAGCACTGATCCCTGTGGCACTCCACGAGTTCCAGTTTGCAAACCTGAAAATGACACATTTATCCTAATTCTCTGTTTCTTGTTAGTAAGCATGTACCAGCGACATGGGTTCGATTCTGGGTACTACCTGTGCAGAGTTTGCAAGTTTTCCCTGTGACTGCGTGGGTTTTCGCCGGATGCTCCAGTTTCCTCCCACAGCCAAAGACTTGCAGGTTGATAGGTAAATTGGCCATTATAAATTGCCCCTCGTATAGGTAGGTGGTAGGGGAATTGAGGGAAGTTGGGGATGTGAGAGGGTAATGGGATTAATGTAGGATTAGTATAAATGGGTGGTTGATGGTCAGCACAGACTCGGTGGCTGAAGGGCCTGTTTCAGTACTGTATCTCTAAATAAATAAAATAAACAATATATTACCCGTTAACACCACAAGCTCTTACCTTGTGTCGTAACATTTTGCATGGCACTTTAGCGAATGCCTTTTCAAAATACAAATACACTACATCTACTGGTTCCCCTTCAGTTACCCTGCTTCTTGCATCCTCAAAGAACGCTAATAATGTTGACAAACTTGATTTCCTTTTCATAAATCCATGTTGACTCTGCATGATTGTATTATAATTTTCTAAATGTTCCACAGATTGGAGGGTGGCAAATGTAACCTCATTATTTAAAAAAGGAGAGAGAGAAAAAACTGGGAATTACGGACCAGTTAGCCTTACATCAGTAGTGGGGAAAGTGCGAGAGTCTATTATAAAGGATGTGGTAGCAGAACACCTGGAAAGCATAAACGGGTTTGGACAAAGACAGCATGGGTTAACGAAAGGGAAATCTTGCTTAACAAATCTGCTGGAGCTTTTTGAGGATGGAACTAGTAGAATAGATAAAGGAGAACCAGGGGATGTGTTGTATCTGGATTTTAAGAAGGCTTTTGATAAGGTCTCACATAAGAGGTTCGTGTGCAAAATTAAAGCAGATGGGATTGGGGGTAATATACTGGCATTGATTGAGAATTGGTTGACAAACAGGAAACAGAGAGTAGGAATAAACGGGCCTTTTGCCAGGTGGCAGGCAGTGACGAGTGGCATACTGCAGGGATCAGTGCCTGGGCCCCAGCTATTCACAATATATATTAATGACTTGGGTGAGGGAACATTTCCAGGTTTGCAGACGACACAAAGCCGGGGAGGAAACTGAGTTGTGAGGAGTATGCAAAGAGGCTCCAATGTGATTTGGACAAGTTGGGTAGTGGGCAAATGCATGGCAGATGCAGTATAACTTGGATAAATGTGAGGTTATTCACTTCGGTTGTAAAAACAGAAAGGCAGATTATTATCTGAATGGTGACAGATTGGGAAAGGGGGAGGTGCAAAGAGACCTGGGTTTCCTTGTACACCAGTCGCTGAAAGCAAATATTCAGGTGCAGCAAGCAGTTAGGAAGGCAAATGGTATGTTGGCCTTCATTGCAAGCGGATTTGAGTACAGGAGCAAGGAAGTCTTGCTACAGTTATACAGGGCTTTGGTGAGAGCACATCTGGAGTATTGTGTGCAGTTTTGGTCTCCTTATCTGAGGAAGGATGTTCTTGCCATGGAGGGAGTGCAAAGAAGATTTACCAGGCTGATTCCTGGGATGGCAGGATTGACAATGAGGAGAGATTGGGTTGACTAGGCCTATATTCACTAGAGTTTAGAACAATGAGAGGGAATCTCATAGAAACCTATAAAATTCTAACAGCACTAGTCAGGCTACATGCAGGGAGGATGTTCCTGATGGCTGGGGAGTCCAGAATCAGGGGTCACGGTCTCAGGATATGGGTATGCCATTTAGAACCGAGATGAGGAGAAATTTCTTCACTCAGAGGGTGATGAACTTGTGGAATTCTCTACAAAGAAAATTACAGCACAGGAACAGGCCCTTCGGCCCTCCAAGCCTGCGCCGATCCAGATCCTCTATCTAAACATGTCGCCTATTTTCTAAGGGTCTGTATCTCTTTGCTTCCTGCCCATTCATGTATCTGTCTCGATACATCTTAAAAGACGCTATCGTGTCCACGTCTACCACCTCCGCTGGCAACGTGTTCCAGGCACCCACCACCCTCTGCGTAAAGAACTTTCCACGCATATCCCCCCGAAACTTTTCCCCTCTCACTTTGAACTCATGACCCCTAATAATTGAATCCCCCACTCTGGGAAAAAGCTTCTTGCTATCCACCCTGTCTATACCTCTCATGATTTTGTACTGCAGAAGGCAGTGGAGGCCAAGTCATTAAATATATTCAAGAAGGAGATAGATATATTTCTTAATACAAAAGGGATCAAGGGATATGGGGAGAAAGCGGGAAGGGGGTACTGAATTATATGATCAGACTTGATCAATTTTGAATGGCAGAGCAGGGCCGAATGGCCTACTCCTGCTCCAATTTTTCTATGTTTTCTGCGATGACTGACTTAATCATTGGTTCCAGCATCTTCTCAATGGCAGACATTAGGCTAACAGGCCTATCGTTGCCTGCTTTCTCTTTACTGCTTTCTTGAACAGGGACATTACATTTGCAGTTTAATATCCACTGGAACTGTTGCAGGATCTAGGGAATTTAAGAAGATTACAACCAATGCATCCACGATCTATGCAGCCACTTCTTTTAAACCTTAGAATGTAGGCCATCAGATCCAGGGGACTTGTCAACCTTTAGTCCCATTAGTTTTCCAAAAACATGTTTTTCTCGCGATGGTGATGTTTTAAGTTCCCCCCTCCTTACTCCCCTTGATTTTCTACTATTCTTGGGATGTTTTTTGTGTCTACTTCTGTGAAGACAGATGAAAAATTCTTGTTCAGAGTATCTGCCATTTCCTTGCTTCTCTTGGATCAATCGTTCAACGGAAACCGACAGCTGCTGTTTAAAATGTTTCCTTGACACTACTCACCTGGCGCCAGCAATAGGTGTTGTTTGCATAACTGTCCCCATCCCTACTGTCTGGCTCTGTTCCCTCTATTCACTGCTCAATAACAACACAGTGTGAAACTGGAGCTAAACCATGAACATGCATTACAGGTTTGAGGAGAGAAAACAACAATGATTTTCAACAGCAGCTTCTTCCTGCTCTGTCTCCGTTACCTTGTCCACAAACAGCCTGAGAAAGGCTTCTCCTTCCGCGCTCACTCCATGTTCCTGTTCCACTCCGCCTCTTACAAACAGCCCCCAACTTCCCCTGAACTTGCTCCGTAGTCAATGCTGATCTCTGAGCCCCTCTGCGGACAGGCTCTCAAAGCAATGTGCTGCTGGAAGGAGACTGCTGTTTACTCACTTACCCCGGGGCTCTAAGTCTCCATTCCCGTCTGTTTCAAACAAACCTCTTCCGCTCACTAATTAAATGACGCAGAAGGACACGGCTGGAGGAGGCGCATCGCGCATGCGCTTCTTTCCCCACTCATTTAAAAAAAAAATAAATTGGAATAAAAGCAAAATCCGAAATAAAAACAAGAAATGCTGGAACCACTCAGCAGGTCTGGCAGTATCTGTGAAAAGTGAAGCAGAGTTAACGTTTCGGGTCAGTGACCCTTCATCGGAACTGACAAAAATAAACTGGAACTTTCCCCAGTTCAGTTTTCTCCGAGTTTGAGCAAAGGAACTGGGGCTGTGGGGAAAGGTCAGAGAACGTTTCAAGCTGAGGGATTCCCCCTTTCTGAAGCTCAGTTTGAGATCATTCCCTGCAGTGTGTTTGCTCTTCATTCACCCGTCTTCTCAAAGCAATCCTCCGAGGGAGTCGCTGTGTTTGCTGCGATCGCGCAGGAGTTAATATCTGACAGTAACAGTCCCAGATTAATGTCATCACATTGAAACTGTCCTTCACTGACAGTCATATCGAGCGGTGTGAGCTGAAAGATTACAGAGATCAACAGGGCCAAGAGCGTTAAATTTGGAACATTGTTCACCTCACTCTCTAACTGTTACCCAGAGTCCAGGAATAATAATGTGTCTGTTTCTGATACAATATCAGTTAGAGATGAGACTGCACCGTCTGTCTCCCACGGATCTTTCAAGATAAAATGAGGCTTCCAGGTCAGCCTGTAACTACTGATGGGGATCTCTCTCTCTCTCACTTATTCACTTTCAGCTCTGTCTCTAGTGCTCTATAAAAACGTGGGACCCAGTTATTGGGTGTGATATGGACACACGAATAGAAAATGCACGATTGACACTCCCTCTCTAATGCTGTACATATGTTTGGGATACCATTATTTAGGATGATATGTATGCACTTTATTGTGTTACTAATACTGTCTCTGATGATACATAAGAATGTGTAATACAGTGTGATATGGACACACTGTTACGAATGGTCGGACTGATTCTCTCTCTCTCTCTGTGGTGCTGTATATGAAAAGGGGATAATGTTAGTGAGCATGATAGAATCATAGAATCATAGAAGGTTTAAGGCAGAGAAAGAGACCACTTGGCCCATCATCGTATGCGGCAGCCGAAAAACAGTGAACGTAAAGGAATGGCAGGGGGGGGCTTCAACCTCGAGAGTCCACCTCCTGTGCTATGTGGGAGCTCCTGGATGCTTCCCGTGTCCTGGAGAACCATTTGGCGGTCATCACCTCGTAGCAGATGTAATGTACAACAAAACTCCGCTCTCGTTGATTGACGTCTATGCCCCGGTTCAATGCAGCGAGCAGCTGACCGTCTTCCAGCATCTCCCACTGCTGCTGGCGACATCCAGGCCGGTCATCCTAGGCGGTGACTTCAAAGGCATCATCGATGCACCTGGATGATCCGGCAGAGACGACAGCAAACTGGATGCTATGTCCAGATCCTTAATAGAAACAGTAAAAGATGCCAAACTGCACGACGTCTTCAGCAAACCTGCAGACAGAGCGCAGCATAGATACACATGGTCAAGAACGGACGGGTCTGCCCATTCCAGGATTGACTTCCTATTTGCGTCCCGTGTTTTCACAGTCAGATCCACCGACGTCAAGCCGGTGTTCTTCTCCAAGCATTGCCTTTTACTGGCTGACTTTCACTTACAGGATGACCAGCGGGTTGGCAGGGGGACATGGAAGCTCAATGCTACACTGCCAACCCCAGAGAATGTTGAGGAACTCAAAAGGGATTACAAAGGTTGGAGGACCGTGAAACCCCACCTTTGAGTCTCCAGTTCAGTGGTGGGAAGCGATCAAGGAGAACATCAAGAGGTTCTTTATCTTCAAAGGGGTTCACAGGGCGAGAGAGATAGACAGATGGAAATGTCACGACTCCAGAAAAGTATGCAAAATCTGCTCTGGCTTCAGTCGATGGGGGTCAAGGTCAAGGAGGACCTTCATGAGGTGAAGAGCCAGCAGGCCTCGCTCTTTGCCACGGAGGCCTACAAGATCATCTTCCAGTCCAGAGTCCGCTCCATTGAGCAGGATGAGATGTGCTTGTGTTACTTCTTCTAAAAGGTACACAGAGAGAGCTCTGTTATCAGCAGCCTGCAGGAAGAGGATGGCTCGGTAATGTCTTCGCAGTCTGAAATACTAAGGATCAGCAAATCCTTTTATGCTGGGCTGTATGACGCGAAGCCCACAGACAGCAGAGCCTCCCAGTCCTTACTGTCATCTATCATAGAGGTCTTAGATGACAGCAGGAGGGAGAGACTGGACAAACCGCTAATTCTGGATGAGCTGACTAAGGCCATCAAATCCTTCGAGATAAGTAAAACTCCTGGAAGCGACGGCTTACCGGTTGAGTTGTATTTGGTCCTGTGGGACTGGGTCGGCCCGGACCTGCTGGAAGTATACGACAGTATGCTCCTAGCCGGCAGCATGTCAGAATCCATGAGGAAAGGCATCATCACACTCATCTACAAGGGGAAGGGGGAGAGGGCAGAAATCAGAAATTGGCGGCCCATCTCACTGCTTAATGTAGACTACAAGATACTGTCAAAAGTCATAGCCAGTCGAGTCAAGTCTGCTCTGGAGTTGGTGATCCACCCTGACCAGACCTGTACTTTACCCACTCAGGGACACAATCACCCACATTCGGGACAGGAGGGTGGACACCTGCCTCATCATCCTGGACCAGGAGACGGCTTTTGACAGGATATCGCACACCTACATGATGGACGTACTTTCGAAAATGGGGTTTGGGGAGGGAATCTGCAATTGGATCAAACTGCTCTACACAAACATCAGTAGCACAGTCTCAATCAATGGGTGGGAATCAGAAAGTTTCCCGATCCAATCTGGAGTCAGACAGGGTTGACCTCTCTCCCCTGTCTTGTTTATTTGCTGTATTGAACCCTTTGCTGAGTCTATTAGGAAGGATGCGAGCATAAGAGGGGTGACAATCCCAGACTGTGGAGGCACACAGGTTAAAACCTCCCTGGACATGGATGACGTCGCAGCCTTCTGCTCGAACCCGCTGTCTGTGCACAGACTGATGAGCATCTGCGACCAGTTCGCACTGGCCTTGGGAGCCAACGTTAACCACGGCAAGAGAGAGGCCATGTTCTTTGGGAACTGGGCTGACCGATCCTTTGTCCCCTTCACCGTCAGGTCAGACTACCTGAAGGTGCTGGGGATATGGTTCTGAAGGGCCGCGGCATGCACCAAAACCTGGAAGGAGCGAGTAGCCAGGGTACAACACAAGCTGAGCATGTGGGAGCAGCAACTCTCTCCATTATGGGTAAGAACCTGGTCCTCAGGTGCGAGGCGCTCACGTTGTTGCTGTAAGTGGCACAGGTCTGGCCCATACCCCATTCCTGCGCTGTGGCGATCACCCGAGTCATTTTCCGCTTCATCTCTGGATCCAAAATGGACCGGGTCCAAAGGGACATGATGTTCAAACCTCTGGATAAGGGTGGGCATAATGTACCCAATATCACCCTCATCCTGATGACTACCTTCGTGTGCGGCTGCATCAAGCTGTGTGCAGATCCCCAATACGCCAACACCAAGTGTCACTCCGTGCTGAGATTCTCTCTGTCCCCAGTGTTGTGAAGGAAGGACCTGGTCGCATTGCCGTGGAACGCTCCATCTAGTTGGACTGTGCCGTACCACCAATCATTCGTGGAACAGTTTCTGCGGAAAACACCTTTGACCACCAATCCATCAGGCAGTGGTCTGGATGGAATGTCCTCAAGGCCCTACGGGAAAAGGAGATGGTGGATGCTGTCGGATGGTTACCCGAGCAGACTGCCAAATCATTTGGCGGAATGCCTCATCACCAGAACTTTCCAACAAGCACCAAGGTGTAGCTTGGCTGGTGGTGAGAAGAGCCCTCCCCGTCAAAACCTTCCTGCACGCCCGAAGTCTCACCCCCTCCGCACAATGCCCTCGAAGTGTCTGCGGTGGGGATGAGATGGTTGCCCAGCTTCTTCTGGAATGTGTCTTTGCAAAGCAGGTGTGCAAAGAGATGCATTGGTTTTTGTCGAGGTTCATCCCAAGCAGCTCTGTAACACAGGAGTCTGTGCTCTCCGGGCTGTTCCAAGGGACACACACCGAGATAACCACAACTGCTGCTGGAGGACTATCAATTCGGTGAAAGACACTCTTTGGTCTGCCCAAAACTTGGTGGTCTTCCAGCGCAAAGATGTTGTCCACCACCGAATGTTGCAGACTGGCACACTCGAAGGTCCAGGACTACGTGTTGAGGGACGCACTAAAGCTTGGGGCAGCAACAGCAAAGGCTCAATGGGGAAAGACCACCATGTAAGCTCCCCCCACCAAGCTGAACTGAGGGGCTGGATCCATGGAAAACCCCCACAAACTGGAGCGGGAAAATTTTCATTTGCCATAAAATGTATATGGCATGAAAAATGAAATGGAAGGGTTGTGAGGCAACTCACTCCTGCATTGAAGGAAACTGACCTCCTTTGCACTGTTTGTATTTTTTGACTTGGTGCTGTTTGGAACTGTTTTGTAATGTATTTTTTTACAGATCTTTATGAATAAAGTATATTTTGGAAATAAAAAAAAACATTTGTGCAAGTAAGTGTTGTCAATTGCGGCTGCTTGAGCTCTGGGTTTGGAACTTGAGCAGCAGCTGGAGACACTGCTGTGCATTCATGAGGAGAGTTACATGGAAAGCATGTTCATGATTAGAGAGAGATTAGAGATACAGCACTGAAACAGGCCCTTCGGCCCACCGAGTCTGTGCCGAACATCAACCACCCATTTATACTAATCCTACACTAATCCCATATTCCCACCAAACATCCCCACCTGTCCCTACATTCCCTACCACCGACCTATACTAGTGACAATTTATAATGGCCAATTTACCTATCAACCTGCAAGTCTTTTGGCTTGTGGGAGGAAACCGGAGCACCCGGAGAAAACCCACGCAGACACAGGGAGAACTTGCAAACTCCACACAGGCAGTACCCGGAATCGAACCAGTGTCCCTGGAGCTGTTAGGCTGCGGTGCGAACCACTGCGCCACTGTGCCGCCCACAGTGGTCACCCCACAGCTTAAGAGTACGCAGGGAGAGAGGGAATGGGTGACCACAAGGCAGTCAAAAAGAATCAGGCAGGAAGTGCAGGACACCCCGAGTGCATCTCACTCTCCAACAGGTATTCAGTTCTGAATACGGAGGACAGTGATGCTTCACCAGGGGAGTGCAGCCAGATCCAAGTCCATGGCACCATGGGTGACTCAGCTGCAAAGGTGGGTACAGGGAAGATTGGAAAAGCCATAGTAATAGATGATTCAATAGTGAAGGGAACAATCAGCTATTTCTGTGGCCACAGACGTGAATCCAGGAATGGTGTGTTGCCTCCCTGGTGCCAGGGTCAAGGATGTCATTGAGCAGTTACAGAGCATCCTGAAGGGGGAGGGTGAACAGCCAGCATTTGTGGTCCACATCGGAACCAACAACATCGGTAGAAATAAGGATGTTGTCCTGCAGTCAGAATTTATGAAGCTCGGTAAGAAATTAGCAAGCAGGGCATCAAAAGTAGTAATCTCCGGATTATTCCCAGTGCCACGTGCAAGTGAGTGCAGGAATAAAAGGATAAGACAGATGAACGTGTGTCTGGAAAGATGGTGCAGGAGGGAGGGCTTTAGATTCCTGGGACAGGTCACACGGATTGCAGTTGAACAGAGCCTGGACAGAGTTCCTTGCGGGACATTTTGCTAGTGCTGTTGGCGAGGGTTTAAACTCATTTAGCAGGGGGATGGGAACCGGAAGGCATGGAAGGCAGAAAATTAATGGATGAGTCTGGAAGAAAGAGGAAACAAAGGTTAGAAAATTTTAAAAGAGATTGGCAGTGCTCAAGCATATCTTTTTCAATGCAAGGAGTATAGAAAATAAAGCAAATGAGCTGAGGGCACAAATAGACATGTGGCAGTATGATATCACAGCTATTACAGAAACATGGCTTCAGGAGGGACAGGAATAGCAGCTCAACATTCCTGGTTACAGGGTTTTCAGATGTGATAGGGAGAGGGATAAGAAAGGAGGGGGGTTGGCAGTTTTGCTCAAAGTAACTATTACAGCTGTGAAGACGGATGATATGTTGGATGGTTTATCAAATGAGGCCGTATAGATTGAGCTGAGGAACTAAAAAGGGGCAATCACACTGCTGAGAGTGTGCTATAGACCCCCAAACAGGAGATAGAAGAGCAGATATGTAGGCAAATCTCTGAGAAGTGCAAGAGCAATAGAGCAGTAATAGTAGGGGATTTTAACCACCTCAACATGAACTGGGATACTTTTAGTGTGAAAGAAATTGAGGGAGCAGAATTCTTGAGGTGCATTCAGGAGAACTTTTTTAGCCAATATGTAGCAAGTCCAACAAGAGAGGGTGCAGTTTTAGATGTAGTTTTAGGAAATGAAGATAGGCAGGTGGAAGGAGTGGCAGTGGGAGAGCATTTTGGTGGTAGTGATCATAATTCAGTCAGTTTTAACATAATTATGTAAAGGACAAGGATAGAACAGGTAGCGATGGGCAGGGACAGGTATATATCGCAGGGCAAGAATTATAGCTGGGGGAAAGGAAATTATGACGCGATTAGGCAAGATTTAGGATGTGTAGGATGGGGAAGGAAACTGCAGGGGATGGGCACAAACGAAATGTGGAGCTTATTCAAGGAGCAGCTAATGCGTGTCCTTGATAAGTATGTACCTGTCAGGCAGGGAGGAAGTTGTCGAGCAAGGGAGCCGTGGTTTACTCAAGAAGTTGAAGCGCTTGTCAAGAGGAAGAGGGCGGCTTATGTTAGGATGAGACGTGAAGGCTCAGTTAGGGCGCTTGAGAGTTACAAGCTAGCCAGGAAGGATCTAAAGGGAGGGCTAAGAAGAGCAAGGAGAGGACACGAGAAGTCATTGGCGGATAGGATCAAAGAAAACCCTAAGGCTTTCTATAGGTATATCAGGAATAAACGAATGATAAGAGTTAGAACAGGGCCAATCAAGGATAGTAGTGGGAAGTTGTGTGCGGAATCAGAGGAGATAGGGGAAGCGTTAAATGAATATTTTTCGTCAGTATTTACAGTAGAGAAAGAAAATGTTGCCGAGGAGATTACTGAGATACAGCCTACTAGGCTAGATGGGATTGAGATTCACAAGGAGGAGGTGTTAGCAATTTTGGAAAGAGTGAAAATAGATAAGTCCCCTGGGCCAGATGGGATTTATCCTAGGATTCTCTGGGAAACCAGGGAGGAGATTGCAGAGCCGTTGTTGTTGATCTTTAAGTCGTCATTGTCGACAGGAGTAGTGCCGGAGGACTGGAGGATAGCAAATGTTGTCCCCTTGTTCAAGAAGGGGAGTAGAGACAGCCCTGGTAATTATAGACCTGTGAGCCTTACTTCGGTTGTGGGTAAAATGTTGGAAAAGGTTATAAGAGACAGGATTTATAATCATCTTGAAAAGAATAAGTTCATTTGCGATAGTCAGCACGGTTTTGTGAAAGGTAGGTCGTGCCTCACAAACCTTATTGAGTTTTTCGAGAAGGTGACCAAACAGGTGGATGAGGGTAAAGCCGTGGATGTGGTGTATATGGATTTCAGTCAGGCGTTTGATAAGGTTCCCCACGGTAGGCTATTGCAGAAAATACGGAAGGATGGGGTTGAAGGTGATTTAGAGCTTTGGATCAGAAATTGGCTAGCTGAAAGAAGACAGAGGGTGGTGGTTGATGGCAAATGTTCATCCTGGAGTTTAGTTACTAGTGGTGTCCCGCAAGGTTCTGTTTTGGGGCCACTGCTGTTTGTCATTTTTATAAACGACCTGGATGAGGGTGTAGAAGGGTGGGTTAGTAAATTTGCGGATGACACGAAGGTCGGTGGAGTTGTGGATAGTGTCGAAGGGTGTTGTAGGGTACAGAGGGACATAGATAGGCTGCAGAGCTGGGCTGAGAGATGGCAAATGGAGTTTAATGCGGAGAAGTGTGAGGTGATTCACTTTGGAAGGGTAACAGCAATGCAGAGTACTGGGCTAATGGGAAGATTCTTGGTAGTGTAGATGAGCAGAGAGATCTTGGTATCCAGGTACATAAATCCCTGAAAGTTGCTGCCCAGGTTAATAGGGCTGTTAAGAAGGCATATGGTGTGTTAGCCTTTATTAGTAGGGGGATCGAGTTTCAGAGCCACGGGGTCATGATGCAGCTGTACAAAACTCTGGTGAGGCCGCACCTGGAGTATTGCGTGCAGTTCTGGTCACCGCATTATAGGAAGGATGTGGAAGCTTTGGAAAGGGTGCAGAGGAGATTTACTAGGATGTTGCCTGGTATGGAAGGAAGGTCTTACGAGGAAAGGCTGAGGGACTTGGGGTTGTTTTCGTTAGAGAGAAGGAGGAGGAGAGGTGACTTAATAGAGACATACAAGATAATCAGAGGGTTAGATAGGGTGGATAGTGAGTGTCTTTTTCCTCGGATGAGGATGGCAAACACGAGGGGACATAGCTTTAAGTTGAGGGGTGAAAGATATAGGACAGATGTCAGAGGTAGTTTCTTTACGCAGAGAGTAGTAGGGGCGTGGAACGCCCTGCCTGCAACAGTAGTAGACTCGCCAACTTTAAGGGCATTTAAGTGGTCATTGGATAGACATATGGATGTAAATGGAATAGTGTAGGTCAGATGATCGGCGCAACATCGAGGGCCGAAGGGCCTGTACTGCGCTGTAATATTCTAATTCTAATTCTAATTCTAAGGTGTTTAAGTTCTCAGTTGGGGCAAGGACAAATTTACTAAGCTGAGGAGTGAGTTAGCAAAAGTGGACTGGAAACAGCTACTTGAAGGTAAATCAATGTCAGAGCAGTGGGAAGCACTCAAAGGGGAGATTCCAGGGGTTCAGAGTCAATATGTTCCCACAAGGAAAAAGGGTGGGAAGGCCAAATCTAGAGCCCCATGGATCTTATAAGGTAGTATTATAAGGCAGTAACGGAAAGCTTATGCCCGACTCAGAGAACTCAATACTACTGAAAGCCGAGAGGTGTATCGAATGTGGAGGGGGGAAATCAACATTGAAATTAGGAAAGCTAAGAGAGGGCATGAAAGAATATTGGCAATCAAAATCAAGGTTCGCACAAAGATGTTTTATCAGTACATTAACAGAAAAAGGATAACTATGGAAAGAGTAGGGCCCATAAAAGATCATGAAGGTAACCTATGTGTCGGGGCAGAAGATGTTGGCACTGTTCTTAATAAATACTTTGCATCTGTCTTCACAAAAGAGGGTGATGATGCAGATATTGGAGTTAAGGAAGAAGGGTATGAAGTATTGGATGTGATCAATAGAGGGAGAGAGGACATATTAGTGACAGGACATACAAATAGCATATTTGTAAGTTGATAAATCACTTGGGATGGATGCAATGTACCCCACGCTGTTAAAAGAAGCAAGAGAGGAAACAGCGGAAGGTTTGACCATCGTTTTCCAGACCTCACTGTATACAGGTGTGATGCTGGAGGATTGGAAGACTGCGAACATTTTACCTCTGTTTAAAAAGGGAGTGAGGGATAGACCGAATAATTACAGGACAGTCAGTCTAACCTCAGTAGTGGGCAAATTATTGGAATCTATTCTGAGTGACAGGATAAAATGTCACTTAGAAAGGCACAGATTAATCAAGGATAGTCAGCATGGATTTGTTAAGGGAAGGTCTTGTCTGCCCAACTTGATTGAAATTTTGAAGAATTAACAAGGAAAATAGATGAGGGTAGTGCAGTTGATGTAGTCTACATGAATGTAAATGTAGGGGGCATGATCAAGAAGTTTGCAGATGACACAAAGATTGGCTGTTTGATAAATAGCAAGGAGGATAGCTGCAGGCTGCAGGAAGATCTTCATGGTCTGGTCAGATGCACAGAAAAATGACAAATGGAATTCAATCCAGAGAAGTGTGAGGTGATGCATTTTGGGAGGTCAAACAAGGCAAAGGAATACACGATTAACAGGAAAATGCTGAGAGGTGTAGAGAAAGTGAGGTACCTTGGACTAAATGTCCACAGATCCCTGAAAGTCGCAGGACAGGTCGATAAGGTGGTAAGAAGACAATATGGAATCCTTTCCTTTATTAGCTGAGGTATAGAATATAAGAGCAGGGAGGTTATGCTGGAACTGTATAAATCATTAGTCAGGCCACAACTTGAGTACTGTGTGCAGTTCTTATCACCTCATTACAGAAAGGATGTAATTGCACTAGAGAGGGTACAGAGGAGATTTACGAGGATGTTGCCGGGACTGGAAAAATGCAGCTTTGAGGAAAGATTGGATAGGCTGGGGCTATTCTCCTTGGCACAGAGAAGACTGAGGGGAGATCTGACTGGCATGTACAAAATTTGTGGAGTCTGGATAGAATTGAAGTGAAGGGCCTGTTTACCTTAGCAAAGAGATCAGTGACTAGGGGAATAGATTCAAAGTGATTGGCAGAAAGATCACAGGGGAGATGAGGAAAAGACGTTTTAGCCAGAGGGTGGTGGGGGTCTGGTGGAATTGATACTGTATTTTAGTTTCGTATTGCATCACTTTTTAGAATGGTATGTAATGTTTATATCAATCTACACTGATGGAATTGAATCTGTCTCTTTCAATTTCACAGTGTGGGCGAGGTCTGAACTGGTATCTAATTTGTGTCTCAGCTTACAATATCTTTCAGCACCTTTGAAACATTCACTGCAATGAATGTTGTACTTGTATGCAACTTGTATTTCAGGGTACACTATGGGGATGTTTAAACATCCTTTATAATGAATGGGTGTGAGCTTTGGGTATGATATTTAATTTAAATCTCAGGGTACATCACTAGGTTAGATTCTGTGCCATTCAATCAGTAGCGTTTGCCAATTCTATCTGATATTTAATTGCTAGCTCAGTCTGCATTAAATTTGACAGGCAGAGAGATCTGGGCGTACAGGTCCACATGTCACTGAAAGTGGCAACGCAGGTGGATAAGGTAGTCAAGAACATATGGCATGCTTTCCTTCATCGGTCGGGGCATAGAGTATAAAAATAGGCAAGTCATGCTGCAGCTGTACAGAACTTTAGTTAGGCCACACTTAGAATATTGCATGCAATTCTGGTCGCGACACAACCAGAAGGACGTGGAGGCTTTGGAGAGGGTACAGAAGAGGTTTACCAGGATGTTGCCTGGTCTGGAGGGCATTAGCTATGAGGAGAGGTTGGATAAACTCGGATTGTTTTCACTGGAACGACGGAGGTGGAGGGGCGACATGATAGAGGTTGACAAAGATATGAGCGGCATGGACAGAGTGGATAGTCAGAATCTTTCTCCCTGGGTGGAAGAGTCAGTTACTAGGGGACATAGGTTTAAGGTGCGAGGGGTAAAGTTGAGAGGGATGTGCGAGGCAAGTTCTTTACACAGAGGGTGGTGAGTGCCTGGAACTTGCAGCCGGGGGAAGTGGTGGAAGCAGGTACGATAGCGACGTTTAAGAGGCATCTTGACAAATACATGAATAGGATGGGAAAAGAGGGATACGGACCCCGGAAGTGCAGAAGGTTTTAGTTTAGGCAGGCATCAAGATCGGCGCAGGCTTGGAGGGCCGAAAGGCCTGTTCCTGTGCTGTACTGTTCTTTGTTAGATTGACACATTGCATTTCAATCTGCTAGTGGGTGTGATTTTGACCTGGGATTGAAGTATCTGACTGTCAGTGGGACTCAATCGGGGTGAAATGGAAAAAACTTATTTCTCTCCTGCTTTGTTTGGTTGTTGGATTGAAAATGTGTTTCTGGAACTCGGGATCAATGTGAGCCTGACTATTTCTGCAATCTGAGACCAGGGAACTGATGAACTATCTGTACCTCTGCACTCTGAGTGATAATGTACCTACTGTGTGTGAGTGGAGCTGGCTGCACTGTTCCTTGTGCCTCGAGTGCAGCAACCATCACATTCATCACAATATCTTCAAGTATTTGCCTGTATGAAGAAAAAGATATATCTGATAACTCAAGAACAGGGGAGGTGCATAATATCAAAGAGGTCAATTTAATTTCTCAATCAATAATCATTAAGAACGTCCACAAATGAAAACCGGTGTCATTATCTGCCTCCACTGAAGTACTGAAGCTCCCAGCTCCTGCATCGCAAGTGTTCTGGGCAGATCCATCCAGACAAAACACTGCACTGGGATCGTCCCAACTGCTCTATGCTCTACATATATTTCCAGCCATCCTGCTTCACATGCAAAATTTTTTTTTAAATGAAGCCCGATATGTATATCCCTCGATTCCTTTCTCCACGTACATTTGTTCATTTGTTCCACCTCCCCTTCAGTGCATCGATACTATTCACCGCAACCTCTCCCTGTGATAACAAATTCCAGATTCGAACCATTCACTGCGTAAATACATTTTTCATGAATTCATCATTGGTTTTATGAATGACAATTTTATATTTTGGCTCTTGTTTCAGATGCCACCACAAGTGGAAGCATGTCTCCATGTACTCTATAAAAGCCCTTCACTATTTCCTCACTTTTTTCATTTGTTCGTGTGATGTAGGCATCACTGGCTTTGCCAGCATTTATTGCCCAATCCAAATTGCCCTTGACAAAGTGTTGGTGAGCTGCTTTCTTGAGCCGCTGCAGTTCTTGAGATGTAGGAACACCAACAGTGCTGTTTGGAAGGGAGTTCCAGGATTTTTACCCAGCGACAATGAAGGAATGGCGATATCGTTCCAAGTCAGGATGATCTGTGAATTGGAGGGGAATTTGCAAGTGGTAGTGTTCCCTTGCAACTGCTGCCCTTGTCCTCCTCAGTAGTCGAAGTTCCAGGTTTGGAAGGTACTGTCAAAGGAGCTTTCGTGTGTTGCTGCAGTGCACCTTGTCGATGGTACGCACTGCTGCCACTGTGCATCAGTGGTGAATGGGGTGATTGTTGAAGGTGGTGCTTGGGGGCAATCAAGCAGGCTACTTGAGTGTTGTTGGAGCTGCACTCATCCAGGCAAGTGGAGAGTATTCCATCATACTCCTGCATTGTGTCTTGTGAATGGTGGATAGGTTTGGGGAGACAGGAGGTAAGTTACTCACCACAGAGTTCCTAGCTTCTGACCTACTCTTGTAGCCACGGCATTTATGTGGCTGGTCCAGTTCAGTTTATGGTCAATGGTAACCCCCTCCCCCCCACACCCCCCGCCCCCAAATGTTGATGGTGGGGGATTCAGTGATGGTAATGCCACTGAACATCAAGAGGAGATGATTAGATTCTCTCTTGTTTGAGATGGTCATTGCCTGGCACTTATCTGACGCGAATGTTACTTGCCACTTATCAGCCTAAGCCTGGATGTTGTCCAGGTCTTGCTGCATCTGGGCACGGGCTGCTTCAGTAGCTGAGGAGTCATGAATGGTGCTGAACATTGCGCAATCATCAGTGAACATCCCCACTTTCGGCCTTGTGATGGAGGGAAGGTCATTGATGGAGCAGCTGAAGATGGTTGGGCCTAGAACACGAGCCTAAGGAATTCCAGCTGTAATGTCCTGAGACTGAGATGATTGACCTGAACAACCACAGCCATCTTCCTCAGTGCTAGGTATGACTCCAAACAGCAGAGGGTTTTGCCATGATTCCCATTTACACTAGTTTTGCTGGGGCTCCTTGGTGCCATTAATGGTCAAAGGTTGCCTTGATGTCAAGGGCAGTCACTCTCACCTCACAATGCAATGTTTCTTTAACTCTAAAATAAAAGCAAAATTCTGCAGATTCTGGAAATATGAAATTTAAAAAAACAAAAATGCTCAAAATACTCAACAGTTCAGGCAACATATGTGGAGAGAGAAACAGAATTAACATTTCAGGTCTGTGTCCTTTCATCTTACAATATGTTTTATGTCCTGGTATGTAATGGTCAGGTTCATTCAGTTTGCAGTAATGGAATTAATACTGTGTCTTCCACTCTGACTATTAGTGAGATTTGTGGAGTGGTGTGTAACATGCAGCTCAGTCTGCAGTCTGGGTACATTATTGAGATTAATTCTGTACTTTACAATCAGGTACTGTTTGTCTGCTCCATCTGACATTGAATTTGTAGTTCAGGCTGCTCTCTTGTGAGAGTGACACAGTGCCTTGCAATCTGATAGTGGGTGTGATTTTGGACTGGGATTGATGTACCTACGTGTCAGTGGGACTGAGTTGTGGTGAAATGGAAACAAGTTCAATCTTTCCTGCTCTGTCTGACTGTTGCATTGACTGTTGGTCTCTGGAACTTGGGATCAGTGCCGGTCTGACTACTTCTGCTGGCGGTGACTGTGGAACTGATGTCTCTGCTCTCTGTGAGTGATACTGTACTTACTGTGTGTGAGGAGCTGGCTGCACTTCCTCGTGTCGAGGAATCACGACATTTATTCTGCTTCCATCAAGTATTTGCCTGTAGAAAGGAAATGTATTTATTATAATTCAGGAAGAGATGTGGTAGAAGATACAAAAGTGACCAAAACAATTTTTCAATTAATAATCATTATGAACAATCACAAAGGAAACCCAGCAATACAAACAGAGTCAGTGTCTGATTCCACTGCAGTCCTGCAGCCCCCAGCTACTGCATACCAGGGGCTTTGGCCATTTTACAACAATTAAATGACATCCAGAAACAATCCACTGGGCCATGAATGGGACTGACCGACGGAACAGGGACTTTTACACAGGTCAGATTTCCAGTTCCCGCTCCCATGGTCTAACCGTTCAAGTGAAACCAAACAGCCACTGTTTAAAATGTGTCCTTCATACTTCTCACCTGGTGCCTATAATAGATTCTCTTTGTGTAACTCCCCACATCCTGACTGTCCGCTTCTGTTCCCACACTTCACTGTCCAATAAAAAGAAACTGTGGGAACAGGCTGGATCGCTCTCTTTGCGCTGGCACGGACATGATTGGCCGAATGGCCTCATTCTGTGCCGGAATTTTTCCATGTTTCTGTTTGCGGAATTGTTGCAGAAATCTGCGCCTGCGCTCCCCTCCCCCAGCACTGCCTGTGAGCGGAAGAAGATGGTTTAAAACAGCCGCCAATGGAGAGATCCCGGTCCCGGTGGAAGGGAGCAAACAGCAGCCTCCTTCCAGCAGCACATCGCTTTGGGAGCGTGTCCGCAGATAGACTCAGAGATCAGCATCGAGTCCGGCGCAAGTTCAGGGGCAGGCGGGGGCTGTTTGTTTGAGGCGGAGTGGAGCAGGAACTGGTCCCAGAACATGGAGTGAGTGGGGGAAGGGAGAGGCCATTCTCGGGTTGTGTGTGGACAAGGGGATGGAGACAGAATGGGAAGAACCTGTTACTGCAGTGCAGTCAAACAATGATAATATTTGTATGGCTGGGCTTCCTTTGTGGGCGTTTATAATTATTATGAGAGATTAAATTCATTAAAATCCTGTATCTTCTGTCTCACCAGTATTTGAATTATAAACATTCTTTTGTTTAAACAGACAAATAATTGAATGAACCAAAATAAATGTGATGTTTCCTCCACCAAGTTACATGGAAGAGTGTCACCAGCTCCTTCTCACACACAGTCCGTACATTATCACTCACAGAGTGCAGAGACACAGACAGGTCATCAGTTCCACAGTCTCAGACAGCAGAAACAGATCCAGAGACACATTTTCAATCCATCAATCAAATGGAGCAGGAGAGACGCACGTTGTTTTCATGTCACCCCAACTCAGTATCACTGACAGGTAGATTCACAAATCCCAGTCCAAATTCTCAGCCACTATCAAATTATCAGTGTGTCAATCCCACAATAGAGCAACCTCAGCTACAAATTAAATACACATAGAACTGACACATGGTTGCTGTTTCAAAGTTACAGAAATAACCTCAATGAAGTGCTCCGAGATTCAAGTTAAATACCAGCCTAATATTTACACGGGTTTTGACTTTATTATCAGTATTAATTCCCATAATGTGTCCAGACATATACATTAGATACAAACCTCAAGTGCATAATCAGATTGCAGAGGTACAAACTCAGATTCCACTTTAAAACTCATCCGGATTGTGAAACTAAAAGATACAATATAAATTTGATTAGTATAGTTTGAGCTATAAATTACATACCAGTCCTAAAACCTCATATAGTGTCAGATGGAAGATACTGTACAATTCCAGACTGAGCTCATTTTACATGCAAGTCCAAGATTCTCACTCAGAGTTAGACTGAATGGCACTGATCAAATTGATGAGCACAGCCTGAGTTACACTTGCACATCAATCCTGTATCAGATTGTAGGATACATTATATTTCACTATTGTGTTCACAGTGACAGATACTATTTAATACTGGGCAAAACCTCAAACAGGATTTATGTATCTACCTGTCTGCTTAAAACCTACCACATCAGTGGCCGGTTGCTGTGCTGAATTTTTATGTAGAATAAATCCAGACTTGCACCAGTCCCAGTGACGGAAGGTTATATAATGAATCCCACAATCACACAGAGTACCAGACACTGACAGTTAGAGAGTGATTTTGAAACACATGCTCAGTGCCAGATGCTGAAAGGTATAGGTTGATTACTGCACTCACTGACAGTACCTCAGCATGAGTCATCTAAAGCAACCTAACACACAAATAGTAGCACTGAGAGATTGAGAAAGAGTCCAAAACTCAGAGTAACAGACACTGATAGACACAATCTGAAAACTGCACGCACATGGATATAGTATTGGCTAACTCACAAGAAACAGAGTGGGGATAATTGGGGAATTTTCAAATTGGCAAACTGTAACTAATGGAGTGCCACAGAGATCAGTGCTGGTGCCTCAATCTTTATGGTCTTTATTAATAACTTGCATGAAGGGACCGAGTGTAAATCCAAATTTATGGGTGGTACAACGATAGGGAGGAAAGCAAGTTGTGAGAAGGACACAAAGTGTCTGCAAAGAGATATAGATAGGTTAAATCAGTGGGCAAAAGTTTGGCAGATGGAGTATAAGATGGGAAAATGTAAGATTGTCTACTTTGGCAGGAAGAATAGAAAAACAGAATATTACCAAGGAATCTGTGTGTCCAGGTACATGAATTACAAAAAAGTTAGCATGCAGCGATAGCAAGTAATTAGGAAGGCAACTGGAATGTTGGCATTTTTAGAGAGGGGAATGGAGTTTAAAAGTAGGGAAGATTTGCTGTAACTGTACAGGGCATTAGTGACATCCCAACTGAAGTACTCCACACAGTTGTGGTCTCCTTACTTAAGGAGGGCTATACTTGCATTGGAATCAGTTCAGAGAAGGTTCACTCGGCTGATACTTGGGAAGTTGGATTGTCTTAGGAGAAACAGTTGAGCAGGTTGGGCCTATACTCACTGGAGTTTAGAAGATTGAGAGGAGATCTTATTGAAACCTATAAGATTCTCAGTGGGCTGGACAGGTAGATGCTGAGAGGATGTTTCTCCTTGTGGGGGAATGTAGAATTAGGGGCCACAGTTTCAAGATAAGTGGCCTCCCATTCAAGAAGGAGATGAGGAGGAATTTCTTCGCTCAGAGGGTTGTTCATCTTTGGAATTCTGTTCTCCAGAGGACTGTGGAGGCTGGGTCATTGAATATATTCAAGGCTGTGATAGGCAGATTTTTGATCTACAAGGGAGTCAATGGTCATGGGCGCAGGCAGGAAAGTGGAGTCAAGTCCACAATCAGAACAACCCCGATCTTACTGAATGGCGGAGCAGGCTCGATGGGCCAAATGGCCATCTCCTGCTCCTATTTTGTATCTTTTTATCTTCTTACACACACACACACACACACACACACACACACACTCAACCAGTGTGTGGCAGTGGATCCAGAATTAATCCCACTTTCGTACAAAATACCAGAGACTGAAAGGTACAGAATAAATCCCACAGATACATACAGTATGACTGACAGGTACAGAATGAATCCCATGCTCACACACAGCACCAGGGATTGAAAGATACATGTGATTCCCACCCTCACAGAACAATATCAGACTGAGTTACAGAATGATTTCCACATTCACATCGAGCACCACTGACTGCTAATTAATTCATCCCACAATCACACACACTACCAGAGGCCGACAGATACAGAATGTATTGCACACTTTCACAAAGTACCAGTGATTGACAGGTACAGAACGAATCCCACATTCACAAACTGTACTGGAGAATGGCAGATCCAGTACCAATGACCAATTCAGAATGAACTCCAAATTTACACATGAAACTGGAGATGGAGAGAATTAATTCCACATTCACACTCTGCGAGAGACTGATAGTTACAAAATGGATCCAGAACATGCAGACAGTGCCAGAGACTGACAGTTACAGAATGAAGTAAACACTCACATACAGTACCAGAAATGACAGAAATGGAATTGATACCACACATAAATGTGATACCAGAGATGGAGCATAAAGAATGAATCACACACACACACAGCAAGAACAGAAATAGAGTTATACAGAATGAATCACACACACACACAACAAGAACAGAGATAGAGTTATACAGAATGAATCTCACGCTCATGTACAGGACAACAGATTAACAGGTAAACAATTACCCTCAAACACACATACATTACCAAGGGTCAGTTCAGAATGACTGCAAAACTCAAATAATGTGTTCGAGGTTGAAAGATGCAGATGAATACAAAACTCACACACAAGATACTCATAGATACAGCCTGAAAACTGCACTCAAACACAGTGCAAGGGACCGACAGATACTGAATGAATCCCACACTCATATTCAATGCCAGAGACTGACAGATGCAGAATGGATGTCACACTAAACTTCTTCTTCGGAACTCCCTCAGGAATGAGGATGACTTTCTTCCACTCCAGGGTTGTGGTTCATTAGGCAATGAATAGTCCAATTCTTGATCCACACACTCGGCCACAGGTGGGGCAGATGGTGCTTGGTGAGGTGGGTGAATGGGATTCTCCAATTTCCAAATACTCCTTCCACTCTTTGCATTTGGTTGCTTCCTGGGCATGTCGACGAATTTCAAACTGGCTGGCACCTTCGCGGATGCTTCTTCTCCATTTTGGGTGGTCTCAGGCAAGAGATGCCCATGAATCAGTGCAGATGTCAGGGCTTTTCAGGATGTCTTGAAGGAAATTCTTGTAATGTTTCCTCTGCCCTCCTGGTAGCTTCTTGCCCTGATGGAGTTCAGAGTAGAAAGCTTGTTTTGGGACTCTGGCGTCAGGCATGGGGATGATGTGGCCCGTCCAACATAACTGACTAGCCATGACCAGTGTCTCGATACTGGGGATGTTGGCCTGAGAGAGGACACTGATATTGCAGCGCCTGTCCTGCAACTGAATTTGCAGGATCTTGCGGAATCACCACCGGTGATATCTCTCCAGGGCTTTGAGATGTCTGCTGTGCAGTATCCATGTTTCTGACACATACAGGAGGGCAGGTAACACTGCAGCCATGTCAACCATGAGCTTGGTGTCTGATTTAAGTTCTTTGTCATCAAACATTCTTTTCCTCAGAGGACTGAAGGCTATGCTGACACACTAGACGTGATGCTGAGTGTCATTGTCGATATCTGCCCTTGGTGACAGGAGGTTCCCAAGGTATGAGCAGTGATCCACATTGCCCACTGGTTCACCGTGGATCTTGATAGTCGAGGGGCAGTGTCGGGGAGCAGGCTGGTAGAGGACCTTTGTCTTCTGGATGTTTTGCTTAAGGCCAATTATTTCATACACCTCCGTGAATGCATTGATCAGGGTTTGACGCTTCGCCTCTGAGTGTGCGCATACGCAGGCGTCGTCAGCATACTGCAGCTTGATGACAGAGGTTGGAGTGGCCTTACATCTGGACTGGAGGCAACATAGGTTAAATAGTTTCCCACTCGTCCTGTAGAGTACATCTACACATGCGACCTAAAGAACAGCTGATGGGCTGAAAGAACACTGGAACTACAAAAACGTGCTGACAGCCACGACATGTGTGGATTCTTCAGCACAGTCAAGACCATTTATGGCCCAAATTACCAAGGACCTACCCAACTGAGAGTAAAGAATGGAGTGACACTGATCAAGGTCAGAGAGGCAATCAGCACTCGTTGGAAGTAGCACTTTGAAGATCTCCTCAATCGCAACTCAGTCCTTGATGCAAGTGCCCTTGACCGCATTCCACAGCATGCTACCCACCGTGCTGTCAGCACAATCCCAGGCTGACAGAGATTGAAAAGGACATCTGACAGCGAAAAAACAATAAGGCCGCTGGCATAGATGGAATTCCCATCAAAATTCTAAAATCTGGCAGAGAAGCACTCTTGACACAAATACGCGGTCTCATTTCCCTCATTTGGAAGGAGGAGAGTATGACAGGGGATCTCCGAGACACTGTAATAGTGATCATCTTTAAAGAAGGTGACAAGACTGACTGTGGTAACTACAGAGGGGTATCCGTGCTGTCCACCACAGGGAAGGTCATCACAAGAGTCCTTCTCAACTGCCTCCTCCCCGTGGCTGAAGAGCTCCTACTGGAATCACAATGTGGATTCTGTCCATCAAGTAGCATAATGGACATGATCTTCACAGCAAGACAACTCCAAGAAAATGTAGGGAGCAGCAGCAACCTTTATACCTGGTTTTCTCTGACCTGACAAAGGCCTTCGACTCTACCAACCAGGAGGGATTATGGAACGTCCTCAAATTTGGCTGCCCAGAGAAATTCATCATCATCCTCTGATGACTGCATGATGACATGCAAGCTGTAATCCTTCCCAACGGACCTACCACTGACCCAATCCCAATGCAAACTGGGGTCGAGCAAGGCTGGGTCATCGCACCAATGCTCTTTTCCATCATCCTTGCCACAACACTCCACCTCATCTCCTCATACTCACAGTACCAGAGACTGACAGATACAGAATGGATGTCACACTCACAGTACCAGAGTCTGACAGATACAGAATGGATGTCACACTCACAGTCCTAGAGTCTGATACGTACAGAATGAATCCACACAGCACCGGAGACTTCTTTTCTTCTTCTTTGGCCTCCTTGTCTCGAGAGACAATGGGTAAGCGCCTGGAGCTTGTCAGTGGTTTGTGAAGCAGCACCTGGAGTGACTATAAAGGCAAATTCTAGAGTGACAGACTCTTCCACAGGTGCTGCAGGTAAAATTGGTTGTCGGGGCTGTTACACAGTTGTCTCGCCCCTTGAGCCTCTGTCTTTTTTCCTGCCAACTGCTAAGTTTCTTCGACTCACCACACTTTAGCACCGCATTTATAGCTGTCCGCCAGCTCTGGCGATCACTGGCAACTGACTCCCACGACTTGTGATCAATGTCACAGGACTTCATGTCGTGTTTGCAAACGACTTTAAAGCGGAGACATGGATGGTCGGTGGTTCTGAAACCAGTGACGAGGTTGCTGTACAATGTGTCCTTGGGGATCCTGCCATCTTTCATGCGGCTCACATGGCCAAGCCATCTCAAGCGCCGCTGGCTCCGTAGGGTGTATATGCTGGGGATGTTGACCGCCTCAAGGACTTCTGTGTTGGAGATACGGTCCTGCCACCTAATGCCAAGGATTCTCCAGAGGCAGCAAAGATAGAATGTATTGAGACGTCGCTCTTGGCTGACATACGTTGTCCAGGCCTCGCTGCCGTAGAGCAAAGTACTGAGGACACAGGCTTGATATACTTGGACTTTTGTGTTCCGTGTCAGTGTGCCATTTCCCCACACTTACTTGGCCAGTCTGGACATAGCAGTGTTCTCGCACCTACACTGTTTGGGATCTTCTTCTCCCTGCTGCTCTCACATGCGTTCAAGTCTTCAGAAGAAGGAATTTTCCTCCAAGATCAGATGGCAGTTTGTTCAACCTTGCCCGTCTAAGAGCGAAGACCAAAGTACAGAAAGTCCACATCAGGGAACTCCTCTTTGCTGACGATGCTGCATTAACATCCCACACTGAAGACTGTCTGCAGCGACTCATTGACAGCATTGCGGCTGCCTACAACGAATTTGGCCTAACCATCAGCCTCAAGAAAACGAACATCATGGGACAGGACATTATAAATACTCCATCCATCAATATGGGCGAACACGCTCTGGAAGTGGTTCAAGAGTTCACCTGTCCAGACTCAACTATCACCAGTAACCTGTCTCCCGATGCAGAAGTCAACAAGCACATGGGAAAGGCTTCCACTGGTATGTCCAGACTGGCCTAGAGAGTGTGGGAAAATGGCGCACTGACACGGAACCAGAGACTGAGAGCTACCAAATTACATAAAACACTCAAACACAGTAGCAGAGAGTAAAACAAACGGAATTAATTGCACACTCACATGCAATAGCAGAGACACAACGACACAGAATCAGTCAAAAAGTGTCCTCCCAACAACAGCCAGGACATTTCCAGGGAGCTTTACACAGGGAGCGACTGTTTTACTATCAACTGGGACTGGCGAGAGTCTTTGTGAAATATACTTACGGATTGCAGTCAGGGTGTTTGTGATTGGTTGCAAATATTTATTCTGATTGGATGGCGGAAGACACCAATTAGGCAATTTCAATATAAAACCGTTTAGACATCACTCCCAATCACCATCTTTACTTTCCCCCATCCCTCATTAGCATAGAGCTGTGGGATTGTCTATTTAATCCGCACTCGGAAGGGGTTTGGTTTATTTCTGTGTCTGCAATTGGATCTGAAGATGGTTGAGGAGAAGAAGAAAGCAGCTGCAAAGAAGGGCGCCAAGAAAACTGTGAGTAAACCATCAGCAAAGGGCGGCAAGAAGCGGAGAAAGTCGAGGAAGGAGAGTTACTCCATCTACATCTACAAAGTGATGAAGCAGGTTCACCCCGACACCGGCATCTCCTCCAAGGCCATGAGCATCCTGAACTTGTTTGTGAACGATATTTTCGAGCGCATCGCGGGTGAGGCCTCCCGCCTGGCCAATTACAACAAGCGCAGCACCATCAGCTCCCGGGAGATCCAGACCGCCGTGCGCCTGCTGCTGCCCGGGGAGCTGGCCAAGCACGCCGTGTCGGAAGGGACAAAGGCGGTGACCAAGTACACCAGCTCCAAGTAAAACTGCACAATGGACTGAATAACATCCCAAACACAACGGCTCTTTTAAGAGCCACCCACAATCTCTCTGAAAAAGCTACATCATCTCTATGGTATCAATTTGTTTTTTTCATGAAGAGTCTGGAACTTTCCAATTGCCTTTGTGATCTCTGTTTTAACCCCATGGATTCTGGGTGATTCACTTTCACTGTTGGGATCTTTGTGTCTCTACTTAATGCCGTGTAAATTAATTACTGATCACTGACCCCATGTTCGCTTTGATCTCGGACGCGCGTTCATTTTCGCTATTGTACTATTTCGTCAATAAGCTGACAGATCAGTTCTCAGTCACTTGTTTCCCTTGTTCAAGCTCGGCATCAATAATTAATAAGTACATTTTCTAGAAACCCCGCTGTTGTAGGAAAACTCAGTCTCACATTTCAACTCCTGACAATAAAACACTTTCTCTCCGCTTTTGTCTCCCACAAATAGGTTCAATCTAGAATCAGTGATGCGGTATCTTGACAAAGATTGACCCGAAATGTGTCCGCTTCCAGAATGCTGTGAATGAGACTTTCTGCCGCCGCTTACAGACTGTTTCAAAAAGGACAGAGAATAGTCCGAGATCAAAGCGTACATGGGGTCAGTGATCAGTAATTAATTTACGCGGCATTATTAAGTAGAGACACAAAGATCTCACAGACAGTGAAACTGAATCACCCAGAATCCATGGGGTTAAAAGAGATCAGAAAGGCAATTATAAAGTTCCAGACTCTTCGTATAAAAAAACAAAACAAATCAAAACCAGAGAGATGATGTTGTAGCTTTTTCAGAGAGATTGTGGGTGGCTCTTAAAAGAGCCGTTGTGTTTGGGATGTTTTTCAGTCCATTGTGCAGTTTTACTTGGAGCTGGTGTACTTGGTCACCGCCTTTGTCCCTTCCGACACGGCGTGCTTGGCCAGCTCCCCGGGCAGCAGCAGGCGCACGGTGGTCTGGATCTCCCGGGAGCTGATGGTGCTGCGTTTGTTGTAATGGGCCAGGCGGGAAGCCTCACCCGCGATGCGCCCGAAAATATCGTTCACAAACGAGTTAATGATGCTCATGGCCTTGGAGGAGATGCCGGTGTCGGGGTGAACCTGCTTCATCACTTTGTAGATGTAGATGGAGTAACTCTCCTTCCTCGACTTTCTCCGCCTCTTACCGCCGTTTGCTGATGGTTTACTCACAGTTTTCTTGGCGCCCTTCTTAGCAGCTGCTTTCTTCTTCTCCTCAACCATCTTCAGATTCAATTTCAGACACAGAAATAAACCAAACCCCTTCCGAGTGCGGATTAAATAGACAATCCCACAGCTCTATGCTAATGAGGGATGGGGGAAAGTAAAGATTGTGATTGGGTGATTGGGAGAGATGTCACAATGGGTTTATATTGTAATTCTCTAATTGGTGTCCTTCACCATCCAATCACATTCAAACTTTGCAGCCAATCACAAACATTCGTACTGCAATCAGGAAGTATGTTTCACAAAGACTCTCTCCAGCTCCAGTTTACATTGAAAGAGCCGCTCCCTGTGCCACGCTCTCTGGAAATGTTCTGCATGTTGTTGAAAGGACGCTTAATGATGATTCTTTGTCGTTGCTATTGCATGTGAGTGTGCAATTAATTCCATTTCTTTTATTCTCTGCTCCTGTGTTTGAATGTGTTCTGTCATTCAGCAGTTCTCAGTCTCTGGTGCTGTTTGGATTTATTCCGTATTTATTTATTTCGAGATATAGCACTGAAACAAGCCCTTCGGCCCACCGAGTCTGTGCCGACCATCAATCACCCATTTATACTAACCCTGCAGTAATCCCAACCTACACTAGCGGCAATTTACAATGACCAATTTACCTATCAACCTGCATGTCTTTGGCGCTGGGAGGAAACCGGAGCACCCGGCGAAAACCCACGCGGTCACAGGGAGAACTTGCAAACTCCGCACAGGCAGTACCCAGATTCGAAACCGGGTCCCTGGAGCTGTGAGGTTGCAGTGCTAACCACTGCACCACTGTATCTTTCAGACTCTGGTACTGTGTTTGAGTATGACATCCATTCTGTATCTGTCAGTCTCTGTTGCTGTGTTTGAGTGTGAGGAGTTGAGGCGGAGTGTTGCGGCGAGGAAGATGGAAAAGAGCTTTGGTGCGATGACACAGACTTAGTTGACCCCAGTTTGCATTGGGATTGGGTCAGTGGTAGGTCCGTTGGGAAGGATTTCAGCTTGCATGTCATCATGCAGTCGTTGGAGGTTGGTGACGAATTTCTCCGGCAGCCAAATTTGAGGAAGACGTTCCATAATCCCTCCTGGTTGGTAGAGTCGAAGGCCTTTGTCAGGTCAGAGAAGACCAGGTAGAAATGTTGCTGCTGCTCCCTACATTTTCTTGGCATTGTCTTGCTGTGAAGATCATGTCCACTGTGTCTCTTGATGGACAGAATCCACATTGTGATTCCAGTGGGAGATCTTCAGCCACGGGGAGGAGACAGTTGAGAAGGACTCTTGTGATGACCTTCCCTGTAGTGAACAGCTGGGATACCCCTCTGTCATTACCACAGTCGGTCTTGTCACCATTTTTGGTGATGATCACAATGACAGCATCTCAGAGATCCCTGGCATGCTGTTGTCCTTCCAGCAGAGGGAAATGAGACCATGTATTTGTGTTAAGTGTTCTTCTCTGTCGTATTTTAGATTTTCAGAGGGAATTCCATCTATGCCGGTAGCCTTCATTTTTTATTTACCTGTTAGATTGCCTTTTCAATTTCTGTTGGGCTGGGATTGTGCTGACATCATGGTGGGTAACATGCTGTGGAATGTGGCACTTGCATCAAAGACTGAGTTGCGATTGAGAAGATCTTCAAAGTGCTACGTCCAACGAGTGCTGACTGCCTCTCTGACCTTGATCAGTGTCACTCCATTCTTTACTCTCAGTAGGGTAGGTCCTTGGTAATTTGGGCCATAAATGGTCTTGATGGTGCTGAAGAATCCACACATGTCGTGGCTGTCAGCAAGTTGCTGTATTTCCTGCACTCTTTCAGCCCATCAGCTGTTCTTTAGTTCGTGCAAGCAGATCTACTCTACAGGACGAGTGGGAAACTATTGAAACTACATTGCCTGCAGTCCTGAAGCAAGGCCACTGCAACATCTGTCATCGAGCTGCAGTATGCTGACAATGCTTGCATATGCGCACACTCAGAGGCCAAGCTTCAAACCCTCATCGATGCATTCATGGAGGCGTATGAAAGAATTAGCTTGAAGCAAAACATCCGGAAAGCTAAGGTCCTCTGCCAGCCTGCTCCCCGACACTGCCCCCGACTATTAAGATCCACGGCGAATCACTGGACAATGTGGATCACTGCTCATACCTTGGGAACCTCCTGTCACCAAGGGCAGATATCGACAATGACACTCAGGATCGCTTCCAGAAGGCCATGTGGCCCATAAATCCTGCTCTGCCATTCAATAAGATCATGCCTGTTCTGATTGAGGCTTTAATTCCACTTTCCTGCCTGTGCCCATTGACCAATGACTCCCTTGTACATCAAAAAATCTGTCTATCACAGCCTTGAATATATTCAATGACCCAGCCTCCACAGTCCTCTGGAGAACAGAATTCCAAAGATGAACAACCCTCTGACAGAAGAAATTCCTCCTCATCTCTTTCTTGAATGGGAGACCACTTATCTTGAAACTGTGGCCCATAATTCTACATTCCCCCACAAGGAGAAACATCTTCCCAGCATCTACCTGTCCAGCCTACTGAGAATCTTATAGGTTTCAATAAGATCACCTCTCAATCTTCTAAACTCCAGTGAGTAGAGGCCCAATCTGCTCAACCTTTTCTCACAAGTCAACCCTTCATCCCAGGAATCAGCCTAGTGAACATTCTTTGAACTGATTCCAATACAAATATATCCCTCCTTAAGTGAGGCTACCAAAACTGTATGGAGTACTTTAGTTGGGATGCCACTAATGCCCTGTACAGTTACAGCAAAACTTCCCTACTTTTATACTCCATTCCCCTTGCTAAAAATTCCAACATTCCATTTGCATTCCTAATTACTTGCTATACCTTCATGCTAACTTTTCTGTAATTCATGTACCTGGCACCCAGATCCCTCAGTATAGCAGCATTCTGCAGTCTTTCTCTATGTAAGTAATATTCTGTTTTTCTATTATTCCTGCCAAAGTAGACAATCTCACATTTTCCCATATTATACTCCATCTGCCAAACTTTTGCCCACTGACTTAACCTATCTTTTTCTCTTTGCAGACACTTTATGTTCTCCTCACGACTTTCTTTCCTACCTATCTTTGTACCACCCATAAATTTGGCAACAGTACACTCAGTGCCTTCATGCAATTATTAATATAGACCATAAATAGTTGAGGCACCAGCACTGATCCCTGTGACATTCCATTAGTTACAGTTTTCCAATCTGAAAATGCCCCATTTGTCCCCACTCTCTGTTTCCTGTGAGTTAGCCAATCCTATATCCATGTGTGTGTAGTTTTCAGTTTGTATCTATCAGTGTCTGGTACTCTATGTGAGTTTTGGACTCTTTCTTACTCTCTCACTGCTATTTTTTGTGTGTTAGGTTGCTTTAGGTGACTCAGGCTGAACTACTGTGAGTGAGTGCAGTAATCAACCTATATCTTTCAGCATCTGGCACTGAGCATGTGTTTCAGCATCACTCTCTATCTGTCAGTATCTGGTACTCTGTGTGAGTGTGGGATTCATTATATAATCTTCCGTCCCTGGGACTGATGGCAAGTCTGGATTTATTCTCCATAAAATGTCAACACAGCAACAGGCCACTGATGTGGTAGGTTTTAAGCAGACAATATATTTGAGGTTTTGCTTAGTATTAAATATCTGTCACTGTGAACACAATAGTGAAAGATAATGTATCCTACAATCTGATACAGGATTGGTGTGCAAGTGTAACTCAGGCTGTACTCATCAATTTGATCAGTGCCATTCAGTCTGACTCTGAGTGAGTATCTTGGACTTGCATGTAAAATGAGCTCAGTCTGGAATTGTACAGTATCTTCCATCTGACACTATATGAGGTTTTAGGACTGCTATGTAATTTATAGCTCAGACTATACTGATCAAATTTATAATGTATCTTTTAGTTTCACAATCCGGATGAGTTTTAAACTGGAATCTGAGTTTGGATCTCAGGTTATATGATATTTCAGAATCTCTCAATCTGATTATGGACTTGAGTCTAATGTATATGTCTGGAAACATGATGGGAATTAATACTGATAATAAACTCATAACCTGTGTAAATATTGGGCTGGTATTTAACTTGAATCTCAGAGTACATTATTGAGGTTAATTCTGTAACTTTGAAAAAGCAACCATGTGTCAGTTCTCTGTGTGTTTAATTTGTAGCTGAGGTTGCTCTATTGTGGGATTGACACACTGATAATTTGATTGTGGGTGAGAAGTTGGACTGGGATTTATGTATCTACCTGTCAGTGGTAATGAGTTGGGGTGACATAGAAACAACGTCTGTCTTTCCTGCTCTATTTGATTGATGGATTGAAAATGTGTCTCTGGAACTATTTCTGCTGTCTGAGACTGTGGAACTGATGACCTGTCTGTGTCTCTGCACTCTGTGAGTGATAATGTACGTATTGTGTGTGAGAATGAGCTGGTGACACTCTTCCTTGTAACTTGGGTGGAGGAAATAGCCCATTTATTCTGGTTCATTCAATCATTTCCCTGTTTGAACAAAAGTATGTTTGTTACTAAAATACAGGTGAGATCAAAGATATAGAGTTTTAATGAATTTAATCTCTCAAATAATAATCATTATGGATACCCGCAAAAGAACCACCGCACTCAAATATTGTCACTGTTTCACTCCACTACAATAAGTTTCTTCCCATTCTGTCTCCATCCCCTTGTCCACACACAACCGGAGAATGGCCTCTCCACTCACTCCATGTTCCGAGACCAGTTTCAGATCCACTCCGCCGCCTACAAACAGCCCCCGCCTGCCCCTGAACTTGCCCCGGACTCGATGCTGATCTCTGAGTCTATCTGCGGACATGCTCCCAAAGCGATGTCCTGCTGGAAGGAGGCTGCTGTTTGCTCCCTTCCCCCGGGACCGGGATCTCTCCATTCGCGGCTGTTTTGAACCATCTTCTTCCGCTCACAGGCAGTGCTGGGGGAGGGGAGCGCAGGCCCAGATTTCTGCAGCACTTCAGCCAGAAACGTGGAAAACTTCAGGCACAGAATGAGTCCATTCGGCCCATCATGTCCGCGCTAGCGGAATGAGAGGGATATAGCCTGTTCCCACAGTTTGTTGTTATTGGACAGTGAAGTGTGGAATCAGAAGCGGACAGTCAGGATGTGGGGAGTTACACAAAGAGTTACACTATTATAGGCACCAGGTGAGAAGTGTGAAGGACACATTTTAAACAGCGGCTGTTTGGTTTCATTTGAACGGTTAGACCATGGGAGCGGGAACAGGAAATATGACCTGTGTAAAAGTTCCTGTTCCGTCGGTCAGTCCCATTCATGGCCCAGTGGATTGTTTCTGGATGTTATTTAATTGTTGTAAAATGGCCAAAGCCCCTGGTCTGCAGTAGCTGGGGGCTGCAGGACTGCAGTGGAATCAGACACTGATTCTGTTTGTATTGCTGGGTTTCCTTTGTGATTGTTCACAATGATTATTCATTGAAAAATTGTTTTGGTCTCTCTTGTAACTTCCACCACATCTCTTCCTGAATTATAATTAATACTTTTTCTTTCTACAGGCAATACTTGAGGAAGCTGAATAAATGTAGTGATTCCTCGACACAAGGGGAAGTGCAGCCAGCTCCTCACACACAGTAAGTACAGTATCACTCACAGAGAGCAGAGACATCAGTTCCACAATCACCGACAGCAGAAGTAGTCAGAACACAAAAACACACAAAATAGGAGCAGGAGTAGATCATGTGGCCCTTGGAGCCTGCTCCGCCATTCAGTACCATCGTGGATGATCTTAGGCTTCAATTCGACTTTCCCGCCTGCTCGCCTTATCCCCTGATTCTCTGAGAGATCAAAAATCTGTCTATCGGAGCTTTACATGCATTCAATGATGGAGCATCCACAATCCTCTGGAGTAGAAAATTCCAAAGATTCACAACCCTTTGATTGAAGTAATTTCTCCTCATCTCAGTCCTAAATGATCAGCCCCTTATCGTGGGACTGTGTCCCCATGTTTTAGATTGTCTGACCAGCAGAAACAATCTCTCAGTGTCTCCCCTATCCAGCCCCTTTGGAATTTTGTATGTTTCAATGAGATCACCTCTCATTCTTCTAAACTCCAGAGTATAGGCCCAATTTACTCAGCCTCCCATCATAGGACAATCCCCTCATCCCAGGGACTAATTTAGTGAACATTTGCTGCACCGCCTCCAATGCACATATATCCTTTCTTAAGTGTGCAGACCAAAACTTCACACTGTATTCCAGATGTGGTCTCACCGAAATCCTGTATAATTGTAGCAAACTTCTTTATTCCTGTATTCTAAACCCCTCGCAATAAAGGCCAACACGCCATTTGCCTTCCTAATTGCTTGTTGTCCCTGCATGCTAACTTTCTGTATTCCTTCTGCAAGAACACTCAAGTCTCTTTGAACACCAACAGTTACAAGTTTCACACCTTTTATCAAATATTCTACTTTTCTATTCTTATGACCAAAGTGAAGAACTTCACACTTCCCTACATTATACTCCATCTACCATCTTCTTGCCCACTCACTGAACTTGTCTATATCTCTTTGCAGCCTCTCTATGTCCTCCCACAGCTTCCCTTTCCACCTACCTTTGTATCATCAGCAAACTTAGATACATTACTCTCTGTCTCTTCATCTAAGTCATTAATTTAGATTGTAAATAGCTGAGACCCCAGCACTTATCCTTGCGACACGCCATTATTCACTGCCTGCCAATCTGTTTATACCCACTCTTTGCTTCCTGTCCATTAACCAATCCTCTTTCCATGCTAATATATTACCCACAATTCCATGAGTCCCTTATCTTCTCTATTAACCTTTTATGTAGCACCTTATTGAATGCCTTTTGGAAATCCAGGAATATGACTAGTTTCCATTTACCCTGCTAATTACATCCTCAAAAGCTCTCATAAATTTGTCAAACAAGATTTCCCTTCAGGAAAATCATGTTGACTTGTTTGCATGCTTTTCTCAATGCATTGTTCAGACTTCCTGCATTTTCCCAAGGACTGATATTAGGCTAACTGACCTGTAGTTCACAGTTTTCTCTCTCCCTCCTTTCCTGAAAGGCAGTGTAACATTTGCCAACCTCCAATCTGATGGAAATTTTCTGACCCCCTCCCACACCCACTGCAATATTACAGGGAACGGGGGTGGGGAGAAACAGCCTGTCTGCCCCAGGCCAATCAAGGCCCTTAATTGGCCAATTAACAGCCACTTATGGGCCTCCTCTCTCTGCTGCAGGTAGTTTATCCTCGGTTGGGTTGGGGGCGGGGAGGCAGTGTGGCAAAGGCACCAAGAACCCTGCCTGATAAAACCAGGCATATTTCTTGCGGGCTGCGGGGGGTCCTCCTGACTAGGCACCCTGTTCCCCATGGAGGGCCACCCTCAAAGCTCCAACCGCCCCCATTGGGCAACCCCGGACCCTGTACCTGACCCCCCATTGCCTCAGACTTAAAGGTAACATTATATATTCTATCAGAACAGACTGAATGACAAATAACATAGCACTCCACAAAACTATAGTGTTAGAGTGACAGATATTGTCTCAGTTATTTATTGCAGCCTGAGCTACACATTATATGCCAATCTAAAATCACATACAGTTTCAGACTGAGATACAGTATTTATTCCATAAATGCAAAATGAGCTATATGTTCCACAGGAGTTCATACTATTGAACAAGCCTGGGCTCTTTTCTCTAAGTGGTCACCTAATAGAAGCATTGAATAATATGAAGGGTTTCGTTAGGGTAGAGGTAGAGATGTTTCCCACTTGTGGTGGAGTCCAAAGCTGTCGATATGAAATAGTCAGTAATAAATTAAATAAATAACTCAGGGGAATCTTCTTTACCCTGCTTTGACAGCACTTGAGCTGCTGAACATTGTTACATTTAACATCAAGCTAAATGATTAAATGAGGCAGAAACAATTTGAGAGATTTGCTGATAGGATTAGATGAAGTAGGGTTGGAGTAACCTCATTGGAACTACCAGCACTTGGGCAGAAAAACCTGTCTCTGTGCTGTAAATACTATGTAATTTTGTGTAGAGTGAATCCAGAATGACAAACTAACCCAGAGATTAATGGCTACTGAATGCATCCCACACACAGGCAGTACCAGAGACTGACAGATACTGAACATAACCTCCACTCACAGGCAGTACCAGAGACTGACAGATACTGAACAAAACCCACACACACAGGCAGTACCAGAGACTGACAGATACTGAACAAAACCCACACTCACAGGCAGTACCAGAGACTGACAGATACTGAACATAACCTACACTCACAGGCAGTGCCAGAGACTGACAGACATTGAACATAACCTACACTCACAGGCAGTACCAGAGACTGACAGATACTGAACAAAACCCACACTCACACGAAGTACCAGAGACTGACAGATGCTGAACAAAACCCACACTCACAGTCAGTACCAGAGACTGACAGATACTGAACATAACCTACACTCACAGGCAGTGCCAGAGACTGACAGACATTGAACATAACCTACACTCACAGGCAGTACCAGAAACTGGAAATATTGAACAAAAAGTACACACGCGGACAGTACCTGAGACTGACAGATACTGAACAAAACACACACTCACAGGCAGTACCAGAGACTGACAGATGTTATGTCCATTCCAAATTCACAACAGAAAAAATAACTGAGAGATCCAACAGAAATCCAACACTTACATATAATACCAGTGACTTAAAGGTACAGAATTAATCGCACTCTCAAATATAGTGCATGTGACTGGGATACAGAATGAGTCTATACTGACACATAATACCAGGGAATGACAGATACAGAATGAATCACACAGTCACATACAGCAACAGGGACATTTTGGCACAGTATGAATCTGACAGTCGTGTACAGAAACAGAGGCTGACAGATATCAAATGAAACCCACACACAAATACAGTGACACTGAGAGCGAAAACATATATGCCACATTCATATATAGTACCAGAGATTGACAGATACAGAATGAATTCCACACACACAAACAGTTCCAGAGCCTTATACATTCAGAGTGAATATGACACTTTGTACCAGAGACTGACCAATGCAGCATGAATCCCACACTCCCACTCAGTAATAGAGACTGACAGATAGCCACAAATAAAGAATGATTCTCATTCTCATGTACAGGACAACAGACTGATTTGCCACAATGGTGTCTCTAATCTTTGGGCAAACTCAGTGTAATAACAACTCATCTCCATTCCCAGTATTTCTAAATCCCACCTGTCCTCCATAATCTGAACAATTATTGCATGTCGTGTTGACTGTCTGATCTGTAAACTGCACTGTATCACAGATTGCTGACATTTGCTAGCTGAAAGTGAGAACTGCAAAATAGAAGCAGAAATTGGCACAGCCTGTCAGGGTTAATAAACAGGTAATGTGAGGTAATAAACTTTGTAATAAACTCATATTGCTTCACATTTTTATACTGAAAATAAAAGTAATCAATTCTTAATAAAAATGTTTACTATATTGATCTGATATTTGTAAATGTGCCCTGTTATATATTACACTACATTGAGCAGTATTTCTGTCTGATTTTTCAGGATACTATTGCATTACTTCAAATAAAGAAAACATAACTACACAAAGAACTGAGCACAATGCTGAAAGTTTCACAGCAAACAGTCAAAAGGGAAAGAGATAACATATGGAAAGAAAAAAAGCTAAAATACTGAAAACACTCAGCCAGTCCGGAAACAACTGTGGAGAAGAGAAGCTCGGGTTAATGGTCCAGTTCTGTGACCCTTCTATAGACCTGAAACATTGCTCCTCCCTTCCTCTCTCCACAGATACTGCTGGAACTGCTGAGTGTTTCCAGAATCTTCTGTTATTCAGATTTCTAGCGGCTGCAGTATTTCTCTTTTTGAAGAATAAAACAATCCCTGGGAGGGAATGAAAGTTTACATAAGAAATAAGAGCAGGAGTGGCCACTCTGCCCATCGAAATAGTTCCACCATACAAAAAGATAACAGCTGTTCTCCTCCCTCAACTCCATCTTACCACACTGGCACAGCCCCCTTGATTCCCTTAGTATCCAAAAACCTATCGATTTCTCTTGAATATACACAATGATTGAGCATCCAGAGCTCTCTGGGATAGAGAATTCAAAAGATTCATAACCCTTTGACTGAAAAGAAAATCTCCTCTTCTCAATCAAATATGACCAAGCCGTTTATACTGAGACTGTAACCCTTCATTCTAGATTGCCCAGCTAGAGGAAACATCCTCCCAGCATTTACCATGTCAAGCCACTGAGCATTTTATCTGCCAGTGAGATTACCTCTCACTCTACTGAGTTCTGGGGAATAGAGGCCTAGTCTATTCAATCTCTTCTCATAGGACAATCCCCTCATCCGAGGAAGCAGCCTAGTGGCACGTCTCTGTACTCCCTCTAAGGAAAGTATATCCTTCCTTAGATAAGGGGACCAAAACTGCACAGCACTCCAAGTGTGATCTCACGCTGTATAATTGCAATAAATACTCATACTCTAATCTCTTTGCAATAAAGACAAACATATCATTGGTTGAGTACCTGCACGTTAACTTTCTGTGATTCCTGGACAAGGACACTCGGGTCCCTCTGAATGTAAACATTTCCCATTCTCTCACTAATTTCAAAAATGTTCTGTATTGCTGTTTTAGATTAGAGATACAGCACTGAAACAGGCCCTTCGGCCCACCGAGTCTGTGCCGAACATCAACCACCCATTTATACTAATCCTACACTAATCCCATATTCCTACCAAACATCCCCACCTGTCCCTATATTTCCCTACCACCTGCCTATACTAGTGACAATTTATAATGGCCAATTTACCAATCAACCTGCAAGTCTTTTGGCTTGTGGGAGGAAACCGGAGCACCCGGAGAAAACCCACGCAGACACAGGGAGAACTTGCAAACTCCACACAGGCAGTACCCGGAATCGAACCCGGGTCCTTGGAGCTGTGAGGCTGCGGTGCTAACCACTGCGCCGCCCTGCCAAAGTGTGCAACTGTACACTTCTCCCCATTATATTCCATCTCTCACATTCTTGCCCACATACTTAGTCTGTCTAAATCCCTTTTTTCCCCCTTTGCATCCTCCTCACAGTTTACTTTGCCACCTCACTTTATATCATCGGCAAACATGGATAACATGACATTCGGTCACCTCATCTAAGTCATTGATACAGAATGTAAATAACTGAGTCCCGAGCACCAATCCTTGCAGTATCCAACTACTTGCAGCTTTCCTGCCGAAAATGACTCGGTTATTCCTACTCTCTCTTTTTTGTCTGTTAACTACTACTCAATCTATACTAATATATTATCCCCAAATTGCATGGGACCTACATTGGTGTAATAACCACTTGTTTGATAACTTATTGAATGCTTTTTGAAAATCCAAACAGACTACATCCACTGGTTCCCCTTATCTACCCTGGCAGTTACAACATCATCATATTCTAATAATTTATCATTGACAATTTCCTTTTAATAAATCCATGTTGACTCTGACCAACCATATTCTGATATTCCACATCACCATTTACCATGTCTGTAATAATAGATGATAGCATATTCCCCATTGCTGATGTCAGGCAAACTGGCCTCTAGTTCTTTGCTTTCTCTCTCGTTCCTTTCTTGAATAGTGTGGATATGTTTGTTACCCTCCAATTCACAGCTTCCAGAATCCAGGAATTGTTTCTTATAAGGAACGGGAATAGCTGTGGGAAAATGAATCTGAGTAATTCTATTTTGAGTCCACTGCATGATTCAGGTCAAATAATAATTATCAATAAAAAGGAGTAAAATCAGAGTTCAATTGAACTTTAATTTGAAGGAAATCAGCGTTGGAAATATGTTAATTCAAATTATACACTTCTTGCTTTGGGAAACAAAATTCCTTCGAGACAGCACCCAACTCAGTTCCGATCTTTCAGTTTCTCATCTGAGGAATTTAAGGAATGCCAAACTGTAATGGCTGGGAATCAAACCCGGGCACAGCTGCTTGGAAGGTCATTGACCTGAAACATTAACTCTGTTCTCTCTCCACAGATGCTGCTTGACCTGCTGAGTATTTCCAGCATTTTCTGTTTTTATTCCAGCTGTTTGGAAGGCAGCTATGCTCATTGCTCTAACAGCATCGCTCACATGGAGCAATGCATTGAGTCTTTCTGTGGATTTTGGGACTGGGCCGCTGTCTTTTGGTCTCTGATGCTATAATCACAGCCAATAAAATACTCAGCTCAGTTCCAGGTGTTTAAAACTGGTGAACTGAAAGGCGACATGATGTGTCAGGATGTTTCTGAACAGCAATAATCACAATTTTACAACACAGAAAGAGTTCATTTGAACAATTGTGCTGCTCTTTGAACGATCTATCCAATCAGTCCCACCTCCCTGTCATTTTCACATTGCCCTGTAATTTCCCCATCAAATAATGATCCAATTCCCTCAGGAAAGTTATTATTGAATCTGTTTTCACCTCCCTTTTCAAGCAGTACATTTCTGATCATCAGAACGCGTGTTAAAATATCACCTCATCTTCCCCTGATTCTTTTAACAATTCTGTGTCCATTGGTTACAGACCCTTCTGCCAGTGGGAACAGTTCCTCTTCAACCCATTAGAATGTAGAACACAACTATTAAATATTACATTAACATCTCTGCACCAAGAAGAACGACCCTAGATTTGCTACAAAAACAAGAAAAGCTGGAATCACTCAGCAGGTCTGGCAGCATCTGTGGAAAGAGAAGCAGAGTTAACGTTTCGGGTCAGTGACCCTTCTTCGGAACTGACAAATATTAGAAAAGTCACAGATTATAAACAAGTGAGGTGGGGGTTGGGCAAGAGATAACAAAGGAGAAGGTGCAGATTGGACCAGGCCACATAGCTGACCAAAAGGTCACGGAGCAAAGGCAAACAATATGTTAATGGTGTGTTGAAAGACAAAGCATTAGTACAGATTAGGTGTGAATACACTGAATATTGAACAGCAGCAAGTGAAAACCTGAAAAAAACCTGAAAAAAACGGTGGGTAAGCAAACTGAACAAACTAAGATGAAATGAAATAAATGCAAAAAAAGATAGTAAAAAATGTAAAAAAGAATGTATAAAAAAGGAAGAAAAAATAACTAAAAATGAAAGTAAAATGGGGGGCTGTCATGCTCTGAAATTATTGAACTCAATGTTCAGTCCGGCAGGCTGTAGTGTGCCTAATCGGTAGATGAGATGCTGTTCCTCGAGCTTGCGTTGATGTTCACTGGAACACTGCAGCAATCCCAGGACAGAGATGTGCGCATGAGGGCAGGGGGGAGTGTTGAAATGGCAAGCAACCGGAAGCTCAGAGTCCTGCTTGCGGACTGAGCGGAGATGTTCCGCAAAGCGGTCACCCAGTCTGCGCTTGGTCTCCCCAATGTAGAGGAGACCACACTGTGAGCAGCGAATACAGTGTACTACATTGAAAGAAGTACAAGTAAATCGCTGCTTCACCTGAAAGGAGTGTTTGGGGCCTGGGATAGTGAGGAGAGGGGAGGTAAATGGGCAGGTATTACACCTCCTGCGATTGCAGGGGAAGGTGCCCTGGGACGGGGACGAGGTGGTGGGGTAATGGAGGAGTGGACCAGGGTGTCGCGGAGGGAACAATCCCTTCGGAATGCTGACAGGGGAAGGGAGGGGAAGATGCGACTGGTAGTGGCATCACGCTGGAGGTGGCGAAAATGGCGGAGGGTGATCCTTTGGATATGGAGGCTGGTGGGATGAAAAGTGAGGACAAGGGGAACCCTGTCACGGTTCTGGGAGGGAGGGGAAGGGCTGAGGGTAGAGGTGCGGGGAATGGGTCGGACACGGTTGAGGGCCCTGTCAACCACAGTGGGGGGAAATCCTCGGTTGAGGAAAAAGGAGGTCATATCAGAAGCACCGTCATGGAAGGTAGCATCATCAGAGCAGATGCGTCAGAGACGGAGAAACTGGGAGAATGGAATGGAGTCCTTACAGGAGGTAGGGTGTGAAGAAGTGTAGTCGAGGTAGCTTTGCCATCCTTTCACGCATCTCTAGTGCCATTCTAGTCAATCTCTTCTGCACTCTCTCTCAGGCCTTGATATCCCTGCTAAAATGTGGAACCTAGAATTAGACACAATGCTCCAGCTGAGGCCGATAACCAGTGAGATTTATAAAGGTTCAGCATAAACTCCTTGTTTGTGACCCGTATTCCTATTTCTGGTTTCTAGCCCAGTGTCGGCTCTGAGCTGTTGAAACTGCCTGAATAAATATTTCCGCCCAACTTTGAGGCCGGAATGTGAGAAGCTGCTGAGAATAAGAGACCCTCGCAGCCAGGCGTCATTTCCCGGTGTATTTTTCAATAGAAACTGGGGCTGGAGAGAGTCTTTGGGAAATGTAATTCCTGAATGCAGTGAGAGAGTTTGTGATTGGTTGCAGATATAAAACTATTGTGACATCACTGCCAATCACCCAATCACAATCTTTACTTTCTCCCATCCCTCATTGGCATAGAGCTGTGGGATTGTCTATTTAATCCGCACTCGGAAGGGGTTTGGTTTATTTCTGTATCTGAAACTGAAAATGGTAAGCTCCCCCCACCAAGCTGAACTGAGGGGCTGGACCCCTGGGAAACCCCTCGAACTGTATCGGGAAAATTTTCATTTGCTGTAAATGTAAAAATGTAATTGGCATGACAAATGTGAAATGGAAGGGTTGTGAAGCAACTCATGATTGTATTGAAGGAAACTGATCTCCCTTGCAATGTTTGTATTTTTTGGTGCTGTTTGAAACTGTTTGGCAATGTATTTTTAACAGATTTTTATCAATAAAGTATATTTTGGAAATAAAAAAAAGAGAAGAAAGTAGCTCCGAAGAAAGGCGCCAAGTAAACCTTAAATAAACCGTCAACAAAGGGCGGCAAGAAGCGGAGGAAGGAGAGTTACTCCATCTGCATCTACAAAGTGATGAAGCAGGTTCATCCCGACACCGGCATCTCCTCCAAGGCCATGAGCATCATGAACTCGTTTGTGAACGATATTTTCGAGCGCATCGCGGGTGAGGCTTCCCGCCTGGCCCATTACAACAAGCGCAGCACCATCAGCTCCGGATGATCCAGACCGCCGTGCGCCTGCTGCTGCCCGGGGAGCTGGCCAAGCACGCCGTGTCTGAAGGGACAAAGGCGGTGACCAAGTACACCAGCTCCAAGTAAAAATGCACAATGGACTGAAAAACATCCCAAACACAACGGCTCTTTTAAGAGCCACCAACAACCTCTGAAAAAGCTGCATCCGACATCTCTATGAAATCACTTTAAGACAATGTATAATATAATAACGATCCCACTGCTGTGTTTGTATCTCCTGTTATTAACCGAACACGAACCCATAATCTGATCACCCGCCTTCACTTTTTTTGCTCAAAGCTGCTCTTATTCTGGTTTTTCACAGCCCCTGAATGATCGCATTAACAGCTGATTTCAGCGGTAAGGATTAGACCTTAATCCCTTCACTGATTAATCATTTTATTAACAGCAACTCTCCGCAGTGTAACAGCCTGGGATGGGATTATTACAGAGCAAGTTCAGGGCCGTTTGAGGACTTGATCCGGCTTCCTCTTTTCAGAGAAGGACACTGGGCTCTGATTGAAAACTAAACTGAGTATTTCACTTCAGGCCAATGCAGTCCCCACCCGGGACAGTTTGAAAGCGATTGTAGAATGAGTCACAATTTAAATAACATTTTACAAGTTGAATAATACAAAATCAAGAGACGGGACTTTAAATCTGTGACAAAGGATGACATTTATTTTAATCCGCTCCTTTCCGGCAATGAAATTGGCGGGCTTTTTGAAATTGACAAATTCTCTGCTTCTGATGTCGTGGCGGGTAAATCCCGCCCTCTTCTGTTGGTCAGTGACCTGATTGTTGAAGAATATAGGCAAATGGAATTAAGTACCGACCATTGAGGAGAGTTCTCAGTCTTTAAGTAAAGTAAATGCTGCGGAAATTATCCATTTGTGAAAGTATTTGTGAGATTGTGGAAATGTCTGGAGGAAAGACCGGCGGGAAAGCTCGGGCCAAGGCCAAGTCTCGCACCTCCCGGGCTGGGCTGCAGTTCGCGGTGGGCCGTGTTCACAGGCTCCTGAGAAAGGACAACTATGCTGAGCATGTGGGTGCTGGAGCCCCGGTCGATCTGGCTGCTGTGCTCCAGTATCTGACCGCTGAAATCCTCGAGCTGGCCGGCAACGCGGCCCGGGACAACAAGAAGACCCGCATCATCCCCAGACACCTGCAAATGGTCGTCCGCAACGACGAGGAGTTCAACAAGCTGCTGGGACGGGTGACCATCGCTCAGGGCGGGGTGCTACCCAAGAAAACCAGCGCTCAGAGCTCCCAGAAAAAGCAAAGCAGACAAAATGTCATCTAATAAACCAAAGACACTTTTCAGAGCCACCCACAGTCTCTGTGAAAGGGCTGATTACTGTCTGATTCAAGCATGTCAGTAACAGAACAGAATTGGAACTATTTAAAATGTTTGTGAGCAACTATTTCAGTGGCTTCTCACTGTCCCCCTGATCCCTGTGTGAAAGGGAATTACCAATAGTCTAATTTATTCCTTTCCACACCGAGTTTGAGTTATTGGTCCCTGAAGGATTGCTGAATGGAGTCTTTTACCGCCGGTTACAGATAAGAAGTGGGGAAAAAAATGACAGGTTAAAGCTGTGCGCAAAATAGCGCCAGGAATTTGTGGCAATAATAGCGGAATAAAGAAAGGTTTTTAAAGGTTGCTGGAAAATATTTTACGAACAACTTTAAATAGATTTTCCAGTAATTCGCTTTTTGCTGACACTGAAATTGGCGCCTTTTTCGAATTCAAACGTTCTGCCAATTTCGACAATTTAAGCCAATGATTTGCTGCATTTTCCCTATTTCGAGGCTCTGCGATTGGTTAAGAAATGCGACTGGGAAGAGGGTGACCAATCAGAAGTGAGCGCGGGCTCAAACTGCGGGAATTCCAGGTCCCTGAATGATTGAGCTGAAACTGATCAGTTTCACAAACCCTGTCAGTTTCAGTGCAGGAAACACCGTCTCGGGGGAAATAACATCACAAGTGGGTCTGGTTCCAGTGACCGATTCAAGGGCTGCTGCAAAACTCCCGGATTCCCTCATTGCAGCGAAATCATTTTGAAATTCTATGAAAACAATGAGTGATTCTGGAGGAGTGATGTGGCTTTTCACTGAGGGCATGTGTCGACTGGGGAAATAACTAACTGGAGAGTCTCGGGCACTGTTTACACAGCCCGTTCAGAAAATCAAATCCACTGCTTATCCTTGCTGCAAATGAAATGTCAAATTTGGGGATTCTAGTTTTGTATCTCGAACACAGCACAGATTTATTCCAGACAGTTCTGAACAGCCTATCCCATCTCCCGTTTCCAGCTCACTGCTCTATCTGTGAGACGGTGGGTGGCTCTTCGAAGAGCCTTTGTTGTGTGTTTGCTGGAAAGGGTCGAGTTGTGCGGCCCTGCCGTTTCAGAGCGTACACCACATCCATGGCAGTGACCGTCTTGCGCTTGGCGTGTTCAGTGTAGGTGACCGCATCCCAGATCATATTCTCCAGGAAAACCTTCAACACCCCGCGAGTCTCCTCATAGATCAAACCCGAGATCCGCTTGACCCCGCCACGGCGAGCCAGGCGTCGGATTGCTGGTTTGGTGATGCCCTGGATATTATCACGAAGCACTTTGCAGTGCCGCTTTGCTCCGCCTTTGCCCAGTCCTTTCCCTCCTTTACCTCTGCCAGACTTTCTTTTATTAATTTGCAAAATATACCTTATTCATAAAAATCTGCAAAAAAAATACATTACAAAACAGTTCCAAAAAGCACCAAGTCCAACAATACAGAGAGTAGAAAGGAGATCAGTTTCCTTCAATACAGGAGTGAGTTGCCTCACAACCCTTCCATTTCATTTCTCATGCCATGTACATTATACAGCAAACAAAAATTTCTGGCTACAGTTCGAGGGGTTTCCCATGGATCCAGCCCCTCAGTTCTCTATGAGTGTCTTTCACCGAATTGATAGTCTTCCAGCAGCAGTTGATGTTTATCTCGGTGTGCGTCCCTGGGAACAGCCCGTAGAGCACAGACTCCTGTGTTACAGAGCTGCTTGGGATGAACCTCTACAAAAACCATTGCATCTCTTTCCACACCTGCTTTGCAAAGACACATTCCAGGAGGAGGTGGGCAACCATCTCTTCCCCACCACAGCCACCTCGAGGGCATTGTGTGGAGGGGGTGAGACTTCGGGCATGCAGGAAGGATCTGATGGGGAGGGCTCTTCTCACCACCAGCCAAGCTACATCTTGGTGCTTGTTTGAAAGTTCTGGTGATGGGGCATTCCGCCAAATGACTTTGGAAGTCTGCTCAGGGAACCATCCAACAGGATCCACCATCTTCTTTTCCCATAGGGCCTTGAGAACATTCCGTGCAGACCACTGCCTGATGGATTGGTGGTCAAAGGTGTTTTTCCACAGAAACTTTTCCATGAAGGATCGGTGTTACGTACGGCACAGTCCAACTGGATGGAGCGTTCCACGGCAATATGACCAGGCCCATCCTTCGCAACACCGGGGACAGATAGAACCTCAGCACGGAGTGACACTTGGAGTTTGTGTACTGGAGGTCTACACACAGCTTGATACAGCCACACACAATGGTAGCCATCAGGATGAGGACGATGTTGGGGACATTTTTCCTGCCTTTCCCCAGAGGTTTGAACATCGTGTCCCTCGGGACCTGGTCCAATTTGGATCCCCAGATGAAGCGGAAAATGGCTCAGGTGATCACCACAGTGCAGGAGTGCAGTATGGGCCAGACCTGCACCACGTACAGTAACCAGACACAATGGAGAGAGATCGCTGCTCCCACATGTTCAGCTTTTGTTGTACCCTGGCTACTCGCTCTTTCCAGGTTTTGGTGCATGCCCCGGCCCTTCCGAACCATACCCCAGCACCTTCAGGTCGTCTGACCGAATGGTGAAGGGGACAAAGGATCGGTCAGCTGAGTTCCCAAAGAACATGGCCTCGCTATTGCCGTGTTTAACATTGGCTCCCGAGGCCAATTTGAGCTGGTCACTGATGCTCATCAGTCTGCGCACAGGCAGCGGGTTCAAGCAGAAAACGGCGACGTCATTCATGTACAGGGAGGTTTTAACCTGAGTGCCTCCACTGCCTGGGATTGTTACCCTTCTGATACTCGCATTCTTCCTAATAAACTCAGAAAAGGGTTCAATACAGCAAACAAACAAGACAGGGGAGAGAGGACAGCCCTGTCTGACTCCAGATTGGATTGAGAAATTGTCTGATTCCCACCCATTGATTGAGACTGCGCTACTGATGTTTGTGCAGGGCAGTTTGATCCAATTGCAGATTCCCTCCCCAAACCCCATTTTGGAAAGTACGTCCATCATGTAGGTGTGCGATATCCTGTCAAAAGCCTTCTCCTGGTCCAGGCTGATGAGGCAGGTGTCCACCCTCCTGTCCCATACATAGGTGATCGTATCCCTGAGTAGCGCGAGACTATCAGAGATCTTCCTGCCTGGTATAGTACAGGTCTGATCAGGGTGAATCACCAACTCCAGAGCAGACTTGACTCGACTGGCGATGACTTTTGACAGAATCTTGTAGTCGATGTTAAGCAGTGAGATGGGCCGCCAATTTCTGATTTCTGCCCCCTCCCCCTTCCGCTTGTAGATGAGGGTGATGATGCCTTTCCTCATGGATTCTAATATGCTGCCAGCCAGGACCATACTCTGGTATACTGCCAGACTTTTTTTTCAAATTTCCAAAATATACTTTATTCATAAAAATCTGTAAAAATTACATTCCCAAACAGTTTAAAACAGCATCAAGTCAAAAAATACAAACAGTGCAAAGGTGATCAGTTTCCTTCTATACAATCACGAGTTGCCTCACAACTCGTCCATTTCATTGTCATGCCATATACATTTCTACATTTACAGCACACAAAATTTTCCCGATACGGTTCGAGGGGTTTCCCATGGATCCAGCCCCTCCGCTCAGCTTGGTGGGGGGACCTTACACTGTGGTCTTTCCCCATTGAGCCTTTGCTGCGGCTGCCCCAAGCTTTAGTGCGTCCCTCAGCACGTAATCCTGGACCTTGGAATGTGCCAGTCTGCAACATTCGCTGGTGGACAACTCTTTGCGCTGGAAGACCAGCAAGTTTCGGGCAGACCAAAGGGCATCTTTCACCAAATTGATAGTCCTCCAGCAGCAGTTGATGTTTGTCTCGGTGTGCGTCCCTGGGAACAGCGCGCAGAGCACAGACTCCTATGTTCCAGAGCTGCTTGGGATGAACCTCGACAAAAACCACTGCATCTGTTTCCACACCTGCTTTGCAAAGACACATTCCAGGAGGAGGTGGGCGACCGTCTTTTCCCCACAACAGCCATCATGATAATTCTTGCCTCAAATCAGTGCACAACAAAAGAGACTGATTCCGTCAGCTTCTTTTTTTTTGCAGGCCGCCCGGACCTGGCTGAGAAAGGCAGAGTGAGAGCAGGGAGGGGAGGAGACAAGAGTGAATATTAAACAGAGAGCGAGAGGGAAGGAGACACCCAGAGTGACAGACAGAGAGAGAACGGCCCCTCATCTTTCAGCTCCACCTCCAGTTTCCTCCGGGTTGCCAATTTCAAACCCTTTATTAACAGTTGAACCGAAACCCAGCTCTCCACGCAAACCCTTCCAGACTCGACCCTCATAGTCAAGGCTTTCCAGAAAGCCAGAGTTTTTAAATATGGTCCCACTACAATTAACACTCAGTAATATTCCCACCTAAACATAGTCCATTCTATACTAAGAAACCTCGTCAGCAACATCACCATTTCCACACACATCCGCTTCCAGCAGTTTACAGCACCTTACTGCAGCTGTTTGGGGAATCTCCTGTGTTAAGATTGGAGTTGGAAAGCGGCCTTCACCCGGCAGTGTTATTGTCTCACACTGAATCTGCCAGACATCCTGTTCTCTTATTTGTGAGAGAGAAAGCACGGATTTAGGATTAGATTAGATTAGAGATACAGCACTGAAACAGGCCCTTCGGCCCACCGAGTCTGTGCCGAACATCAACCACCCATTTATACTAATCCTACACTAATCCCATATTCCTACCAAACATCCCCACCTGTCCCTATATTTCCCTACCACCTGCCTATACTAGTGACAATTTATAATGGCCAATTTACCTATCAACCTGCAAGTCTTTGGCATGTGGGAAGAAACCAGAGCACCCGGAGAAAACCCACGCAGACACAGGGAGAACTTGCAAACTCCACACAGGCAGTACCCGGAATCGAAACCGGGTCCCTGGAGCTGTGAGACTGCGGTGCTAACCACTGCGCCACTGTGAAATGATCTCTGTTAAGAACGAGCCCGGCCGTGGGACAGGTATTCCAGTGCAAATAGCTGTCCATGACCAAGTGTTGCAGACTGGCACATTCCATCATTCAAGACTATGTGCTGTGGGATGGCATTGAAGCTTGGGGAAGCCACCATGGAGTCTCAATAGAAGGGTGACAGTCTAAGGCCCTAGTACAGCGAGGGGCTGGAACCTGTGTAAAACCCGTCGGGCTGTGTGCACCAGAGAATGTTTGATGTGCAATGTAAATACTGTAAATATAACCTGTGCAGGCAGGGATAGTGAGATACCTCATGTACATTATTGAAGGAAACTGATCTGTATTGTACCTTATGTAATATTAAAATTGAACTGCTTTGCAATGTAATTGCACAAATTATATGAATAAATTACATTTTGTGCAAAAGAAAGCAGCTTTCCTGTCAACACACACCTTGTCTCAGGGCACAACTTTCCTGTGATCTTGTCACACCCAACTTCGCTCTATATCTTCTGACACACACACTTTACAGTCTGTCATTTCCAAAAACAAGCATTCTAAAATCAAAAGACCTTTTGTTTATTTCTCCTTTCTTTTCATTTCTCCTCTATTCTTCTCAATCACTCCCTTCAACAGTCCTATTCAGATCAAGGTGGAATGTGAATAGTGTCACAACTCACCTCTGACACTATTATTACCCTTCTCTTTTCTTGTCTTATTCAATGGGAAAGTTTTATTCACCAGTCTGTTGCTGTTTTACACTCTTGCCATACCATCTGGTATTGCATCCATCTGAATTCTGTGCTTTCATGGCCTTATATATCTTTTCCTCTTCTGGATGATTTGTTTGCTTCAGTTCCATTCAACCAGGCTGGACCACAGGGAAGCTTAGAACAAAGAACAAAGAGCAGTACAGCACAGGAACAGGCCATTCGGCCCTCCAAGCCTGCGCCGATCTTGATGCCTGCCTAAACTAACACCTTCTGCACTTCCGTGGCCCATATCCCTCTAGTTCCTTCCAATTCAAGTATTTGTCAAGATGTCTCTTAAACGTCGCTATCGTATCTGCTTCCACCACCTCCCCTGGCAGCAAGTTCCAGGCACTCACCATCCTCTGTGTAAAAAACATGCCTCGCACATCCCCTCTAAACTTTGCCCCTCGCACCTTAAACCGATGTCCTCTAATAACTGACTCTTCCACCTTGGGAAAAAGCTTCTGACTATCCACTCTGTCCATGCCGCTCATAACTTTGTAAACCTCTATCATGTCGCCCCTTCACCTCCGTCGTTCCAGTGAAAACAATCCGAGTTTTTCCAACCTCTCCTCATAGCTAATGCCCTCCAGACCAGGCAACATCCTGGTAAACCTCCTCTGTACCCTCTCCAAAGCCTCCACATCCTTCTGGTAGTGTGGCGACCAGAATTGCACGCAATATTCTAAGTGTGGCCTAACTAAGGTTCTGTACAGCTGCAACATGACTTGCCAATTTTTATACTCTATGCCCCGACCGATGAAGGCAAGCATGCCGTATGCCTTCTTGACTACCTTATCCACCTGCGTTGCCACTTTCAGTGACCTTTGCCTTGGGTGGGTCCACGTTGATCCATTACATTCAGAATCACCTCCTTGAAATAACTCCATAGTACAACTACAGTAACCACACAGAATCTGCTTCAAACACTCCTGCACATTTTATCTGTTCTGACTGTCAACACCTCCAGCTCTTTTGTTTAAGTGGAACCCATCAGGTTTGTATAGGCTCCTTCTATTCTGAAAGCTGTAGCACTGGTTCAGGGAATTCAGCCCTGTTTCTCTACTCTCAAGGCTCAGCCATGCTTGATCTGCATCGTAATTGCTTTTATTGCAATGTTACAAGACCTCCAATCCTCTGGAAAACGATGGTCAGACCTTCCACTATTTCTTCCCTGGCTTCATTCAACAGCCTGAGGTACATTTCATCTGGTCCTGGTGATTTATCCACATTCAAGGATGTTCATCCAATTAAGACTGCCTCTCTCCTGAAGTTATCACGTCCAAGACTTCACACTCCTCCTCCTTCATAACAATATCTGCATCACCCTCTCATTTGAGAAGACAGTAAACTATTCATTAAGGATATTGGCAACATCTTCCACCCCGATACAAAGGTTACACTTTTGATCTTTTCTGTGCCCTGCTGTTTGCTTAGTTGCCTCTTACTCTAATGTTTTGATGCAACATCTTTGGGTCCATTGTTATTTTGCTTGTCCATGTTCTTTCCTGCTTTCTCTTTGCTCTTCACCGCTGCTCCCAAACGCCTCCAGTGCAGTCAAAACACAAGGTGTCAGAAGTGGGATTTGAACCCACGCCTCCCATAGAGACTGCGACCTAAACGCAGCGCCTTCGACCGCTCGGCCATCCTGACCGCCTATTGGCTATGATTAATGCTAAGGAAATTAACCATTCTTTGTGAAAGTATTTGTGAGATTGAGGAAATGTCTGGAAGAGGAAAGACCAGCGGGAAAGCTCGGGCCAAGGCCAAGTCTCGCTCCTCTCGGGCTGGACTGCAGTTCCCGGTGGGCCGTGTTCACAGGCTCCTGAGAAAGGGTAACTATGCTGAGCGTGTGGGTGCCGGAGCCCCGGTCTATCTGGCTGCTGTGCTCGAGTATCTGACCGCTGAAATCCTCGAGCTGGCCGGCAACGCGGCCCGGGACAACAAGAAGACCCGCATCATTCCCAGACACCTGCAACTGCCCGTCCGCAACGACGAGGAGCTCAACAAGCTGCTGGGAGGAGTGACCATCGCTCAGGGCGGGGTGCTGCCTAATATCCAGGCCTTGCTGCTGCCCAAGAAAACCAGCGCTCAGAGCTCCCAGAAAAAGTAAAGCGGCCAAAATGTCAACAAATAAACCAAAGGCTCTTTTCAGAGCCACCCACAGTCTCTGTGAAAGGACTGATTACTGTCAGGAGGGAATCAGAGATGGAGTTATTGTAACAGTGGATTGACCTGTTTCACATCTGTCCAGGTGTCTTTTCAGTTCCCTCTCTGGATTTCGCTCTGTTTCTCTGCTCACACATCTCCCCCTCCAGTTAAGTGAAGAAGTGAACTACAGGGTGTAGAATCAACAATTTAATAAATCCCGCTGCCTTCGATTTTATAAATCCCAAGAGCATCCCGGTACATTAACGGGAACTGGTTCAGAGCTGATGAATTAATTTAATAATGGAAGTGTCCGGGTTAATTCTCTGTTTTTCATTTGGACAGTTTGAATTGTGTTTTTTTTTTTCTCTCTGGTGATCTGAGCGCCGCTTCTCAATGAGAATCTGCACCCAGAACAGAGTAAATGCAGGAAGAAAGAGGCCATTCTCGGGCTGTGTGTTTCTCTCCTGACCTGATCTGTTTAGACCGCACTGTTCCCAGAGGACGGAATCAGCGAGAGTTGTGCACACACAGGAGCTGAGTCCACTGCAGCGCTTTAAGATGTACCTTCTCCCCAGCCATCCCTCTTCTCCGGACACAAAGTTGTTTGTTCCCCCGGCGACGGGATAGAGTCGGGGATCCTCTCCCCGCAGTGTCAGTGGCTGCAGCCCCGGGGAACTGGCGGTTTCAGTCAGAGTGACCGAGCTACCTTACAGGACTCTCCCCCTGAATTTGTGAACTGAGACTGCACCGAACACATCTCCAGTTAGAGTGAGGGCCGGACATCCTTCTGTTTTATTACAGAGAGTGGGGAAAGGGCTGGGTGGAGGGGAGTCACCAGGGATCCTGCATTTGCTCCAAATCATTTCCATGTGGAATCTGCAGGCGGGGCCGGGACAGGGATCATTTGATCAGGGGATCAGCTCTTTCCTAAGAGATGTGGGTGGCTCTGAGAAGAGCCTTTGTGTTCAGATGTTTACAAGTTTCCCGTGCTATTTCACTTCTTTCCAGACCCTGCTTTCTGAGCCTTCGCTGCTTTCGGCTTGACCTTGCTCTTCCATGTCTGCACTTTCTTCAGCGCCTTTCCGCCCGCCGCACTCTTGCCTTTTTTGACCTTCTTCGCAGGAGACTTTTTCTGAAACGTTGCTTTCTTCACCGCCTTATTTGGCGTTGCCGCCGCCTTGCTGCTCGTTTTCTTGGCTGTTACTTTCTTTGTTGTCACTTTCTTGGCTGCTGGTTTCTTCACCAATGATTTCTTGTCTTTTGGTTTCTAACGAAGGATTTCTTGGTTGCTGGTTTCTTCACTAAAGATTTCTTGTCTGCTGGTTTCTTCACTGAAGATTTCTTGTCGGCTGGTTTCTTCGCTAAAGATTTCTTGTCTGCTGGTTTCTTCACTAAAGATTTCTTGTCTGCTGGTTTCTTCACCTTCTTTCCCACTTTTCCCTGGGTTTTCCTTCTTGCTGATTTTGAAGGAGCCGGAGGCTCCCTGTCCCTTGCTCTGCACCAGGGAGCCTTTGTTCACATTCCTCTTGATACTTTGCTTGATCTGGGTCCTGAGCTTCTCCACATCGACACCGCTGCTACCCAGAGCCTTCTTTATGGCGGACAGGGACATCCCCTTGCGATCGCTGAAAGCCGGCACAATCTTGAGGATCTGTTCGCCCAACGGCAGACCGGCTGGCTTGTTCCGGGGAGCCGCCTTCTTCTTCTTGGGGGTCTTGACTTGGGCGGCGGCGGCGGCTGGAGGAGCCGTTTGGGCGGCTGCACGATCGGTTATGTCCGGGACTCTGCACAAATTCTCTCTGTCAATGTGAACTGGGTCAGAAATGAAGCCGGTGATGGTGGCACAGATAACTTAAAGGCAGAGAGAGGACGGGGCGGAGACAAGCTGCTGTCAGCTCCCGGCTCCTGCTGTCTCTCTGTGTTTCTCTCTCCTCACAAACTCTCCAATTCCATTGAAATTCAGAGACTCCAGACTTCCAGACTAGATCTTTCCTGTCTCTCACTCCAGTATGTTTGCTGTTGAAAAGCTTTCACAAGGATTGAGGACTCCATTTTCCATTTCACCTGGTTTTATTGCTGCACTGACCGCCCTCTCTCACCCCTCGCTGACATGTTCTCTACTTTTCAACTGAAATCTTGAAATAAAAAAAAATGATCCCGAATTCCCACTTTGGGGCTGAGCAGGGAGCAGGGCGGTTCTTTGACTGGAAAATCATTTGATTTTACACAAGAATGACTCTGAAATCCGGCGATGAGAGCGGACCCACAAACACTGTGGCTTCAGACTAACCCGCCCTCCCCTTTAATACAATCTCTCTTCCACAATATTCACATCTGCATATTCACAGGACAAACTGTTCCCTGAATGTAGAGTTCCCAGGACAGGTTTTCCCCTCCGCTCAGTCTGTGCTGCGGATTCTCGGGGGTGAGTTGTATTTTCTCAGCTCAGTCAGTGTTAAACAGTCTGGGACCGGCGCTCCGAATATTGTCTATTAACCAGAGTCCGCAACAAGAGCCAATCACAGTTGTGACTTTTTTTATTCGTTCATGGGATTTGGGTGTGAGTCCAGAACCAGGGGTCATAATCTAAGGATACGGGGTAAACCTTTCAGGTTGTCCTTTCTCTCTCTGCCCCTCTCTCTCTGCCGACACCCACCCCCGGTCCCCTCTCTCCCTCTTACTCTCCTCTCTCTCTCTCCCTCTCTCTGACAGTTGCAGAGAGCGAGAACTCTCAGCTTTATGGTTAGTCTTTTTTTTAAAATCGCAGCCGTCAGTTTCACAGCTGACAGGTGCTTTGAGCAGAGACAGCACTTCCGAAACTCGGACAATTTCGGGTTTTTCTGGAGGGCTTTTAAATGAAATCAGAACTGCCGGAAAGCTCCGAACTTGTCCGAGGTTCTGAAACGTTGTCTCTGCTCTCAGGACCTGTCAGCTGTGAAACTGACGGCTGCGATTTGATTGAAAGTCAGACTGGTCTGGAAGAAGAAGCCAATGGGAAATTTCTCACCCCTGAAATTATCAGTCACGGACCGAACTGTTTTAACGTGGACACTGGTGTCCATGAACAGACATGTTGCCAACCCCTGTTCTTCACACAGACTTACCAATCACACACTGATCAACGCCAACAAATAATTTGACTTTTTTATTGAAGACTGACAATACAATATACAATTTACAGGAGAGTATTACAGGCACATCTTACCGGGGATCATCCCATCTCCTACTCTGTGTCACATACTGTATGACATCAATTCCTGAAGTGATGATGCACACACGAGTTACCAATTCCTTGAAACAAAGAGTAGGCATAAATGGGCCATTTTCTCATTGGCAGGATGTGACTGGTGGAGTGCCACAAGGATCAGTGCTTGGGGTTCAATAATTTACTATCTATATTAATGACTGCTGATGATACAAAAATAGGTAGGGCATGTTGTCATGAAGACATAAGGAATCTCCAAGGGGATATAGATAGGTTGAGTGAGTGGGCAAAAACTTGGCAGATGGAGTTTAATTTCGGAAAGTGTGAGGTCATACACTTTGGTCGGAAGAATCAAAATGCAGACTCTTATATAAATAGACAGAGACTCCAAAAAAGAGGGATCTGGGTGTTCTTGTGATTGAAACACAAAAAGTTAGCATGCAGGTGCAGCAAGTAATTAAGAGGGCAAATGGAATTTTGGCCTTTATTGCTAGCGGGCTGGAGTTTAAAAATAGGGAAGTCTTGTTAAAGCTGTACAGGGTGTTGGTGAGGCCACACCTGGAGTGCTGTGTACAGTTTTGGTCCCCGTATTTAAGAAAGGATATATTGGCATTGGATACAGTCAACAGAGATTCACTCGGCTGATTCCTGGGAGAAAGGGGTTGACTTATCAAGAATGGCTAACAAGTTAGGCCTTTATACATTAAAGTTTAGAAGAATAAGGGTGATCTTATTGAAATGTATAAGATTCTGAGGGGGCTTGACAGGGTAGATGTTTCCACTAGTGGGGGAATCTCAAACTAGGTGACATAGTTACAGAATAAGGGGACAGTCATTTAAAACTGAGATGCAAAGGAATTTCTTCTCTCAGAGGGTAGTGAATGTCTGGAATTCTCTACCCAGAGAGTTGTGGAGGCTAAATCACTGAAAGCATTTAAAGAGGAGGTAGATAGATTTTTGAAATATTGGGGAGTTGAGGGCTATGAGGAGCTGGCACGAAAGAGGAGTTGAGGTCTGGGGCAAATCATCCCTGATCTTATTAAATGGTGGGGAAGGCTTTGGGGACTGAATGGCCTACTCCTGCTCCTATTTCTTATGTTCTTATAAGGGGGCTACAAAGAGATGTAGATCGGTTAAGTGAGTGGGCAACAACCTGGCAAATGGAGTAAAATGTGGGAAAGTGTGAAATTGTCCACTTTGGCGGGAAGTATAAAAAAGAAGCATATTATCTAAATGGTGAGAGATTGCAGAGCCCTGAGATGCAGAGGGATCTGGGTGTCCTCGTGTATGAATCGCACAAGGTTAGTATGCAGGTACAGCACGTAATTAGGAAAGCTAATAGAATGCTCGTGTTTATCGCGAGGGGAATTGAATACAAAAGTAGGGAAGTTATGCTTCAGCTATACAGGGCATTGGTAAGACCACATCTGGAGTACTGTCTACAGAGCTGGTCTCCTTATTTAAGGAAGGATGTGAATGCATTGGAGGCAGTTCAGACAAGGTTTACTGGACAAATACCTGGAATGGTGGGCTGTCTTACAAGGAAAAATTGGACAGGCTTGGCTTGTATCCACCAGATTTTAGAAGAGTAAGAGGCAACTTGATTGAAACACATAAGATCCTGAGGGTCTTGACAGGGTGGATGTACAAAGGATGTTTCCTCTTGTGGGAGAATCTAAAATTAGGGGTCACTGTTTAAAAATATGGGGTTGCCCATTTAAGACAGAGATGAGGAGAATTTTTTTCTCTTAGAGGGTTGTGAGTCTTTGCAGTTCTCTTCCTCAAAACGCAGTGGAAGCAGAGTCTTTGAATATTTTTAAGGTAGATGTAGATAGATTCTTGATAAGCAAGGGGGTGGTCAGGGGTAGCTGGAAATGTGGGTCATCAGTTCAGCTATGAAATTATTGAATGGCGGAGCAGGCTGGAAGGGGCGAGTGGCCTACTCCTGCTCCTAATTCATATGTTCGTATGCTTGTATGTTTGTATAAAGCCCAAGATGCCATATATTTTACTACTACTCTCTCAATATGCCCTGCTACCTGCAAAGATCGATGCACATGCATCCCCAGGTCCCTCTGACCCTGCACACTCTTTAGAACTGTGCCATTAAAGATACATTGCCTCTCCCTATTCCTTCTGTCAAAATGCATCACCTCACACTTAACAGTATTAAATTCCATCCGTCACCTCTCTGCTCATTCTGCTAGCCTATCTATGTCCTATTGCAGGCGGTTCATATCATCCTCACTGTTTGCCTCACCTCCAAGTTTGGTATTGTCAGCAAATTTTGAGATTCTGTTCCGTATTCCAAGATCCACATATTTTATACATAGCAAGAAAAGCAGTGATCCCAGCACTGACCCTCGGGGAACACCACTGTCGACCATCCCCAAGTCTGAAAAGAAACCATTTACTACAACTTGCTTGTTTCTGCCCTTAATCCAATTTTTAAACCAATTGGACACTGACCCTCCTATTCCATGAGCCTCAATTTTGTTAACCAGCCTTTTATGTGATACCTTATCAAATGCTTTCGTAAAATCCATAGAAACAACATCCACTGCATTTCCTTCATCAAACTTCTCTGCTCCTTCATCAAAAAATTCAATTAGATTAGTGAAGCATGATCTGCCTTTTACAAATCCATGCTGGATATCCTTAATTAACTCAAACCTCTCTAAATGTCCATTGATATTTTCCCTGATTATCATTTCTGAAACCTTACCCAGCATTGATGTTAACTTAACTGGCATGGAGTTGCTTGGACTGTCCTTACACCCTTTCTTGAATAAGGGTGTCATTTGCCACTCTCCAATCCCCTTATCCAGGGAAGATTGGAAGATTATGGCAAGCCCTTCTTGGAGGAGTCTAGACATGCAAGGACTCAACTACCAGCAAGCGTAGAAAGCAAGACCCAGGCTCAGGGCCTTCAGTTTCCCCTGGAGGGGAGTCGGAGAGGCAGCGGATCCTGTGAGGAACCACAGTTCAGGAAAGATGAGAAGGTCATTATGAGGGGACAGAGGAGATTAAGTTCAAGGTTTCCCAGCTTATAAGCAAGTGCAGAGACAAGGAACGGTGCTGGGGCAAATAATAGGAAGCTGTGATCGGTTGGAAGGCAGGAGTGATTAAATGACAGAAGAGATGATGGTGCAAGGCAAAAGTCAGGGAAACAACAAGTAACATTTGGCCGGCACAGATACCAGGAGTGGGGTTCGAACACACACAGACATATATTCATTGGATTTTAAGTCCAACACCTTAACCACTCAGCCCTCCTGGTTCATTAACTTGTTGCTGAAAATGAAATTTAATGTGATCCGGGTGACATCTGGCCTTTTACAATATACAATTATGACTCCTCTCCCATGCTAAATTGGACCCTTCATTACTTTGAACCTCAATTGGATCACCCCTCAGTCTAGGTTTCTCTAAGGTGTAGGGTTCCAACTCTTTTAGTCTAACTTGAAAGCGAAGATGTCTTACACTGGGAATTAGTTTAATGTCTCTCCTCTGTACCCTGTCAAAAGCCTCAATAGCACCCATCATGTGAGGAGACCAAGACTGGATACAATATTCCAAGTGAGGCCTGACCAAGGTTTCATAAAAGGACAAATTCGGGACATCTCAGATACTGAAGGAGTCCGTGTCCAGAAGCAGCAAGACCTGGACAACATTCAGACTTGGGCTGCTAAGTGGCAAGTAACATTCACACCACATAAGTACCAGGCAATGACCATCTCCAACAAGAGAGAATGTAACCATCTCCCTTTGACGATCAACAGCATTACCATCGCTGAATCCCCCCACCATCAACATCCTGGGGGTAACCATAGACACAAGCTTAACTGGACCATTCATATAAATACTGTGACACCAAAGGTAAAACAGACAGTGAGAATTCTGCAATGAATAATTCAGCTCAAGGCACGAGGTGAAATGCTCATTAGGAGAGCTGGAAAAATGGACTGGTCAGGTGTGCAGAAAAGTGGCAAATGGAATTCAACTTGGAGAAGTGTGAGGTGATGCCTTTGGTGAGGTCAAACACGGCAAAGGAATACACAATTAATGGGTGAATACTGAGAGGTCTAGAGGAAGTGAGGGACCTTGAAGTGAATGTCCACAGATCCCTGAAAGTAGCAGGACAGGTTGATAAGTTGGTTGAGAAGGCTTATGGAATCATTTCCTTTATTAGCAGAGGTAGAGAATATCAGAGCAGGGAGGTTATGCTGGAACTGTATCAATCATTAGTTAGGCCACAACTTCAGTTCTGTGTGCAGTTCTGGTCACCTCATTACAGAAAGGATGTAATTGCACGAGAGAGGTTACAGAGGAGATTTACGAGGATGTTGCCAGCTCTGGAAAAATGCAACGATGAGGAAAGATTGGATCGGCTGGGGTTGAATAGAGGAGGCTGAGGGGAGATTTGATTGAAATGTATAAAATTGTGAGGGGTCTGGATAGAGTGGATGGGAAGGGTCTATTTACCTTAGCAGGGAGGTCAATGACTAAGGGGCATAGATTTAAAATGATTCGTTGAACGATTAGAGGGGAGATGAGGAACCGTTTTTTCACCCAGAGGGTGCGAGGGGTCTGAAACTCACTGCCTATAAGGGTAGTTGAGGCAGAAACCCTCAACTCATTTAAGAGGAGTCTGGATGTGCACCTCAAGTACCTGAACCTGCAGGGCTACGGTCCAAATGCTGGACAATGGGATTCCGCTGGGTTGCCCGATTCTCGGCCTTCCTGTGCTGTAAACTTTCTATGTTCAATGATTCTATGCAGAGACAATGGGCCGAATAGCCTCCTTCTGCACTGTAATAATTTTGTGATATTTGACTCTCCAAAACTTGTCCACCATCTATAAGGCACAAGCCAGGATGAGTGCAGCTCCAACAATACTCCAGAAACTCGACACTGTTCAGGACAAAGCAGCTGCCTTGATTGTCACCCCATTCACCACCTTAAACATTCACTCCCTTCACCACTGACGCACAGTGGCAGTCCTGTGTACCATCTACCAGATGCACTGCTGCAACTCACCAAGGCTCCTTCAAAAACACCTTCCAAACCGAAGACCTCCACCACCTTGAAGGACAAGGGCTGCGGATGCATGGAAACACCACCTTCTGCAAGTTCCCCTTCAAGTCACACACCATCTGATCAGCAACAATATCGCTGTTCATTCACTGATGTTGGGTCAAAATCCTGGATCTCCCTTCCTAACAGCACTGTGGGTGTACCTACACCACATGGAGTGCACCAATTCAAGAAGGGAGCTCACCGCCATCTTGTCAAGGACAATTAGGGATGGGTAACAAATTCTGGCCTTGCCAGTGTCGCTCACATCCCATGAAAGAATATGCCCCATCTTATATGCAATTATCCTCTGAATGCAGTCCAACCCCCTATTTGCTCCAGCTATCACTTCACAGCATTGCTGCTGTACCTTTCGAGATCTGTGCACTAGAACATCCAGATCTCTGCTCAAAATTATTTTCTTTCTCTACCTGCTTTAATGTTTTTCCCTGAAGGGTGTATGAATGTTGAGCATTCGTCCTGTCCACATGAATAACACTGCACTTACCCAAATTAAACATCATTTACCAGTCATGAACCCAATCTCCCAACACATTAAGATCAGCCTGAAACAGGCGAGCATCGTCGACAGTCTGAACACTCGCAGAGATCTTCAAATCATCTGTAAATTTACAGATGGTGCCCCCTACACCTACATCCAGATCATTAATAAAAATAATAAAGAGCAACAGACCCAACACCGATCCCTGTGGGACACCACTGGTAACTGGTCTCCAAACAGATCCAGATCCATCTGTAACTACTTTCTGCCTACGTCGTGCCAGTCAGTTCCCAATCCAGATCAATATATTACCACTGATACCAGGGACTTTAATCTTATAGAGAAGCCTCTTGTGTGGAACCTTATCAAAATCTTTTGGCTGAGATCCGCTAATTGAGCACAGGCCGGGGATGAGGCCTAAGCCTGTCCTGCTCTGTGTGTGGGTCTCAGGAAGGCACAAGGTGAGATCAGCTCACTGAGCACAGGCCCTTCCTGCTCTATATAGTGCTCAGTACCTCACCAAATGAGAATAACTAACACACCACAGGCCAGGGAGCCTCGGCCCATCCTCCCCTGATTGCGGTTCAGTGCCAACCAGGTCAGATCAGCTAATTCAGCACAGGCTGGAGATGGAAGCTGGATCTTTCCTGCTCTGGGGGCTCCGTACCATACCAGGTGTGATGAAGTAAAATACCACAGGCCGGGGATGGAGCCTGGGATTTTCCTGTTCTGTGTGGGGCTCTGTACAACACCGTGTGATAAGAACTATCATCCCTCAGGCTGAGGAAGGAGCCTGGGCCCATTCTGTTCTGTGTGGCTCCTACAACATTGGGTGGGTTCAGTTAACTCAACACAGGCCATGAATACAACCAGGCCCTTTCCTGCTCCATGTGGCTCAGTATCACACCAGGTGACATCAGCGAACACAGCCCAGGTGGGGCTGGGGCTGGAGCCTGGGCCTGTCCTGCTCTGTGGGCTCAGTAACACAGCCCGTTAGATGAACTTTTTTCAAAAGACTTCAGTGTATTTAACTCTGTGTCCAACACTGTGTTTATAAAGAGTGTAATTTATTGACTGGTCTCTTGGATCTTGGAGCAAACAGGGTGACAGACAGAGGTCTGTGTGCAGAGGGTTTGGAGGTGAGCTCTGATTCCTAACCCTTTCTGGATTGTGAGGAATAAAGAATGAATGAGAGAGAGAGAATGTGGGAGAAGGGATGATAGAAGAATTTGTCCGTGAACCTGATTAAAAGTGGCTCAAACGCAAAATAATATGAAGATATCAAGAGCAGAACATTAACATAATCTGAGTTCCGCGATCTGGTCGGGTCCCATTCCCCTGAAGTGAGGAATGAACGGGTGGGAAATTCCACCTGGAGTTATATTTGTCTCCAATGAAGATGAGCTCACAGTGAGGATGGAATAGCTCAGTTGGGTGAACACTAGATTGAAGAACCAGGATACAATCCCTGGTTTCATCAGTTTTAATTTGGTGTCTCCTTCATTTTAAGTAGAGAGAATCAGAGGGGAGATTTTCCACTCTTGACCCCATGGGCTGAATTTTAAACTAACGGTGCGGCTCTCGGCAGAGGCACCGGAAGCGGGTGTCGTCACCACACGAGTGAAATGTGGCCGACCGACTCCGATCACGGAGCAGCCGACAAATTAATGAAGGGGAGGCGTGGGGCCCATGTAAACAAGGACCAGAGGAAGGGAACGAGGTGCCGATGGCACTGACATCTGACACAAAGGCAGGTGCTGGCACCATATTTAAAGGGCTTCCAGCCCTGCATTCACTGCTGCCTGGTTTAAAGGAGTGTCTTCCTGAGAGCCCTCTGCTGTCCCAGGACCAGTTCTGCTGCCTCTGATGCCCCAGGACCCGTTCTGCTGCCTCTGTTGCCTGATGGGTAAGGAGCTGAATGCGAGCCTGCAGTGACCATGGTGCCACGGTTTAGCGATGCCTCCCTGCAGGTTCTCCTCCAAGTGGCAAGAGAAAGGTGCAAGATCCTCTTCCCCAGGGTTGGGAGGTGGAGACCTGTCCACCTGACCAAGCAAAGCTGGCTGGAGATAGTAGGTGAGGTCAGCAGCCATGGGTTCACCCCCGGGACATGGATCCAGTGCAGGAAGTGGGTCAATGACCTGATCCAGGTTGCTCAGGCGACAACTCAAAACACTTTGGACCCTTTGGAGATTACATGTGGCAGAGTGAGAGGGAATGTTTAGTGGAAAGGGAGTGACCACCCAGTCATGTGTATTGGGGAAGGGCAGCAGGAGAGGCACACGTCAGTCATTATATAACCTCACACAGTCCCTCGAGAGGGGCCGCATGCAGGAGGCATATGTGTGTCCACATCATGGACTGCTGGACTATCACCATCAGAGATGTTGGGCATGTCCCCGCTGGGAGACTAACTTTGTTCATCATTGTGTCTGCAGGAGAAGACATCCCACAATTGGAAAGAGCGTGTCAAGACTGGCGGTGGAGTGCCTTTTCTCCATGTCCTCATCCCGATGGAGGAGGAGGCCATGGAACAGGCAGGGCAGCAAAGCAGCTGCTCCATAGCTGATGGAGAGACAGGGGCATCTACCCAAGAGAGTGAGTGAACATCTCCTGGGGCACAAGGGAGCATCCGCTGCAAAGGAGCCACACTGCTCATCTGTTCACCACTGCATCAATGGAGCTGCACAGTAGGGGTGGTTGGAATGTCACGATGGGCAGACCGTAACCCTTCAATGTCCCTGTTTTCTCATGAAGGCCCGGATGAACGACAAAAGCAAAGCGCTGGAGAGACTGGGAGACAGTCGGACACGTCTGAGGAGGAGGAGGGAGCCTCAGATGGTGCACCATCACATCATTCCCCTGCACCCTCCACCAGAACAGAAACGCTCACGCAAACTGATGAGCACATCACAGGCAGGCCCGGGCAGCTGACGGAGGCTGTGACAGCCGAGGCCACTGACAGTTGGTGGTCTGTGGGAGGCCAGGCCCACACTGAGCCTCAGGCTGATGACATGCCTCTGGTGTCACCAGCAACACGGGAAATACCGCAGCTGCAGCGAGAGGTCAGGTAACATCTGGCAGAGTTGCCAGAGGCTATGTGTACCCAAACAAGGATGGTGGAGGAGTCCATCCATGCCTTGGGTGCTGCACTGTCTCTGATGGGGGTGTGTCTGGCTTCCTCCATTGAGAGATTGGTGACTCTCATGGAGAGCCAGATCCAGCCGATCAATCAGTGGCTGCCAGAGATGTTCGCAGACCTGCACTCCATCACTTTGTCCATGAGCTCCATCCAGCGGTGACAAGGTGAGAGGGGGGACGAGGCACCTGAATTCTCCACCAGGTCCACGTCCCTCTCAGGTCAGCAGGGAGGTACAAGTGTGTCTTATAAGGGGGAGGAGCAGCTGGCTGCTACATCTGGGGTCTCCTCTCAGGGTGCTCCTGGGGTGGACAGTAGCTCCAAAGCCCCTCTGCCAGTGACACCAGTGGTGCCAGTGCCTCCATCATCCTCGATGACAGAGGGGGGTCCCTGTACCTGTGCAGGAGGCCCTTAGTGTGCCGGGGCCCTCCAGGCCTCAGGCAGCCAGAGGACGGCCACCAATGTCATCCCAAGCCATGGGGCAGCAAGGTCAGCAGCCTGTCTCCACCTCAGCTGACAGAGCAGGGGGAGCACCACGTAGGAGCACCTGGAAAAGATTTAAGAAGAGCACCTAGATTCACTGAGGGGTTCACGGGTGAATGTACATTCCAGATGGATATGGTTGTGTTTGGTGTCACACAGAATAAAGAAATGATGTTCTCTCACTATGTCTCCTTCTAATTGTTGATGCCCTTTGGGACTTCATTTAAACCCTTCCTCCCAAGGGGCTGGAAGTGAGGGACCAAGCCCTGAGTTCACAAAGCTTCGGCCTTGCCAGCGTGCGATATGTACCTGGGCGCTGTAGTGCAGAAGGAAGGAGGTGACAACAGGGCTGATCAAAGCTAAGACTTTATTGACTTGGTTCCAGAAGGTGGTAAGGCTCAAAGGAAACGTGAATGTATAAGGGTGTCTCGTGTCTCCCTTGTGTGTATCTCATGGTGGCTTTCCTGCTGTGCCTGAGGTCCTTCATCTGGCACTGCCTGAGCAGCATCCTCCTCCACATCCTCATCATCAGAGGAGACATCACACTCCATGATCTCCTCACGAGTCAACACCTCACCCCTCTGTAATGCCAGATTGTGCTGTGCACAGCAAACCACCGCGATATACGAGACCCTCGCCGGGACATACTGAAGGACTCCACTGGAACAATCCAGGCGCTTCAATCTCATCTTCAGGAGACCAATGGCCTCCTTGATGGTCACTCGGGTTGACCCGCAGCAGGTTTTGTACCTCTCCTCTGCATCCTTGTGTGGATTCCTCACAGGCGTCAGTACTCATGTCCTCACTGGGTTGCCCTTGTCTCCAAGGATCCATCTCAGAAAGCGCATGGGGCCACGGAAAAGTTCTGGCACCTGCGACTGCCTTGGTATGCAGGCGTTGTTGCTGCTTCCCGGGATTTGTGCACACACCTGTAGGATCAATTTGTGATGGTCACAGACCAGTTACACACTGAGCAAATGGAAGCCCTTCCTGTTGAAGGCTGCTGGCTGGTCTGCAGGAGCCTTGATGGTCACATGGGTGCAGTCAATGACACCCTACACCTGGGGAAATCCAGCGATGGCCCTGAATCCTATAGCCCTCTTAGCGTGACTGATTGGATCGATGTGCACATAGTCACCGGCGCTCCTGAAGAGGACATTGCTGACCTCCTTGATGCACTGATTCACCACAGACTGTGAGATTCCACAGATATCTTAAGTGGATCCCCGCAATGATCTGGTCATCCAGAAGTTCAGTGGCACAGTGACCTTCAGTGACACCGGCATCAGGTGCCCACCAAGTCCCATGGGGCACAGCTGCATCATGGCAGAGAGATCAGTGACAACCTCCGTGGAGAGGTGCAGTCTGTGGAGACACTGTCACTCGGACATCTGTAGGTAGTTGAACCTTGGCTGACATGTTCCTCTGCCTCCTTCTCCAGCCTCCTGTTCGAGGCTGGCCTTCCTGTGGGCACCCAAGCTGCTGTGGTGGCCCTGCTGGTGCCTGCCCTTCCCTCCCTCCCTCTCTACTCCTCCTCAATGGGAGCCTCGAATCCAGGGTGAATGAGGCCCATGACAGGTTGCCCCTCCCTGATTGCAAGGCCTTCACAGTAAACAACACCCAGCCACATTTACCTCACTCTTTACCCACTCACATTTACCCTCATTGAGGTGGCACTGCCTCAATGGCACCCTGGTGTAGCTCCCCCTGCAGAGCTGGCACATTGGCCCAAACTCCTGACAGTGTTTCCGGATGCCCTTTCCCCCTCCACCCTTGCTGCCAAGTTACGCTACCTCTCCCGACAGCTTCCCAGTGAAGCCAACACTCAGCTCCCACCTCCCAGTCACCTCCTTTAACCAGGCGAGGCTCTGAAGCCCCGTGGTTCCCGTGTGCTATTAGTGCAATTGGATCCAGTGAATAAAATTGCTGACAATTGGACTCAGAAATACTTGAAATGCCTTCTTGCCGTGTGGATGTGCGAAGTCTGCCCTCCATGTCAGCCGCCGACAGAAAAATCCATTCCAATGTATTCCATTCCAATTGGCCGTTCTCAATAAAGTGTCAGGAATGAAGGTCAGAGGAACAGACCAGGCTGGAAACACAGAAAGAGCGAGGAGAAGCTGGTGTGAAAAACAGACATTAAACAACAGGCTTGTTCAGTTGGTTTGCGTCTGGTGTTTAGAATACCCGGAATCTGGGTTCACTTCCCTTCCAACTCAGCGAATTGTATCAACATTATGTTCATAAAACCATAGACTGATACCCAAAGAAGGAGACCATTTGGTCCATTGTGTCAGTGCTGTCTCTTTGGTTGTGCTATCCAATTAGTCCTGCTGCTCAGCTTTTTCCTGTAATCCGTACATTTTTCCTTCCAGTATTTATCCCAATTGCTTTTCAAAGTTACTACTGAATTTGCTTTCAAGTCCTGATCAGACAGTGCATTCCAGATCACAACACATCACTGTATAAAAAATCATTCCTCATTTCGCCTCTGGTTCTTTTCTCAATCACCTGATAAATACATCCTCTGGTTACTGACCCTTTTGCCACTGGAAACAATTTCTCCTTATTTAACTTATTGAAAACCTTCTTGATGATGCCACATACTAGACTGCCAGTAAAACTGAAGCCCATGTAATAAAAGGGACAATGACAGCATGCGTGTGAAGTTAGCAGACTGATAGGAACATAGAAGCAGGAGTAGGCCATTCAGCCCATTGAGACCACCCCGCCATTCAATATGATGATGATTGATCATCCACTTCAATGCCTTTTTCCCACACTATCTCCATATCCCCTATGTCATTTGTATTTAGAAATCTGTCAATCTCTGCTTTAAACATACTCAATGACTGAGCTTCCACAGCCCTCTGGGGTAGAGAATTCCAAAGATTCACAACCCTCTGAGTAAAGAAATTTCTCCTGGTCTCTGTCCTAAGTGGCTTTCCCCTTCTGTTGAAATTGTGTCCCCTGGTTCTAGATTCCTCAACCGGGGGAAAAACTTCATCTACCCTGTCTATCCCTTTAAATATTTTGTAAGTTTCAATGAGATCACCTCTCATTCTTTGAAACTCTAGAGAATACAGGCCCAGTTTCCCCAGTCTCTCTTCATAGGACAGTCCTGCCATCCCAGGAACAAGTCTGGTGAACCTTCATTGCACTCCCTCTATAGCAATGATATCCTTCCTAAGGTAAGGGGAACATAACTTCACACAGTATTCCAAACTGCAGACCAACCAAGGTTATATTCAATTGAAGCAAGACTTCACTACTCCTGTACTCAAATCCTCTTGCAATAGAGGCTAACATATCATTCGCCTTCCTAATTGCTTGCTGCACCTGCATGTTAGCTTTCAGTCACCTATTGACAAGGACACCCAGGCCCCATTGTACATCTACACTTTCTAATCTCTTACCATTTAAGAAATAATCTGCACATCTGTTCCTCCTACCAAAGTGGATAACCTCACATTTTTACACATTATATTCCATGTGCCACTTTCTTGTCCACTCACTAAGTCTGTCCCAATCCCCTTGAAGCCGCTTTGCATCTTCCTCACAACACACATTCCCACCTAGTTTTGTGTCATCTGCGAACTTGGAAATACTACATTTGGTCCCCACATCCGAATCATTGATGTATTTTGTGAACAGCTGGGTCACAGTGTAGTGGTGAACAGTTGTATTTCTGTCTGGAGGAAGGTTTACAGTGGGTTCCCCATGGTTCCTCATAACTTCAGACTGGAAAAGCTGGGGTTGTTCTCCTTGGAGCAGAGCAAGTTCAGAACAACTTTGACAGAGCTAGAATCAAGGAATCAAATGGTTACAGTACAGAAGGAGACCATTCAGTCCATCATGTCCATGACAGCTCTTTGCAAGAGCAAATCAGCTAATTCCACTCCTCTGCCCTTTCATTGTAACCCTGCAAATTTTCTCTATTCAGCTGTTTATCCAATTCCCTTTTGAAAACCACGATTGAATCTGCCTCCAGCACTCTCAGGCAGTGTAATCCAGATCCGAACCACTCACTCTGTCCCACACCCCTGGTACCATTGCAGAAAATCTCTTCTGTTCATTTCATCCCTCATAAATAATTGAAATGAAATGTTTATTAGGAAATGCACAATATAAAAAAGAGAGAGAAATAAATGCTGAGAAAAATAGAAGTCACTGTTTGGAAGGTAAAAAGAGCAAAAGATGTAACTTTTATTCTGGTTGAGTGAGAGGAATATATCACACTTTGGGGCTTTTTAAGCGGATTTACTGATAAACCTGGGATTTGAGAGGAAGCTGGTTCATGGTTTACAGAACAAATTCAGTCCCTGGGGTGGAGGCAACAGCTGCACCGTCCAATAACAGACAGGACGAGGACACTGTCTCAGGCCTGGTGAGCTCAGTCGATGTAAGCATGAAACTCTGAATCTCAAGTTTTTGAGTTTGAGCCCCACGATGGGTGTTTTTTATTTCCTTTTTCGGCTGATTTTACAGGCATTCTCCAGCTCTGAATTCCTCGGCAGAGAGTTCAAGGAGTGTTTGAAATGAGATTCAACAGCAGTATGAGAAAGTCTCTCCTTGATTCAGGACTCTTACCTCTCTGCAGCAACTCACTGCTGAAGATTGAACTTTATCTCATTTCATTTTCAGCTCATGGTCAGTGTGAATCAGTGAGACTTCTGGCTGTCTCCCACTTCACAATCCATCAGTGCTGAGAAATCAATGGGGAATATTACTCACATGTTACAATGCTTTATAAATACTTGAATGTATTTCACACTGTGTCTAACAGTGTGAATCTCCCCTGGTATATCAGCTCACCAATACTTCAGCAGAACATTCACATAATGTGAGCTCTGAGATCTGTTCAGATCCCATTCCCAAGACCTGGAAAGTGGGATTGGGCTGGATCGCTCTTTTTCAGCTGGCACAGACACGATTGCTAAATGGTCTCATTCTGTGCCATAAATTTTCTCCATTTTCGATGTTCTATGAAGTGAGGTGTAATTGGGAGGGACAATTCCACCAGGGTTATATTTTCTACCAAAACAATGACACAAGGGCTACTTCAAGTTTTCATTCATTCATTCATGCGATGTGGGCTTCGCTGGCGAGGCCAGCATTTATTGCCCATGAGAAAGTGGTGGTGAGCTGCCTTCTTGAACCATTACAGTCCATGTGGGATAGGTACACACACAGTGCTGTGAGAAAGGGAGTTCCAGGATTTTGACCCATCGACAGTGAAGGAACGGCGATATAGTTCCAAGTCAGGATGGTGTGTGGTTTGGAGGCGAACTTGCATGTGGTGGTATCCCCTGCATTTGCTGCCCCTGCCCTTCTAGGTGGTAAAGGTCACTGGTTTGGAAGGTGCTGTCTAAGGAGTCGTGGTGCATTGCTGCAGTGCATCTTGTAGACGGTACACACTCTGCAACTGTGCGTCGATGGTGGAGGGAGTGAATCTTTGCAGATGGGGTGCCAATCATGCGGGCTGCTTTGGCCTGGCGATGTTGAGATTCTTGAGTTGGAATTGCACCCATCCAGGCAAGTGGAGAGTATTCCATCACACTCTTGACTTGTGCCTTGTGGATGGTGGACAGGCTTTGGGGAGTCAAGAGTCATGGATGAGTGAGAGGAATATATCACACTTTGGGGCTTTTGTAAGAGGATTTATTGATAAACCTGGGATTTGAGAGGAAGCTGCTTCATGGTTTACAGAACAAATTCAGCCCCTGGGGTGGAACCAACAGCTGCACTGTAATTACTCGCCTCAGGATTCCAAGCCTCTGACCTGCTCTTGTAGCTACGTTATTTGTATGGCTCCCCTTTGGTAACCTCCATAATGTTGATAGTGCTGGATTCAGTGATTGTAATGCTATTGAATGTCAAGGGGAGATGGTTAGATTCTCTCTTGTTGGAGATATTCATTGCCTGGCACTTGTGTGGTGCGAATGTTACTTGCCACTTATCATCCCAAGTCTGTGTGACTGAAATAGCTCAGTTGGGAGTGTGTTGGACTGAAGATCCCTGGTTCAATCTGGGGTTTTGGCAGTTCTCCTTTATTCTGCATCGCCATTTGGTTTTGACTCTTGAGCTGCACAATTTACACTGAAATTATTTACCCAACTCTGAAGGTTGGATTGGAATAGAGAGATATCAAGGATGGGAAATATTTACATTGTCTGCTTTAGCTTATTCTCTATCTCCCTGTGTCCTTTTACCCAGTTTTTGACTCTCTCGGGGCAGGGTGAACATTTGATTTGCTGCATTTGTCCCAAACTGAAGCCTTTTCCACATCTCTGGGTGGTCAGACTCGCTCTGTCTGTTTTTGTTGCTCGTGACCATTAACGAGAACAGGCCACGAGTTCAACGTTTATCAGCAAACGGAAGATAATTGGAAAGAATTCTGTGTTACTCCAGACCAGTGACAAAGATACAATGGATGTTATTCAAAATAAGTTTCCTCTGAGATTTTATGTAAACTTGTTTGTATCTAAAAGTTGGATTTTAAGTGTAACAAAAATGTGTCAAATTATTGACTGACCATGTAACAGCGCACATGGGGATCAAATCCACAGCCTTGTTGTTATCAACACTGCGTCCTAACCAACTGAACTAAGTGGCCTATAGACAGAGCCAGGTATGGGTTTGAGCCGCACGCTGGGCGGTTTGTGTTTTATTTCTCACACTGGGTGACAGAGCAATTGTACAAACAATGGACACATCACATCCCTGAAACATTGTTCTGATATAAAACAGTGTGAAATAAGAACTGAGCATGGAAATGGAGCGGAACCAGAAATCAGGACTTTAATCTATTAAAGTTGATCTTGAAATTCAACCGTTCACTGAACATTCCAAAAGATTGAATTCTCTCCTGATATAAAATCCAGGAACTTGAGCTGCTGTAAAACGCAACTGAGCCTGATGTGATTTGAACACACAACCTTCTGATTTGGAGTCAGACGCGCTACCGTTGTGCCACAAGCTCACAGATAAAGCAAAATTTTCCATTCCTGGCAGATTTACTTCCTGTTTAGATTCAGTGATTGAAATTAATTCAATCCTCATCTGACCTCCACTCTGTAAAGGCCTACTCCCCGACCTGAATCCGACGGGACCCGACGACCTGTGTCGGGTTCGGGTCATGTCGGGTCGCTCTTCCGGGTCTGGCTTTTGGACTCGGGTAGGGTCAGGCCAGGTTCAGGTCAGGCTGGGTCCAGGTTGGACTGAGTCCGGGTGTGACACACACAGTAAGTATTACATTTAACTCTGCTGGGAAGTTGAGTTTAATAAGTGTCAAAAGTTGAAAAGCCAACCAAAGCCGGGACTCCGGGTCATGAAGGAGGGAAACACTGAGTCTGCTCAGTGAGCAAGTGAGCATCTCTATGATGTCATTGCGCTCATGCTGCAGCTTCCTGTAGATTCGAAATCGGGAGGTAGGTAAAGTGAACATTCCGGTGGTCAGGTAAGGCTCGGGTCGGGTTGGGCATGGGAATAAATGGAGATACTCGGGCCGGGTCGGGCTTGGGTATAATGTGGTTCTGTCGGGTTCGGGTCGGGTATTTTTTCCTGACCTGAGCAGGCCTTTACCGCTCTGTCAGTTCAGTGCCTTATTTAAACTATTACTTGGAGTTCTGTTTTATAGGGTCTCGGCTGTTGAAGTGTTTCCCAGACCCACTACTCTGATTAATCAGACATTTTGCTGCTAACTGCTGCTGCTACAATTGAAATGTAAAAAAAGAATTTCCAGTGACCTGCAACCAATGGACAAATACATTGCAGAAAGTTAAAGCTCATTCACCAATCCAAAAATGTGTCTTTCTGCTTATATTTATAAACAACTCCTTCTCTCCACTATGGGAACTATACAATCACTACAGTTATTTGAAAGTTAGTATAAGATGTTCCAGTTCATCAATTTTAAAACTGCAGCAGGTATTTTCCAGAAAACTTCTCTGTTGGAACCTCAGTCCCATTTAGATTGAAAGTGGACAATTAATGTATTCACTTGTTCATTGTGGACAGGTGACTGACTTCGAATAAATCTCATTAACTTTCAATGAGGTGGCAGTATTTCTGTGCTCCCATTTTACACAGTCTGTCCTGTTCATGCACCATGTTTTTATTCTCCTCTCCCATTCTCCACAGGATACAGATTGCAAGCATCATCAATCTAGCTGTTGAAAAGCATTGGAAGAATCTGGTCACACAGGTATTGAAACATTCATTATCTTCCATTTTACAAGTTGGTTGCTTTAAACACAGTACGATGTGCAATCATCTTGAAAAGCGATTCTCTTCAATATCCAATACAAATTGAATTACAAACCTGACAGACAAACACAGGAGAACAAGTGACGAGTGAACACAAACCTCATGGTGCTCATTTTCAGATTTATTGCAGTCACTTACAAAACAAGTGAAAGAATATTACAGTGAAATGATTTGGAAAGTAGGTGTGACTTTTGTTGGTGCCTTTCTTTGCTCTGTTGGTGAAACTTTCTTGCACCTGACTCCTGTTCATGTCTCTGTTTCCTCTATTGAATGAGGAAGGAGGTATTTGATCAGAAATCAACTGGATTGTGTACCTTTGAGAGGGGATTTCTGCACCGTCAGGGCTGGAAACAGGAGTGAGTGAAAGACAATGTGTGGAGTTTGATTTTGTACAGAGGGAGAGCAAATCTAACAGGACTGTGAGATATTGGCCTGGATTTTGCAGCCCAATAGTGGTGAACTCTGAGACTTTCACTGCTATTGAGGGTCTGAACAGCACTGCAACTGCCAGTACATGCACACACTAACACCAGCATCTGGAAGTTGTGGTGGTGAGAAATGTGCTTAGAAGGAGCCTCTGATCATAATTGCACCAGCCCACTCTTTAAAGTGACAGGGACCTGTAGTTCAGCAATTTGGGCTCATTGCCCACAACGTACCCTGATTTTTACCTGGGTTGGATTAGAGCCGGTACCAACAGCTTCAGGGGTGCTCGGGAAGGACTTTTCTGTTGACACAACAGCTCCACTATTCCAGGAAGACACCGGCAGCAGCAGGGGTCAACTTTCGGAGGGAGTTCAGACATTTTAAATGTTGTATTTTGTTTCTTAATTGTCTGTAACTTTTTAGCATCGCCTTATCAGAGTTCTTAAATTTACATCTGACTTTTTATTAACAAGATTGAAGTGCTTTTAAAAGATCTCTAAATATATATGACATTTTATCGAGATTTATCTGGCTTCTTTGTAAAGACTCGAGTAAGATTGAAATGACTTTTAAAAACTACATCTTATCCTTTAAAATCCTGCTTACATGTCGATGACATTGGAAGATGGCTTCAGAATAACTTAGACTATCTTTCTAACAGGTACTGTAACAGCTTCAGTCCTACTTTCTGCAAAAGCTGGTGAATTACAAAGAAACAATGTATTGAGCATTTTATAAACTGTTGATGCAGATGGGATTCAAACTCATACATGTAAAACAGAAGGAATTAACAATCCATCATCTTAACCTCTCAAACACTTCATCACCCAGCTTTGTGCCAGTAACCCATCACATGTCTTTTTTGCCTCGATGGAAATTTGGGCAGGATGGTCACCTTCAGCTCAGATCCTGACTGTGCATCCAGATGTGCAATGATGGAAATGTAGCTTCTTTTAGTAAATGACATTTCCATCACATCAGGTCATGGCCTGTTAGGAATGGAGTGGTGTGAAACATTTCCAGACCATGTCCAACACGTTTCTACTCAGTGTGAAAACCCACCACGGAAAGACTGGAACATACAATCATTTGATCACATCATGATTAACATCACTCAGACACCTGAACCATTAGGTCACTGACGAAGTCATGATGACTTCGAATTTCTCATGAAATGACAACTGAACTAACTGACTGGAAGAATTGCTTTAACTCCACGTGATCAGAGAGGCACAGCCTCAGACCGACTTGGCAGATGAATATTGATTGAATAATTTCTGTGTGAGGAATGTTCCAGCATCATAAACCAGGGGAACGTGCTGACTGAGCTGTGTCGTCATCTCTTCTGGGCAGTCGGACAGTTCACCCTTCATTCTGCTCTGATTCACTTTCCCAAAGCGGATCTACAGATTCTCAAATCTGGAGAAGGGGTTTTCTTATTTTGTTCCTTTTGATTTTTCTTGCTCCTGAATGATAATATATTCTAAACCTCGGATCAACCCTCCCCTTTGCGTCGTGTTATAGTCTTGGTTAAAAGAGACACAAAACGGCACAAACACTCTGAAACATACAACACGGTCACACTTTCCTTCAGTGAGATTAATGTTGAGCTGTTTTCCAGGTTAAATGCAACTGCAAACACATTGCTCTCAAAGAAATTGTAGGGGATTGAGTTGCCGTTGTAATATTAGCACTGGACATCTGTACGAGCAGGAACAGCCGTTTCAAACTCACATCCTTCACAAAGGCAACCACTGAGCTGTTTTCTTTTGTGAATGAAATTCATAAGAAAAGTTAAAGTTCACAAGAAAATGGATGTAAATGATTGATAGCTAAACTTTTGAAGCAAGGATATGAATCCAAGATTTTCTGATTATAAGACACACACTCGAACCAATTAAGCTACTGAGCCAGATCACAAGTGCTGTGACAACTAAGGGCAGAGGAGGGCACTCTTTATTCTCATCCCACTTCTCCACAGGTCACAACATCTATGTGAACTTTTCCCACATACTGATACAGTCAATCATGTACTCTATTTTTCCCAGAATAGAAGACACTGACCAGGTTTCTTTAATGAACAACAAAATTATCCATTTATTGTCGAACAAGTTTTAACTAGTCATGAAGTAAAGCATAAACACACAGGTGGAAATTTTAAAAGTTCCTTTTTCACCTTTACCAACTTTTAAAGTCCTTTTTTTTATCTTCGAGCCACATGCACACACACACCGGATGGCTGAAAAAAATAAAAGGGATTTTTAAAAAAAGTCAGCACTCTGTTGCAGACAAAAAAAACCTCTTGGGCTGTTTATTTGCTCATTTTTGAAGAAATCATCAGATGAGATATGTTGCTCCAAAACTGGAATACAGTCTAACTTCCGAGTATACGTAGACAGGTCACTAGGGTATTTTAGAACAGTTCTTTTCAGAAGGCATTGAGAATTAATTTTAGCAGGCCTTCTTCAAAGACATGCGACAAGATGAATTAACTCAGTGGCCTTCCCAGGGTCTTTTAAAGATTTTCTGGAAAACAAACTGGGTTGTGGTCTTCTCTCCTTCCTTGACGATTCTTCAGGCTAACTTTATCAGCTGCTCACTCCAGCAGGTAAAACACACTGACTGCTACAACCAAAGGTTGTGAGTTTTCTGCCGTCTTAGGTTTGCGCTGCTGCTGCCAAGCTTGTCCAATCAAGGGGCATGACTGACTTCTCTGTCCACATTTCTCCCTGTTACCATGGTTTCTGTTCTATACTTAACTTGAATCATGTGTCAACCAGTAAACATAGTTGCCAAATTGGTTCTTTTGGTGCTGTCTTGAAAAAGAACTGGTCCTACACTTATTCAGTTTGATTATGACTTCTTCAAAAAATATTTTAACAAAAGAAACAGAATCCCTTCCATAACATCATGTACTTTCCCTGAGCTACAGGTTATTGCAAGTCTCTCTGCCAGTGTTTATTTTAGGTGATTTTGTACTCAGGTTCTTTTGGAATCCATGTGTTTGCAGCTCTTTGTGAGTGAGAGATGTGGTAATATGTTTAAAAGATTTCCCTGTAAATTATTCATATCTCCATCTTTCCCCGAACTTTGTACAAACACATTAATATGGGAATCACACACATCAGGCCGTCAAACCTGTCCGCTAAACATTGAAAGGTGACAGTGTTTATTGTGACGGGGTTCCATTTATGAAGACACATCTTGATGATTCACACATGCAAAAATTTGTATTTTAAGTTCATGACATAATGACATAAATAAACATTTCCTTGCACTTGCCACGCTTGTTGAACATTTTCTCTGCTGATGCCCCCTGAATATATTAGAGAACATGGTGACAAGGTTGAGATTAAAGTCTGTAAATATAGGCAGCAAACAGCAGCAGGGACTGCAGTGAACAAGATTTACGTGACATATTTGTGCTTCTATTGGTGGGTGAAATAAGATACTAAACACACAAAATCCTACATTTGAGCTCGCGTAAAAGATTGCTCTGTCTATGGAGATAGCATCAAAGAATGCTCAGGAATTTTGTCCTATGCCAGTGATCGTAACACACTTCAGGGGAACTTTAAAAAAAAATGGTAAAATGGGCTTTCACATAACAGAAGAAATTTTACACAGAAAAGTGTGAAGTGATACAATTTGGAAGAAGAATGCCATATAAATGAAAGGTTACAATTCTAAACTGGGTGCAGGAGCAGAGAGACAATGTACACCAATGTTAGAAGGATTGAAAAGGTTGCTTAGAGCAAACAGGACACTTGGCTTTATTAATAGAGGCATAGAGTAAAAACATATAAGTTATGCTAAACCTTTATAAAATACTGGGAATGAATGGCCTCCACCTGTACCTCCACAGAAAGCTTCCATTCCAGGTTTACACACACTCGTCAGAATCACTCTCCACAGATCCTGCCACTCCAGGCTCGGACACCCACTTCAGGATCACTCTCCACAGATCCCGCCATTCCAGGTTCGGGCACCCACTTCAGGATCACTCTCCAAAGATCCCAGCACTACGGGATTGGAAACCCTCTTCAGAGATCCTAAATCTCCAGACACGGACATCCTTTGAGGACCACTCTCCACAGATTCTGCCCTCCAGGCTCAGACACCCTCTTCAGAATCACTCTCCATACATCCCGCCGCTCCACGCACGGATATCTCCCTCAGGATCAGATCAAAGAATGTTGCTTGTCACTTATCAGCTCAAGCCTGAATGTTGTTCAGGTCTTGCTGCTTGCAGGCACAGACTGCTTCAGTATCTGAGGAGTTGTGAATCATCAGCGAACATTCCCACTTCTCACTTATGTTGAAGAGAAAGCCATCAATGAAACAGCTGAGGATGTTTGGGCCCAGGACACTGCCCTGAGAAACTAGGTATCCAGTCATGAAAGGTGGAGGACAATTAAATAACGAACCAGATGAGGAGGCTCCAAAAACATCCCTATCCTCAATGTTGGTGGAGCCGAGCACGTCAGTGCAAAAGATAAAGCTGAAGCATTTGAACCATCTTCAGTCAGAAATTGCTCAGTGGATGATTCAACTTGGCCTCCTGAGTTCCCCAGCATCACAGCTTCCAGTTTTCAGCCAATTTGCTTCACTCCACATAATGGCAAGAAACAGCTGCAGGCACTCGATACAGCAAAGACTATGGGCCCGAACATCATTCCGGCTCTAGTACTGAAGACTTGTGCTCCAGAACTCGCTGCGCCCTCAGCCAAGCTGTTCCAGTAGAGCGACAACACAGGCATCTACTTGCTGCCCCATCAGTCTACTATCAATCATCAGCAAAGCAATGGAAGATGTCACCAACAGTGCTATCAAGCACCACACACTTAGCAATAATCTGATCATCGATGCTCAATTTAGGTTCTGCCAGGGTCTCTCAGCTCCAGGAAATAATTTGGCAGATAGAGGAGAATGTGGGAAAATGTGAGGTTATCCACTTTGGTAGGAAGAATAGAAAAGGAAAATATTATTTAAATTGTGAGAGATTACAGAATGCTGCGGTGTAGAAGGATCTGGGTGTCCTCGTGCATGAATCACAAAAAGTTGCCATGCAGGTACAGCAAATAATTAGGAAGGCAAATGGAATGTTACCCTTTATTGCAAGGGGGATGGAGTATAAAAGTAGAGAAGTCTTGCTACAAATGTACATGGTGCTGGTGAAACCACACCTAGAGTACTGTGTACAGTTTTGGTCTCCTTATTTAAGGAGGGATATACTTGCATTGGAGGCAGTTGAGAGAAGGTTCATTGGATTGATTCCTGTGATGAAGGTGTTGTCTTATGAGGAAAGTTGAGCAGGTTGGACCGATACTCATTGGAGTTGAGAAAAATGAAAGGTGAACGTATTGAGACATATAAGATTCTGAGGGGGCTTGACAGGGTAGATGCTGAGAGGATGTTTCCTCTCGTGGTGGAATCTAGAACGAGGGGACATAGTTTCAGATTTAGGGGTTTTTCATTTAAGAAGGAATTTCTTCTCTCAGAGGGTCATTAATCTTTGGAATTCTTTACCGCAGAGAGCAGTGGAGGCTGGGTCATTGAATGTCTTCAAGATTTTTATCTACAAGAGAGCCAAGGGTTATGTGGGCAGGCAAGAAAGTGGGGTTGAGGTCATGATCAGGTCAGCCATGATCCTATTGAATGGCGGAGCAAGCTCGAGGGGCCAAATGGCCTACTCCTGCTACTAGTTCTTCTGATCTTATGTTCGTATGATCTCATTGCAGCTTGGTCCAAACAGAGACGTAAGAGTGGAATTCCAGAGGAGAGGTGAGTGTGATTGCCCTTGAGTGAGTGTGGCATCAAGGATCCCCAGCAAAATTGAAGTCAATGGGAATCAGGGGGAAAACTCTCCACTTGCTGGAGTCATACCTCGCACAAAGCAAGATGGTTGTGGTTAGTGGAGGCCAATCATCTCAGCCCAGGACATTGCCTCAGCAGTTTCTCAGGGTAGTGTCCTGGACACAAACATCCCAGCTGTTTCATTGACGACTTTCTCTTCAACATAAGTCAGAAGTGGGAATGTTACATGATGATTCACAACTCTTCAGATACTGAAGCAGTCTGTGCCTGCAAGCAGCAAGACCTGAACAACATTCAGGCTTGAGCTGATAAGTGACAAGCAACCTTCTGGCCACACAAGTGCCAAGCAGTGAACATCTCCAATGAGAGAGAAAAAAAATCTACCTTTTGATATTCAGAAGCATTATCATCATTAAATCCCCCACCATCAACATCTTGACCAGAAACTTAACTAGACCAGTCACATCTATGCTGTGGCTATAAGCGCAGGTCAGAGATTACGAATTCTGCAGCAAGTATCTCACCTCCTGACACCCCAAATCCTGTCCACCATCTACAAGGCACAAGTCAGGAGTGTGATGGAATACATCCCACTCAACAACACTCAAGAAGCTCAACACCATCCAGGACAAAGCAGCGCACTTGATCGGTACCTAACCCGCCACCTTAAACATTCAATCCCTCCACAACCAGTACACAGTGGCTGCAGTGTGTACCATCTCCATATGCACTGCAGCAACTCGCCAAGTATCCTTCAACAGCACCTTCCAAACTCGTGACCACTACCACCTCGAAGGACAAGGGCAGCAGATGCATGGGAACTCACTACCTGCAGGTTCCCCTCCAAGTCACTCACCATCCTGACTTGGAACGATATCGCCATTTCTTCACTGTTGTTGGGTCACAATCCTGGAACTCCCTCCCCAACGGCACTGTCGGTGTTCCTGCACCATATGGACTGCATCAGTTCAAGAAGGCAGCTCTCCACCACCTTCTCAACGGCAATAGGAATGGGTAATAAATGCTAGCCTTATCAGCGATACTCACACCCAAGAATGAATAAAAACCAAATCACTCTCCACAGATTCCCCACAATCTGGGCTTGGACATTTACTTCAGGAGCACAGAGCTTTATATCACTGCAACATGAGTTCCAATCTTCAGATTCTGTTCACTTTTCACATTATTTTCTACCAGTCCACGAGCTTTTATTAATTCAGTATTTGGGTCTCTGATCCTCAACAGTTTCTAACATCTCACCTCTTACAAAAAAACACTCTGATCTATCGTAGGTACTAAATGACCCCTCATTTTAAACTCCATCTGCCAAAGCATTGCTCACTCACTTAATCTATCAAGAAGATTTGAAAATAAATTTCTTGCCAAAGGATAATTTTCTGCATCTGCTCCCTCGCCATTTGCTTTTCCCATTTGTCTTTCACTTGGTGCAAATCGAGAGAAAGTAAAGATGGAAGGAAGGAGGGGAGGAAAAATCCTGCTCCGTTTCGTGATCCCTATTTGATCTTCATTCCAGTGCAGTTTGGGTGAAGAATTCCAATTGTCTGTCTCAATTTTAATAAAGTATAACCAATTCTGGAATCACTGTCTGGACATGGACAAGAACAGGTTTCGAGGCTGACTTTCCACATCAACTCCCCCAACAGAAACAATACACTAAAAAGTTCATAAACTAGCAACAAGGATGGGATTTGAACCCACGTGTGCACAGCACAATGGATTAGCAGCCCATCACCTTAACCTCTCAGCCACCTTGTCAGTTGCGTAGACGTAGCTATCACCTTCAGCACAGTTTCTGGCTGTGCAGCTAGCTGTGTAATGATGGAAAAAGACCTTCTGGAAGTAAATGAAGTTGGGAATGGAGTGGTGTGAAACATTTCCAGACCATGTCCAACACGTTTCTAGTCAATGTGAAAACCCACCACGGAAAGACTAGAACATACAATCATTTCATCACATCATCATTAACATCACTCAGACACCTGAACTATTAGGTCACTGACGAAGTCATGATGACCGAATTTCTCATGAAATTACAACTGAACTAACTGACTGGAAGAATTGCTTTAACTCCACATGATCAGCGAGGCACAGCCTCAGGCCGACTTGTCGGGTGGTTTAAACAGATATCGCTGCTTCTGATCTTCACCAGAACAGAGAGTGAGATGTAACATTGATCATCAAACAGACTGTGAGAGAATACAACAGAATAAAACACATGGAGAGACACTGTGGAATAACAAATAGATTTGATTGGAATGTTGAAATTTTGATTGGAATGGATAAAACACCAGAAACAACAGATTAAAGTGGGATTCTCATCATTATATTGATCTGGGACAGAAAAGAGAAACTGATGGAAAGAAGAGAAGAAGGAAGAAAAGAAAGGATGGAACTGTTCAATTTTTTCAGTTTTTTCACTCGCCCATCAAAGCTGATAAAAAAAGTTGCAAATAACAGAGAATTTCACCAAAAAGGGAGATTAAATGTTGCTGAAACCTTGGATCGAAGGATGCCCCAACAGATCACCTGTTTAACTGTCTCCTCACTGGGGGATTTCAATCAGTGAGCAATATTATTCTCTACTTTTTTTGTTAATTGGTCCCAGAACTGTCACTTGGAATTAATATCTGTGTTCCGACTCCTGAATAATAAAATTGTGAGTTTGTCGATATTTTCTGGACACAGTTCCTGCTGAAAGAACTGAGAACTCTTTTCTAATTTACTCAATACTCTGTACACACTCATCAAGCCTGCTAAGCTAGCATCCTTCGTGCTGCTCTCTCTTCTCCCAAACTTCATCTCATGTGACTGTTACATCATCACTCTGACAGTGGGAGGGGTTGATCCCACTATCTTCAGCATTAACCCTATACATCCTTATACCACACTGTCTGTCCAAAAAAAATGGGTGGAGGGAACTTCCTTCATTTATCAAAACACCAACAGCAGCACAGTGGCGCAATGGTTAGCACCGCAGCCTCCCAGCTCCAGCGACCAGGATTCAGTTCTGGGTACCGCCTGTGTGGAGTTTGCAAGTTCTCCCTGTGTCTGTGTGGGTTTGCGCCGGGTGCTCTGGTTTCCTCCCACCTCCAAAAGACTTGCAGGTTGGTAGGTAAATTGGCCATTGAACATTGTCCCGAGTGCAGGTACGTAGTAGGAGAATGGTGGGGATGTGGTAGAGAATATGGGATTAATGCAGGATTAGTATAAGTGGGTGGTTGCTGGTTGGCACAGACTCGGTGGGCCGAAGGGCCTGTTTCAGTGCTGTATCTCTGAATAAGAAAAGTAAAATAAAAGCTACCAGTCGTAAATCAACTCAAACCCATTAGAGAGATAGAGGGAGACTGTCAGAGAACTTCCTGCATCCAGTCCTGACCCTGTCACACTCAGCAGCTTCTCACCCAGACCCCACTCTCATCAAAACTGAACATTGTTACCGAGACCCTTCAAATACTGTTTATAAAAGGTAGAAAAATTCAAACTTCATCACAGCTAGATTGAATAGAACAAAGTTTAATATCTTCTCGTCATCACTCGGTAACCACATGAGACAGTCCTGAAATCAGTAGCATAAATTATCAGCTGTAAGAATGTTTGTCATTGGGTTGAATCATTTCTGTGTGATGAATGTTCCAGCATCATAAACCAGGGGAACGTGTTGACTGAGCTGTGTCTTCATCTCTTCTGGACAGTTCACCCTTCATTTTGCTCTGATTCACTTTCCCAAAGCGGATCTACAGATTCTCAAATCCAGAGACTGGGTTTTCTTATTTTGTTCCTTTTGATTTTTCTTGCTCCTGAATGATAATATATTCCAACCTCGGATCAAACTTGCCCTGTCTCACAGTCTCGGTTTAAAGCGACAAATAACGGCACCAACATTCTGAAACAAACAACACGGTCACATTCTGCTAAAGTGAGATTAATGCTGAGGCAGTTTCCGTGTCGAATGCGATTGTGAACAAATTTCTCTCAAGGAAATTGTGAGTGATCAAGTATTTGCACTGAATTTCTGTGCAAGAAGGGACAGTTTCAAACAGCCATTCCCAAATCACTTCCTTCACAAAGAAAAAGACTGTGCTGTCTTAACGTGTGACTCAACTTCACAAACAAATTTGAACTCGAAGTTCAGGAGAAGACAGAGATGTGAATGATTGACAGTGTAATCTTTAAATCATAATTTTCCGTTTCTTCGTTGAAGTGAGGCTCAACCCTAAGCCACTAGAGATCGCGGAAAGCTACAAACTTGGATCCAGAAATCAGAAAAGTAGTGAAACAGTTGGTGAGTACATTGTGACACTGAAGAATTTATCACTACATTGCAACATTGGCACATTCTTAGACCGTACATTATGAGACAGATTTGTGCTTATATTGGTGGATGAGGAAAGATACTAAACACACAAAATCCCAATTTGAGCTAGTGTGTAAGATTGCTCTTTCCACGGAGATAGCATCAAAGAATGCTCGTGAATTTCGTCCTATGCCAGTGACAGTAACACACTTCAGAGGAACTTAAACACACTGGTAAAATGGGCTTTCACACAACAGATAAAATTTTACACAGAGAATTATGAAGTGATACAGTTTGGGAGGAAGAATGAGACAATGTGCACCAATCTTTTTTGATCAAGGTTTGAAAAGGTTGCGAAGAGCAAACAGGACACTTGGCTTTATTAATAGAGGCATCGAGTAAAAGCAAATAAGTTATGCGAAACCTTTATAAAACACTGGGGCTGAATGGCCTACTCCTGTACCTCCACAGAAAGCTTCCACTCCAGGCTCAGACACCCTCTTCAGGATCACTCTCCATACATCTCGCCACTCCACGCACGGATATATCCCTCAGGATCAGATCACAGCTCCACAGTCCTGCCACACCCAGTCGTGAATGGTGGTGGATAATTAAATAACTAACAAGATGAGGAGGCTCCAAAAACATTCACATCCTCAATGATGGTGGTGCTGAGCACGTCAGTGCAAAAGGCAAAACTGAAGCATTTGCAACCATCTTCAGTCAGAAGTATTAAGTGGATTTGATCCGTGCTAATTTCAGCTCCTCATGCTCGCTGGTGCCTTGGTTCTCGGGTGCTAATTTCAGAGTAAATCATGCAGCTTGACAATTGGAGCCAAATAAAAAGACACAGGAGAGGTTGAAAGTGCCAAAACCTGGGATTGAACCAAGAACTGTTTAACTGTTAGTACAGCACGAACTCAACAAAGCTATTTCAACAACACACTAAAGCCACCATTCTGTCACTGCTTTGGAAGACAATATATACATTAAAGTGTTTGTAAAAAGTTACAGAACACAACATGTGAGTAATATTCCCCATTGTTTTCTCAGTACTGATGGACTGTGAAGTGGGAGACAGCCAGAAGTCCCACTGTGCCACACTCACCCTGAGCTGTGAGTGAAATGAGATTAAGTTCAATCTTTAGCAGAGAGATTCTGGAGAGAGGTCAGAGTCCTGAATCAAGGAAAGACTTTCTGACACAATAAAAGCAAAATACTGCAGATGCTGGAAATCAGAAATAAAAACAAAAAGTGCTGGAAATACTCAATAGCTCTGGCAGCATCTGTGGTGAGAGAAACGGAGTTAACATTTCTGGTCTGTGACCTTTCATCAGAACTGACACAGGTTAGAAAAGAATTAGGTTTTAAACAAGTGAAGGGGAGGGGCATGTGGGAGAGAACAAAGGGGAAGGTGTTTGAAAGGGCAGAGGGCAGGAGAGATTAAATAACAAAGCTGTCCTGGGACAAAGTGTGTTAATGCTTGTGGTTGCCTGACACCAGTCATGCTCTGATGTTATTGAACACAATGTTCAATCCACAAGGCTGTAGAGTGCTGAATCAAAAGGTCGGGTGCTGCACCTCGAGCTTGGGTCGATTTTCACTGGAACACTGGAGCAGGCCAAAGACAGAAATGTTGACATGAGAGCAGGGGGGAGTGTTGAAATGGCAAGCAACCAGAAGCTCAGGATCATGCTTTCGGCCTGAGCAGAGGTGTTCCACCTAATCTGCTTTTGGTCTCCCCAGTTTAGAGGAGCCCGCATTGTGAGTAGTGAATACAGTATACATAATTGAAAGAAGTACAAGTAAATCGCTGCTTCTCCTAAAAGGAGTGTTTGGGGCTTTAGATAATGAGCAGAGAGGACGGAAAAGGGCAGGTATTAAATCTCCTGCGATTGCATGGGAAGGTGCCTTGGGAAGGGGAAGAGGTGTTGGGGTAATGGAGGAGTGGTCCAGGGTGTTGTGGAAGGAACAATCCCTTCGGAATGCTGACAAGGGAGGGGAAGTTGCGTTTGGTGGTGGCATCACGCTGGAGGTGGCGGAAATGGCGGAGGATGATCCTTTGGATGTGTTTATGTTTTGTGATACAGCACTGAAACAGGGCCTTCGGCCCACCGAGTCTGTGCCGACCATCAACCAAACATTTATACTAATCCTGCACGAATCCCATATTCCAATAACATCCCCACCGGCCCCTATATATTTCCCTACGACCTACCTATACTAGGGGCAATTTATAATGGCCAATTTACCTACCAACCTGCAAGTCTTTTGGCTTGTGGGAGGAAACTGGAGCACCCGGAGGAAACCCGCACAGACACAGGGAGAACTTGCAAACTTCACACAGACAGTACCCAGAATTGAACCCGGGTTGCTGGAACTGTGAGACTGCAGTGCTAACCACTGCGCCACTGTGCTGCTGTGGAAGCAAGTGGGGTGGAAAGTGAGGACAAGGGGATCCCTGTTGCAGTTCTGGGAGGGAGGGGAAGGGGGAGGGTAGAGGTTGAAGGTCCATTCAACTACACTGGGAGGGGGGATTTGAAATCTGGTGATGTTGTTGAATTTAATTTCAAACACCCCTTGAACTCTCTGCCGATGAACTCTGAAAAAGGTAAGAACAACCACACAACATGGGTCTCAAATCCAAGACCCTGAGATTAAAAGTCTCATGCTCTACCAACTGAGTTAACAAGGCCTGATACAGTACTTCTACTCTGTCTATTATTGGACGGATGCAGCTGTTGGCTCCACCCCGATGGCGGAGTTTGTTCCACCAACCATGAAGCAGCTTCCTATCAATTCCCAAAATTATCAGTAAATCCACTTACAGAAGCCCCAAAGCGTGATATATTCCTCTCACTCATCGATAATAAAACTTATAAATCTTTTTACCTTGCAAATGCTGCCATCTATTTTGTCAGTATTTATTTCTCTCTCCTTTTTATTTAGTACATGCATTCCTTTGGAATTTTTTTCCAATTATATCTGAGGGAAGAAATGAACAGATCTGGCAACTCAAAACTGGGCATCCATGAGGCACTGTGGGCCATCAGCAGCAGCAGAATTGTATTTAAACACAAAATGTTACCTCATAGCCTGACATATCCCTCACTCTACCATTACCATCAAGCCAAGGGAGCAATGGTGGTTCAATGAAGTGTGCAGGAGGGCATGTCAGGAACAGCACCAAGCAGACCTAAAAATGAGTGAAGCTACAACACAGGATTACTTGCATGTCAAACAGTGGAAGCAGCATGCAATAGACAGAGCTGAGTGATCTCACAACCAACTGATCAGATCAAAGCTCTGCAGTCCTGCCACATCCAGTCCTGAATGGTGGTGGATAATTAAACAATCAACAGGAGGTTCCACAAATATCCCCATCCTTAATGATAGGGGAGACCAGCATATCAGTGCAAAATACAAGGTTGAATAATTTGCAACCATCTTCAGCCAGAAGTATCAACTAAATGATGCATCTCGACCTCCTCCTGATGTCTCCAGCATCGCAGATGCCAATCTTCAGCAAATCCACTTCACTCCACATGATATCAAGAAATGGCTGAAGGCACTGGATACTGACAACATCCCGGCTGCAGTGCTGATGACTTATGCTTCAGAACTAGCCGCGCCACTAGCCACGCTGTTCCAGTACAGCTACAACACTGGCATCTACCCAGCAACGTGGAAAATTACCCAGGTATGTCCTGCAAACAAAAAGCAGGACACATCCAACCCTGTCAATTACTGCCCCATCAGCCTCCTCTTGATTATCAGTAAAGTGATGGAAGGTGTCATTGACAGTGCTATCAAGCAGCACTTACACAGCAATAACCTGCTCATCAATGCTCATTTTGGGTTCTGCCAGAGCCACTTGGTTCCTGACCTCGTTGCAGCCTTGACCCAAATTTGGACAAAAGAGCTGAACTCAAGAGGTGAGGTGAGGAGACAGTGACTGCTCTTGCCAAGGGCATCAAGGAGCCCTTGCAAAATTGAAGTCAATGGCAACCAGGGAGAAAACTCTCCACTAGAATTCTTTGAGGAAGTGACAAAGTTGATTGATGAGGGAAGGGCTGTAGATGTCATATACATGGACTTCAGTAAGGCGTTTGATAAGGTTCCCCATGGTAGGCTGATGGAGAAAGTGAAGTCGCATTGGGTCCAGGGTGTACTAGCTAGATGGATAAAGAACTGGCTGGGCAACAGGAGACAGAGAGTAGCAGTGGAAGGGAGTTTCTCAAAATGGAGACGTGTTCCACAGGGATCCGTGCTGGGACCACTGTTGTTTGTGATATACATAAATGATTTGGAGGAAAGTATAGGTGGTCTGATTAGCAAGTTTGCAGACGACACTAAGATTGGTGGAGTAGCAGATAGTGAAGGGGACTGTCAGAGAATACAGCAGAATATAAATAGATTGGAGAGTTGGGCAGAGAAATGGCAGATGGAGTTCAATCAGGGTAAATGCGAGGTGATGCATTTTGGAAGATCCAATTCAAGAGTGAACTATACAGTAAATGGAAAAGTCCTGGGGAAAATTGATGTACAGAGAGATTTGGGTGTTCAGGTCCATTGTTCCCTGAAGGTGGCAACGCTGGTCAATAGAGTGGTCAAGAAGGCATACGGCATGCTTTCCTTCATCGGACGGGGTATTGAGTACAAGAGTTGGCAGGTCATGTTACAGTTGTATGGGACTTTGGTTCGGCCACATTTGGAATACTGCATACAGTTCTGGTCGCCACATTACCAAAAGGATGTGGATGCTTTGGAGAGGGTGCAGAGGAGGTTCACCAGGATGTTGCCTGGTATGGAGGGTGCTAGCTATGAGGAGAGGTTGAGTAGATTAGGATTATTTTCATTAGAAAGCCGACGGTTGAGGGGGGACCTGATTGAGGTGTACAAAATCATGAGAGGTATAGACAGGGTGGATAGCAAGAAGCTTTTTCCCAGAGTGGGGGATTCAAATACAAGGGGTGACGAGTTCAAAGTGAGAGGGGAAAAGTTTAGGGGGGATATGCGTGGAAAGTTCTTTATGCAGAGGGTGGTGGGTGCCTGGAACGCGTTGCCAGCGGAGGTGATAGACGCGGGCACGATAGCGTCTTTTAAGATGTATCTAGACAGAAACATGAATGGGCAGGAAGCAAAGAGATACAGACCCTTAGAAAGTAGGCGACATGTTTAGGTAGAGGATCTGGATCGGCGCAGGCTTGGAGGGCCGAAGGGCCTGTTCCTGTGCTGTAATTTTCCTTGTTCTTTGTTCTTTAGTTGGAGTCATACCTAGCGCAAAGGAATATGGTGATAGTTGTGGGTGGCCAATCATCTCAGTCCCAGAACAGCACTCAGGAGTTCCTCAGGGTAGTGTCCCAGGCCCCAACCATATTCCGTTGCTTCATCAATGACCTTCCCTCTCTCATAATGTCAGAAGTGGGGATGTTCGCTGTTGATTGCAAAATGTTCAGTAGCATTAGCAACTCCTCAGCTACTGAAGCAGTCCGTGTCCACATGTGGAGAGACCTGGACAACATTGGGCTTGGGCTGATAAGTGACAAGGAACATTCAACCCACAAAAGTGCCAGGCAATGAACATCTCCAACAAGAGAGAATCTAACCATCTCCCCTTGACATTCAATGGCATTACCATTGCCGAATCCCTCACTATCCACATTCTGGGGGTTACCGTTGAGCAGGATCTGAATTGGATCAGCCATATAAATACCGTAGCTACAAGAGCAGGTCAGATGCTGGGAATTCTGCTGTGAATCACTCACCTCCTGTCCACCATCTACAAGGCACAAGTCAGGAGTGTGATGGAATACTCCCCATTTGCCTGGATGAGTGCAGCTCCAAAAACACTCAAGAAGCTCAACATCATCCAGGACAAAGCAGCTCGCTTGATCAGCACCCCTTCCACCACCTTAAATATTCACTCCCTCCACCACCAGTGAACAGTGGTAGCAGTGCGTACCATCTACAAGATGCACTGCAATAACTCACCAAGACTCCTTCGACAGCGCCTTCCAAACCCATGACCTCGACCACCGAGAAGGACATTGGATGCGTAGGAACACCACCATCTGCCAGTTCCCGTCCAAGCTACACACCATCCTGACTGGGAACTATATCACCGTTCCTTCACTGTCACTGGATCAAAATCCTGGAACTCCCTTCCAAACAGCACTGTGGATTTACCTACAGCACATGGACTGCAACAACTCAAAAAGGCTGCTCACCACCACCTTCTCAAGGGAAGTTAGGAATGGGCAATAAATGCTGGCGTTGCCAGCGATGCCCACATTCCGTGAAAGAATAAAAAAGAGATTTGCCACAACGGTAGCAGGGTGAGGGACTTCAGTGATGTGGAGAGATTGGAGAAGCTGGGGTTGTTCTCCTTGCAGCAGAGAAAGTTCCGAAAAGATTTGACACATTTGTTCAAAATCATGGAGGTTTTCAATAGTTTAAATAAGGAGAAACTGTTTCCAGTGGTAAAAGGGTCAGTAAGCAGAGGACACAGATATCAGGTGATTGGCAGAAGAACCAGAGGTGACATGAAGAACCATTTTTTACACAGTAATGTGTTGTGATAAAGAAAGAAAAGACTTGCATTTATGTAGCACCTTTCAAGACCACTGGACATATCAAAGCACTTTGGAGACAATGAAATACTTTTGAAGTGTAATCACTGTTGTAATGTCAGAAATGCAGCAGCTAATACCCACAAACAGCAATGTGATAATGACCAACTGATCTGATTGAGGGGCAAATATTGATCACAACACCAGGGAGAATTGCTCTTCACTTGTTTGAAATTGCAGCATGGGATCTTTTACATTCACCCAAACATGCAGACCAGGTCTTGGTTTAACATCACACCTGAAAGGCAGCACCTTCAACACCCTCAGTGCTGTACTGGAGTGTCAGCTGTGAACTCTGAACCCAGAAGCTTGTGATTTCGAGGTGAGTGTGACCAACTGAGCCACAGCTTTTCCCTGAGTCTCAATCCTTCTACCAACAGTTTCTCTCTATCGGGTCTGTCACGACCCCTCATGATTGTGAACACCTCTATCAAATCTCCTCTCTAAGGAGAACAACCCCAGCTTCTCCCATCTATCCACATAACTGAAATCCTAACCACACGTTGCAGTAAGGAACTTTTCCTCAAGTTCTTTCCAGTTTTGTGAGTCACCTTAAATCTGTAATCTTCGGTTATTGACGGTTCAGCAGTTAGAAACAGTTCCTCAGTATTTACTCTACCTCAAACCTTCAAGGAAGCTCTGCAAAGTAACTGAAAATCAAGTTGTCAGAAGTGGGATTTAAACACATGCCTCCAGTGAAAGCTGCAACCTGAACAGAGAAGCTGAAACCGCTCAGTCACCTCAACTGTTCAGACATATTGCGAGAGTGGTTAGCAAAGCATGTGGGATCTTGGGCTTTAACAATAGAGACATTGAGTACAAAAGCAGGGTTGTTATGCTGAACTCTGGTTCGGCCCCAATTGGAGTGTTGCATCCAGATCTGCTCACCAATCTTAAGAAAGAATGTGCGGATTCTTGAGAGGATGCAGAGGAGATTTAGCAGAATAGTTCCAGGGATGGAGGGTTTTAGTTTCAAGGTTAGGTTAGAAAAACAGGGTTTTTTCTGCCTGTATCAAAGGAGATTGAGGGGAGAATTGATAGAGGTGTCGAAGGCTATGACAGTTTTAGATAAGTTGGCAAGGAACAATTGTTCCCATTAACTATTGGTACAAGGACTAGGGGATTCAGATTGAAGGTTTTGGACAAGAGACGCAGGGGGAATGTGCGGAAGAGCTTTTTTACACAGTGATTGGTAATGATCTGTAACTCGCTGCCCCCGAGGGCGGAGGAAGTGGAGACAATCGTTGGTTACAAAAGGAATTTCGATGGGCATTTGAAGGAAATAAATTTTCAGGGCTAGGGGGATCGAGCAGACGAGTGGGACTGACTGGATCGCTCCATGGAGAGCTGGCCTGTACTCGATGGGGCGAATGGCCTCCTTCTATACCACAAATGACCCAATGACTCGATGAGTCTATGTCACTCTCAGAATCAAGACAACAGAGTGACAGATTTAACACAACATTATAACATATGTTTGGTTTGACAAATTCAATAATAACTCGTCTCCACTCCTAGTATTTCTAAATCCCACACATTCACTATAATGTCAACAATTATTTCCTGTTGTGTCTCTCTCACATTTGTAAACTTCACTATATTGGAGTGAGGTGACATCTACTGGCGGGAAGCAAGAACTGCAAGCAAGCAGCAGAAACTCCACAGTCTGTCAGGGTGAAAGAAACATTGCAATATGAGGAAATAGTGAAGGGGTTTGATCGGGTTGATGGAAACATGATTCCACTTGTGGTATCGTATGAAGCAAGGGCCGGAAATATAAAATTGTCGTTAATAAAAGAAATGAGGAATTCATGAAAAATGCATTTGCTTAGAGAATGGTTCTCGAGATATACAGCACTGATATAGGCCCTTTGGCCCACTGAGTCTGCACTGACCATCAACCACCCATTTATACTAATCCTATGTTAACCCAGAATTCCCTACCACATCCCCACATTTCTCCTATCACCTACCCTAGGGCCAATTTGCAACAGTCAATTTATCTATCAACCCACAAGGCTTTCGTTGTGGGAGGAAACCAGAGTACCTTGTGGAAGCCCACATAAACAACTTGCAAACTCCACACAGGCAGTATACAGAACTGAATCGGGGTCATTGAAGTTGTGAAGCTACAGTGCACACCACTGCACCACCCTTAGAATGTGGATAGAGTAAAAAGTGAGATTGGATGGACAGAAGCAGTCTGAAAAGATGGCTCAAACAAAAGGTGAAAACCCTGAAATGTTAACTCTGTTTCTCTCTCCACAGATGCTGTCAGAGGAGCTGAGTATTTCCAGCACTTTCTGTTTTTATTTCAGCTTTGTAGGATATTGTTTTGATCTGAAAAAAATGCATGATCGGCTGTGGGTGCCAGTGAAATTCCACAGGAGCGAATAAAAGCTATGCTAACGGCGGCTCGTTGGTCTAGGGGTATGATTCTCGCTTTGGGTATATAAGTGATTAATATGTGAGAGGTCCTGGGTTCAAATCCCAGACGAGCCCTTCTCTGTTGCCATTTTTAGTTTAAGGTCATCGATTGCTTTCAGCCTTCCAGAAAGCGGAATCGATTTCCAAACTGAGCCTGCTTGAGGACAGGGGAACTGGAATCAAAGAGCTTGTCGACAAAATTGAAATGAACAAAATATACAGATTGTCAAGTGGGAATATAAGGTTGCAACAGTAACTAAAGGCCTTTTCGGGTCAGCAAATGAAACCCGACCCAAGCCTGACAGCACCGCATCGGACCTGGTCCGAGTCCTTTCATTTTTTTCCCGTGCCCGAACTGACCACCAGAATGTTCAGTTAAACTTGCTTCCGTTTTTCACTTTTTAAGCTTGTGCAGATAAGGCAACAAAAACTGTAACTGGACTTGAAAGGTTGTTTAAATGTACATTAAGATTAGAGCAACGTACCGGAGGTGATGAGCTGAAGATTGTTACCATAGAAGTTAGTGATTGTGAGGTCACTAGTTCAAGAGAAATTCATGGAGTTGTGCCCAGACAGGTTGTCCCACACTGTATTGATTAAAATATTGCCCGAAGGCGAGAAAATATCATTATACATTCCCTAGACTCCTGCTTTCCAGGTTGAAATACTTTCTGCAAGTTTATCCAGAGAGCAGCTGAGATGCAGAGACCAGGAAGGTCTTGAGTGATTAATTATTATAAAATATACATTCTTATATTAAAGAGATTGTGCTCTACCTTCGATGGAATCGCTCACTGCAGACTAGTGCAGAGTGTTTCCCGCCTTGACGTCCTGGCTGTCACTGGATCTTGAGTCCAGGCCTCTGGATTACTGGTCCAGTAATCTTTGAAATTTCTCCCTTGATCTAATATTTTAATCTGGTAAGTCAGATTTTACAAAAAAAAATTAAATGATTTAAGACTGCTTCATGTTCAGCAGTGCCAAATGAATAAAGAAATTCAAATATATTCAAAATTATATATCAACTATTAAATACTAATGCCCAGCTTTGAATACAAAAAAATGCCTCTAATTGTGTTCTGGTCTGGAATGGAATTCTTCAGTGTTTCTGTTTAGCTTGGATTGACTCATCGATTTTCTTGTTTTTAACTTTGTCGATGCCTTTGAATAATTGTGGCTCCTTCTTCAGGGTGTCTTCTTTCACCAGGTAGTTCTGACCTCTGATGATGTTGATCATAATCAGCTTCAATTTGCTGATAGTTTTGGAAGTGAGCAGATTTCCTTTGCTTGAGTTTACAACATGGAACTTAGCCTGACGTGTGGACCCATGGGAGGATTTGAAAGCTGCCCTTGCATTGGAGCATACAGTTGCATCCATCAAAACAGAGGTCCAGGAGAAGTGACATATTCAGTTCAGTCTGTCGATCATGGGACTTTTAATCTCAGGGTTGTGAGTTTGAGCGCCATTTAGTTTTTCCACTTTTTAGGCTTCATTAGCAGAGAGTACAAGGAGTGTTTGAAATGAAATTCAACAACAGTATGAGAAACGCTCTCTTTCATTCGGGACTCTTAACTCTCTGCAGCATCTCGCTGTGAAAGATTGAACTTTATCTCATTTCATTCTCAGCTGGGAGTCAGTGCGGCTCAGTGGGACTTCTGGATGTCTCCCACCTCACAATCCATCAGTGCTGAGAAAGCAATGGGAAATATTACTCATGGCTGAGTAAGCAGAGGACACCGATTTAAGGTGAATGGGAAAAGAACCAAAGGCAACATGAGGAAAAACCTTTTTTATGCAGCAAATGGTTAAGATCTGATATGTACTGCCTGAGAGTGTGACGGAGGAAGATTCAACCATCGCTTTCAAAAGGATATATGATAATTATCTGAAGGGGAAAAAAAATCAGCTTTTCATGGAATACATGAGGATGTGGCATGAGCTGAGTTGCTTGTGCAGAGAGGCAGCACAAGCACGATGAGCTGAATCCCTCATTTTGTGCTGTAAGTATTCTGTGATCTATGATTCTATACAAAGTGAAACCAACACTCACATATGAGAAACTGACAGGTACCGTGTAAACCCCACACTAACAAACCAGCAAATGCCAGGGACAGAGTAAAACCAACAGTCCTAGACAAGAAACTGACAGATACTGTGTGAAACCCAAAAATCACTTATCAGGATTTGGCAGTTAATGTGTAAAAACCTCTCTTCAATATCCATCCTGCAAGGTACAAAGAAAATTAGGTACAAACCCAGGCTCATACTTCGAAGACTGAGAGATAAAGAGCAAAACACAGACTCACCTACAAGAGGCTGACAAGTACAGAGAATAAAATAGAGGGGGTGCAGATTAAAAACACATGCATGTAACGGATACTGATAGGGATAGAATCAAACCCTTTCTCACACATGACACGAAAATTGGTGGTGTCGTAAATAGTGAGGAGGAAAGCCTTAGATTACAGGCCAATATAGATCGTCCGAGGCAGAGAATATAAGAGCAGGGAGGTTATGACGGAGCTGTATAAAATGCTAGTTAGGCCACAGCTGGAGTACTGTGTACAGTTCTGGGCACCACACTATAGGAAAGATGTGATTGCACTGGAGAGGGTACAGAAGAGAGTCACCAGGATGTTCCCTGGGCTGGAGCATTTCAGCTATGAAGAGAGACTGAAAAGGCTAGCGTTGTTTTCCTTAGAGCAGAGAAGGCTGAGGGGAGATAAGATTGAGGTTTACAAAATTATGAGGGGCATTGATGGGTTAGATAGGAAGAAACATCTTACCTTAGCGGAGGGGTCAATAACCAGGTGGCATAGATTTAACGTAAGGGGCAGGAGGTTTAGATGGGATTTGAGGAAAAACATTTTATCCAGAGGGTGGTTGGAATCTGGAACGCACTCCCTGAAGAGGTGGTAGAGGCCGGAACCCTCACAACATTTAAGAAGTAACTGATTCGGATTTGGAATGAATTGTCTGACAGGGTGGTGGAAACAGATTCAATTATAACTTTCATAAAGGAATTGGACAAATATTTCAAAGTGAATTTCTCCAGGACTATGGGGAAATAGGCAGGGGGTTGGACTAATTGCATCATTTTTTTCACAGATTCAGCACAGGCACAAAAGACCGATTGGCCTCCTTCTGTGCTGTATGATTCTATGAAATAGTGACAGTCAGGGCAAGTCTGTATAAGAAGGAGAAATGGAGACAGGTCAGGGAGAGCACATCACCAAAACTGGAGATACTACATTGGACAGGGAGGGTCAGAGGGGGAGAGAGCATGTACATACAGTCAGAATCAGCACCTTCAGGGGAGGAGAGAGAGAGGAACCAGTGAGTGTAGAACTGAACCCAGCCAGAGTCAACCTGCTGAAACACCAGTGAGTTCACACAGGGGAGAGATCATTCACCTGCTCCGTGTGTGGGAAGGGGTTCACTCAGTCATCCAACCTCACTGAACATCAACTTGCTCACACTGATCAGAGACCTTTTCAATGTCCTGACTGTGAGAAGAGCTTGAAAAGCAGTAATGATCTGCTGAAACACCAACACACTCACTCTGGGGAGAGGCCGTTCCCCTGCCATGTGTGTGGGAAGGGATTCACTCAGTCATTCAATCTGCTGCAACATCAGCAAGTTCACATGTAACTGCAGGGGTTGGATTCTGCTGTTGTTGCTGCTATTCATCACTTTCAGAGACAAAGTTTGGTCTTACTTTATAACCAGTGTAGTCCAGAGCAAAAGCGTCTTCTTAATGTTGAGATAAACGGGAGAAGAAACCGGGAAGTGGCGGCGAGGATGGGGGAGGTGCTGCACCATCACTTTAATGGTGCACCCTCCCTCCCCCGGGGTCCTCGCTGCACGTCCGCCAGGCCTGGCGGCTCTGATTGGGGTCCTGAGAGCCCCTGAGACTCGGGGCAGCTGAGGCTGCGCTCACCCCCGCTCGGCTCTGTTGTGATATTTAAAATATGAAAGGCCTGTTGGACTGAGAGCTGATCTGGAATTTAGAAAGCAGCATTACTGGAGGCTCATTGCTGCTCAGCACAATCTCACCCCCGATCCTGGGAATTGCTGATTCTGCACCCTGTAGTTCAGTTCTGCAATTAACTCGAGGGGGAGATGTGTGAGCAGAAAAACAGAGCAAATTAAAAAACACTGCTGGACAGATGTGCAACAGGTCAATCCACTGTGACAATAACTCCATCTCTGACTCCCTCCTGACAGTAACCAGCCCTTTCACAGAGACTGTGGGTGGCTCTGAAAAGAGCCTTTGGTTTATTAGATGTCATTTTGGCCGCTTTACTTTTTCTGGGAGCTCTGAGCGCTGTTTTTCTTGCGCAGCAGCACGGCCTGGATATTAGGCAGCACCCCGCCCTGAGCGATGGTCACCCCTCCCAGCAGCTTGATGAGCTGCAGTCCAGCCCGGGAGGAGCAAGACTTGGCCTTGGACCGAGCTTTCCTGCCGGTCTTTCCTGTTCCAGACATTTCCACAATCTCACAAATACTTTCACAAAGAATGGATAATTTCTCAGCTTTTGTCATAAGCTTGAAACAGTCAGGATGGCGGAGTGGTCTAAGGGGCTGTGTTCCGAAGAAGGGTCACTGACCCGAAACGTTAACTCTGCTTCTCTTTCCACAGATGCTGCCAGACCTGCTGAGTGAATCCGGCATTTCTTGTTTTTGTTCCACTATTTCTTCCCTGGCTTCTTTCAACAGCCTGGGGTACATTTCATCTGGTCCTGATGATTTATCCACATTCAAGGATGCTCATCCCATTACGACTTCCTCTCTCCTTAAGTTATCACGTCCAATACTTCAACTCCTCCTCCTTAATAACAATATCTGCATCACCCTCTCATTCGGGAAAACAGTAAAGTATTCATTAAGGATATTGGCAACATCTTCCACCCCGATACAAAGGTTACATTTTTGATCTTTTCTGTGCCCTGCTGTTTGTTTAGTTGCCTCTTACTCTAATGATTTGATGCAATATCTTTGGGTCCATTGTTATTTTGTTTGTCCATGTTCTTTCTTGTTTTCTGTTTGCTCTTCACCGCTGCTCCCAAACGCCTCCAGTTCAGTCAAAACACAACTTGTCAGAAGTGGGATTCGAACCCACGCCTCCAGTGGAGACTGCGACTTGAACACAGCGCTTTAGACCGCTCAACCATCTTGACTGCTTGCGATGTACTGTCAATGCTAAGGAAATTATTCATTCTTTGTGAAAGTATTTGTGAGATTGTGGAAATGTCTGGAAGAGGAAAGACCAGCGGGAAAGCTCGGGCCAAGGCCAAGTCTCACTCCTCCCGGGCTGGACTGCAGTTCCCGGTGGGCCGTGTTCACAGGCTCCTGAGAAAGGGTAACTATGCTGAGCGTGTGGGTGCCGGAGCCCCGGTCTATCTGGCTGCTGTGCTCGAGTATCTGACCGCTGAAATCCTCGAGCTGGCCGGTAATGCGGCCCGGGACAACAAGAAGACCCGCATCATTCCCAGACACCTGCAGCTGGCCGTCCGCAACGACGAGGAGCTCAACAAGCTGCTGGGAGGGGTGATTATCGCTCAGGGCGGGGTGCTGCCTAATATACAGGCCGTACTGCTGCCCAAGAAAACCAGCACTCAAGAGATCCCAGAAAAAGTAAAGCGGCCAAAATGTCATCTAATAAACCAAAGGCATTTTCAGAGCCACCCACAGTCTCTGTGAAAGGACTGGTTACTGTCAGGAGGGAGTCAGAGATGGAGTTATTGTAACAGTGGATTGACCTGTTTCACATCTGTCCAGGTGTGTTTTCAGTTCCCTCTGTGGATTTCGCTCTGTTTCTCTGCTCACACATCTCCCCCTCTAGTTAAGTGAAGAACTGAACTACAGGGTGTCAGAATCAACAATTTAATAAATCCCGCTGCCTTCGATTTGATAAATCCCGAGATTATCCCGGTACATTAACGGGAACTGGTTCGGAGCTGATGAATTAATTTAATAATGGAAGTGTCCGGGTTAATTCTCTGGTTTTTATTTGGACAGTTTGAATTGTGTGTTTGTTTTCTCTCTGGTGATCTGAGCGCCGCTTCTCAATGAGAATCTGCTCTCAGAACAGAGTAAATGCAGGAAGGAAGAGACCATTCTCGGGCTGTGTGTTTCTCTCCTAACCTGATCTGTTTAGACCGCACTGTTCCCAGAGGACGGAATCAGTGAGAGTTGTGCACACACAGGAGCTGAGTCCATTGCAGCGCTTTAATATGTGCCTTCCCCCCGGCCCTCCCTATTCTCCGGACACAGAGCTGTCTGTTTCCCCCGGCGGCGGGATAGAGTCGGGGATTCTCTCCCCGCAGTGTCAGGGTCTGCAACCCCGGGGAACTGGCGGTTTCAGTCAGAGTGACCGAGCTGCCTTACATATCCTGTGTAATAATCTCCAATGGATTCAAATATTAGTGAACTCATTGGGTAATGTTTGTAAATAACCCTCATGTGAACGGACCCGGCTCCATTAATGCCTTCCAAATAAAACTGGGATCCATTTCTTTTCCCCAAATGCCAGCTAACGGATCCCAGGAGCGGGGTTGAGTTTGTGCTGAGCAGCAATGAGTCTCCGGTAATGCTGCTTTCTAAATTCCAGATCAGCTCTCAGTCCGACAGGCCTTTCGGGAAAGTGATGTGACAAAACAGAAACCATGTGGCCGCCCCTCCAATCTAATGGGTTTGATGATGAACAGAGATGGCAGCTCTTTCCTTTGCTGATTTGGTGGCTCTGAAAAGAGCCCTTGTTACACTTGTTACTGAAACTGGGTTTTCGGTGCGTTCCCGGCGGATGCGGCGGGCCAGCTGGATGTCTTTGGCCATGGGCGGCACAGTGGCGCAGTGGTTAGCACCGCAGCCTCACAGCTCCAGTGACCCGGTTCGATTCCGGGTACTGCCTGTGTGGAGTTTGCAAGTTCTCCCTGTGTCTGTGTGGGTTTTCTCCGGGTGCTCCGGTTTCCTCCCACAAGCCAAAAGACTTGCAGGTTGATAGGTAAATTGGTCATTATAAATTGTCACTAGTATAGGTAGGTGGTAGGGAAATATAGGGACAGGTGGGGATGTTTGGTAGGAATATGGGATTAGTGTAGGATTAGTATAAATGGGTGGTTGATGTTCAGCACAGACTCGGTGGGCCGAAGGGCCTGTTTCAGTGCTGTATCTCTAATCATAATCAATCATCATGATGGACCGGGATCATTCTGGTGAATCTGCTCATTTTCCGGCAGAAGCATCGGTCGCTGTTTGAACTGTTTAAAGTCGGGGGTGTATTAGCAGCCAGAAAGTGAAGGGCAGTTCATTGCTCCCTGCAGCATTATCCGCCTCTTTCAGGAGAAAAGATCAGAAACCGCTCGTTTCTGTCAGTCCCCGAGAAGCCTGTGAGAAGCGGTTAGTCGCTAATTTGTTCCTTTTACAGAATGGAAGCTGATATTTGTCCCGTTTTAAATTGCTGAACCGGACCTTCCTCACGCCGCTTACAGTTAACAGATTGGCAAATGAAAACGATTCCTAAAATCGCGTCAGGATTTTGTGACGGTAAATACAGTAAAAAAGAACATAAAATGAGAGGTTTTAAAATTGTTGCCTGAAAATTGAAATTTTCCATCACTTCAATTCATTCCTGCTCTGGAATTGCCTGGCTTTTTACAATTGGAAAATCTAAGCCAATGAGAACTTCTATTTACTTATATGTGATTCTCCTATTGGTTAAGAATTGGATTGAGAAGCGGGTGACCAATCAGAGACAGAGTCAAACTGTGGGGATTCCAGGCCCCCAGTAACTGAGCTGAAACTGTTCAGATTGACAAACCCTGGCAGTAGCTTTACACATTGGACACTTCACATTGAGTCATTCAAGGGCTGGTGTGAGAGAAGCTTCAGATCCTGTCATTACTCTCTGACTCATTATTCATCTCGAACCAAACAATTCGTAAATGTGAAGCAATGAAGAGACTTTTCACTCTCACTGCAGAATGTGTCATCTGTGGAAATAAGGAACTATTATATTCGGAGATTCCAGGTACATTCCTCCCTGAACAAATCCATTCCGAACATTCCCGATCACAGCCTATCCCAGCTCCTGTTGTCACCCGACTCCAGCTGAATTGGAGAAACTCATGTGTTGGGGTTTGAGTTGTGAGGTGGGGTTTCTCCGCCAGTGTTACTGTCTTACAAACTCTCCCCCTGAATTTGTGAACTGAGACTGCACCGAACACATCCCCAGTTCGAGTGAGGGCCGGATATCCCTCTGTTTTATTACAGAGAGTGGGGAAAGGGCTGGGTGGAGGGGAGTCACCAGGGATCCTGGATTTACTCCAAATCATTTCCATGTGGAATCTGCAGGCGGGGCCGGGACAGGGATCATTTGATCAGGGGATCAGCTCTTTCCTGAGAGATGTGGGTGGCTCTGAGAAGAGCCTTTGTGTTCAGATGTTTACAAGTTTCCCGCGCTTTCACTTCTTTCCAGACCCTGCTTTCTGAGACTTCGCTGCTTTCGGCTTGACCTTGCTCTTCCATGTCTGCACTTTCTTCAGCGCCTTTCCACCCGCCGCACTCTTGCCTTTTTTGACCTTCTTCGCAGGAGACTTTTTCTGAAGCACTGCTTTCTTCACCGCCTTATTTGGCGTTGCCGCCGCCTTGCTGCTCGTTTTCTTGGCTGTTACTTTCTTTGTTGTCACTTTCTTGTCTGCTGGTTTCTTCACTAAAGATTTCTTGTCTGCTGGTTTCTTCACTGAAGATTTCTTGTCTGCTGGTTTCTTCACTAAAGATTTCTTGGCTGCTGGTTTCTTCACCTTCTTTCCCACCTTTCCCTGGGTTTTCCTTCTTGCTGATTTTGAAGGAGCCGGAGGCGCCCTGTCCCTTGCTCTGCACCAGGGAGCCTTTGTTCACATTCCTCTTGATACTTTGCTTGATCTGGGTCTTGAGCTTCTCCTGAGCGGTGGCAGACCTGCAAGGAATCAACTACCAGCTAGCGTATAAAGCGAGACCAAGGCTCAGGGCCTTCAGTTACCTGGAGGGGAGTCGGAGAGGCAGCGGATCCTGTGAGGAACCACAATCCAGGAAGGATGAGAAGGTCATTGTCAGGGTACAGAGGAGATTAAGTTAAAGATTTACCAGTTTATAAGCAAGCGCAGAGCCAAGGAACGGTGCTGGGGCAGATCAAATAATCGGAAGCTGTGATCAGTTGGAAGGCAAGAGTGATGAAATGACAGAAGAGATGATGGTGCAAGGCAAAAGTCAGGGAAAGAATAAGTAACATTTTGTAAGCACAGATACCAGGAGTGGGGTTTGAACCCACGCAGGCACATGTTTATTGGAACTTAAGTCCAACGCCTTAACCACTCGGCCATCCTAGCACATTAACCCACCACTGAAAATGAAATTTAATGTGATCCGGGTGCCATCTGGCCTTTTCCAATATAAAGTTATGACTCCTCTCCCATGCTAAATTGGACCCTTCATTATTTATGAACCTCAATCGGATCACCCCTCAGTCAAGGTTTCTCTAAGGTGTAGGGTCCCAACTCTTTTAGTCTAACTTGATAACCAAGATGTCTTATACTGGGAATTCGTCGAATGTCTCTCCTCTGTACCCTTTCCAAAGCCTCAATGTCACCCATCATGTGAGGAGACCAAGACTGGATACAATATTCCAAGTGAGTCCTGACCAAGGTTTCATAAAAGGACAAATTCGGGACATCTCAGATACTGAAGGAGTCCGTGTCCAGAAGCAGCAAGACCTGGACAACATTCAGACTTGGGCTGCTAAGTGGCAAGTAACATTCACACCACATAAGTACCAGGCAATGACCATCTCCAACAAGAGAGAATGTAACCATCTCCCTTTGACGATCAACAGCATTACCATCGCTGAATCCCCCCACCATCAACATCCTGGGGGTTACCATTGACAAAAGCTTAACTGGACCATTCATATACATACACTGGCTACAAGAGTAAATCAGATAGTGGGAATTCTGTGATGAGTAACTCAGCTCAAGGCACGTGGTGAAATGCTCATTAGGAGAGCTGGAGAAATGGACTGGTCAGGTGGGCAGAAAAGTGGCAAATGGAACTCAACTTGGAGAAGTGTGAGGTGATGCCTTTGGTGAGGTCAAACACAGCAAAGGAATACACAATTAATGGGTGAATGCTGAGAGGTGTAGAGGAAGTGAGGGACCTTGAAGTGAATGTCCACAAATGCCTGAAAGTAGCAGGACAGGTTGATAAGTTGGTTGAGAAGGCTTATGGAATCCTTTCCTTTATTAGCCGATGTATAGAATATAAGAGCAGGGAGGTTATGCTGGAACTGTATCAATCATTAGTTAGGCCACAACTTGAGTTCTGTGTGCAGTTCTGGTCACCTCATTCCAGAAAGGATGTAATTGCACTAGAGAGGTAACAGAGGAGATTTACGAGGATGTTGCCAGGACTGGAAAAATGCAGCTATGAGGAAAGATTGGATAGACTGGGGTTGTTCTCCTTGGAATGGAAGAGGCTGAGGGGAGATTTGATTGAAATGTACAAAATTGTGAGGGGTCTGGATAGAATGGATGGGAAGGGTCTATTTACCTTCGTAGGGAGGTCAGAGACTCGGGGGCATAGATTTAAAGTGATGTGTTGAACAATTAGAGGGGAGATGAGGAAAGGTTTTTTCACCCAGAGGGCTGTGGGAGTCTGGAACTCACTGCCTGTAAGGGTAGCTGAGGCAGAAACCCTCAACTCATTTAAAAGGAGTCTGGATGTGCACCTCAAGTACCTGAACCTGCAGGGCTACGGTCCAAATGCTGGACAATGGGATTCAGCTGGGTGGCTCGTTTTTTGGCCTGCCTGTGCTGTAAACTTTCTATGTTCTATGATTCTATGCAGACACAATGGGCCGAATGGCCTCCTTCTGCACTGCAATAATTTTGTGATTTTTGACTCTCCAAAACTTGTCAACCATCTACAAGGCACAAACCAGGATGAGTGCAGCACCAACAATACTCTAGAAACTCGACGCTGTTCAGGACAAAGCAGCCACCTTGATTGTCACCCCATTCACCACCTTAAACATTCACTCCCTTCATCACTGACGCACAGTGGCAGTAGTGTGTACCATCTACCAGATGCACTGCTGCAACTCACCAAGGCTCCGCAGACAGCACCTTCCAAACCGAAGACCTCCACCACCTTGAAGGACAAGGGCTGCAGATGCATGGAAACACCGCCATGTGCAAGCTCCCCTCCAAGTCACACACCATCTGATCTGCAAATATATCGCTGTTCATTCACTGATGCTGGGTCAAAATTCTGGATCTCCCTTCCTAACAGCACTGTGGGTGTACCTACACCACATGGAGTGCAGCAATTCAAGAAGGGAGCTCACCGCCACCTTGTCAAGGACAATTAGGGATGGGTAACAAATTCTGGACTTGTCAGTGTCGCTCACATCCCATGAAAGAATATGCCTCATTTTATACTCAATTGTCCTCTGAATGCAGTCCAACCCTCTATTTGCTCCAACTATCACTTCACAGCATTGCTGCTGTACCTTTAGAGATCTGTGCACTGGAACATCCAGATCTCTGCTCAAAATTATTTTCTTTTGTCCACCTACTTTAATGTTTTTCCCTGAAGGGTGTATGAATGTTGAGCATTCGCCCTGTCCACATGAATAACACTGTACTTACCCAAATTAAACATCATTTACCAGTCATGAACCCAATCTCCCAACACATTAAGATCAGCCTGAAACAGTCGAGTATCGTCTACAGTCTAAACACTCGCACAGATCTTCAAATCATCTGTAAATTTACAGATGGTGCCCCCTACACCTACATCCAGATCATTAATAAAAATAGTAAAGAGCAACAGTCCCAACACCGATCCCTGTGGGACACCACTGGTAACTGGTCTCCAAACAGATCCAGATCCATCTGTAACTACTTTCTGCCTGCGTCTGCCAGTCAGTTCCCAATCCAGATCAATATATTACCACTGATACCAGGGACTTTAATCTTACAGAGAAGCCTCTTGTGTGGAACCTTATCAAAATCTTTTGGCTGAGATCTGCTAATTGAACACAGGCACGGGATGAGGCCTAGGCCTGTCCTGCTTTGTGTGTGGGTCTCAGGACCACACAAGGTGAGATCAGCTCACTGAGCACAGGCCCATCCTGCTCTATATGGTGCTCAGTACCTCACCAAATGAGAATAACTAACACACCACAGGCCAGGGAGCCTCGGCCCATCCTCCCCTGATTGCGGTTCAGTGCCAACCAGGTCAGATCAGCTAATTCAGCACAGGCCGGAGATGGAAGCTGGACCTTTCCTGCTCTGGGGACTCCGTACCATACCAGGTGCGATGAAGTAAAATACCACAGGCCGGGGATGGAGCCTGAGATTTCCCTGTTCTGTGTGGGGCTCTGTACAACAACGTGTGAGAAGAACTATCATCCCTCAGGCTGAGGAAGGAGCCTGGGACCATTCTGTTCTGTGTGGATCCTACCACACTGAGTGGGATCAGTTAACACAACACAGGCCATGAATACAACCAGGCCATTTCCTGCTCCGTGTGGCTCAGTATCACACCAGGTGGCATCAGCTAACACAGCACAGGCTGGGGCTGGAGCCTGGGCCCGCCCTGCTCTGTGGGCTCAGTAACAACCCGTAAGATGAACTTTTTTCAAAAGACTTCAGTGTATTTATCTCTGTCCAACAGTCTGAGGCAGCTTTCTGTGTTTATAAAGAGTGTAATTTATTGACTGGTCTCTTGGATCAAACAGGGTAACAGACAGAGGTCTGTGTGCAGAGGGTTTGGGAGTGAGCTCTGATTCCTAACCCTTTCTGGATTGTGAGGAATAAAGAATGAATGAGAGAGAGGGAATGTGGGAGAAGGGATGATGGAAAAATTTGTCCGTGAACCTGATTAAAAGTGGCTCAAACGCAAGATAATATTAAGATATCAAGAGCAGAACATTAACATAATCTGAGTTCCGCGATCTGGTCGGGTCCCATTCCCCTGAAGTGAGGAATGAACGGGTGGGGAAATTCCGCCTGGAGTTATATTTGTCTCCAATGAAGATGAGTTCACAGTGAGGCTGGAATAGCTCAGTTGGGAGAACATTAGATTGAAGAACCAGGATACAATCCCTGGTTTCATCAGTTTTAATTTGGTGTCTCCTTCATTTTAAGTAGAGAGAATCAGAGGGGAGATTTTCCACTCTTGACCCCATGGGCTGAATTTTAAACTAACGGTGCGGCTCTCGGCAGAGGTACCGGAAGTGGGTGTCGTCACCACACGAGTGAAATGTGGCCGGCCGACCCCGATCACGGAGCAGCTGACCAATTAATGAAGGGGAGGCGTGGGGCCCATGTAAACAAGGACCAGAGGTAGGGAACGAGGCACCGATGGCACCGACATCTGACACAACGGCAGGTGCTGGCACCATATTTAAAGGGCTGCCAGCCCTGCATTCACTGCTGCCTGGTTTAAAGGAGTGCCTTCCTGAGAGCCCTCTGCTGTCCCAGGTCCCGTTCTGCTGCCTCTGCTGCCCCAGGACCCATTCTGCTGCCTCTGCTGTCCCAGAACCCGTTCTGCTGCCTCTGCTGTCCCAGAACCCGTTCTGCTGCCTCTGCTGCCCCAGGTCCCGTTCTGCTGTCCCAGTACCCGTTCTGCTGCCCCAAGACCCGTTCTGCTGCCTCTGATGCCCCAGGACCCGTTCTGCTGCCCCAGGACCCGTTCTGCTGCCTCTGCTGCCCCAGGATCCGTTCTGCTGCCTCTGCTGCCCCAGAACCCGTTCTGTTGCCCCAGGACCCGTTCTGCTGCCTCTGCTGCCCCAGGATCCGTTCTGCTGCCCCAGGACCCGTTCTGTTGCCTCTGCTGCCCCAGGACCCGTTCTGCTGCCCCAGGACCCGTTCTGCTGCCTCTGCTGCTCCAGGACCCGTTCTGCTGCATCTGCTGCTCCAGGACCCGTTCTGCTGCATCTGCTGCCTCAGGACCTGTTCAGCTGCCTCCGCTGCCCCAGCACCTGTTCTGCTGCATCTGCTGCCCCAGGACCTGTTCTGCTGCCTCTGCTGCCCCAGGACCTGTTCTGCTGCCTCTGCTGCCCCAGGACCAGTTCTGCTGCATCTGCTGCCCCAGGACCTGTTCAGCTGCATCTGCTGCCCCAGGACCAGTTCTGCTGCATCTGCTGCCCCAGGACCTGTTCTGCTGCCTCTGCTGCCCCAGGACCAGTTCTGCTGCATCTGCTGCCCCAGGTCCTGTTCTGCTGCATCTGCTGCCCCAGGACCTGTTCTGCTGCATCTGCTGCCCCAGGACCTGTTCTGCTGCCTCTGCTGCCCAGGACCCGTTCTGCTGTCACTGATGCCCCAGGACCCGTTCTGCTGTCTCTGCTGCCTGATAGGTAAGGAGCTGAATGCGAGCCTGCAGTGACCATGGTCCAATGGTTTGGTGATGCCTTCCTGCAGGTTCGCCTCCAGGTGACAACAGATAGGTGGAAGATCCTCTTCCCCAGGGATGGGAGGTGGAGACCTGTCCACCTGACCAATCAAAGCTGCTTTGAGATAGAAGGTGAAGTCAGCAGCCGTGGGGTCATCCCCTAGACATGGATCCAGTGCACAAAGTGGGTCAATGACCGGATCCGGGCTGCTCAGGCGCAAACTCAAAACACTTTGGACTCTTTGGACATTGCGCATGGCAGAGTGAGAGGGAGTGTTTGGTGGAAAGGGAGTGACCACCCAGTCATGTGTATTGGGGAAGGGCAGCAGGACATGCTGCCTGAGGCTTGGCTGAATCTCGGTGGGAGGTGCACGTCAGTCATTGTATAAACTCACACAGTCCCTCGCGAGGGGCCACATGCAGGAGGAATATGTGTGTCCACATCATGGACTGCTGGACTATCACAATCAGAGATATTGGGCTTGTCCCCGCTGGGAGACTAACTTTGTTGATCATAGTGGCTGCAGGAGAAGACAGCCCACAATCGGAAGACTGGCAGTGGATGCCTTATCTCCATGTCCTCATCCCGATGGAGGAGGAGGCCATGGAAAAGGCCGGGCAGCAAAGCAGCTGCTCCATAGCTGATGGAGAGACAGGGACACCTACCTAAGAGAGTGAGTGAACATCTCCTGGGGCACAAGGGAGCATCCGCTGCAAAGGAGCCACACTGCTCATCTGTTCACCACTGCATCAATGGAGCTGCACAGTAGGGGTGGTTGGAATGTCACGATGGGCAAACCCTAACCCTTCAATGTCCCTGTTTTCACATGCAGGCTAGGATGAACGACAAGAGCGAAGAGCTGGAGAGACTGTGGGACAGCCAGACACCTCTGAGGAGGAGGAGGGAGCCTCAGATGGTGCACCATCACCTCATTCCCCTGCACCCTCCACCAGCACAGAAACCCTCACTCGGTGTGTATCCACTTGCTGTTAGATTTGGGCACACAAGCTGGTGAGCACGTCACAGACAGGCCCGGGCAGCTGACGGAGGCTGTGACAGCCGAGGCCACTGGCAGTTGGAAGTCTGTGGGAGGCCAGGCCCATGCTGAGTCCCAGGCTGATGACGTGCCTCTGGTGTCACCAGCAACACGGGAAATGCTGCAGCTGCAGCAAGAGGTCAGGCAACATCTGGCAGAGTTGCCAGAGGTTATGTGTACCCAAGTTCGGATGATGGAGGAGTCCATCCAGGCCTTGCATGCTGTACTGTCTCTGATGGGGGTGTGTCTGGCTTCCTTCCTTGAGAGATTGGTGACTCTGATGGAGAGCCAGATCCAGCCGACCAATCAGTGGCTGCCGGAGATGTGCGCAGACCTGCACTCCATCGCTTTGTCCATGAGCTCCATCCAGCGGTGACAAGGCGAGAGGGGGGACGAGGCACCTGAACTCTTCACCAGGTCCACATCCCTCTCAGGTCAGCAGGGAGTTACAGGTGTGTCTTATAAGGGGGAGGAGCAGCTGGCTGCTACATCTGGGGTCTCCTCTCAGGGTGCTCCTGGTGTGGACAGTAGCTCCAATGCCCCTCTGCCAGTGACACAAGTGATGCCAGTGCCTGCCTCCATCATCCTCGATGACAGAGGGGGGTCCCTGTACCTGTGCAGGAGGCCCTCAGTGTGCCGGGGCCCTCCAGGCCTCAGGCAGCAAGAGGACGGCCACCAATGTCATCCCAAGCCATGGGGCAGCAAGGTCAGCAGCCTGTCTCCACCTCAGCTGACAGAGCAGGGGGAGTACCACGTAGGAGCACCCGGAAAAGATTTAAGAAGAGCACCTAGATTCACTGAGGGGTTCACGGGTGAATGTACATTCCAGATGGATAGGGTTGTGTTTGGTGTCACACGGAAGAAAGAAATGATGTTCTCTCACTATGTCTCCTTCCCATTGTTGATGCCCTTTGGGACTTCATTTAAACCCTTCCTCCCAAGGGGCTGGAAGTGAGGGACCAAGCCCTGAGTTCACAAAGCTTCGGCCTTGTCACTGTGCGATGTGTACCTGGACACTGCAGTGCAGAAGGAAGGAGGCGACAACAGGGCTGCTTAAAGCTAAGCCTTTTTTGCTGTGGTTTCAGAAGGTGGTAAGGCTCAAAGGAAACTTGAATGTATAAGGGTGCCTCATGTCTCCCTTGTGTGTATCTCATGGCCCCTTTCCTACTGTGCCTGAGGTTCTTCATCTGGCACTGCTTGTGCAGCATCCTCCTCCACATCCTCATCATCAGAGGAGACATCACACTACACGATATCCTCACGAGTCAACACCTCGCCCATCTGCAATGCCAGATTGTGCTGTGCACAGCAAACCACCACGATATGCGAGACCCTCGCCGGGACATACTGAATGGCTCCACTGGATCGATCTAGGCACCTGAATCTCATCTTCAGGAGACCACTGGCCTCCTTGATGGTCGCTCGGGTTGACCCGCAGCAGGTGTTGTACCTCTCCTCTGCATCCGTGCGTGGGTTCCTCACAGACGTCAGTAGTCTCGTCCTCAGTGGGTAGCCCTTGTCTCCAAGGATCCATCTCTGAAAGCGGATGGGGCCGCGGAAAGGTTCTGGCACCTGGGAGTGCCTTGGTATGCAGGCGTTGTGGCTACTTCCCGGGATTTGTGCACACACCTATGGGATCCATTTGCAGTGGTTGCAGACCAATTGCACACTGAGCAAGTGGAAGCCCTTCCTGTTGAAGGCTGCTGGCTGGTCTGCAGGAGCCTTGATGGTCACATGGTGCAGTCAATGACACCCTACACCTGGTGGAATCCAGCGATGGCCCCAAATCCTATAGCTCTCTCAGCTTGATTGTTTGGATCAATGTGCACATAGTCAACGGCCCTCCTGAACAGGACATTGGTGACCTCCTTGATGCACTGATTCACTACAGACTGTGAGATTCCACACATATCTCCAGTGGATCCCCGCAATGATCTGGTGGTGAAGAAGTTCAGTGGCATGGTGACCTTCAGTGACACTGGCATCAGGTGCCCACCAAGTCGCAGGGGTCACAGCTGCATCATGGCAGAGAGATCAGTGACGACCTCCGTGGAGAGGTGCAGTCTGCGGAGACACTGTCACTCGGACATCTGCAGGTAGTTGAACCTCGGCTGACGTGTTCCTCTGCCTCCTTCTCCAGCTTCCTGTTCGAGGCTGGACTTCCTGTGGGCCCCCAAGCTGCTGTGGTGCCCCTGCTGGTGCCTGTGCCTCCCTCCCTTCCTCTCTACTCCTCCTCCTCCTCCTCAATGGGAGCCTCGAATCCAATGAGAGCCTCGAATGAGGCCCATGACAGGTTGCCCCTCCCTGAGTGCAAGGCCTTCACAGTAAACAACACCCAGCCACATTTACCTCACTTGTCATCCTCAATGAAGTGGCACTGCCCCAATGGCACCCTGGTGTTGTTCCCTCTGCAGAGCTGGCACATTGGCCCCCACTCCTGACAGTGTTTCCTGATGCCCTTTCCCCATCCACCCTTGCTGCCAAGTTTTGCTGCCTCACCCGATAGCTTCCCAGTGAAGACAACACTCAGCTCCCACGTCCCAGTTGCCTCCTTTAACCAGGCGAGGCTCTGAAGCCCCGTGGTTCCCGTGTGCTATTAGTTCAATTGGATCCAGTGAATAAAATTGCTGACAATTGGACTCATAAATACTTTAAATGCCTTCTTGCCGCGTGGATGTGCGAAGTCTGCCCTCCATTTCAGCCGCTGACAGAAAAATCCGGTCCAACGTCTTCCATCCCTATTTTATACACCCCCCCTCCCCCTCCCCGGCCTCCATTCCCGTCTCCAACGGTCCCTTAAAATTCTGGCCCATGTCTCTAAGACTAATGGGAGTGAAACTACATCTGCTCCTTAGACTGAACAGGGAGAGCTGCTCTCTCTGTGTTTAAAGTGAATGAATCTGATCTTTACCTTGTCTTACTGGAACGTTCACTGTCTGGAAATGTCTGTTTGAAAATGTTTTCCTGTTATATTAATGGAGCAGAGGAGCAGATGTGAGGTACTGTTGAACAGAGAGGTTTGGAAGTGGGTGAAGGGATGGAGTGACGGTGTGAGTGAGAGGCGCAGTGAGTTGGCCATTCTCAATAGAGTGTCAGGAATGAAGGTCAGAGGAACAGACCAGGCAGGAAACACAGAAAGTGCGAGGAGAAGCTGGTGTGAAAAACAGAGATTAAACAACGGGCTTGTTCATTTGGTTTGGGTCTGGTGTTCAGAATACCCGGAATCTGGATTCACTTCCCTTCCAACTCAGCGAATTGTATCAACATTATGTTCATAAAACCATAGAATGATACCCAAAGAAGGAGACCATTTGGTCCATTGTGTCAGTGCTGTCTCCTGTAATCTGTACATTTTTCCTTCCAGTATTTATCCCAATTGCTTTTCAAAGTTACGACTGAATCTGCTTTCAAGTCCTGATCAGACAGTGCATTCCAGATCACAACACATCACTGTATAAAAAATCATTCCTCATTTCGCCTCTGGTTCTTTTCTCAATCACCTGATAAATACATCCTCTGGTTACTGACCCTTTTGCCACTGGAAACAATTTCTCCTTATTTAACTTATTGAAAACCTTCTTGATGATGTCACATACTAGACTGCCAGTAAAACTGAAGCCCATGGAATAAAAGGGACAATGACAGCATGCATATGAAGTTTGCAGACTGATAGGAACATAGGAGCAGGAGTAGGCCATTCAGCCCGTCGAGCCCACACTGCCATTCAATATGATGATGATTGATCATCCACTTCAATGCCTTTTTCCCACACTATCTCAATCTCCCCTATGTCATTTGTATTTAGAAATCTGTCAATCTCTGCTTTAAACATACTCAATGACTGAGCTTCCACAGCCCTCTGAGGTAGAGAATTCCAAAGATTCACAACCCACTGAGTAAAGACATTTCTCCTCATCGCTGTCCTAAGTGGCTTTCCCCTTACGTTGAAATTGTGTCCCCTGGTTCTAGACTCCTCAACCGGGGGAAACATCTTAGCTTCATCTACCTGTCTATCCCTTTAAATATTTTGTAAGTTTCAATGAGATCACCTCTCATTCTTCAAAACTCTAGAGAATACAGGCCCAGTTTCCCCAATCTCTCTTCATTTGACAGTCCCGCCATCCCGGGAACAAGTCTGGTGAACCTTCGTTGCACTCCCTCGATGGCAATGATATCCTTCCTAAGGTGAGGGGAACAAAACTGCACACAGTATTCCAAACTGCTGACCAACCAAGGTTAAATGAAGCAAGACTTCACTACTCCTGTACTCAAATCCTCTTGTGATAGAGGCTAACATATCATTAGCCTTCCTAATTGCTTGCTGCACCTGCATGTTAGCTTTCAGTCACTTATTGACAAGGACACCCAGGCCCCTTTGTACATTCACACTCTTACCATTTAACAAATAATCTGCACATCTGTTTCTCCTACCAAAGTGGATAACCTCACATTTTTACACATTATATTTCATGTGCCACTTTCTTGTCCACTCACTAAGTCTGTCCAAATTCCCTTGAAGCCGCTTTGCATCTTCCTCACAACACACATTCCCACCTAGTTTTGTGTCATCTGCAAACTTGGAAATACTACATTTGGTCCCCAAATCCAAATCATGTGAACAGCTGGGTCACAGTGTGGTGGTGAACAGTTGTATTTCTGTCTGGAGGAAGGTTTACAGTGGGTTCCCGATGGTTCCTCATAACTTCAGTTATGTGCAGACACTGGAAAAGCTGGGGTTGTTCTCCTTGGAGCAGAGCAAGTTCAGAACAACTTTGACAGAGTTAGAATCAAGGAATCAAGTGGTTACAGTACAGAAGGAGACCATTCAGTCCATCATGTCCATGACAGCTCTTTGCAAGAGCAGATCAGCTAATTCCACTCCTCTGCCCTTTCATTGTAGCCCTGCAAATTTTCTCTATTCAGGTGTTTATCCAATTCCCTTTTGAAAGCCACGATTGAATCTGCCTCCAGCACACTCTCAGGCAGTGTATTCCAGATCCGAACCACTCACTCTGTCCCACACCCCGGTACCATTGCAGAAAATCTTTTCTGTTCATTTCATCCCTCATAAATAATTGAAAGAAAATGTTTATTAGGAAATGCACAACATAAAAAGGAGAGAGAAATAAATGCTGAGTAAAATAGAAGTCAATGTTTGGAAGGTAAAAAGAGCAAAAGATGTAACTTTTATTCTGGATGAGTGAGAGGAATACATCACACTTTGGGGCTTTTGTAAGAGGATTTACTGATAAACCTGGGATTTGAGAGGAAGCTGGTTCATGGTTTACAGAACAAATTCAGCCCCTGGGATGGAGCCAACAGCTGCACCGTCCAATAACAGACAGGACGGGGACACTGTCTCAGGCCTGGTGAGCTCAGTCGATGAAAGCATGAAACTCTGAATCTCAAGTTTTTGAGTTTGAGCCCACGGTGGGTGTTTTCTATTTCCTTTTTAGGCTGAGTTTACAGGCGTTATCCAGCTCTGAATTCCTCGGCAAAGAGTTCAAGGAGTGTTTGAAATGAGATTTAACAGCAGTATGAGAACGTCTCTCCTTGATTCAGGACTCTTACCTCTCTGCAGCATCTCACTCCTGAAGATTGAATTTGGTCTCATTTCATTCTCAGCTCAGGGTCAGTGTGGATCACTGGGACTTCTGGCTGTCTCCCACTTCACAATCAATCAGTGCTGAGAAATCAATGGGGAATATTACTCACATGTTGTAATGTTTTATAAATACTTGAATGTATTTCACACTGTGTCTAACAGTGTGAATCTCCCCTGGTATATCAGCTCATCAACACTTCAACAGAACATTCACATAATGTGAGCTCTGAGATCTGTTCAGATCCCATTCCCAAGACCTGGAAAGCGGGATTGGGCTGGATCACTCTTTTTCAGCTGGCACAGACACGATTGCTAAATGGTCTCATTCTGTGCCATAAATTTTCTCCATTTTCTATGTTCTATGAAGTGAGGTGTGATTGGGAGGGGCAATTCCACCAGGGTTATATTTTCTACCAAAACAATGACACAAGGGATACTTCACTTTTTTATTCATTCATTCATGCGATGTGGGCATCGCTGGCTAGGCCAGCATTTATTGCCCATCCCTAATTGCCCATGAGAAGGTGGTGGCGAACTACCTTCTTGAACCGCTGCAGTCCATGTGGGGTAGGTACACCCACAGTGCTGTGAGGAAGGGAGTTCCAGGATTTTGACCCAGCGACAGTGAAGGAACGGCGATATAGTTCCAAGTCAGGATGGTGTGTGGCTTGGAGGGGAACTTGCAGGTGGTGGTATCCCGTGCATTTGCTGCCCTTGCCCTTCTCGGTGGTAAAGGTCGCTGGGTTTGGAAGGTGCTGTCGAATGAGTCTTGGTGCATTGCTGCAGTGCATCTTGTAGACGGTACACACTGCTGCCACTGTGTGCCGATGGTGGAGGGAGTGAATGTTTGTAGATGGGGTCCCAGTCAAGTGGGCTGCTTTGTCCTGGACGGTGTTGAGATTCTTGAGTTGGAATTGCACCCATCCAGGCAAGTGGAGAGTATTCCATCACACTCTTGACTTGTGAATTGCAGATGGTGGACAGGCTTTGGGGAGTCAGGAGTCATGGATGAGTGAGAGGAATATATCACACTTTGGGGCTTTTGTAAGAGGATTTATTGATAAACCTGGGACTTGAGAGGAAGCTGCTTCATGGTTTACAGAACAAATTCAGCCCCTGGGGTGGAGCCAACAGCTGCACTGTAATTACTCACCTCAGGATTCCAAGCCTCTGACCTGCTCTTGTAGTCACGTTATTTGTATGGCTACCCATTGTAACCTCCATGATGTTGATGGTGGGGGATTCAGTGATTGTAATGCTATTGAATGTCAAGGGGAGATAGTTAGATTCTCTCTTGTTGGAGATGGTCATTGCCTGGCACTTGTGTGGTGCGAATGTTACTTGCCACTTATCATCCCAAGCCTGTGAGACTGAAATAGCTCAGTTGGGAGTGTGTTAGACTGAAGATCCCTGGTTCAATCTGGGGTTTTGGCAGTTCTCCTTTATTCTGCATCACCCTTTGGTTTTGACTCTTGAGCTGCACAATTTACACTGAAATTATTTCCCCAACTCTGAAGGTTGGATTGGAATAGAGAGATATCAAGGATGGGAAATATTTACATTGTTAGCTTTAGCTCATTCTCTATCTCCTTGTGTCCTTTTCCCCAGTTTTTGAATCTTTCGGGGCCGGGTGAACATTTGATTTGCTGCATATGTCCCAAACTGAAGCCTTTTCCACATCTCTGGGCGGTCAGACTCGCTCTGTCTGTTTTTGCTGCTCGTGACCATTAACGAGAACAGGCCACGAGTTCAATGTTTATCAGCAAACGGAAGATAATGGGAAAGAATTCTGTGTTACTCCAGACCAGTGACAAAGATGCAATGGATGTTATTCAAAATAAATTCCCTTTGACATTTTATGTAAACTTGTTTGCATCTAAAAGTTGGATTTTAAGTGTTGCAAAAATGTGACGAGTGAACACAAACCTCATGGTGCTCATTTTCAGATTTATTGCAGTCATCCGACAAAACAAGTGAAAGAATATTCCAATGAAATGATTTGGAAAGTAGGTGTGACTTTTGTTGGTGCCTTTCTTTGCTCTGTTGGTGAAACTTTCTTGCACCTGACTCCTGTTCATGTTGAGAGTTTAGTTTGGAGATACAGCACTGAAACAGGCCCTTCGGCCCACAGAGTCTGTGCCGACCATCAACCACCCATTTCTACTAATCCTGCACTAATCCCATATTCCTGCGACATCCCCACCTGCCCCTATATTTCCCTACCACCTACCTAAACTAGGGGCAATTGCTAATGGCCAATTTACCTATCAACCTGCAAGTCTTTTGGCTTGTGGGAGGAAACCGGAGCACCCGGAGAAAACCCACGCAGACACAGGGAGAACTTGCAAACTCCACACAGGCAGTACCCAGAATTGAACCCGGGTCACTGGAGCTGTGAGGCTGCGGTGCTAACCACTGCGCCACTGTGCCGCCCCTCTGTTTCCTCTATTGAATGAGGAAGGAGGTATTTGATCAGAAATCAACTGGATTGTGTACCTTTGAGAGGGGATTTCTGCACCATCAGAGCTGGAAACAGGAGTGAGTGAAAGACAATATGTGGAGTTGGATTTTGTACAGAGGGAGAGCAAATCTAACAGGACTGTGAGATATTGGCCTGGATTTTACAGCCCCAATAGCGGTGAACTCTGAGACTTTCACTGCTATTGAGGGTCTGAACAGCACTGCAACTGCTGGTACATGCACACACTGACACCAGCATCTGGAAGTTGTGGTGGTGAGAAATGTGCTTAGAAGGAGCCTCTGATCATAATCGCACCAGCCAACTCTTTAAAGTGACAGGGACCTGTAGTTCAGCAATTTGGGCTCATTGCCCACAATGTACCCTGATTTTTACCTGGGTTGGATTAGACCCGGTATCAACAGGCTCAGGGCCTGCTCGGGAAGGACTTTTCTGTTGACACAACAGCTCCACTATTCCAGGAAGACACCGGCAGCAGCAGTGGTCAACTTTCAGAAAGGAGTTCAGACATTTTAAATGTTGTATTTTATTTCTTAATTGCATGTAACTTTTTAGCATGGCCTTATCAGAGTTCTTGAATTTACATCTGACTTTTTATTAACAAGATTGAAGTGCTTTTAAAAGATCTCTAAATGTATATGACTTTTTATCAAGATTTACTTGGCTTCTTTGTAAAGACTCTTGAGCAAGATTGAAGTGACTTTTAAAAACTACATCTTATCCTTTAAAATCCTGCTTCCATGTAGATGACATTGGAAGATGACTTCAGAATAGCTTAGACTATCTTTCTAACAGGTACTGCAACAGCTTAAGACCTACTTTTCTGCAAAAGCTGGTGAATAACCTTCCGGGAGCGGAGAGGAGCGGAGCGGAGCAGACCTATATGGACCGATATGAGGAGAACGTTGAGAGCGGAGCCTATAAATCCAATCCGAGGATCGAGGCCCAGTCTCTTACCTTCCAGGAGTGGAGTGGAGCTCTTCCAGTGTGCTGGAGTTTTGAAAAAAAAGAAGCCAACTGTGATGTCAGAGGAAATCTGCAAGGTGATTGGTTGGTGAGTCACTGCTGTTAGTGTATTTAAATATCATAAAGAAAAGGGCAAAGTTTTTTAGTTGAAAAAAAAACCTCTGCTGATAAGATGAGTGCTACTAAAGTGTTTTTTTTATTCAGTGTACCTTATGAAGGACATTAGATTGTAGTGGGTAGAACAAGGCCCCTAGTGTCATTAACATTTTTTAATTAAGGGAGTAACTAATTAATCTAAGGGTAAGTCATGGCAGGAGAACTCAGTCCCGTGATATGCTCCTCCTGCGCTATGTGGGGATTCAGGAACCCTCCCAGTCTCCATGACGACCATGTGTGCAGGAAGTGTATCCAGCTGCAGCTACTGGCTACTCGCATTATGGAGCTGGAACTGCGGGTGGTTTCACTGTGGAGCGTCCACGAAGCTGAGGGCGTCATGGATAGCATGTTTAGTGAGGTGGTCGCACCGCAGGTAATGGATGCACAGGCAGAAAAGGGATGGGTGACCACCAGATGGAATAGATGGAGCAGGCAGGTAGTGCATGAGTCCCCTGTGGCCATCCCCCTCTCAAACAGATACACCGCTTTGGTTACTGTTGGGGGGATGACCTCCCAGGGGAAAAGAGCAACAGCACGGTCCGTGGCACCACAAAGGGTTCTGCCGCACAGCAGGGGAGGAAAAGGGGTGGAAGAGCTATTGTGATAGGGGATTCTATCATAAGGGGTGCAGATAGGCGTTTCTGTGGCCGCAAACGAGACTCCAGGATGGTATGTTGCCTCCCTAATACTAGGGTCAAGGATGTTTCGGAGCAGCTGCCGGAAATTCTGAAAGGGGAGGGTGTGCAGCCAGAGATCGTGGTCCATATTGGTACGAACGACATAGGCAGGAAGAGAGATGAGGTTCTGCAAAGTGAATATAGGGAGTTAGGCAGAAGGTTAAAGAGCAGGACCTCTAGGGTTGTAATCTCAGGATTACTCCCTGTGACACGTGCTAGTGCGGGTAGGAATAGAAGGATTAGGCAAATGAATGCGTTGCTGAAGACTGGCGAAGGCGGGAGGGCTTCAGGTACTTGGATCATTGGGATCTCTTCTGGTGCAGAGGTGACCTGCACAAGAGGGACGGGTTGCATCTGAACTGGAAGGGGACCAATATCCTTGTAGGGAGATTTTATAGTAATACACTGGAGGGTTTAAACTAGTCTTGCAGCGGGGGTGGGACCCAAAGTAGTAGTCTCTCCGATGAGATAGTTGAGGCAAATGGAGAGGTTAAAGCAAGCAAGTCCAGTAGGCAGGCCAGGCAGGGGCAGGACAGGGAGCGTGGAAGGTCTGGTGGGCTAAACTGCATTTACTTTAATGCAAGTATCCTTACAGGTAAGGCAGATGAACTCAGAGCATGGATCGGTACATGGGATTGTGGTATTGTAGCTATTTCGGAAACGTGGTTGAGGGATGGGCAGGACTGGCAGCTCAATGTTCCGCGGTACCGATCCTTCCGGCGTGACAGAGGTGGAGGTAAGAGAGGAGGGGGAGTTGCACTATTGATTAGGGTGGACATCACGGCAGTACTTAGAGAGGATATCCCGGGGTGAATGTCCAGTAAAGCCATACTGGTAGAACTTAGAAATAATAAAAGGGTGATCCCTTTGATGGGATTATACTATAGGCCCCCCAATAGCCAGAGGGAAGTGGAGGAGCATATATGGAGGGAAATCACAGATAGGTATAGGAATTATAGGGTTGTAATAGTAGGTGATTTTAACTTCCCTAATATTGACTGGGACTGCCTTAGTGCTAAGGGATCAGATGGGGAAGCATTTGTTAAGTGAGTCCAGGATAGTTTTCTGAAGCAGTACGTGGATGGCCCGACTAGAGAAGGGGCTACACTCGATCTGTTCTTAGGAAATGAGAATGGGCAGGTGGTTGATATGGCAGTGGGGGAGCACTTTGGGACCAGTGACCATAACTCTATCAGCTTCAAGATAGTTATGAAAAAGAATAGGACTGGTCCTCAGGTTGAAGTCCTAAATTGGGGGAAGGCTAATTTCCATGGCATCAGACAGGAACTCTCAAAAGTTGAATGGGTGAGGCTGTTTACAGGTAAAGGGACGTCTGGCAAGTGGGAGGCTTTTAAAAGTGAGATAGGAAGAGTTCAGGGCCAGCATGTTCCTGTTAGATGGAAGGGCAAGGCTGGCAAGTTTAGGGAACCTTGGTTGACGAGGGATAATGAGGGTCAGGTCAGGACAAAGAAGGAGGCATACGTCAGCTATAGGCAGCTGGGATCGAGCGAGTCCCGCGAGAAGTATAGGGGATATAGGAGTATACTTAAGAAGGAAATTAGGAGGGCGAAAAGGGGCCATGAGATTTCCCTGGCAGATAAGATAAAGGAGAATCCTAAAAGATTCTGTAAGTTTATTAAGAGTAAAAGGGTAGCTAGGGAGAGAGTAGGTCCCCTTAAGGATGAGTGTGGCAATCTATGTGTGAAGCCACGCGAAATGGGCGAGGTCTTAAATGAATATTTCTCGTCTGTATTTACCATGGAGAAGGTCATGGAAGCTAGTGAGTTCAAGGGAGGGAACAGCGATATCCTGCAGCATATCAACATTACAAAGGAGGAGGTGTTGGAGGTTTTGAAGCGCATTAAGGTGGATAAATCCCCAGGGCCTGATCAGATGTATCCTAGGATGCTATGGGAAGCAAGGGAGGAGATTGCTGGTGCGCTGGCAGAGATTTTTGTATCATCGTTAGCCACGGGTGAGGTACCGGAAGACTGGAGGATAGCTAATTTGTTAATTAATAAATTAAATAACAAATCATGTCGCCTCTTTCTCTTCTAAACTCTGGCGGAGACAAGCCTAGCTTGTCCAATCTTTCCTCGTAAGACAGCCCACCCATTCCATGTATTAGTCTCGTAAACTTTCTCTGTACTACCTCCAATGCATTTACATCCTTCCGCAAATAAGGAGACCAGTACAGTACTCAGGACTGCAGAAGAGGTCTCACCAATGTCCTGTAATGCTGAAGCATAACCTCCCTATTATTGTATGCAATTCCCATGGTGATAAATGATAACATTCTATTAGCTTTCCTAATTACGTGCTGGTCCTGCATACTAACCTTTTGTAATTCATGCCCTCGGACACCCAGATCCCTCTGCATCTCAGAGCTCTGCAATCTCTCACCATTTAGATAATATGCTTTTTTATTCTTCCTGCCATAGTGGACAATTTCCGACTTTCCCACATTATACTCCATTTGCCAGGTCTTTGCCCAATCACTTAACCTATCTATATCCCTTTGTAGCCCCCTTATGTCCTCTTCACAACCTACTTTCCTACCTATCTTTGTGATCAGCAAATTTAGCAACAATACCTTCGGTCCCTTCATCTAAGTCATTTATATAAATTGTAAAAAGTTGAGGCCCCAGCACAGATCCCTGTGGCACACCACTCGTTACTTCTTGCCAACCAGAAAATGACCCATTTATGCTGACTCTCTGTTTCCTGTCAGCTAGCCAATCTTCTATCCATGCCAATATGTTACCCCCGACACCATGAGCTTTTATTTTCTGCAATAACCTTTGATATGGCACCTTATCCTTCTGGAAATCGAAATACAATACATCCACTGGTTCCCCTTTATCCACAGCACATGTAACTCCCTCAAAGAGCTCCAATAAATTGGTTAAACATGATTTCCCTTTCAAAAAACCCTGTTGACTCTGCCTGATTACCTTAATTTTTTCTAAATGCCCTGCTATAACATCCTCTGTGATAGCTCCAAACATTTTCCCTAAGACAAATGTTAAGCTAACTTGCCTGTCGTTTCCTGCTTTCTGTCTCCCTCCCTTTTTGAATAAATGAGTTACATTCACTCTTTTCCAATCTAACGGAACCTTGTCGAATCTAGGGAATTTTGGAATATTAAAACCAGCGCATCAACTATCTCACTAGCCAATTCAGGACCTGGCGACTTGTCAACCCGCAGCTCCAACAATTTGTTTAGTACCACTTCCCTGGTGATTGTAATTTTCTTGAGTTCCTCCATCCCTTCAATTTGCTGATATACGGCTAATACTGGGATGTTATTTGTATCCTCAATAGTGAAGACCGATGCAAAGTATCTGTCCAATTCATCTGCCATCTCTTAATTATCCATTATTAATTCCCCAGACACACATTCTATAGGACCAACAGTCGCTTTGTTAACTCTTTTCTTTTTAAAATATCTATCGAAACTCTTACTAGTTGTCTTGAAATTCCTTGCGAGCTTTCTCTCATACTCTAATTTTACCTTCCTTATCAATCTTTTAGTAATTCTTTGCTGTTTTTTTATATTCTGTCCAATCTTCTGACCTGCCTCCCACCTTTGCACAATTATAGGCTTTTTCTTTAAGTTTGATAGTATCTTTAACTGTTTTCGTGAACCATGGATGGTGAGTCCCACCTTTGGAACTTTTCTTTCTCGTTGAAATGTATCTATTCTGTGTATTCTGAAATATCCCCTTAAATGTCTGCCACCGCATCTCTATTGACTTATCCCTTAACCTAATTTGCCAGTTCACTTTAGCTAGCTCTGCTTTCATGACCTTATAATTGCCCTTATTTAAATTTAAAATACTAGTCTGGGACCCACTCTCCTCTCCCTCACACTGAATGTAAAATTCAATCATATTATAATCGCTACGACCTAGGGGCACCTTAACTATGAGGTCATTAATTAATCCTATCTCGTTGCACAATGCCAGGTCTAGTATAGCCTGCTCTCTGGTTGGCTCCAGAATGTATTGTTCCAACAAATTATCCCCAAAACATTCTATGTACTCCTCATCTAGGCTACCTCTGCCCATCTGAATTTTCCAGTTTATATGTAGATTAAAATCCCCCATAATTATCACTGTACCTTTCTGACAAGCTGCCATTATTTCTTCCTTTATATCCCATCCGACAGTGTGGTTAATGTTAGGTGGCCTGTACACCACTCCCACAAGTGACTTCTTGCCTTTATGATTTCTTATTTGTACCCAAACTGCTTCTCCATCGTGATCTCCTGAACTTAGGTCATCCCTCTCTATTACGCTAATACCATCATTAATTAACAGAGCTACCCCGCCACCTTTTCCAAGCTTCCTGTCCTTCCAAAATGCCATGTCACCTCCAATATTCACATCCCAATCTATGTCGCCCTGCAGCCATGTCTCTGTAATGACTATCAGATCGTACTTATTTATTCTATTTGTGCTCTCAGTTCATCTGTTTTGTTTCGAATGCTCCATGCATTCAGATACAGAGCATTTAGATTTGTTCTTTTATTATTTTTGTCACCTCTAGCCTTATCTGTCGATTTACTCTTAGATTTGTACATTCTGTCCCTTCCTGTCTCGGTCTCTTTATCATTTCTCATATTTATACCTTTCTCTCTTGCCTTGTCTCTCCTCCTTGATTCACCATATCTTCCCAAATTTGATCCCTTGCCCCCACTATTCAGTTTAAAACCGTCTCTACTTCTCTAGTGATTTGGCTCGCTAGAACACCGGCACCAGCATGGTTCAGGTGTAGACCATCCCAACGGTACAGCCACCACTTTCCCCAGTACTGGTGCCAATGCCCCACGAACCAGAACCCACTACTACCACACCAGTCTTTCAGCCACACATTACTTTCTCTAATCTTATTTGTCCTAAGCCAATTTGCACATGGCTCAGGTAATAATCCAGAGATGATTAACTTTGAGGTTCTGCTTCTTAATTTGCTGCCTAGTTCCTCATACTGACTTTGCAGAACCTCTATCCTTGTCCTGCCTATGTCCTTGGTACCGACATGGACCACGACGACTGGATCCTCCCCCTCCCATTGTATGTTTGACTCCAGCCCTGAGCAGATGTCCTGAATCCTGGCACCGGCAGGCAACACAGCTGTCTGGACTCTTGCCCTTTGCTGCAGAGAACAGAGTCAATCCATCTTACTATACTGTCCCCTACTACCACGACATTCCTTTTTTCTCCCTCTTTGAGCTGCAAGCACTTACTGCAGACGTGTTTGCCCTGGATCACACTGGCATCCAGGAGCTCCCATATGCTGCAGCTGTGACACATCACCTGTCCTGTTATCCTTAATGTGTTTCAATTAACTACTTAAATATTTTATTCAATTATTCATTTTACTGCATATTTTATTAAACTTACCACTAGTTTGTTCACTATTTTAAACGTTAGGACTAAAATGGACCTTAATCACTTACCAGATTCGCATCAAGCAGGTCGGTTCTTCCAAACCAATCAACTACCTGCTTGCCTGTGATGTCACAGCTTACCAGATCCTCACCAAACAGCTCCTTCCACTGCACCGAAGCAAGAACCAAATCCTGTATCCTCACCCCAGCGGCTCTCTGTTTCCCTGCTCTCACTCTCCATTGTGACGTCACTCCACGATTTTTTTTCCCCTGCTCTGCTCCTCTCTCTCTCGCTCTGTCACCGAGTCTGTGCTTTTGGCGCATTTCTTCATTTGTTGTTCCGTTGTGCTCCTCCGTTTCTGGTCCAAAAATGTGACTCTGGTGGGATTTGAACCCACAACCATTGAATATCTTCTCAATCATTAATTAGAGGTCCAACACGCTACCCATTGCACCACAGTGCCTCACACATTTTTATTAACATCACCAAGGCCTTTGATCTTGTCAGCAGAGACGGCCTCTTCAAACTGCAATGGAACAGAGGCTGCCCTCCTGACCTCTTGGGCATCATCTATTCTTTCCACGAGAACATGCACAGTTCCATCAGTTACAATGGAGCAACATCAGACGCTTTCAAGATCAGCAGTGGGGTAAAGCAGGGCTGCACGCTGACGCCAACTCTCTTAGGAACAGAGGAACATAGGAGTAAGCCACTCAGCCCGTCGAGCCTGCTCTGCCATTCAATTCGATCATGGCTGATCATCTACCTCAAAGCCCCTTTCCCGTGCTATCCCCATATCCCTTGATGTCATGAGTATCAAGATTACTGTCAATTTCTATCTTGAACATGCTCAATGATTGAGCTGCCACAGCCCTCTGGGGCACAGTATTCCAATGATTCACCACCGTCTGAGTGAAGAAATTCCACCCATCTCAGTTTTAAATGGCCTACTCCTTATTCTGAGACGATGTCCTTTGGTTTTAGACTCACCAACCAGGGCAAACATCCTGTCTACATCCACACTGTCGCGCCCTGTAAGAATTTTGTCAGTTTCAATCAGATCACCTCTCATTCTTCGAAACTTTAAGGAATACAGGCCCAGTTTCCTCATAAGACAATCCCACCATCCCAGGGATTAGTCTGGTGTCATAAAAACAAGAAATGCTGGAACCACTCAGCAGGTCTGGCAGCATCTGTGAAAAGAGAAGCAGAGTTAACGTTTCAGGTCAGTGACCATTCTTCGGAACTGACATATATTAGAAAAGTCACAGGTTATAAGCAAGTGAGGTGGGGGTGGGGCAAGAGATAACAAAGGAGAAGGTGTAGATTGGACAAGGCCACATAGCTGACCAAAAGGTCATGCAGCAAAGGCAAACAAAATGTTAATGGTGTGTTGAAAGACAAAGCATTAGTACAGATTAGGTGTTAACGGACTGAATATTGAACAGCAGCAAGTACAAACCTGAAGAAAAAAACAGTAGGTAAGCAAACTGAACAAACTGAGATGAAATGAAATAAATGCAAAAAAAAGATTAGCCTGTTGACCCTCTGTTTCACTCCCTCTTTGGGAAGTATATCCTTCATAAGATGAGGAGACTAATAGTACACAATACTCCAGTGCGGATTCACCAAGGCTCTATACAATTGCAGCAAGACATCTTTACTCCTGTACTCATGACCCCTCGTGTGGGTACAACATACCGTTTGCCTTCCTAATTGATTGCTGCACCTGCACAAGAGCTTTTAGTGTCTCAGGAACAAGGACACCCAGGTCCCTTTGGACATAGACACTTCCCAACCTCTCACCATTTAAGAAATACTCTGTCTTTCTGTTTATTCCACCAAAGTGGATAACTTCACACTTATTCACATTATATTGCATGTTCTTGCCCATTCACTTAGCCTCTCCAGATCCCCTAGAAGCCTCTCTGCATCCTCCTCACAACTCATACTTCACCTAGCTTTGTGTCATCTGCAAACTTGGAAATATTACGTTTAATCCCCACATCCAAATCATTTATATAGGTTATTAACAGCTGTGGCTCCAACACTGATCCTTGCAGTACCCCAATAGTAACAGCCTGCCATCCTGAGGAGGACCCGTAATTCCTGCTCTCTGTTTTCGGTCTGTTAACCAATTCTCAATCCATATCAGTATATTATCCCCAAGCCTATGTGCTCTAATTTTGTTTACTCACCTCCTGTGTGGGACCTTACCAAAGGAAAATGCAAATACCACACATCCACTGGTTCTCATTTATCTGTTCAATAGGTAACATCCTCAAAAAACTCAAGAGGTTTTTCAAACCTGTTTTCCTTTTCATAAATCTATGTTGACTCTGCCCAATCATATCATCATTTTCGAACTGTCTAGTTATCACATCCTTTATAATTGGCATATTCTTCTCCATGCTGCTATTGTACACTTTCAATGACTCAGATGGGGGTGTTCACCTGCACATCAGAGCTGACGACAAGCTGTTCAACTTGGCAAGACTGTGCGCCAAGACCAAAGTGGGTAAATTCCTAGTCTGTGAGTTGCTGTTTGCAGATGATGCTGTGCTGACATCCCATAATGAAGTTCAGTCACAGCAGCTTGTAGATCGGTTCTCCCTGGCCTGCAAAGAGTTTGGACTGACGATCAGCATTAGGAAGATGAAAGTTATGGGCCAGGACGTAGAGACTCCACTTTCCATCAACATCAACAACCTCACTTTGGAGGTTGTCAACAGCTTCACATACCTTCGATCAACAATCACCAGCAATCTGTCCCTTGATACTGAAATCAGCACCAGGATTGCCAATGCTGCAGCTGTCATGTCAAAGTTGAGAAGACAAGTGTGAACCGACAGCAAACTGACCGAAAATACAAAGCTCCACGTTTACCAGGCTTGTGTTCTCAGCACCCTCCTTTATAGTAGAGAAGCATCAATAACTTATACAAACTGAAAAAAGCGGCTGAACAGCTTCCACCTCCACTGCTTCAGATGGATACTGGGCATCTCCTGGCAGGACAGAGTGCCGAATGCGGAAGTACACCAGCGTGCAGAGATCCGCAGCATGTTTGCCCTCTTGAGTCAGCGGTGACTCTGCTGACTGGGCCAAATGGATGAAGGTCACATTGCCAAATACATGCTCTATGGTGAGCTTGCTATCAGCACGAGACCAACAGGTCAGGGAAAAAAATCAAGTCCTTTGGAGAGTGGGCATGGATTTATAAATGGGAGTTCATGCTTGACGAATCTAACTGCATTTGTTGATAAACGATCTGAGAATGCTGATGAAGGGAATGCAGTGGATGTTGTTTATATGGATGTTACGAAAGCATTTTATAAAGTACCACATAAAAGGGTGGTTAACAAAATTGAGGTTCATGGATTAGGAGGGTCAGTGTCCATTTGGATAGTAAATTGTTTTAAAGACTGAAAACAGCGAGTCATATGAAATGGTTCTTGGTCAGACCGGAGGATAGTCGACAGTGGTGTTCCCCAAGAGTCAGTTCGAGAACCACTGCTTTTTTTGCTAAAGGTAAGTGACTTGGATCTTGGAATACAGAGTAGAATCTCAAAATATGCCGATGACACCAAACTTGGAGGAGTGGCAAACAGTGAGGATGATATGAACTGCCTGCAAAAGGACAGTGATGGGCTAGCAGAATGGGCAGACAGGTGGCAGATGGAATTTAATAGTGACAAGTGTGAAGTGATGTATTTTGGCATAAGGAATAGGGAGAGGCAATATATACTTAATGGCACAGTTCTAAAGAGTGTACTGGAATAGAGGGACTTGGGGTTCATATGCATCGATCTTTGAAGGTGGCAAGACATATTGCGAGAGTGGTTAGCAAAGCATATGGGATCTTGGGCTTTATAAATAGAGGCATTGAGTACAAAAGCAGGGAAGTTATGCTGAACCATTATAAAACTCTGGTTAGGCCCCAATTGGAGTGTTGCTTCCAGTTCTGCTCAGCAGACTTTAGAAAGAATGTGAGGGTCCTTGAGAGGATGCCGAGGTGATTTACCAGAATGGATCCAGGGATGGGAGATTTTAGTTCCAAGGTTATGTTGGAAAAGCTAGGATTATTCGGCCTATATCAAAGGAGATTGAGTGGAGAATTGATAGAGGTGTAAAACACCTCCAGAGAACAGGCCATCCTGGACTGGGTATTGAGAAAGGATTAGTTAACAATCTTGTTGTGTGGGGTCCCTTGGGGAAGTGCGCCCATAATATGATAAAATTCTTCATTAAGATGGAGAGTGAGAGAGTTGATTCTGAGACTAGGGTCCTGAATCTAAACAAAGGAAACTTTGAAGGTCTGAGGCGGGAGTTGGCTATGATAGATTGGGGAACGTTACTTAAAGGGTTGACAGTGGATAGGCAATGGCTAGCATTTGAAGGGCGCATGGATGAATTACAACAATTGTTCATTCCTGTCTGTGCAAAAGTAAAACAGGAAGAGTGGCTCAACTGTGGCTGACAAAAGAAATTAAGGAAAGTATTAGATCCAAGGAGGAGAAATATAAAATGGCCAGAACAAGCAGCAAACCTGAAGATTGTGAGCAGTTTGGAATTTAGCAGAGGAGGACAAAAGGATTGATGAAGAAGGGGGAAATAGAGTATGAGCGTAAGCCAGCAGAGAACATTAAAACTAACTGTAAAAGCTTCTATAGATATGTGTAGAGAAAAAGATTAGTGAAGACAAATGTGGGTCCCTTCCAGTCAGAAACGGGGGTATTTATAATGGGGAACAAAGAAATGGCAGACCAATTAAATACATACTTTGGTTCTGTCTTCACAAAGGAGGATACAAATTACCTCCCAGAAATGTTGGGGAACATAGGGTCTAGTGAGAAGGAGGAACTGTATGAAATCAGTATTAGTAGGGAATGTTTGGGAAATTGATGGCATTGAAGGCCGATAAATCCCCAGGGCCTGATAATCTACATCCCAGAGTACTGAAGGAAGTGGCCCTTGAAATAGCAGATGCATTTCTGGTCTTTTTTCAAAATTCTGTAGACTCTGGAACAGTTCCAATGGATTGGACGGTAGTTAATGTAACTCCACTATTTAAAAAAAGAGGCAAAAAGAAAACAGCGAATTATATACCGGTTAGCCTGACATCAGTCGTGGGGAAAATGCTGGAGTCCATTATGAAAGATGTAATAGCAGAGTGCAATAATAACTCGTCTCCACTCCTAGTATTTCTAGATCCCACACATTCACTATAATGTGAACAATTATTTCCTGTTGTGTCTCTCTCAGATTTGTAAACTTCACTGTATTGGAGTGAGGTGATATCTACTGGCGGGAAGCAAGAACTGCAATCAAGCAGCAGAAACTCCACAGTCTGTCAGGGTTAAAGAAACATTGCAATGTGAGGAAACAGCGAAGTGGTTTGATTGGGTAGATGGAGACATGATTCCACTTGTGGTGGTGTCTGAAGCAAAGGCCAGAAATACAAAATTGTCATTAATAAAAGAAATGAGGAATTCATGAAAAATGTAGTAACGTAGTGAGTGGTTAGAATGTGGATAGAATAGAAAGTGAGATTGGATGGACAGAAGCAGTCTGAAAGGATGGCTGACACAAAAGATGAGTGCCTTGAAACGTTAACTGTGTTTCTCTCAGCACAGATGCTGCCAGAGCTGCTGAACATTTCCAGCACTTTCTGTTTTTATTTCAGCATTTGCAGGATGTTGCTTTGATCTGAAAAAAAATGGATGAGTGACTGGGGGGTTCCAGTGAAATTCCACAGCAGCTAAAGAAGCCCAACCCATCAGTGGCTCGTTGGTGTAGGGGTATGATTCTCGCTTTGGGAGTATGATCAATTAACATGCTAGAGATCCTGGTTTCAAGTCCCGGATGAGCCCTGGTCTGCTGGCATTTTTAGATTAAGGTTATCTATTGGTTTCAGCCTTGCAGAAGGTGGAATTGACTTCCATGCGGAGCTGGCTTGAGGACCAGACAACTGGATTCAAAGAGCTTGTCGACAAAATTGTAATTAACTAAATGTACAGATAGCCAAGTGGGAACATGAAGTTGTTGCAGTAATTGAGACCTGACACCACAAACAACATGACTGGATTGGAATGGAATTCTTCAGCGTTTCTGTTGTTTGGCTTGCATTGACTCATCGATATTCTTGTTTTTCACTTTGTCGATGCCTTTGAATAATTGTGGATCCTACTTCAGAGTGTCTTCTTTCACCAGGTAGTTCTGACCTCTGATGATATTGATTGGAATCAGCTTCAATCTGCTGATAGATTTGGAAGTGAGCAGATTTCCTTTGCTTGAGTCTACAACATGGAACTCAGTCTGACATGTGGACCCATGGGAGGATTTGAATGCCACCCCTGCGTTGGAGTTGCATCCATCCAATAAAAGACCGAGTAGAAGTGACAATTCTGTCAGTCGAACATGAGACTTTTAATGGCAGGGTTGTGAGTTTGAGTGCCATTCTGTTTTCCATTTTTTAAGGCTTCATGAGCAGAGAGTACAGGGAGTGTTTGAAATGAGCAAGTCTCGCTTTGATTCAGGACTCTTACCTCTCAGCAGCATCTCACTATGAAAGATTGAATTTGATCTCATTTCATTCTCAGCTCGGGGTCTGTGCGGCTCAGTGGCACTTCTGGCTGTCTCCCGCTTCACAATCCATCAGTACTGAGAAAGCAATGGGGAATATTACTCACATGTTGTGTTCTTGAAATTTTTTGAAAACTTTAATGTATGTATTTTCCTCCAAAACAAGGACACCAAGAAACTGTTAGTGTAGGACTGAAATAGCTCAGTTGGGAGAGCGTTAGAATGAAGATCTAAAATTCCCTGATTCAATCCTGGGTTTCAGCAATTCCGTTTCCTTATGCGTCCCTTGCCTTGGTTCTGATTTTCCAGTTGCATAATTTCCTTTGAAATTATTTACCAAGAACCAGTGGATTGAATTTGAGAAACAACACAGAGCCATTTACAGCAAAGAAGGTGGTCATTTGGCCTATCACGTCCACGCTGGCTATCCCCGGAGCAATCTAGTCAGTCCCACTCACCAGCTCGATCCCTTTCGTCCTGCAAATTTCTTTCCTTCAAGTATCCATCCAATTTCCTTTTCAAATCATTGATTGTCTCTGCTTCCACCACACTCGTGGGCCAAGTCATTACCACCCACAACATAAAAAAGTTCCACCTCATCAAGGATGGGAAATACTTATATCTTCTCTTTGCTTATTCTCTATTTCTATGAGAATAGACTGACAGTCAACATGAAAGGGAACCCAAAAATCTTCGAGCAGCATGTAAATGATAAGTGGGGAGTAAGAAGTTGAGTAAGGCCTATTAGGGACAAAAAGGATAATATAAGCTGAGAGGTGCAGGGCAATGTTAATCTACTTAATGAGTACTTTGTATCAGTGATCACTAAGGAAGTGGAATTTGACAAAATATCAGAGAGGCAATGGAGAGAGTACAAATTGAGAGAGGGAGGTACTAAAATGAGGTATAAAGTATAAGGGTGACCTGGTATCCATGTCAATAAGTCACTGACAGCTAACATGCAGGTGCAGCAAGCAATTAGAAAGGCTAATAGTATGTTAGCCTTTATCACAAGAGGATTTGAGTACAGGAGTAGTGAAGTCTTGCTTCAATTGTATAGAACCTTGGTTAGACCGCACTTGGAGTACTGTGTGCAGTTTTGGTCTCCTTACCTTAGGAAGGATATTATTGCCATGGAGGGAGTTCAACGAAGGTTCATCAGACTTGTTCCTGGGATGGTGGGCCTGTTCTATGAAGAGAGATTGGGAAACTGGGGCTGTATTCTCTAGAGTTTCGAAGAATGAGAGGTGAACTCATTGAAACCTACAAAATACTTAAAGGACAGTCAGGGTAGATGCAGCTAAGATGTTTCCCCTGGTTGTGGAGTCGAGAACCAGGGGATGCAATTTCAAAATAAGGGGGAAGCCACTTAGGACAGAGATGTGAAAAAATTTTGTTATTCAGAGGGTTGTAAATCTTTGGAATTCTGTACCCCAGAGGGCTGTGGAAGCTCAGTCATTGAGTATGTTTAAAGCAGAGATTGACAGATTTCTAAATACAAATGACATAAGGGAATATGACGAAAGTGTGGGGAAAAGGACATTGAAGTGGACGATCAGCCATGATCATATTGAATGGCGGGGCAGGCTCGATGGGCTGAATGGCCGACTCCTGTTCCTATGTTCCGAACCCCACATGATCGGCGAGGCACAGCCTCAGACCGACTTGTCGGGTGGTGTAAACAGATATCACTGCTTCTGATCTTCACCAGAACAGAGAGTGAGATATAACATTGATCATCAAACAGACTGTGAGAGAATGCAACAGAATAAAACACATGGAGAGACACTGTGGAATAACAAATAGATTAGATTGGAATGTTAAATTCTGATTGGAATGGATAAAACACCAGAAACAACAGATTAAATTGGGATTCTCATCACTATATTGATCTGAGACAGAAAAGCGAAACTGATGGAAAGAAGGGAAGAAGGAAGAAAAGAAAGAATGGAACTGTTCAATTTTTTTCAGTTTTTTCACTCGCCCATCAAAGCTGGATTAAAAAAAATTGCAAATAACAGAGAATTTCACCAAAAAGGGAGATTAAACGCTGCTGAAAGCTTGGATCGAAGGATGTCCCAACAGATCACCTGTTTAACTGTCTCCTCACTGGGGGATTTCAATCAGTGAGAAATATTATTCGCTACCTTTGTTTTGTTAATGAACCCAGAACTGTCACTTGGTGTAATATCTGTGTTCCGACTCCTGAATAATAAAATTGTGAGTTTCTCGATATTTTCGGGACAAATATCCTGCTGAAAGAACTAAGAACTCTTTTCTAATTTACTCAATACGAAATACACACTCATCAAGCCTCCTAAGCTCGCATCCTTGGTGCTGCTCTCTCTTCTCCCAAACCTCATCCTATGTGACTGTTACATCATCACTCTGACAGTGGGAGGGGTTGATCCCACTGTCTTCAGCATTAACCCTTTACATCCTTATACTGCACTGTCTGTCCAAAAAAATCAGTGGAGGGAACTTGATTTATCGAAACACCAACAGCTGCCAGTTGAAAATCAACTCAACCCATCAGAGAGAGAGAGAGAGAGAGAGAGTGTCAGAGAACTTCCTGCATCCAGTCCTGACCCTGTCACACTCAGCAGATGCTCACCCAGACCCCGCTCTCAACAACACTGAACATTTTTACTGAGACACTTCAAATACTGTTTATAAAAGGCAGGAAAGGTCAAAGTTCACACAGTTGTATTGAATAGAACAAAGTTTAATATCTTGTGACCTTTTCTCGGTAACCACGAGACATAGGTTTTCTTATCTGGTTACTTTGATTTTTCTTGTTCCTGACTGACAAATATTCCAAACCTCAGATAAACCCTCCCACTTGCGTCATGTCCCAGTCTCGGTTAAAAGCAACACATAATGACACAAACACTCTGCAACACAGAACGCGCTCACACGTTCCTTCAGTGAGATTAATGTCAAGCTGTTTTCCAGGTTGAATGGAACGGTGAACAAATTTCTATCAAAGAAGTTACCTTTGAAATATCAGGACTGAATTTCTGGACAAGGAGGAACAGCCATTCCAAACTCACATCCTTCGCAAAGGTTGTTTTCTCCTGTGACTGAAATTCATCATGTAAATTGAATTCTGAGTTCAAGCTCACAAAACGCAGATGTGAACTTCTAAAGCATGTTGCTAATAATGACAGAAGGCTCTGCTGGGAGTTGAACCCAGGATCTCCTATTTAATAAGCAGGTGTTTTAGCGAACTAAGCTACAGAGCCAAACAGCAAATGCTTCTACAGTTGAAATCAGAAGAGGGCACTTTATTCTCATCCCATTTCTCCACTGGTCACAACATATTTTAAACATTTCCCACTTACTGAGACAGGCAATCATATACTCTGTTTTTCTCTGTACTGAGAATGAATGTTTTGGAAGAAAATACATACATTCAATTGTTTCTGAAAGGTTACAGAACACAACATATGAGTAATATTCCAGATTGCTTTCTCAGCACTGATGGATTGTGAAACGGGAGACAGCCAGAGGTCCCACTGAGCCGCACTGACCCCGAGCTGAGAAAGAAATGAGATAAAGTTCAATCTCTCACAGCGAGATGCTGCAGAGAGAGGAGTCCCAAATCAAAGTGAGACTTTCTCATACTGTTGTTGAATTTCATTTCAAACACTCCTTGTACTCTCTGCTAATGAAGCCCCCAAAAAAGGGAAAAACAGAATGGCACTCAAACTCACAACCCTGAGATTAAAAGTCTCATGTTCGACTGACTGAACTGTCACTTCTACTCAGTCTCCTATTGGATGGATGCAACTGTATGCTCCAATGCAGGGGCAGCTTTCAAATCCTCCCAGGGATCCACATGTCAGTCTGAGTTACATGTTGTAGACTTAAGCAAAGGAAATCTGCTCACTTCCAAAACTATCAGTGAGTTGAAGCTGATTACGATCAACATCATCAGAGGTCAGAACTACCTGGTGAAAGAAAACACCCTGAAGAAGGATCCACAATTCTTCAAACGCATCAAAAAAGTGAAAAACCAATAAATGCATGAGTTAATCCAAGACAAACAACAGAAACACAGAAGAATTCCATTCCATACCAGATACAAGTCGTATTGTTTCTGTATCCAGCTCTCAGTTACTGCTCCACCTTCATACACCCCCTTGGTGATCTGTACATTTTGTTCATTTCAATTTTGTCGACAGGCTCTTTGAATCCAGTTCTCTGGTCCTCAAACAGGCTGCGTATGAAAGTCAATTCCGCCTGCTGTCAGGCTGCAACCGATCGATGACCTTCAACTAAAAACACAAAAGAGAATGGGCTCGTCCGGGAGTTGAACCCCGGACCTCTCGCATATTAACCAATTATACACCCAAAGCGAGAATCATAACTCTAGACCAACAAGCCACTTACACCGCATGTGTTTTTAGCTCATTTGGAAAAGCTGTTCATCCATTTTTTTTCAGATCAAAGCAACATCCTGTAAATGCTGAAATCATAACAGAAAGTGTTGGAAATGTTCAGCATCTGTGGAGAGAGAAACACAGTTAACGTTTCAGGGTGTTCACCTTTTGTCTCAGCCATCCTTTCAGACTGCTTCTGTCCATCCAATCTCACTTTCTATTCTATCCACATTCTAACCAGTCACTACGTAATTACATTTTTCATGAATTCCTCATTTCTTTTATGAATGACAATTTCGTATTTCCGGCCCTTGCTTCGGACACCACCACAAGTGGAATCATGTCTCCATCTACCCAATCAAACCACTTCGCTGTATCCTCATATTGCAATGTTTCTTTAACCCTGACAGACTGTGGAGTTTCTGCTGCTTGATTGCAGTTCTTGTTTCCTGCCAGTAGATGTCACCTCACTCCAAAACAGTGAAGTTGACAAATCTGAGAGAGACACAACAGGAAATAATTGTTCACATTATAGTGAATGTGTGGGATTTCGAAATACTAGGAGTGGAGACGAGTTATTATTGCATTTTGTCAAAACATACATAACTTATAATGTTGTGTTAAATCCATCACTCTGTTTTCTTGACTCTGCTAGTGACCTGGAGTCATTGAGTCACTGAGTCATTTGTGGGATAAAAGGAGGCCATTCGCCCCATCGAGTCCATGGCGGCTCTCCAGGGAACGATCCAGTCAGTCCGACTCGAATGCTCGATCCCCGTAGCCCTGTAAATTTATTTCCTTCAAGGGCCCATCCAAATTCCTTTTGTAATCATCGATTGTTTCCACTTCCACCACCCTCATGGGCAGCGAGTTACAGATCATCACCAATCACTGTGGAAAAAAGGTTCTTCCGCACATCCCCCCTGCATCTCTTGCCCAAAACATTCAATCTGTGTCCCTAGTCCTTGTACCAATAGTTAATGGGAACAATTTTTCCTTGCCAACTTATCTAAAACTGTCATAGCCTTATACACCTCTATCAATTCTCCCCTCAATCTCCTTTGATACAGGCAGAACAACCCTAGCTTTTCCAGCCTAACCTTGAAACTATAATCCTCCATCCCTGGAACCATTCTGGTAAATCTCCTCTGCATCCTCTCAAGGATACGCACATTCTTTCTAAAGTGTGGTGAGCAGAACTGGACACAACACTCCAATTGGGGCCAAACCAGAGCTTTATAATGGTTCAGCATAATTCCTCTGCTTTTGTACTCAATGCCTCTATTTATAAAGCCCAAAATCCCATCTACTTTGCTAAGCACTCTCGCAATATGTCTTGCCAACTTCAAAGATTGATGGACATGCACCCAAGTCCCTCTACTCCTGCACATTCTTCACCACTGGAGCATTGAGTATATATTGTCTCTCCCTATTCCTTCTGCTAAAATACTTCACCTCACATCAATCACTATTAAATTCCAGCTGCCACCTGTCTGCCCATTCTGCTAGCCTATCACTGTCCTGTTGCAACCAATTCATATCATCCTCACTGTTTGCCACTCATCCAGGTTTGGTGTTATCGGCATATTTTGAGATTCTACTCTATATTTCAAGATCCAAGTCATTTATCTGTAGCAAAAAAAGCAGTGGTTCTAGCACTTACCCCTGGGGAACACCACTGTCGACTATCCTCCAGTCTGACAAAGAACCATTTAATATGACTCACTGTTTTCTGTCCTTTAGCCACTTTTCTATCAAATTGCACACTGATCCTCCTATTCCATGAACCTCAATTTTGTTAACCACCCTTTTATGTGGTACCTTATCAAATACTTTCATAAAATCCATGTAAACAACATCCACTGCATTCCCTTCATCAACCTGCTCTGTTACCTCATCACAAAATGCTGTTAGATTAGTCAAGCATGAACTTCCATTTATAAATCCATGCTCACTATCCTTAATTAACTCAAACCTCTCCAAGTGACTGTTGATTTTTCCCTGTTTATTGTTTCTGAAACCTTACCCACCACTGCTGTTAATCTAACAGGCCTGTAGTTAGCCGGACTGTCCTTACACCTTTTCTTGAATAAGGGTGTCACATTTGCCTCTGTTCAATCCTCTGGCACCTCCCCCGTATCCAGGGAAGATTGGAAGATTATAACAAGCCCTTCCGTTATCTGCATCCGCATTTCCTTTTGCAATCTGGGATGTAAGCCAACTGTACCAGGTGATTTATCTACCCGATGCACAGCCAGCCTTTTTAGTAGCTCCCTCTCTCAATTTGTACCCTATCCATTGCCTCTACTCTCTCTGCTTCTACTGATATTTTGTCAGATTCCAATTCCTTAGTGATCACTGATACAAAGTACTCATTAAATATATTAACATTGCCCAGCACCTCTCAGCATATACTATCCTCTTTGTCCTTAATAAGGCCCACTCCACCTCTTGCTACCCACTGATTACTTATCTACTGCTCAAATATCTTTGGGTGCCCTTTCATGTTGACTGCCATTCTCATCTCATAGAAATAAAGAATAAGCTAAATATAGAAGATATAAATATTTCCCATCCTTGGGTGAGGTGGAAATTTTTTATGTTGTGAGTGGTAATGTCCTGACCCACGAGTGTGGTGGAAGCAGAGACAATCAATGATTTGAAAAGGAAATTGAATGGATACTTGAAGGAAAGAAACTTGCAGGAGGAAAGGGATTGAGCTGGTGAGTGGAACTGACTCGATTGCTCCGGGGAGAGCCAGCATGGACATGATGGGCCAAACGACCACCTTCTATGCTGTAAATGACTCTGTGTTGTTTCTCAAATCCAATCCACTGGTGTTTGGTAAATAATTTCAAAGTAAATTGTACAACTGGAAAATCAGAACAAAAGCATGGGACGCATAAAGAATTGAAATTGCCTTTAGATCTTCAATCTAACACTCCCCCAACTGAGCTATTTCAGCCCCACATTGTTAATGTCTTTGTGTCCTTGTTTTGGAAGAAAATACATACATTCAATTGTTTCTGAAAGGTTACAGAACACAACATGGGAGTAATATTCCCCATTGCTTTCTCAGCTCTGATGGATTGTGAAGTGGGAGACAGCCAGAAGTCCCACTGAGACGCACAGACCCCCAGCTGAGAATTAAATGAGACAAAATTCAATCTTTCATCGCAAGATGCTGCAGAGAGATGAGTCCTGAATCAAAGCAAGACTTGCGCATACTGTTGTTGAATTTCATTTCAAACACTCCTTGTACTCTCTGCTAATGAAGCCTAACAAAAGGGAAAAATAGAATGGCACTCAAACTCACAACCCTGAGATTAAAAGTCTCATATTCGACTGACTGAACTGTCACTTCTACTCAGTCTCTTATTGGATGGATACAACTGTATGCTCCAATGCAGGGGTGGCTTTCAAATCCTCCCTTGTCAGACTGAGTTACATCTTGCAGACTCAAGCAAAGCAAATTTGCTCAGTTCCAAAACTATCAGAAGCTTATTACAATCAACATCATCAGAGGTCAGAACTTCCTGGTGAATGGAAACACCCTGAAGAAGGATCCACAATTATTCAAACGCATCAAAAAAGAGAAAAACAAGAAAATCGATGAGTTATTATTATTAGAGATACAGCACTGAAACAGGCCCTTCGGCCCACCAAGTCTGTGGCGACCAACAACCACCCATTTATACTAACCCTACAGGAATCCCATACTCCCTACCACCTACCGACAGTAGGGGCAATTTACAATGGCCAATTTACCTATCATCTGCAAGTCTTTGGAGGGGAGAGGAAACCAGAGCACCCAGCAAAAACCCACACAGACACAGGGATAACTTGCAAACTCCACACAGGCAGTACTCAGAATTAAACCCAGGCCCCTGAGACTGTGAGGTTGTGGGGCTAACCACTGCGTCACTGTGCTGGCCTAATCCGAACCAAACGACAGAAACACAGAAGAATTCCATTCCATAGTAGATACTAGTCGTGTTGTTTTTGTATCCAGCTCTCAGTTACTGCTCCACCTTCTGACACCCACTTGGCGACCTGCGCATTTTGTTCATTTCAATTTTGTCGACAGGCTCTTTGAATCCAGTTCTCTGGTCCTCAAACAGGATCTGTATGAACGTCAATTTCACTTTCTGTAAGGCTGCAACCAATTGATGACCTTCAACTAAAAACACAAATGAAGAAGGGCTAGTCTGTTAACCTCTCGCATATTAACCAATCAGACACCCAAAGCGGGAATCATACCCCTGGACCAACAAGCCACTTACAAGGTGCATTATTTTTAGTTCTCTTTAGAACTGTGCTATTAAGTATATATTGTCTCTCCCAATTCCTTCTGCTATAGTGCATCACCTCACACTAGTCGCTATTAAATTCTATTTGCCACCTGTCTGCCCATTCTGCTAGCCTATCACTGTCCTGTTGCAGGCAGGTCATATCATCCTCACTGTTTACCACTCCTCCAGGTTTGGTGTTATCGGTATATTTTGATATTCTACTCGATATTCCAAGATCCGAGTCATTTTCATATAGCAGAAAAAGCTGTGGTTCTCGCAGTGACCACTGGAGAACACCCACTGTCGACTATCCTCCAGTCTGACAAAGAACCATTTACTACGATACGCTATTTTCTGTCCATAAGGCAATTTTCTATCCAATTGGACAGTGGCTCTCCTATTCCATGAACCTCAATTTTGTTAACCGCCCTTTTATGTGGTACCTCATAATCCATTCTTAATCCATCCATCCATCCTTTCTTAAAATCCATATCAACAACATTCGCTGCATCATCATCCTGTTAGTTCATCAGAAAATGCAGTTAGTCAAGCATGAACTCCCATTTAGAAATCCATGCTCACTCTCCTCAATTAACTCAAATCTCTCCAAGTGACTGTTGATTTTTTCCCTAATATTGTTTCTAAAACCTTACTCACCACTGCTGTTAATCACACTGGCCTGTAGTTACCCAGACGATCCTTACACCCTTTGTTGAAATAGGAAGTCACATTTGCCACTGTTCAGTCCTCTGGCACCTCCACAGTGCTTTTTGGGAGGGTGTTCCTGGTTTTTGACCCTGCAACAGTAAAGGAATGGCGGTATCATGCCGAGTCAGGATGGTGTGTGACTTGGAGGGGAACTTGAAGGTGGTGATGTTCCCATGCGTCTGCTACCTTTGTCCTTCTAGGTGGTAGAGTTTGTGGGTTGGAAGGTGCTGTTGAAGGAGGCTTGGTAAGTTGCTGCAGTACGTATTGTAAATGTTACACACTGCTGCCACTCTGCACTGGTGCTCGAGGGAATGAATGTGTAAGGTGGTGGATGGGGTGCCAATCAAGTGGGCTGCTTTGACCTGATGGTGTCAATCTCTTGAGTGTTGTTGGAGCTGCAAGCATCCTGGCATGAGTATTCCATCACATTCCTGACTTGTGCCTTGTAGATGGTGGGCAGGCTTTGGCGAGTCAAGAGGTGAGTTAGTTGCCACAGAGTTCCCAGCCTCCGACCCGCTCTTGTAGTTGTAGCTGTAGCTGTAATAGTAATAGGCAACCGTCCGTCTCGGAAGACGATGGGCTACGCCCGGGGTGTACGTCACTTCTGTATTAAACATCGTTTGTTGTGGCTGCAGAGGACGACACGTGAGTGACAATCCCTTGCACAGCTGGTACAGATGAATATCATTGGTCCGAAGTCGACTGACAATTTTTCCTTCCTCTGAGCTCTCTTTCCCCCCAACTGGTCATTTCTTTTGTCCTCTGCTTTTCCCATGGTCTTCCTGAATGCCTTTCTCCAGGAATTCCAGTCAGCAGGAAGGAATTCCCATGCATCGACTACACTCCCAGTCTGCTGGATATCTCGCTTGCAGATGTCCTTGTATCACAGACGTGGGTGACCTGTTGGTCTCATGCTGATAGCAAGCTCACCAAAGAGCGTGTCTTTGGCAAAGTGACCGTCATCCATTCAGCACACATGACCCAGTCAACAGAGTCACCGCTGACTCAAGAGGACAAACATGCTGCAGATCCCTGCACGCTGGTGTACTACCGCATTCGGCACTCTGTCCTGCCAGGAGATGCCCAATATCCATCTGAGACAGCGGAGGTGGAAGCTGTTCAACTGCTTTTCTTTGCTTGCATAAGTTGTTGATGCTTCTCTACTATGAAGGAGGGTGCTGAGAACACAAGCCTGGTACATGTGGAGCTTTGTATTTTTGGTCAGTTTGCTGTTGGTTCACATTGGTCTTCTCACCTTTGACATGACAGCTGCAGCATTGACAATCCTGGTGCTGATTTCAGTATCAAGGGACAGATTGCTGGTGATTGTTGATCCTCCAAAGTGAGGTTGTCGATGTTGATGGAAGGTGGAGTCTCTACGTCCTGGCCCAAAACTTTGATCTTCTTGATGCTGATCGTCAGTCCAAACTCCTTTCAGGCCAGGGAGAACCGATATACAAACTGCTGCAAGTGAATTTCATTATGGGATGTCAGCACAGCGTCATCAGCAAACAGCAACTCACAGACTAGGAACTGACTCATTTTGGTCTTGGCGCGCAGTCTTGCCAAGATGAACAGCTTGTCATCAGCTCTGGTATGCAGGTGGACACCCCCATCTGAGTCACTGAAAGTGTACAATAGCAGCATGGAGAAGAGTATGCTAATTGTAAAGGATGTGAGCTGTGAGGAGGTTATAAGGAGGCTTCCAGGGGACTTGGATAGGATAAGTGAATAAAATGACAGATGGAATATAACATGAAGAAGTGTGAAGTTATCCACTTTGGTAGAATAAACAGAAAGACAGAGTATTTCTTAAATGGTGAGAGTTTGGGAAGTGTTGATGTCCAAAAGGACCTGGGTGTCCTTGTTCATGAGACACTAAAAGCTCGCATGCAGGTGCAGCAATCAATTAGGAAGGCAAATGGTATGTTGGCCTTAACACGAGGGGTCATGAGTACAGGAATAAAGATGTCTTGCTGCAATTGTATAGAGCCTTGGTGAGACCGCGCTGGAGTATTGTGTCCAGTTTTGGCTTCCTTATCTAAGGAAGGATATACATGCCACAGAGGGAGTGCAATGGAGGGTCACCAGACTAATCCCTGGGATGAGGAAAGTGGGCTTGCATTCCTTAAAGTTTCATTTAAAAGGCCATTTAAAACTGAGATAGGGTGGAAGTTCTTCACTCAGAGGGTGGTGAATCTTTGGAATTCTCTACCACAGGGGTCTGTGGCAGCTCAGTCTTTGAGCATGTTCAAGACAGAAATTGATAGAAACCTTGATACTCATGACATCAATGGATATGGGGATAGCATGGGAAAGGGGCGTTGAGGCAGATGATCAGCCATGATCTAATTGAATGGCAGAGCAGGCTCGACGGGCTAAATGGCCTCCTCCTATGTTCCTCTGTTTCTAAGAGAGTTGTCACCAGGACACAGCCCTGCTTTACCCCACTGCTGGTCATGAAAGCATCTGATGTTGCTCCATGGTAACTGATGGAACTGTGCATGTTCTCGTGGAAAGAAGAGATGATGCCCAAGAGTTCAGGAGGGCAGCCTATGTTCCATCGCAGCTTGAAGAGTCCGTCTCTGCTGACAAGATCAAAGGCCTTGGTGATGTCTATAAAGACAATGTAGAGTGGTCTGTACTGTTCACAGTACTTCTCCTGTAACTACCGAAGTGAGACAATCATGTCGACTGTCGATCTACCAGCTCTGAAGCTGCACTGAGACTCAGCATAGATGTGTGATGCCAGGGTCTGCAATCTGGTCAGAGCAATGTGAGCAAAGACCTTCCCCACAATACTTAGCAAGGAGATGCCTCGGTAATTGCTGCAGTCACTGTGATTCCTATATTTTTGTACAAGGTGACAATGTTTGCATCACGCATGTTTTCAGGCGCAGATCTCTCCTTCCAACAGAGACACAGAAGTTCATGGAGATGCTACAACTGTGCCGCTTTTCCACTTTTGATGATTCCAGGTGGAATACCATCATTTCCCGGGGCTTTATCACTGGCAAGACGGTCAATGGCATTGTTGAGCTCTATTATAGTGGACTCACTGTCCAACTCCTCCATGACAGGGAAGTCTGGAATGGCACTGAGAGCTACTTCAATGACAATGTTCTCCGTTATGCAGAGTTCAAGGTAATGCTCCACTCACCTTTCCATCTGCTTGTTAGGTTCAGTGATGATTCTCCCTGTCTTTGTCTTCAAAGGTGCTGATTTAGTTACTGCTGGGCCGGTTGCTTCCATAATTTTTTTTTATTCATTCATGTGATGTGGTCATCACTGGCTAAGCCAGCATTTATTGCCCATCCCTCATTTCCCATGAGAATGTGGTGGTGAGCTGCCTTCTTGAACCGCTGCAGTCTATGTGAGGTAGGTACACCCACAGTGCTGTTTGGAAGGGAGTTGCAGGATTTTGACCCAGCGACAGTGAAGGAAAGGCGATAGAGTTCCAAGTCACGAGAGTGTGTGGCTTGGAGGGGAACTTGCAGGTGATGGTGTTCCCATGAATTTGCTGCCCTTGTCCTTCTAGTTGGCAGAGGTTGCGGGTATGGAAGGTGCTGTCTAAGGAACCTTGGTGTGTTGAATTCCTTCATATGTCCCTCTAGCATCCCCCAGATTCAGCGGCAGATTGAATACTGTTGCAGTGTTTGAACCAGTATTGATTGGTGCAGTGCCGAGCAGTCTGCAGAGACTTGTTTCTGGTAGTTCTGAGAGTGTCTAGAGTTTGTTTGCTGGGGACTGGTTTGTAGTTCATGAGGGCTCTCTTCTTAGTTACAGTAACTGACTCCATTTCAGTCCAATAAGCCTCAAACCAGTCAGCATTCCTCCCATCTCTTTTCCCGTGCAGAGTTATAGATGGTGGCGTGCAGATGATTCCACTTTGACACCGCACTGACGCCTTGGGTGTTTTCTGAAAGAGCCTGATCAATGATGTTGAGGAACTCCTGGGTCCTTTCTGGATCAGTGGTTCGGCAAGTGTTGATCCATGAAGGACCTTTCTTCCTGGATGGGTGTAGCTTCCTTGGCTGAAGCCTGACCTTGCTACGCACCAGGGTGTGGTCAGTGTCACAGACAGCGCTGTGATAGCTGTGAGTGATGAGGACACTGCTGAGGGTGGTACATCAGGTGATGTTAAGTTCTAGCTGGTGCCAGTGGCGTGATCTTGAATGGCTCCAGGACACCTTGTGGCACAGCTTGAACTGGAAGTAGCTGTTTGTAACACAGAGTCCATGGTGACAGCATAGATCCAGCAACCTCTGTCCATTTTTGATCATCTTGCCAATCCCCTGGTGCCCTATGCTCGTTGGCCAAGCTATAGTCAGTACCCACACTTGCGTTGATATCTCCTAGAAGATACAATCCCTCAGTGCTGGGAATTCTACTGATGGCAGCGTCAAGTGTCTCAAAGAATTGATCATTGACATCTGGGGTGGAGGTGAGTGTCGGGACATAGATGCACATGAGATTAACTGGGCCCGCGCTTGTTGACAAGTGAAGAGTATGAAGTCTCTCTGAGCCTACTGTGGGTGGTTCACTCATCACATGTAGCGTGTTTTTTACTGTGAAACCCATGAGTTGCCTCTTGGGCTTTCCCCTGCCAGAAGAAGGTGCAGTGTTTCTCTTTGAGGGATCCACTTTGAACGAGTCTACTTTCTTGCAGCACAGCAATGTCCACATTGAGCCTTGTGAGTTCCTTGTCGATCACAGCTGTCTTGTGTGTGTCATCAACCTGCAGAAGGTTGTCAGTAAGGCCAGGACACATGGTCCTCACATTCCAGCTTGTGATGCGAAGGACTGGTGGCTTCTTTGTTAAGTTTGTCTTGCCTGGTGCATAGATTATCGAACTGCCCGTTGAGAGATGACTCTCTAAGCTCCAAGCACCCATTAAAGCAAGTAGGTCGTGGCAGGACAGCAGTTAACTGAGTGGGTGGTAGCTATCCAATGAGACATGATGATCTCTCCCTCTGTCAGAAGTAACCCCTGGTGCTCATACTCTACACCAATTGAGTGAGAGCTTACAATCAGCAACTGTTTATTCCCGTGTTGTGCTAATGTTAAACCACAAAGCTGGAGTATCCTCTCCAGGGCACAGGCCTGGGCAAATAGTATGGAGACACTGAGCATCAGGACACCCTCTCAGCATTGCGAGTATTGTCCAAAGGAAAGGAAAAAAACAGTACTGTTTGGTATTGCTCTGCTGTAGGAGTTGCTGGAAAACTACCTGATAAGTAACAGGTAACTGCCTAAGGGACTCCAATCCAGATTTACTGTCCAGGTTTACTCCCTCAGCCTTCTTCTCTCTCAAGCCATCCACAGGGAAGTGAGATTTTTTGCCCATAGCTGGGGCTCTGTTTCTTGGCATCAGGATGGAACCACACGCCAGTGGGCCTGCATGACATGCACAAGGATATCACACATTGCCCCATCCCTGTGACAGCTCAGAGAGATACCCTGATGATAATGCACCCCACAGGAACATCACAAATAGCCCCCTCCCGAGGACAGCTCAGGGTCAGACACTGCACACACTGCAACAACAGTGACATTACTGGATTAGTCCCTCCATTCTGAAAAACAAGCATTCACCCTACTTTATGCTTTCTGTCCCTCAGCCAATTTTGTATCGACGCTGCCACTGCCTCTTTAATCCCATCTGCTCGAATTTTGTTAACAAGTCTATTTTATGGTACTTTTTCAAACACAATTTTGAAGTCCAGACACACACCATCAACCTCACCACCATGGTCAACTCTCTGTGAAACTTCATCAAAGAAATTAATTAATTATTTCAGACACAATCTTCTGTTAACCAATCTGTCCTGGCTGTCATTTATTAGCCCATGTTCTACCAAGTGACAGTTAATTTTCTCCTGGATATTTGTCTCTAAATGTTTCCCCACCACCGACATTAGACTAACTGGTCTTTAGTTCCTGGGTTTATCTCTCTTTTTAAACAGGGCTGTAAAATTAGCAATCCTTGCAGACTTATCTTTCAGTTCTGGAAAGTCTATTGTGGACAATCTCTTTGGGCATGACTTTAACCAATTAAAGCAACAGAATACTTGATTAGTAAGTCCAGAACTTTTATTGAGAGTAAAATAGTGCTTAATAATTGAAAGCAAAATTATCTTTAACAAACTTGGACAATATAACTTTACTGCTCCAGCAGGTGTGTGGACTGGTCGAGCTTGGTCTCAGAGTGTCACGGTCCTCTTTGTCCAGTCTAGATCCCTCATCAGGTGGAGAACTTGGTTGATGATCTGAGCCTTTACCCCTGAGATCTTCTAGTGTTCCTGCGCACTGAAACCTTACAAAATCCCTACTTTTAACCCCTGGATTGCCATCACACCACCTTGCAAAATAATATTTGGTCCGAGCTGTTGCTAGGTACATTTAATAAGTTCTTAATGATGTCTTCCACTAACAGTCACCTGTCCTCAGAATCTCAGACATGAGTACAATGGAGTGGTTTCACACTGTCTCCCAATCTGATCTGAAACAAGTTTCCTATTCATTAAATCGAGACTCTTGACGGTCACGATGTACCAGACCATGGGTTTTATCAGGGGTCTGAGAAAGGTCCATTGTTTGAATACGTTTCGCTGAAACTGCCCTTTCCCACAAAGACACAGAAACTCACAGTAATTAGATTGAACTAACTTTAAATGAAAACCCATTCTCTCTAAAATGTTTATTGATTCATTATTTATAACTCAATCAAGGTTCATTACCTTTACAAACATCTGTTTCATGATGGGTAGCTACTCATTAATTATGCAGGATACAAACGTTAGTACTGAACACAAAATGGCTCCTTTGGTCATGTGTTTATTGTAAAATGGCTTCCTTGACCTTATTAGTTCTTACAACAGATACATTATAAAAATGGTCAAGCTAAACTGAGATCGAACTACCTAAGCTTACCTGCATCCTCCAGTCCTCTGGCATCATTCCCATATTCAAGGAGGATTGAAAGAATGTGGTTCGAGTCTCTGCTATTTCCACCCTTACTTCCCTCAGCAACCCAGGATGCAGCCCATCCACACCGGGTGACTTTTCTACTGTAAGCACTGCTAACCTTGTAATTATCTCCTCTTTATCTATTTTCATCCCGTCCAATTTCTCCACAACCTCCTCCTTTACTGTGACATTTGCACAATCTGCTTGTTTTGTGATGACAGATGAAATGTACTTAATTAGTACCTCAGCCACACCCTCTGCCTCCACAGGATCTACTAATTGACCCACCCTTTCTTTGACTGTCCATATGTTGGTAAAAGACTTCAGTGTTCCCAGTTATGTGACCTGCTAATCTTTTCTCATACATTCTCTTGCTGATCTCATTTCCTTTTTCAGCTCTCCTCTGTACTTTCTGTATTCTGCTTGTTTCTCCTGCATATGAATCCTCACATGATTTCTCAGTGAATGGTTTATGAACTATTTTGTTGAAGGATTGAGTTTTGTAAATTTCTCCCGAGCTCCCCTCATGGTCAGGCAGAAAGTTTAACTGCTGTGTTTTCAGACAGCAACAGCTTCATTTGAAAAGCCATTGGGACAGGATTCCGGGTTTTAATCCAGTCACAAATCTGGTTCTGATGTCTTGTGGCTCCAGCTGTCACATGACCTGTCAGAGGATGACCTCATAATTGACCAAGTCATGGAGCTGTGGGTTGATGTTTAAATTGTTTCAAAATAATTTTCAAGAAGGACAATCAAAATGAATCGATATATAAAAGGTAGATTTTGTGAATTTGTGCTCCCAGTGGAAATTCCTGCAGAGTCTGCTGGTTTTCATATCCCCAATTCCCCACAGGAAGCTCTGTGCTCGGAGTCTGTATTCCTTACATCAACATTATACAGAATAATTTCATGGGAGACCCCAGTGTGAATTGTAGACAGGTGGGTCAGTTTTAACTTTCAAAGAAACACAGGAGCAAAATACTGCAGATACTGGAAATCTGAAATAAAAACAGAAAATGCTGGAAATACTCAGCAGGTCTGGCAGCATCTGTGGAGAGAGAAACAGAGTTAACGTTTCAGATCTGTGATCTTTCATCAGAACTGGGCTGAAATTGTCTGAGGGACTGCGATTGTGGAATCAATTTCAGGGTCAAAGACATTGTACTCTGTAAGGATGGGAAAATGGTGATTATTAAGTATGGTGCAAAAATATAGATGCTTTTACATTATTTGAATCAACATTGATTTAAACTTTGTGCTCATGAATCCTATCTTTTGATCAAAATGACACTGATAACAATGGAAAAAGCAACACATGCATTTCACGACCACAGGACTTTGTAAAGCCTTTTACAGCCAATGAAGGGTTTTCCAAGTGTTGTCACTGTACAGTACAATACAATACCCGACAATAAGGATATTTCACATTCGAGTCACACAAGTGCCAGGCAATGACCATCTCAAACAAGAGAGAATCTAACCATCTCCCCTTGACGTTCAACAGCATTACGTTTGCTGAATCTCCCACTATCAACATCCTGGGGGTTACCATTGACCAGAAACTGAACTGCAGTAGCCATATAAATATCATGGCTACAAGAGCAGGTCAGAGACTAGGAATCCTGCGGCGAGTAACTCACCTCCTGACTCCCCAAAGCCTGTCCACTATCTACAAGGCACAAGTCAGGAGTGTGATGGAATACTCTCCACTTGCCTGGATAGGTGCAGCTCCAACAACACTTCAGAAGCTCAACGCCATCTGGGACAAAGCAGCCCACTTGATTGGCACCTCATTCACAATGTTCACTCTCTCCATCACCAATGCACTGTGGTAGCAGTGTGCACCATCCACAAGATGCACTGCAGCAAGGCAGCAAGCCTCCTTCGACAGCACCTTCCAAACCCGTGACTTCTACTACCTAGAAGGACAAGGGCAGCAGATGCATGGGAACACCACCACCTGCAAGTTCCCCTCTAAGCCATACAACATCCTGAATTGGAACGATATCACTGTTCTCTTCCTTTTGATGGGTCAAAATCCTGGAACTCCCTTCCGAGCAGCATCACATCGACTGCAGTGGTTCAAGAAGGCAGCTCACCACCACTTTCTCCAGGGAATTAGGGATGGGCAATAAATAAAAATAAAATCAATAAAAAAGACAATAATTCCCAAAAGTAGAAACTACATATGAAAATGAAAATAAAATAAAGCACAGTCAGCATGGATTTCACAAAGAAAGACTTGATTAACCTTATCTTTGAAGAATCAACAGCAAGAGTAATACAGCAGATGTAGAAGAGTTTAAGTTAATAAAGCCTCATCCTTTTTTGTGTTTAAACCAACAAATTGTGGGTGAACAGACAAGCACACTAACTGACAGAGCTGCATGTTGTGCTTTCTAAATTACCCTAAAGCAGGGTGTTAATGAGTTAAATCTTCAAGTTGCTGCAACCAGAATAGCCATTGTCCACGATCAGTTTTACTGTTGCAAACATAGGGTGGAACATTCATTGTGAATCTATAGAAACAGTCTGGTCCTGCACACTGCAGACACATCCACGTCATCACCAACCAACTCGCCTATAATTGATGCAGTTATTTGACTTTTCCCCATTAGCTCCATGGAATTAATTTTAAAAGATTTTAATTCTAAGAAGTTTTGTTAATATTCAGCCCTTGAGAAGAAACCATTCCCTGGCCACAGTGGAGAAAGCATTGAATATAAAACAGGAGACGACCAGGTAACACAGTGAAAGCTTATCAGCTAATCTATAATTGCTTAGTATTCTTACTTTTGCTCTTGCTATTCGGTTTTTCATCCTTTTCAGCTCCTGACTGTGGATATTATTGTGATTAAATGTGAAAAGATGCACTGTGTCTCAGCCCCGGTATATTGACTCTTTCTCTGTCCAGTGCTGTATACACTCAGAGACTGACAGTGTCTCTCCCTCCCTCAACTTTCCAGCCCTGACGGTGCAGAAAGCGCTGCTCAAAGTTACACATTCTGACTGTTTGCAGTTGATTAGTGAGAGATAATTAACGTATCCTTGTGCAGCGCTGCCTCGGTTAATAACAGCAGATCGAAGTCACATTTCAGATACAGAAACAGACGCATCAATTATTCACTCTTTCCCAGAGTGAGTGAGGCCGGGACAAGCAGCAACATTCCAGCCCCACACTCTGCAATTCCCCAGCACCAGCGGAAAGCAGTGAATACAGATTCAATCAGTGGGTTAATGTCCATTACAGGGATGCAAGATTCCACGGTCCAGGACAAACATCCCCATACACCGAGAACAAGCTCAGGAAAACCCGGGGGAGTTAATATCCCAGTCACTGAGCATTCCAGTAACATTGAACAAGTTACTGAACTGAGTGAACTTTCAAAGTACAGAAGTGATGACGAGGTCAAAAAGGTCTGAACAGTTGAGGTGACTGAGCGGTTTCAGCTTCTCTGTTCAGGTTGCAGCTTTAACTGGAGGCATGTGTTTAAATCCCACTTCTGACAACTTGATTTTCAGTTACTGTACAGAGCTTCCTTGAAGGTTTGAGGTGGAGTAAATACTGAAGAACTGTTTCTAACTGCTGAACGGTCCATAACGAAAGTTACAGATTTAAGGTGACTCACAAAAACAGAAGGAACTTGAGGAAAAATTCCTTTCTGCAATGTGTGGTTAGGATTTCAGTTATGTGGATAGATTGGAGAAGCTGGGGTTGTTCTCCTTAGAAAGGAGATTTGATAGAGGTGTTCACAATCATGAGGGGTCGTGACAGACCAGATAGAGAGAAACTGTTGGTAGAAGGATTGAGACTCAGGTAAAATCTGTGGCTCAGTTGGTCACACACACCTCTAAATCACAAGCTTCTGGGTTCAGATTTCACAGCTGACACTCCAGTGCAGCACTGAGGGTGTTGAAGGTGCTGCCTTTCAGGTGTGATGTTAAACCAAGACTTGGTCTGCATGTTTGGGTGAATGTAAAAGATCCCATGCTGCATTTTCAAACAAGTGAAGAGCAAAAGTTGCAGGTTCCAGGATTTAGATGTTTCAGTAAGAACAGAGAAGATGGTAAAAGGGGGGGGGGGTGTGGCATTGTTAATCAAGGAGAGTATTACAGCGACAGAAAGGACGTTTGAGGACTCGTCTACTGAGGTAGTATGGGCCGAGGTTAGAAACAGGAGAGGTGAGGTCACACTGTTGGGAGTCTTTTATAGACCTCCAAATAGTTCCAGAGATGCAGAGGAAAGGATAGCGAAGATGATTCTCGACAGGGGCGAGAGTAACAGGGTAGTTGTTATGGGGGACTTTAACTTTCCAAATATCGACTGGAAATACTATAGTTCGAGTACTTTAGATGGGTCACTTTTTGTCCAGTGTGTGCAGGAGGGTTTTCAGACACAGTATGTAGACAGGCCAACCAGGGGCAATGCCACATTGGATTTGGTACTGGGTAATGAACCCGGCTCGGTGTTAGATTTAGATGTAGTTGAGCACTTTGGTGATAGTGATCACAATTCGATTAGGTTTACCTTAGCGATGGGCAGGGACAGGTATATACCGCAGGGTAAAAATTATAGCTGGGGGAAAGGAAATTATGATGCGATTAGGCAAGATTTAGGATGCGTAGGATGGGGAAGGAAACTGCAGGGGATGGGAACAATCGAAATGTGGAGCTTATTCAAGGAGCAGCTACTGCGTGTCCTTGATAAGTATGTACCTGTCAGGCAGGGAGGAAGTTGTCGAGCAAGGGAGCCGTGGTTTACGAAAGAAGTTGAAGCGCTTGTCAAGAGAAAGAAGAAGGCTTATGTTCGGATGAGACGTGACGGCTCAGTTAGGGCGCTTGAGAGTTACAGCTAGCCAGGAAGGATCTAAAGGGAGAGCTAAGAAGAGCAAGGAGAGGACACGAGAAGTCATTGGCGGATAGGATCAGGGAAAACCCTAAGGCTTTCTATAGGTATATCAGGAATAAAAGAATGACTAGAGTTAGATTAGGGCCAATCAAGGATAGTAGTGAGAAGTTGTGTGTGGAATCAGAGGAGGTCGGGGAAGTGTTAAATGAATATTTTGCGTCAGTATTTACAGTGGAGAAAGAAAATGTTGTCGAGGAAAATACTGAGATTCAAGCTACTAGGCAAGATGGGATCGAGGTTCACAAGGAGGAGGTGTTAGCAATTTTGGAAAGTGTGAAAATAGATAAGTCCCCTGGGCCAGATGTGATTTATCCTAGGATTCTCTGGGAAGCTAGCAAGGAGATTGCAGAGCCTTTGTCCTTGATCTTTATGTCGTCATTGTCGACAGGAATAGTGCCGGAAGACTGGAGGATAGCAAATGTTGTCCCCTTGTTCAAGAAGGGGAGTAGAGACAGCCCTGGTAATTATAGACCTGTGAGCCTTCCTTTGGTTGTGGGTAAAATGTTGGAAAAGGTTATAAGAGACAGGATTTATAATCATCTTGAAAAGAATAAGTTCATTATCGATAGTCAGCACGGATTTGTGACGGGTAGGTCGTGCCTCACAAACCTTATTGAGTTTTTCGAGAAGGTGACCAAACAGGTGGATGAGGGTAAAGCAGTGGATGTGGTGTATATGGATTTCAGTCAGGCGTTTGATAAGGTTCCCCATGGTAGGCTATTGCAGAAAATACGGAAGTATGGAGTTGAAGGTGATTTAGAGCTTTGGATCAGAAATTGGCTAGCTGAAAGAAGACAGAGGGTGGTGGTTGAAGGCAAATGTTCATCCTGGAGTTTAGTTGCTAGTGGTGTACCGCAAGGATCTGTTTTGGGGCCACTGCTGTTTGTCATTTTTATAAATGACCTGGATGAGGGTGTAGAAGGGTGGGTTAGTAATTTTGCGGATGACACTAAGGTCGGTGGAGTTGTGGATAGTGCCGAAGGATGTTGTAGGGTTCAGAGGGATATAGATAGGCTGCAGAGCAGGGCAGAGAGATGGCAAATGGAGTTTAATGCGAAAAAGTGCGAGGTGATTCACTTTGGAAGGAGTAACAGGAATGCAGAGTACTGGGCTAATGGGAAGATTCTTGGTAGTGTAGATGAACAGAGAGATCTTGGTGTCCAGGTGCATAAATCCCTGAAGGTTGCTACCCAGGTTAATAGGGCTGTTAAGAAGGCATATGGTGTGTTAGCTGTTATTTGTAGGGGATCGAGTTTCGGAGCCACGAGGTCATGCTGCAGCTGTACAAAACTCTGGTGAGACCGCACCTGGAGTATTGCGTGCATTTCTGGTCACCGCATTATAGGAAGGATGTGGAAGCTATGGAAAGGGTGCAGAGGAGATTTACTAGGATGTTGCCTGGTATGGAGGGAAGGTCTTACGAGGAAATGCTGAGGGACTTGAGGTTGTTTTCGTTGGAGAGAAGGAGGAGGAGAGGTGACTTAATAGAGACATATAAGATAATCAGAGGGTTAGATAGGGTGGATAGTGAGAGTCTTTTGCCTCGGATGGTGATGGCAAACACGAGGGGACATAGCTTTAAGTTGAGAGGTGATAGATATAGGACAGATGTCAGAGGTAGTTTCTTTACTCAGAGAGTAGTAGGGGCGTGGAACGCCCTGCCTGCAACAGTAGTAGACACGCCAACTTTAAGGGCATTTAAGTGGTCATTGGATGGACATATGGATGAAAATAGAATAGTGTAGGTCAGATGGTTTCACAGGTCGGCGCAACATCGAGGGCCGAAGGGCCTGTACTGTGCTGTAATGTTCTAATTCTAATTCTAATTCTAATTCTAATTATCCCTGGTGTTATGATCAATATTTTCCCCTCAATCAGATCAGTTGGTCATTATCACATTGCTGTTTGTGGGTATTAGCTGCTGCATTTCTGACATTACAACAGTGATTACACTTCAAAAGTATTTTATTGTTTACAAAGTGCTTTGATATGTCCAGTGGTCTTGAAAGGTGTTATATAAATGCAAGTCTTTTCTTTCTTTATCACAACACATTGCTATGTAAAAAAAGGTTCTTCATGTCACCTCTGGTTCTTCGTCCAATCACCTGATATCTGTGTCCTCTGCTTACTGACCCTTTTACCACTGGAAACAGTTTCGCCTTATTTAAAATGATTTTGAACAAATGTGTCAAATCTCTTCTGACCTTTCTCTGCTGCAAGGAGAACAACCCCAGCTTCTCCAATCTCTCCACATAACTGAAATCCCTCACCCTGCTACCATTGTGGTAAATCTCTTTTTTATTCTTTCATGGGATGTGGGCATTGCTGGCAAAGCCAGCATTTATTGCCCATCCCTAATTTCCATTGGGAAGGTGGTGGTGAGCCGCCTTTTTGAGCCATTGCAATACGTGCTGTTAGGAAGGGAGTTCCAGGATGTTGATCCAGTGACAGTGAAGGAATCATGATATAGTTCCAAGACAGGATGGTGTGTAGCTTGGAGGGGAACTTGCAGATGGTAGTGTTGCCATTCACCCAATGTCCTTCCAGGTGGTCGAGGTAGTGGTGGATGGAGTGCTGATCAAGTGAGCTGCTTTGTCCTGGATTGTGTTGAGCTTCTTTGGTGTTGTTGGAGCTGCACTCATCCAGGCAAGTGAGGAGCCTTTCATCACACTCCTGACTTGTGTCTTGGAGATGGTGGACAGGAGGTAAGTGATTCACAGTAGAATTCCCAGCCTCTGACCTGCTCTTGAAGCTATGGTATTTATATGGCTGTTCCAATTCAGTTTCTGTTCATTGGCAAACCCCAGGATGTTGATAGTGAGGGATTCAGCAATGATAATGCCATTGAATGTCAAGGGCAGATAGTTAGATTCTCTCTTGTTGGAGATGATAATTTTGGGAATTGATAGGAAGCTGCTTCATGGTTGGTGGAACAAACGCCCGCCATTGGGGTGGAGCCAACAGCTGCATCCGTCCAATAACAGACAGAGTGGAAGTACTGTATCAGGCCTTGTTAGCTCAGTTGGTGGAGCATGAGACTTTTAATCCCAGGGTCTTCGATTTGAGACCCATGTTGTGTGGTTGTTCTTCCCTTTTTCAGACTTCGTCAGCAGAGAGTTCAAGGAGTGTGTCTGGTCCATTTCCCACACATCTGCCCTCCCCTCTTCCCATCCCTCCCTGAAACGCCACAGGTTTCCCCTTGTCCTTACTTTCCACCCCACCTGCCTCCACATCCAAAGGATTATCCTCCGCCATTTCCACCACCTCCAGCGTGATGCCACCACCAAATGCATCTTCCCCTCCCCTGTCAGCATTCTGAAAGGATCGTTCCCTCCGCAACACTCTGGTCCACTCCTCCATTAACCCCAATACCTCGTCCCCTTCCCACGGCACCTTCCCATTCAATCGCAGGAAGTGCAATAGCTTCCCTTTTACCTCCTCTCTCCTCACTATCCAAGGCCCCAAACACCCCTTTCAGGTGAAGCAGCGATTTACTTGTACTTCTTTCAATTTAGTGTACTGTATTTTCTGTTCACAATGCGGTCTTCTCTAAATTGGGGAGACCAAACGCAGATTAGCTGACCGCTTTGTAGAACACCTCCACTCAGTCCGAAAGCATGACCCTGAGCTTCTGGTTGCTTGCCATTTCAACACTTCCCCCTGCTCTCATGTCAACATTTCTGTCTTTGGCCTGCTCCAGTGTACCAGTGAACATCAACGCAAGCTCGAGGAACAGCACCTGATCTTTAGATTCGTCACTCTACAGCTTTGTGGATTGAACATTGTGTTCAATAACTTCAGAACATGACTGGTGTCAGGAAAACCCCCCCACCCCACCTGCCAAGACTGAGGCACACATGATTTTTGCCACATGAACATTAAAACTCAAAATTGCAAGCGCCTGACTGGAAAGAAATTTGCATAGTAACAAACAGTATTGAAACAAAGGGACGCAGTCTTTTGCTTCCCCAATACACAGCAGAAGTGGTCATACCAGTTTTAGTCACATGACTAGTTGGCTGTTGGTTTTTTGAACTTGCCACAGATTTGAACTCAGAACACCATGTGCTCCCGGATGGGGCAGACCCTCTCCAGTCCTGCCTGCCTCCATCTCTTTCCCACAGAACTGAACCTTGTGAAAACATGTGAATCTCAAAGAGAGAAAAGTCTCCAACATGTACAAGGTTTAAGTAGAATACTGGGCCCTACGAAATGCAAGAATTACCTACAAAAGTTCTCTTCCGTGAGCTCGAAGCACAGTAACAAGATATTGCCTCAAACTGTTCCACTTTATCTTTTATTTTTTCTGTCCCTAGCTGCATCTGTATATCATGTGTGCATGCTAGCATTGGTACATCGTATGCTTGTAGGCCTGAACCATATTAAAGTTTAAGCAAGTTTAATAAGTTTCACTTTTCTTCTTTAAACCAAAGAAAGCCTGTTTGTGTTCATTTCTTTGCATTATAATTGGAAAGCTGTGAACAAGGATTCACAAAAGGGGGAGCACAAAACACAGTGTGTTTAAAACCATGTGCCTGTTTTTCATGCAGTCAGAGCTGCTCATTATTCTGCTATTAACACTCTCTCTGGACAAATGCTTTGTCTTTGACCACAAGCATTAACGGACTCTTTGCCTTTGTCCCAGGACAACTTTGTTATTTAATCTTTCCTGCCCTCTGCCCTATCAAACACCTTCCCCTTTGTTCTCTCCCACAGGCCCCTCTCCTTCACTTGTTTAAAACCCAATTCTTTTCTAACCTTTGCCAGTTCTGATGAAAGGTCACAGACTTGAAACTTTAACTCTGTTTCTCTCTCCACAGATGCTGCCAGACCTGCTGAGTATTTCCAGCACCTTTGTTTTTATTTCAGATTTCCAGCATATGCAGTATTTTGCTTTTACTATATCAGAAAGTCTCTCCTTGATTCAGGACTCTTACATCTCTCCAGCGTCTCGCTGCTAAAGATTGAACTTTATCTCATTTCACTCTCAGCTCTGGGTCAGTGTGGATCAGTGGGATTTCTGGCTGTCTCCTGCTTCACATTCCATCAGTGCTGAGAAAACAATGGGAAATATTACTCATGTTGTGTTCTGTAAATTTTGACAAACACTTGAATGTAAATATTGTCTTCCAAAGCAATGAGCGAAGGCTGGTTTTCGTGTGTGGCTGAAATAGATCAGCTGGATTTGCATTGCACTAAAAATCGCAGTTCTTGGTTCAATCCCAGGTTTTGGCACTTTCAACCTCTCCTGTGTCTTTTTCTTTGGCTCCAATTGTCAAGCTGCATGATTTACTCTGAAATTAGCACCAGAGAATCAAGGCACCAGCGAGCATGAGGAGCTGAAATTAGCACAGATCGAAACCACTTAATACTTCTGACTGAAGATGGTTGCAAATGCTTCAGTTTTGCCTTTTGCACTGACGTGCTCGGCTCCACCATCATTGAGGATGTGGGTGTTTTTGGAGCCTCATCATCTGGTTAGTTATTAAATTATCCACCACCATTCACGACTGGTTGTGGCAGGACTGTGGAGCTGTGATCTGATCCTGAGGGAGATATCCGTGCGTGGAGTGGCAGGATGTATGGAGAGTGATCCTGAAGAGGATGTCCGAGCCTGGAGTGGAAGCTTTCTGTGGAGGTGCAGGAGTAGGCCATTCAGCCCCAGTGTTTTATAAAGGTTTATTTGCTTTTACTCTATGCCTCTATGAATAAAGCCAAGTGTCCTGTTTGCTTTTAGCAACATTTTCAAACCTTCGAAGATTGGTGCACAGTGTCTCATTCTTCCTCCCAAACTTTATCACTTTACACTTCTCTGTGGAAAATTTTATCTGCCATGTGAAAGCCCATTTTGACAGTTTTTTTTATCTTCTCCTGAAGTGTGTTACTGTCACTGGCATAAGACAAAATTCCCCAGCATTCTCTGATGCTATCTCCATGGAAAGAGCAATCTTACACGCCAGCTGAAATGTAGGATTTTGCGTGTGTAGTATCTTTTCTCATCCACCAATATAAGCACAAATTTGTCTCATAATGTACGGTGTAAGAATGTGCCAAAGTTGCAATGTTGTGATAAATTCTTCAGTTCCACAATGTACTCACCAACTATTTCACTACTTTTCTGCTTTCTGGTTCCAAATTTCTAGCTTGCCGTGATCTCTAGTGGCTTCGGGTTAAAATGTTCCTCCAACTTGGTGATGATTGTTTTGAATTCACATCTTTTGCCTTGATGGGAGCAGGAAGATTTGTTAGCATGTCATACACTTCCAGGATAATTTACATTCGCAAAATTACTTTCTTGCCCTCAAGAATTGCCTTATTCTGAGTCTTGACCTCTTCACTTTCACCTTCAAGTTCCAAAATGTTATTAGCTCTGAAAAACATGTCCATTCTTTCAATATATGAACTGAATGGTTCTCGAGCCCTCTCAGAAGTTCCGGGCCTTCTGATGTATCCCTTGGGTGCAACCATATTGTCCCAAATAATCATTTTGAATCTGATGCACACTAAGACACTGCGGTAAAGGCCTGCTCATTTATGAAATTGAAACCCGACCCGGTCCGACCTGACCACATCCAACCTGAACCTGACCCGGGCCCGAGTCCTTTGATTTTTTTCCCGCACCCGACCCGACCCGACCCGACTACCATAATAAAGTTAATTATATCAAACATACCTTGTCCAAATGTTGTGATCCTCCATTCCGAAAGCTGGCTATTCCTGCGGAATCATGCAGAAGTTTCCTCCCTGAACAAGGCAGCACTGTGTCGGCCTCCAGCCCGACCCGTCACGAACCCGAATGCCGGACACGGAAGAGAGACCCGACCCGAACCCGACACATGTCATCGGGTCTGGTCGGAGTCGGGTCGGGTAGCCATGCTTTACCCTAGGGCATCTCATTCAACTGAGTAGACAGTCTGTAGCACAGGCTTCACACAATCCACCCAAAATCTCCACCATCTGAGCAGGTAGGTCACCAGGAGCTGGCTGTTCTTGTTCACTGCAGTCCCTGCTGCTGTTTGCTGCCTATATTTACAGACTTTTATCTCATCCTCATCACCATTTTCTCCAATATATTCAGGGGGCATCAGCAGAGAAAATGGACATCAAATGCGACAAGTGCAAGGAAATGTTTATTTACAATATTACATCATAAACATAATATACAAAAACATTACACGTGTGAAACACGTCCCGATCAAGATGTGTCTGAATAAATGGATCCCCTCACAATAAACACTGTCACCTTTCAATGTTTAGCGGACGAGTGTGAGGGCCAGATGTGTGTGATTCCCACAGTATTGTGTTTGTTCAAAGTTCAGGAAAAGATGGAGATATGAATAATTTACAGGGAAATCTTTGAAACATATCTCCATGTCTCTCACTCACAAAGATCTGCAAACTTGTGGATTCAGAAAGAACCCAGAGACAGATAGTCCTGCAATAACCTGTAACTCCAGGAAAGGATGCGTTTGAGATTTTGCCCTGTAGCTTAGTTGGTTAAAGCCTCTGTCTAATAAACAGCAGAATCTCACTTCAAACCCCAACAAAGCCTCACTGCAGTGAAGAAACGGAAAGTTATGATTTAAAGATTACTCTGTCAATCATTCACATCTCTGTCTTCCCCTGAACTTTGAGTTCAAATTTGTTTGTGAAGTTGAGTGGCACGTTAAGACAGCACAGTCTTTGTCTTTGTGAAAGAAGTGATTTCGGAGTGGCTGTTTGAAACTGCCCCTCCTTGCACAGAAATTCAGTGCAAATACTCAGATCACCCACAATTTCCACGAGAGAAATTTGTTCACAATTGCATTTGACGTGAAACCGCCTCAACATTAATCTCACTGAAGCAGAGTGTGACCATGTTGTATGTTTCAGAGTGTTGGTGCCATTATGTGTCGCCTTTAACCGAGACTGGGACACAGGGCAAGGTTGATCCACGGTTGGAATATATTATCATTCAGGAGCAAGAAAAATCAAAAGGAACCAAATAAGAAAACCCAGTCTCCAGATTTGAGAATCTGTAGATCCGCTTTGGGAAAGTGAATCAGAGCAGAATGAAGGGTGAACTGTCTGACTGCCCAGAAGAGATGAAGACACAGCTCAGTCAGCACGTTCCCCTGGTTTATGATGCTGGAACATTCCTCACACAGAAATTATTCAACCCAATGACAAACATTCTTGCAGCTGATAATTTATGCTAACGATTGAAGGACTTTCTCATGTGGTTACCTAGTGGTAAGAAGATATTAAACTTAGTTTCAATCAATCCAGCTGTGATGAACTTTGAATTTTTCTGCCTTTTATAAACATTATTTGAAGGGTCTCAGTGACAATGTTCAGTGTTGATGAGAGTGGGGTCTGGGTGAGCAACTGCTGATCGTGACAGGGTCAGGACTGGATGCAGGAAGTTCTCTGACAGTCTGTCTCTCTCTCTCTCTCTCTGATGGGTTTGAGTTGGTTGACAACTGGCAGCTGTTGGTGTTTCGATAAATGAAGGAAGTTCCCTCTAACCATTTTTTTTTGATTCACAGTGTAGTATAAGGATGTAAAGGGTTAATGCTGAAGACAGTGGGATCAACCCCTCCCACTGTCAGAGTGATGATGTAACAGTCACATGAGATGAGGTTTGGGAGAAGAGAGAGTAGCACCAAGGATGCTGGCTGAGGAGGCTTGATGAGTGTGTATATAGTACTGTGCAAATTAGAAAAGAGTTCTTAGTTCTTTCAGCAGGAAATGTGTCCAGATAATATCAAGAAACTCACAATTTTATTATTCAGGAGTCGGAACACAGATATTAACTCCAAGTTACAGTTCTGGGATCATTTAACAAAAAAAGGTGGAGAATAATATTGCTCACTGATTGAAATCCCCCAGTGAGGAGACAGTTAAACAGTTGGGACATCCTTCAATCCAAGGTTTTGGCAGCATTTGCAACTTTTGCAACTTTTTTTATCCAGCTTTGATGGACGAGTGAAAAAACTGAAAAAACTGAACAATTCCGTTCTTCCTTCTTCTCTTCTTTCTATCAGTTTCTCTTTTCTGTCCCAGATCAATATAATGATGAGAATCCCAATTTAATCTGCTGTTTCTGGTGTTTTATCCATTCCAATTAAAATTCAACATTCCAATCAAATCTATTTGTTATTCCACAGTGTCTCTCCATGTGTTTTATTCTGTTGTATTCTCTCACAGTCTGTTTGATGATCAATGTTGCATCTCACTCTCTGTTCTGGTGAAGATCAGAAGCAGTGATATCTGTTTACACCACCTGACAAGTCGGCTGAGGCTGTGCCTCACTGATCACGTGGAGTTGAAGCAATTCTTCCAGTCAGTTTTCTCAGTTGTCATTTCATGAGAAATTTGAAGTTATCATGACTTCGTCAGTGACCTAATGAATCAGGTGTCTGAGTGATGTTAATCATGCTGTGATCAAATGATTGTATGTTCCAGTCTTTCCGTGGTGGGTTTTCACACTGAGTAGAAACGTGTTGGAAATGGTCTGGAAATGTTTCACACCGCTCTATTCCCAACAGGCCATGACCTGATGTGATGGAAATTTCATTTACTTTCAGAAGCTACATTTCCATCATTGCGCATCTGGCTGCACAGCCAGGATCTGTGTGAAGGTGACGGTTGTGCTTCTATTACTTGCCAGGTGACGAGGTGGCTGAGAGGTTAAAGCGATGGGTTACTAAACCTTTGTGTTGTGCACGCGTTGGTTTGAATCCCATCCTTGTCGTTAGTTTATCAACTGCCTGTTGCATTCTTGTTTGCAGCTTCAATTTAATGTCGGCCTGGAAACCTGTTCTTGTCAGTATCTTGATGGTGGTTCCAGAATTGTTTATACTTTATTAAAATTGAGACAGACAATTGGAATTCTTCACCCAAACTGCACTGGAATGAAGATCAAATAGGGATCACAAAACGGAGCAGGATTTTCCCTCCCCTCCTTCCTTCTTTCCATCTTTACTTTCTCTGGATTTACACCAAGTGAAAGACTAACGGGAAAAGCAAATGGCGAGGGAGCAAAAGCAGAACATTATCCTTTGGCAAGAAATTTATTTTCAAATCTTCTTGATAGATTAAGTGAGTGAGCAATGCTTTGGCAGATGGAGTTTAAAATGAGGGGTCATCTAGTACCTACGAAAGATAGATCAGAGTGTTTTTTGTTAAGTGGTGAGATGTTAGAAACTGCGGAGGTGCAGAGACCCGAGTACTGAATCACTAAAAGCTAGTGGACTGGTAGAAAAATAATGTGAAAAGTGAACGGAATATGAAGATTGGAACTCATGTTGCAGTTATATAAAGCTCTGTGCTCCTGAAGTAAATGTCCAAGCCCAGATTGTGGGGAATCTGTGGAGAGTGATTTGTTTTTTATTCATTAATGGGCGCGAGTATCGCTGATAAGTCTAGCATTTATTACCCATCCCTAATTGCCCTTGAGAATGTGGTGGTCAGCTGCCTTCTTGAACTGATGCAGTCCATATGGTGCAGGAACACCCACAGTGCTATTGGGGAGGGAGTTCCAGGATTGTGACCCAACAACAGTGAAGAAATGGCGATATAGTTCCATGTCAGGATGGTGAGTGACTTGGAGGGGAACCTGCAGGTAGTGAGTTCCCATGCATCTGCTGCCCTTGTCCTTCGAGGTGGTAGTGGTCACGGGTTTGGAAGGTGCTGTTGAAGGATACTTGGCGAGATACTGCAGTGCATATGGAGATGGTACACACTGCAGCCACTGTGTACTGGTGGTGGAGGAAGTGAATGTTTAAGGTGGTGGGTTAGGTGCCGATCAAGTGGGCTGCTTTCTCCTGGATGGTGTTGAGCTTTTTGAGTGTTGTTGAGTGGGATGTATTCCATCCCACTCCTGACTTGTGCCTTGTACATGGTGGACAGGATTTGAGGTGGCAGGAGGCGAGATACTTGCTGCAGAATTCCTAATCTCTGACCTGCATTTGTAGCTGCAGCATAGATGTGACTGGTCCAGTTTAGTTTCTGGTCAATGGTAACCTCCAAGATGTTGATGGTGGGGGATTCAGTGATGATTATGCTGCTGAATATCAAAAGGTAGATGGTTTGATTCTCTCTCAATGGAGATGTTCACTGCTTAGCACTTGTGCGGCCAGAAGGTTGCTTGTCACTTATCAGCTCAAGCCTGAAGTTTGTACAGGTCTCGCTGCTTGTGGGCACAGACTGCTTCAGTATCTGAGGAGTTGTGAGTCATCAGCGAACATTCCCACTTCTGACTTATGTTGAAGGGAAAGTGATCAATGAAACAGCTGAGGATGTTTGGGCCGAGGACACTACCCTGAGAAAGTCCTGAGGCAATGTTCTGGGCTGAGATGATTGGTCTCCACTAACCACAACCATCTTGCTTTGTGCGAGGTATGACTCCACCAAGTGGAGAGTTTTCCCCTTGATTCTCATTGACTTCAATTTTGCTAGGGATCCTTGATGCCACACTCACTCAAGGGCAATCACTCTCACCTCTCCTCTAGAACTCCACTCTTTTGTGTCTGTTTGAACAAAGCTGCAATAAAAAATAAGAACAGAAGAAATATTAGCAGGAGTCGGCCATTTGGCCCTTCGAACCTGCTCCACCATTCAATAGGATCATGGCTGACCTGATCATGGCCTCAACCCCACTTTCTTGCCTGCCCCCCATAACCCTTGACTTCCTTGCAGATAAAATTCTGTCAAACTCAGTCTTGAAGACATTCAATGACCCAGCCTCCACTAATCTCTGTGGTAGAGAATTCCAAAGAATAATGACTCTCTGAGAGAAGAAATTCCTCATTTCCTTCTTAAATGGAAGACCATTATTCAGAAACTGTGTCCCCTAGGTCTAATTCCACCATGAGGGGAAACATCCTCTCAGCATCCACCCTGTCAAGCCCCCTCAAAATCTTATATGTCTCAATACGATCACCTATCATTTTTCTTAACTCCAATGAGTATAGGTCCAACCTGATCAACTCTCCACATAAGACAACCACTTCATCACAGGAATCAATCCAGTGAACCTTCTCTGAACTGCCTCCAATGCAAGTATATCCCTCCTTAAATAAGGAGACCAAAACTGTACACAGTACTCCAGGTGTGGTTTCACCAACACCCTGTACATTTTCAGCAAGACTTCTCTTCTTTTATACTCCATCCCCCTTGAAATAAAGGGCAACATTCCATTTGAATTCCTAATTATTTGCTCTACCTGCATGGTAACTTTTTGTGATTCATGTACGAGGACACCCAGATCCTTCTATACCACAGCATTCTGTAGTCTCTCGCAATTTAAATAATATTTTGCTTTTCCATTCTTCTTACCAAAGTGGATAACCTCACATTTTCCCACATTATACTCTACCTGCCAAGTATTTGCCTGGAGTCGAGGAACCCTGGCAGAACCTAAACTGAGCATCGATGAGCAGATTATTGCTAAGTGTCTGGTGCTTGATAGCACTATTGATGACATCTTCCATCACTTTGCTGATGATTGATAGGAGACTGATGGGGTGGTAATTAGTCAGATTGGATTTGTCCTGCTTTTTTTTTATGGAGTGGGCACACTTGGGCAATTTTCCACATTGTCGGGTAGATGCCTGTGTTGTAACTCTACTGGAACAGTGTGGCTGAGAGCGCAGCTAGTTCTGGAGCACAAGTCTTCAGTACTAGAGCCGGGATGTTGTTAGGGCCTATTCTCATTGCTGTATCGAGTGACTTCAGCTGTTTCTTGCTATCATGTGGAGTGAATCGAATTGGCTGAAGACTGGAAACTGTGATGCTGGGGACCTCAGGAGGCCGAGATGAATCATCCACTGAGCAATTTCTGATGGAAGATGGTTGAAAATGATTTAGCTTTGGCTCCACCATTATTGAGGATGGGGATTTTTTGGAGCCTCCTCATCTGGTTAGTTATTTAATTGTCCACCATCATTCATGACTGGATGTCGCAGGACTCAGGACCTGTGATCTGATCATGAGGGAGATATCCATGCATGGAGTGGTGGGATCTATGGAAAGTGATCCTGAAGAGGGTGTCCGAGCCTGGAGTGGCGGGATCTGTGGAGAGTGATCCTGACGAGTGTGTGCAAACCTGGAATGGAAGCTTTCTGTGGAGGTACAGGAGTAGGCCATTCAGACCCAGTATTTTATAAAGGTTTATCATAACTTATTTGCTTTTACTATATGTCTCTATTAATAAAGCCAAGTGTCCTGTTTGCTCTTAGAAGCCTTTTCAAACCTTCTAAGATTGGTGTACATTGTCTCTCTGTTCCGGCACCCACTTTAGAATTGTACCATTTCATTTATATGGCCTCTCCTTATTCTTCCTCCCAAATTGTATCTCTTCACAATTCTCTGTGTAAATTTTATCTGCCATGTGAAAGCCCATTTTACCAGTTTTTTTAAGCTCCCCTGAAGTGTGTTACAATCACTGGCATAGGATGAAATTCTCGAGCATTCTTTGATGCAATCTCCATGGAAAGAGCAATCTTACATGCGAGCTCGAATGTGAGATTTTGTGTGTTTAGTATCTTTTCTCATCCACCAATATAAGCACAAATCTGTCTCATAATGCACGGTCTAAGAATATGCCAAAGTTGCAATGTAGTGATAAATTCTTCAGTGCCACAATGTACTCACCAACTGTTTCACTACTTTTCTGATTTCTGCTTCCATTTTTCTGGCTTGCCGTGATCTCTAGTGGCTTTGGGTTGAAATGTTCCTCCAACTTGGTGATGATTGTTTTGAATGGCACATCTTTTGCCTTGATGGGAGCAGGAAGCTTTGTTAGCTGGTCACACACTTCCAGGCTAATTTCCATTGGCAAAATTGCTTTCTTGCCCTCAAGAATTGCCTTATTCTGAGTCTTGACCTCTGCATTTTCACCTTCAAATTCCAAAATGTTATTAGCTCTGAAAAACATGTCCATTCTTTCAATATATGAACTGAATGGTTCTCAAGCCCTCTCATAAGTTCCTCACCTTCCGATGTATCCCACATGTGTGCAGCCATATTGTCCCAAATAAGCAATTTGAATCAGATGCACAGGAAGACCCTGCGGTATCTCATTCAACTGAAGAGACATTCTGTGGCCCAGGCTTCACACAATCCACCTAAAATCTCCACCATCCGAGCAGGTACCAGGAGCTGCCTGATCCTGTTCACTGCAGTCCCTGCTGCTGTTTGCTGCCTATATTTACAGACTTTTATCTCATCCTCATCACCATTTTCTCTAATATATTCAGGGGGCATCAGCAGAGAAAATATACACCAAGCGTGGCAAGTGCAAGGAATTGTTTATTTGCGTCATTATGTCATGCACATAATATACAAATACATTACATGTGTGAATCATTTCTTGAGCACTTTTATACCAGATGTGTCTGAATAAATGGAACCCCGTCACAATAAACACTGTCACCTTTCAATGTTTAACGGAGAGGTTTGACGGCCTGATGTGTGTGATTCCCACAATAATGTGTTTCTACAAAGTTCGGAGAAAGACGGAGATATGAATAATTTGCAGGGAAATCTTTAAGCATATCTCCATGTTTCTCACTGACAAAGTTCTGCAAACACATGGATTCAGAAAGAACCTGAGTGCAAAATCAACAAAAATAAACACAGCCAGAGAGACTTGCAATAACCTGTAGCTCAGGGAAAGTACATGATGTTATGGAAGTGATTTTGATTTTTTTTTTGTGAAATTTTTTTTGAGGAATTCATCGTCAAACTTAATAAATGTCAGACCAGTTCTTTTTCAAGAGGGTACTGAAAGTACTAATTTGGCAACCATGTTTACTGGTTGTCACATGACTCAAGTTAAATGTAGAACAGAAACCCTGGTAACAGGGGGAAATGTGGACAGAGAAGTCAGTTGCGCCTCTTGATTGGACAAACCCGGCAGCAGCAGCACTCACCGAAGAGGGCAGAAAAATCACAAGCTTTTATTTGTCGCAGTCATTGTGTTTTACCTTCTGGAGTGAGTAGCTGATAAAGTTAGCCTGAAGAAGTGTCAAGGAAGGAGAGAAGATCACAACCCACGTTGTTTTGCAGCAAATCTTTAAAAGACCCTGAGAACTTCACTGTGTCAATTCATCTCTTCTCCTGTCTTTGAAGAAAGCCTGCTAAAATTAATTCTCAACACTGCCCCTAAAAAACTGTTCCAAAAGACCCTAGTGACCTGTCTCCGCACACTCAGAAGTTAGACTGTATGCCAGTTTTGGAACAACATATCTCATCTGCTGTTTTCTTCAGGAATGAACAAGTAATCAGCCCAAGTGTTGTTTTTGTCTTTAACAGAACTCAGAATTGTAAAAAATAATTCTTTTTTTACAGTTAACCGGTGTATGTGTGTGTGCGTGTGTGGGGCTGTGGTAAGGAAGGGGCTTTCAATGTTGGTTAAGGTAAAAAGGGAACTTTTAAAATTTCTACCTGTGTACTTATGCTTTATTTCATGACTAGTTAAAACTTGTTCTGTAATAAACTGATAATTTTGCTGTTCATTTAAGAAACCTGGTCAGTGTCTTCTATTCTGGGAAGAATAGAGTATATGATTGACTGTTTCAGGAAGTGGGAAAAGTTAAAATATATGTTGTGACCTGTGGAGAAGTGGGATGAGAATATATAGAAGGGAATGAAGAAGGGTCATTGACCTGAAACGTTAACTCTGCTTCTCTCTCCACAGATGCTGCCAGATCTGATGAGTATTTCCAGCGTTTCTTGTTTTTATTTGAGATGTCCAGCATCTGCTGGATTTTGCTTTGATATTGTTATTATATGAGAATAAATAGTGCACTCCTCTGATGTTAGCACTAACAACTTCTGCCTCTGTAGCTTAGTTGGTTAAAGCACATGTCTTGTAAACAGGAAATCCTGGGTTCAGTTCCCAGTAAAGCCTTGTTTCACACTTGTGATGTAGAAATTACCTTATCAATCACCTCTAACTGTGTCTTCTGACATTTAAGTGAGAATTCAAATAACATGATTAATTTTCGTTACAGGAGATAACAGCCTTTGTGAATGATGTGAGTTTGGAATGGCTGTTCCTCCTTGTACAGAAATCCACTGCTGATATTTCAAAGGCAACTTCTTTGATACAAATTTGTTCACAGTTGTATTCAACCTGGAAAACAGCTCGACATTATTGTCACTGAAGGAAAATGTGACTGCGTTGTATGTTTCAGAGTGTTTGTGTTGTTATGTGTTGCTTGTGACTGAGACTGGGACATGATGCAAGTGGGAGGGTTGATCTGAGGTTTGGAATATTTGTCAATCAGGAACAAGAAAAATCAAAGGAACCAAATAAGAAAACCTATGTCTCGTTGTTACCGAGAAACGGTGAGAAGATATTAAACTTTGTTCTATTCAATACAGCTGTGTGAACTTTGACCTTTCCTGCCTTTTATAAACAGTATTTGAAGTGTCTCGGTAACAATGTTCAGTGTTGATGAGAGTGGGGTCTGGGTGAGCATCTGTGAGTGTGACAGGGTCAGGACTGGATGCAGGAATTTCTCTGACAGTCTCTCTCTCTCTTGCTCTCGCTGAATGGTTTGAGTTGATTTTCAACTGGCAGCTGTTGGTGTTTCGATAAATCAAGTTCCCTCCACCCATTCTTTTGGACAGACAGTGTAGTATAAGGATGTAAAGGGTTAATGCTGAAGACATTGGGATCAATCACTCCCACTGTCAAAGTGATGATGTAACAGTCACATGGGATGAGGTTTGGGAGAAGAGAGAGCAGCACCAAGGATGCTAGCTTAGGAGGCTTGATGAGTGTGTATATAGTATTGTGTAAATTAGAAAAGCGTTCTTAGTTCTTTCAGCAGGAAATGTGTCCCGAAAATATCGAGAAACTCACAATTTTATTATTCAGGAATCGGAACACAGATATTAATTCCAAGTGACCGTTCTGGGTTCATTAACAAAAAAAGGTAGAGAATAATATTGCTCACTGATTGAAATCCCCCAGTGAGGAGACAGTTAAACAGGTGATCTGTTGGGGCATCCTTCGATCCAAGGTTTCAGCAACATTTAATCTCCCTTTTTGGTGAAATTCTCTGTTATATGCAACTTTTTTTTATCCAGCTTTGATGGGCAAGTGAAAAAACTGAACAGTTCCATCCTTTCTTTTCTTCCTTCTTCCCTTCTTTCGAACAATTTCTCTTTTCTGTCCCAGATCAATATAATGATGAGAATCCCAAGTTAATCTGCTGTTTCTGGTGTTTTATTCATTCCAATCAAATTCAACATTCCAATCAAATCAATTTGTTATTCCACAGTGTCTCTCCATGTGTTTTATTCTGTTGTATTCTCTCACAGTCTGTTTGATAATCAATGTTACATCTCACTCTCTGTTCTGGTGAAGATCAGAAGCAGTGATATCCGTTTGCACCACCCACCAAGTCGGACTGAGGCTGTGACTCGCCGATCATGTGGAGTTAGGAACATAGGAACATAGGAGCAGGAGTCGGCTATTCAGCCCATCGAGCCTGCCCCGCCATTCAATATGATCATGGCTGATCATCCACTTCAATGCCCTTTTCCCCACACTTTCCTCATATTCCTTTATGTCATTTGTATTTAGAAATCTGTCAATCTCTGCTTTAAACATACTCAACGACTGAGCTTCCACAGCCCTCTGGGGTACAGAATTCCAAAGATTCACAACCCTCCGAGTAAAGAAATTTCTCCTCATCTCTGTCCTAAGGAGCTTCCCCCTTATTTTGAAATTGAGCCCCTGGTTCTCGACTCCCCATCCAGATGAAACATCTTAGCTGCATCTACCCTGACTGTCCTTTAAATATTTTGTAGTTTTCAATGAGATCACCTCTCATTCTTTGAAACTCTAGGGAATACAGCCCCAGTTTCCCAATCTCTCTTCACAGAACAGTCCCACCATCCCAGGAACAAGTCTGATGAACCTTCGTTGAACTCCCTCCATGGCAATAATATCCTTCCTAAGGTAAGGAGACCAAAACTGTACACAGTACTCCAAGTGCGGTCTAACCAAGGTTCGATACAATTGAAGCAAGAATTCACTACTCCTGTACTCAAATCCTCTTGTGATAAAGGCTAACATGCTATTAGCCTTCCTAATTGCTTGCTGCACCTGAATGTTAGCTGTCAGTGACTTATTGACATGGACACCCAGATCACCCTTATATTCTATACCCCAGTTAATAAAGGAAAGGATTCCATATACCTGCTGAACCACCTTATTGACCTGTCCTGCTACCTTCAGGGATCTGTGGACATTCACTCCAATGTCTCTCACTTCCTCTGCACCGTTCAGTGTTCTCCCATTAATTGTGTATTCCTTTGCCTTTTTTGACCTCCCAAATGCATCACCTCACCCTTGTCCAATTTGAATTCCATTTACCACTTCTCTCCCCACCTGACCAGTCTATTGATATCTTCCTGCAGTGTACAGCTATCCTCCTCCCTATCAACAACACGGACAATTTTTGTGTCATCTGCAAACATCTTGATTGTGCCCTCTACATTTATGTCCAAATCATTAATATATACCACAAAAAGCAGGGGACCTAGTTCTGAGCCCTGTGGAACACCACTGGAAACAGTCCTCCAGTTGCAAAAACACCTGTAACCAAGTCCTTCTTGTTTCCTGCCACTGAACCAATTTTGTGTCCAGCTTGCTACATTCCCCTGGATCCCATGTGCTTTTATTTTTTTTAACCAGTTTGCCATGTGGGACCTTGTCAAAAGTCTTGCTAAAATCCATGTAGATCAGATCAACTGCACTATCCTCACAATCCTCCTTGTTACTTCTTCAAAAACATTCAATCAAGATAGTCAGACAGGAGCTTCCCTGAACAAATCCATGCTGATGATAATTGATTAATCTGTGCCTTTCTAAGTGACAGTTTATCCTGTCTCTCAGAATTAATTCCAATAATTCGCCCACTATTGAGGTTAGGCTGACTGGTCTTTAATTATTCGGTCGATCACTCGCTTCTTTTTTCAAGAATGGTGCAATGTTAGCAATAAAAACAAAAAGTGCTGGACATACACAGCAGGTCTGGCAGCATCTGTGGAGAGAGAAGCAAAGTTAACATTTCAGGTCAGTGACCTTTCATCAGAACAGAAACGTTAACTTTGCTTCTCTCTCCACAGTTGCTGCCAGATCTGCTGTGTATTTCCAATGCAACTAGTTTTTATTTCAGATTTGCAGCATCTGCAGAATTTTGCTTTTATTGCAGTGTTACGAGACCTCCAATCCTCTGACATCACACCCGTATCCAGTGAGGGATTGGAAACTGATGGTCAGACCTTCCACTATTTCCTCCCTGACTTCTTTTAACAGCCTGGGGTACATTTCATCCGGCCCTGATGATTTATCCACTTTCAAGGATGCTAATCCCATTTATACTTCTTCTCTCCCTCAGTTTATCATGTCCAATACTTCACACTCCTTCTCCTTAATTACAATATCTGCATCACCCCCCTCATTTGTGAAGACAGTAAAATATTCATTAATAAACATACCAACATCTTCCACACTGACACATAGGTTACATTTTTAGGTCTTTGATGGGCCCTACTCTTTCCTCAGTTGCCTCTGACTGCAATGTATTGATGAAACATCTTTGGATTTGTTTTGATTTTGCTTGATTATATTCTTTCATGATCTCTGTTTGTTCTTCATCGCTACTCCCAAATACCTCTAGTCATGTCAAAACACAACTTGTCAGAAGGGGAATTTGAACCCACCCCTGCAGAGAGAATTGTGATCTGATTGAACCGTCTCAGACTGCTCGACCATCCTGACTACCCCATGTGTATGTTTAATGCTGACGAAATTATCCATTCATTGTGAAAATATTTGTGAGATTGTGGAAATGTCTGGAAGAGGAAAGACCAACGGGAAAGCTCGGTCCAAGGCCAAGTCTCGCTCCTCTCGGGCTGGACTGCAGTTCCCGGTGGGCCGCGTTCACAGGCTCCTGAGAAAGGGTAACTATGCTGAGCGTGTGGGTGCCAGAGCCCAGGTCTATCTGGCTGCTGTGCTCGAGTATCTGACTGCTGAAATCCTCGAGCTGGGCGGTAACGCGGCCCGGGACAACAAGAAGACCCGCATCATCCCCAGACACCTACAGCTGGCCGTCCTCAATGATGAGGAGCTCAACAAGCTGCTGGGAGGGGTGGCCATCGTTCAGGGTAGGGTGCTGCCTAATATCCAGGCCGTGTTGCTGCCCAAGAAAACCAGCACTCCGGGCACCAAAACCAAGTCAATCTGCCAGGATTTTTTCAAATACTCAAAGGCTCTTTTCAGAGCCACCCACAGTATCTGAAAGGGCTGATTACTGTCTGAAGTCTGCTGTACTCACACCTCTGTCTATCCCTCTTCATTTGGAACAACCAATGCTATCTTCCATTCCTTTCACCATTATGTGTTTAACTAGCTTCTCCTTATAGTCAGTCCAATATCAATGTACTAATGAAATGATCTGTGTCAGTGCTGGCAATTTCCATAGAATCAGAGAAAAATTAGGGCACAGAAGGAGCCCATTCAGCCCATCGCGTTTGCTCTTCCGAAAAAACTAGCCACCCAATCTATTCCCACCTTCCAGCACCTGATCCGTAGACTTGCAGGTTACAGCACTTCAGGTGCATGTCCAGGTATTTTTAAATGAGTTGAGGGCTTCTGCCTCCACCACCATTCCTGGCAGCGAATTCCAGACACCCACCACCGTCTGGGTAAAAACGTTTCCCCTCATGTCCCCTCTAATCCTTCTACCAATCACCTTAAATCTGTGCCCCCTGGTAACTGACCTCCCCACCAGGGGAAACAGGCCCTTACTGTCCACTCTGTCTAGGCGCCTCATAATTTTGTACACCTCATTCAAGTCACCCCTCAGACTCCTCTGTTCTAAGGAAAACAACCCGAGTTGCTCCAATATTTGCTCATAGCTGCAACTTTCAAGCCCTGGCAACGTTCTTGTAAATCCCCTCTGTACTCTCTCCAGAGCAATTATGTCCTTTCTGTAATGTGGTGACCAGAACTGTACGCCATACTCCAGCTGTGGCCGAACCGCCGTTTTATACAGTTCTAGCATTACATCCCTGCTTTTCTATTCTATACCTTGGCCAATAAAGGAAAGCATTCCATATGCCTTCTTCACCACTCTATCTACCTGTCCTGCCACTTTCAGGGACCTGTGGACATGCACTCCAAAGTCTCTCACTTCTTCTACCCCTCTCAATATCTTCCCACTTATTGTGTGTTCCCTTGCTTTGTTTGCCCTCCCCAAATGCATTCCCTCACACTTCTCCAGATTGAATTCCATTTGCCACTTTTCCACCCACTCAACCAATCCATTCATATCATTCTGAAGTCTACAGCTATCCTCCTCACTATCAATTACACGGCCAATTTTTGTGTCATCAGCAAATTTCCCAATCATACCTCCCACATTTAATTCCAAATCTTTAATATATACCACAAACAGCAAGGGACCCAACACTGAGCCCTGTGGAATGCCACTGAAAACTGCTTTCCATTCGCAAAGACATCCGTCGATAACTATCCTTTGTTTCCTGTCACTGAGTCAATTTTGGATCCAACCTGCCACATTCCCCTGTATTCCATGGGCTTTCATTTTACTGACCAGTCTGCCATGTGGGTCCTTATTAAAATCCATGTAGACCACATCCACCACACTATCCTCATCAATGTTCCTTGTTACTTCCTCAAAAAACTCAATCAATTTAGTGAGACATGACCTTCCCTTAACAAATCCATGCTGACTATCCCTGATTAATCCGTGCCTTTCTAAGTGGCAGTTTATCCTGTCCCTCAGAATTGATTCTAATAATTTACCCACCATCGAGGTCAGACTGACCGGCCTATAATTATTTGGCCTATCCCTCACATCCTTTTTAAATAATAGTACAACATTCGCAGACCTCCAATCCTCCGGCACCTCCCCCATATCCAGTGAGGATTTGAAGATGATCCTCAGCGCATCCACTATTTCCTCCCTGGCTTCCTTTAACAACCTTAGATGCAAATCATCCGGCCCTGGTGACTTATTCATTTTGAAGGATGTCAGACCCTCTAGTACTTCCACTCTCATTATGCTTATCGTATCTAATATTTCACACTCCTCTTCTTTGTCTGCATCATCCCTCTCCTTTGTGAAGGCAGAGACAAAAACTCATTAAGAACCCCACACACATCTTCTGCATCCACTCATACGTTCCCTTGTACATCTCTGATAGGCCGTACCCTTTCCTTAGTTATCCTCTTGCTCTTAATGTACTGACAGAACATCTTTGGGGTTTCCTTCAAGTAGTTGTATCCAGTCCACATCCACCAAGTCACCTCTCAGTTTTGTAAAATTTGCCTTCCCCCAATTTAGAACTTTTACTTCTGTTGTATCTTTGTCCTTTTACATGATTATGCCAAAACTAATTGCAGTTTGGTTACTAGGGGTGGTGGTGGTGTAGTGGTCTTGTCAGTGGACTTGTCAGTAGATTAGTAACCCAGACACCGAGGGTGTTGCTCAGGGGACGTGGGTTCAAATCCCACCATCGAAATTTAAATCCAAATAATAAATCTGCAATTAAAACGCAAGTCTAATGATGGCCATGAAACCATTGTTGATGGTTGTAAAAACCCATCTGGTTTACTAATGCCCTTTAGGGAAGGAAATCTGCTGTTCGTGTCTGGCCTGCATGCGACTGCAGACCCACAGCAATGTGGTTGACTCTTACATGCCCTCTGAAATGGCCGAGCGAGCCACTCAGTTGAAACTAAACACTACGAAGTCAATAAAATGGAATGAAACCAGACGGACCACCCGGCGTCGACCTGGGCACCAGAAATGACAATGGCAAACCCAGCGCTGTCGACCCTGCAAAGTCCTCCTTAGTAACATCTGGTGGCTTGTGTTAAGTTGGGAGAGCAACAGCCTGACATAGTCATACTCACAGAATCATACCTTACAGGCAATGTCGCAGACACTGCCATCACCATCCCTGGGTATGTCCTGTCCCACGGGCAGGACAGACTCACCAGAGGTGTCGGTACAGTAGAGAGGGAATTGCCCTGGAAGTCCTCAACATCGACTCTGGACCCCATGAGGTCTCATGGCATCAGATCAAACAATGGACAAGGAAACCTCCTGCTGATTACCACCTACTGCCCTCCCTCAGCTGATGAGTCAGTACTCCTCCATGTTGAACAGCACTTGGAGGAAGCACTGAGGGTGGCAAGAGCACAGAATGTACTCTGGGTGGGGGACTTCAATGTCCATCACCAAGAGTGGCTCGGGATCATCTCTACTGGCCGAATCCTAAAGGACATATCTGCTAGTGCTGCTTGATGGCAATGTTGATGACACCTTCCATCACTTTAGGCCCCATCAGTCTACTCTCAATCATCAGTAAAATGATAGAAGGTACCATCAAGCGGCACTCGCTAAGCAATAACCTGCATCAGTGACACTCAGTTTGGGTTCTGCCAGGGCCACTCAGCGCCTGACCTCATGACAGCCTTGGTTCAAACATGGACAAAAGAGGTGAGGTGTGAGTGATTGTCTTTGACATCAAGGCAGTATTTGACCGAGTATGGCATCAAGGAGCCCTCGCAAAACTGAGGTCAATGGGAAAACCCTCCACTGGCTGGAGTCATACCTAGCGCAAAGGAAGATGGTTGTGGTTGTTGGGGGTCAATTATCTGAGCTCCAGGACATCACTGCAGGCGCTCCTCAGGGTAATGTCCTCAGCCCAACCATCTTCAGCTGCTTCATCAATGGCCTTCCTTCAATCATAAGGTCAGAAGTGGGAATGTTCGCTGATGATTGCACAATGTTCAGCACCATTCATGACTCCTCAGATACTGAAGCAGTCCGTGTAGAAATGCAGCAAGACATGGACAATATCCAGGCTTGGGCTGATAAGTGGCAAGTAACATTCGGGCCGCACAAGTGCCAGGCAATGACCATCACCAACAAGAGAGAATCGAACTAACTCCCCTTGACATTCAATGGCATTGCCACTGCTGAATCCCCCACTATCAACATCCGAGGGGCACCATTGACCAGAAGCTGAACTGGGGTAGCCATATAAATACAGTGGCTACAAGAGCAGGTCAGAGGCTAGGAATCCTGAGGCGAGTAACCCACCTCCTGACTCCACAAAGCCTGTCCACCATCTACAAGGCACATGTCAGGAGTGTGTTGGAATAGTCTCCACTTGCCTGGATAGGTGCAGCTCCAACAACACTCAAGAAGCTCAACACCATCCAGGACAAAGCAGCCCACTTGATTGGCACCCCATCTACAAACATTCACTCCCTCCACCACCGACGCACAGTGGCAGCAGTGTGTACCATCTACAAGATGCACTGCAGCAATGCACCAAGGCTCCTTGAACAGCACCTTCCAAACCTGTGACCTCTACCAACTAGAAGTACAAGGGCAGGAAATGCATGGGAACACCACCACCTGCAAGTTCCCCACCAGGACACACACCATCCTGACTTGGAGCTATATCGCTGATCCTTCACTGTCACTGGGTCAAAATCCTGGAACTCCATTCTGAATAGCACTGTGGGTGCACCTACCCCAAATGGACTGCAGCGGTTCAAGAAGGCAGCTCACCACCACCTTCCCAAGGGCAATTAGGGATGGGTATTAAATGCTGACCTGGCCAGCGATGCCCAAAATCCCATGAATGAATAAAAAAAAGCTATCTCCAAAATGGTCACCCACTGCTACTTGCCCAGCTTCATTACTGAAGACTCGCTCTAGAATTGTGCCCCCTCTCATTGGGCTTGTGATGTGCTGGCTATTAAAGTTCTCTTGAATGCAGTTCAAGAATTTTGTGCCCCCTGTGCCCTTCACACTGTTTGTATCCCAGTTGATATTGGGATAGTTGAAATCCCCAACTATTATTTCCCTATAGTTTTGCACTCAGCAATTTGCCTACATATTTGTTCTTCTATCTCTCTCTCACTATTAGGGGGTCTACAGAACACTCCTAGTAGTGTGGCTGCCCCTTTTTTATTTCTGAGCTCCACCCATATGGCCTCATTTGATGATTCATTTAGCATATAATCCCTCCTCAAAGCTGTATGCCTTCCTTAACTAATAATGCTACACTCCCACCTTTTTTATCCCTATGCCACATGAAAACTCTATATCCAGAGATGTTGAGCTGCCATTCTTGCCCTCTTGAAGCCAAGTTTCCCTTATTGCAATGATATTGTGTTACCATGTGTGGGCACAATGGCGCAGTGGTTAGCACCACAGCTCCAGGAACCCGGGTTCGATTCTGGTTACTGCCTGTGTCGAGTTTGCAAGTTCTCCCTGTGGGTTTTCGCCGGGTGCTCCGGTTTCCTCCCACAGCCAAAGACTTGCAGGTTGATAGGTAAATTGGCCATTGTAAATTGCACCTAGTGTAAGTAGGTGGTAGGGAATATGGGATTACTGGAGGGTTAGTATAAATGGGTGGTTGTTGGTCAGCACAGACTCAGTGGGCCAAAGGGCCTGTTTCAGTGCTGCATCTCTAAATAAAAATAAAAAGTGTGATGTTACTTATCAGCGCAGGCTTGGAGGGCCGAATGGCCTGTTCCTGTGCTGTATTGTTCTATGTGTCTATCTGGGCCCTCAGCTCATCAGCTTTATTTACGATATGAATATACATACAAGTATAAAAATTAGGAGCAGGAGTAGGCCATTCGACCCCTAGACCCTGCTTCCCCATTCAATAAGTTCACGGCTGAACTGATTACTCCACATTCCCGCCTACCCCCGATAACCTTTCACCCCTTTGCTTATCAAGAATCGATGTCCCTCTGCCTTAAAAATATTCAAAGTCTCTGCTTCCACCGCCTATTGAGGAAGAGAGTTCCAAAAACTCACCACCCTCTGAAGGAAAAAAATTCTCCTCATCTCTGTCTTAAATGGGTGACCCCTTATTTTCTAACAGTGACCCCTAATTCCAGATTCTCCCACAAGGGGAAACATCCTTTCCACATCCACCCTGTCAAGACTCCTCAGGATCTGATATGTTTCAATCAAGTTGCCTCTTTAAATAAATAAATATCCTTTAACACTGCCAAATTCCTCTGCTGCACACTTTTTAAACTTTGCTTCTTCTGTCTTTCAGAGTCATTTGCTAATTTTCTGCCTCCCGTTCCCTGCCCTGAAATTGCCCTGTCTGAAACTGCCCTCAGGTTCCCATCAAGCTGCCAAATTAGTTTAAACAATCCCCAACAGCACCTGCAAGGATATTCATCCCAGTCCTGTTCAGGTGCAGACCGTTCGACTTATATAGGTCCTACCTTCCCCAGAACTGGTCCCAATGCCCCAGAAATCGGAAGCCCTCCTTCCTGCACCATCTCTCCAGCCATGCATTCATCTGGTGTATTCTCCTATTTCTATACTCACTAGCATGTGGCCTTGGGAGTAATTTGGAGATTACTACCTTTGAGGTCCTGCTTGCTAATCTCTTTCCTAACTCCCTAAACTCAGCCTGAAGGATCTCATCCCTCTTTCTTCCTATATCGTTGGTACCAATGTGGACCACGACCTCTGGCTGTGCATCCTTGCCCTCCAGAATGCTCTGTAGCCAGTGATATCCATGATCCTTGCACCAAGGAGGAAACCTGGTTTGTGAGCACTGAAATACCTATCTGTTCCCCTTACTATACAATCCCCTACCAGTATTGCTCGCTTGTATTTTCTCCTCCCTCCCTGCACAGCTGAGCCACCCATGGAGTTCTGGTCATGACTCTCACTGCAGTCTCCAGAGGAACCCTCTCTCCCATCAGTACTCCGAACTGAATACCAGTTAGAAAGTGGGATGCCCTCCAGGGACTCCTGCACTACCTGCCTTGACCTTCTTGTCTGTCTGGCAAACTCCCAATCCCTCTCAGCCTGTGCTCTCTTCAGCTCCGAGATGACGACCTGCTGAAAAGTTCTATCCACGTAGTTCTCTGCCTTGCAGATGCACAACAGTGACTCCAGTTGCTGCTCGAGTTCTGAAACCTGGAGCTCAAGCTTCTGCAGCTGGTGACATTTCCTGCAGATGTGTTTGTCAAGGACACATGGTGCATCCATGACTTCCCACATACCACAGGAGGCACATTCCACTTGGCCGAGCTGCCCTGCCATTACTTAGCTTTACAAACTAATTATTGCTCGTGTAATAAGTGTAATAAGTAGAATTATTTACCAGTTACTCACCAATCAGCTTCTTCCCCTGTACCATGGAGGCTAAAAAAGCAGAAAAGAAAAGAGACCAAAGAGCACCTCCTTCCCCTAGTCAGTGAAGTCCCTCACACATCAACTCACAGCTTTACACTCTGTCCAAACAGCACTTTCTAATTCGTAATTATTATAAATTACACTAACTAAAACATTAGTAACCTGACCAATTACAAGGTAGCTATTTGAGGGTTTTTAAACAAAGAGCTTTTTCCCCTATCCTGATTTCAGGTCCCACTCTGGACACTTGCTTTTGATTCCAGGACACTGAGGGCAGGGTGCTGCCGAATATCCAGGCCGTGTTGCTGCCCAAGAAAACCAGCGCTCCGGGCACCAAAACCAAGTCAATCTGCCAGGATTTTATCAAATACCCAAAGGCTCTTTTCAGATCCACCGACAGTATCTGAAAGGGCTGATTACTGTCTGAAGTCTGCTGTACCCACACCTCTGTCTATCCCTCTTCATCTAGAACAACCAGCGTCATCTTCCATTCCTTTCACCATCATGTGTTTAACTCGCTTCTCCTTATAGACAGTCAGATATCAATGTAATAATGAAATGATCTGTGTCAGTGCTGGCCATTTCCCTGTCCTGATTTCAGACCCCACTCTGGACACTTGTTTCCCATTCCAGGACCTACTTGTATTAATATTCAGCACCACCTGTCAGTCAGAAACTTGTCTCAATGAACTGATCCTTTCACTGAACTTCCAACTGCTGCTGTCTATTTCTCGAGGGAAAGAGCTGCTCACTGTGTAAGGATGTGAGGGGAATGTAACCCGGCTGCTGGTGAGAAGGTCCCGTCTTCTCAATCAAAAGCCTTTTATTTTACTACAGTGATTCCCAGATTCCCAGCTGGTCTGTTGAGGATTTTGTTTTCACAGAAATATGTTGTTAAATACAAATCTGATTCCAACATGTCAGTAACAGGACAGAATGGGAACCTTTTAAAAGAATGAAGCAACTATTTCAGTGGCTTCTCACTGTCCCCCTGAAGCCTGTGTGAAGGGGAATTACCAATAGTCTGCAATTTATTACTTCCAAACCGAGTTTGAGTTATTTGTCGCGTGAAAGTTTGCTGAACGGAGTCTTTTACTGTCAGTTAAGGATGAGAAGTTGACAAAAATTGGCAAAATAAAGCTGTTCATAAAATAGCGCCAGCAATTTGAGTCGGTAAAAGCTGAATTGTGTTTTAAAAGCGTTTTTTTAAAGCATGACGGGAAAATAGATTTTTATGTCCTTTTCCAGTCGATCACTTCTTTTCCACAGTGAAATTGGCGGCTTTCACGAATTCAAATATTCTGCCAGGTTGACAGTTTCAGCCAATGATTTGCTGTATTTTGTGCTTCGAGGTTCTCTGATTGGATCATTCATTTTATCTAATGGCCGTGTGGCCGAATGGATAAGGCGTTTGACTTCAGTGTATTTTATGAGGTTATCGGAAGATTGTAGGTTCGAGTTCTACCACGGTCATTTTGACCCAAAGGGGTCATGCAGGGCTTTGGGGATCGAGTCAGGGACTGAACAGATTGGAAACCCGACATGGACTTGATGGGGCGAATGGCCTCCTCATGTGGAAAGAGATGCAGTGGTTTTTGTCGAGGTTCATCCCAAGCAGCTCTGTAACACAGGAGTCTGTGCTCTGCGGGCTGTTCCCAGGTACGCACACCGAGACAAACATCAACTGCTGCTGGAGGACTATCAATTCGGTGAAAGACGCCCTTTGGTCTGCCCGAAACTTGCTGGCCTTCCAGCGCAAAGAGTTGTCCACCACCGAATGTTGCAGACTGGCACATTCCAAGGTCCAGGACTACGTGCTGAGGGACACACTGAAGCTTGGGGCAGCCGCAGCAAAGGCTCAATGGGGAAAGACCACAGTGTAAGGTTCCCCCAACAAGCTGAACTGAGGGGCTTGATCCATGGGAAACCCCTCGAACTGTATTGTTGATATTTTCGTTTGCTGTAAATGTAAAACTGTAATTGGCATGACAATAGTAAAATGGAAGGGTTGTGAAGAAACTCATGATAGTATAGAAGGAAACCGATCTCCCTTGCAATGTTTGTATTTTTTGGTGCTGTTTGAAACTGTTTGGCAATGTAATTTTTGCAGATTTTTATGAATAAAGTATATTTTGGAATTCAAGAAAAAGTGCTGTCACTGACTTTATGAGAAGAGGGTGACCAATCAGAAGTGGGCTGGGGTTACAGCGGGTTCAAACTGCAGGAATTCCAGGTCCCTGAATGACTGAGCTGAAACTGATCAGTTTCACAAACCCTGTCAGTTTCACTGCAGGAAACACCGTCTCGGGGGAAATAACATCACAAATAATTCCATTTGACTAATTATTCAATTATAAAGCAATGGGCAGATGTGAAGTTGCGATGTTACTTTTCACTGTGAGGGGAGAATCCGCCATCTGGATAAATCAGCAACTTTATAACATCGTCTGTCCGCTTAGAAAAGAAACGACGAAAACTCTCCCCATAACCCTGGTGCGGTGGAAAGGCTCAATTCAGAGATTGGAATATAATGAGAGCACAACATAAATCATTAACTGTTATTTCCGGTATAAAACACACCCCAGCTCCCGTTCCCAGGTCACTGCTGTCCCTATGAGGCGGTGGGTGACTCTGAAAAGAGACTTTGTTTTGTGTTTGAGAGAAACGGTCGAGTTTTTTGACCGCTGAATCCACAGGGAGTGCGGCCCTGCCGTTTCAGAGCGGACACCACATTGTTACATCTTGCGCTTGACCTGCTCAGTGCAGGTGACCGCTTAACTGATGCTGCATTCTGCAGGAAAACCACAAAGATCCTCCCAGGCAGTGAAACTCATCTTCCCAGAATCTTCAAACCAGATTGAAACAGAAAACACAAAGACAGTGAGAAAGTTCCAGAGAGTTACTTAGCATTAAAACCAATTAAATAAACCAATTCCAGAGAGATGATGCAGCTTTTTCAGAGAGATTGTGGGTGGCTCTTAAAAGACCCGTTTTGTTTCGAGTGTTTTCACTACATGGTGGAGTTTTACTTGGAGTTGATGGACTTGGTCACTCACTTTGTCCCTTCTCACATTCCGAGCGCTTTGTTGGGTGGAAATGTTTCTTCAGGCAGTTTCAACAGCTCAGAGCCGACATTGAGTCAGAAACCAGAAATGGGAGTACGGGACACAGACAAGGAATTGAGGCTGAACCTTTATAAATCTCACTGGTTATAGGCCTCAGCTCGAGCATTGTGTCTAATTCCATGTTCCACACTTTAGCAGGAATGTCAAGGCCTCAGAGAGGGCACAGAGGAGATTTACTAGAATGTATCAGAGATACAAGAATTCAGCTAATGTGGAAAGAATAGGGGTCTGGGGTGTGTGAAGCTGGGGTCCTTCTTCTTAGAGCAGAGATGTTAATGAGGCAGTTAATAGCTGTATTCAACATTGTGAAGAGTTTTTATAAGAATAAAGAAGTTTGACTACAATTAGACAGAGCCTTGGTGAGATCACACCTGGAGCACTGTGTACAGTTTTGGTTCCCCTTACCTAACGAAGGACATACTTGCCTTAAAGGAAGTGTAACAAAGTGTCACTCGATTGCTTCCTGGGATGAGGGAATTGTCCTATGAGAAGAGATTGAGTCGACAAGGCCGATATTCCTCGTACTCGGCCCTGTGGGACTGGGTCGGCCCGGACCTGCTGGAAGTATACGAGAGTATGCTCCTGGTCGGCAGCATGTCAGAATCCATGAGGAAAGGCATCATCACCCTCATTTACAAGCGGAAGGGGGAGAGGGCAGAAATCAGAAATTGGCAGCCCATCTCACTGCTTAATGTTGACTACAAGATTCTGTCCAAAGTCATAGCCAGTCGAGTCAAGTCTGCTCTGGAGTTGGTGATCCACCCTGACCAGACCTGTACTGTACCTGGCAGGAAGATCTCTGATAGTCTCGCGCTACTCAGGGATACGATCGCCTACGTACGGGACAGGAGGGTGGACACCTGCCTCATCAGCCCGGACCAGGAGAAGGCTTTTGACAGGATATCGCACACCTACATGATGGACGTGCTTTCCAAAGTGGGGTTTGGGGAGGGAATCTGCAATTGGATCCAACTGCTCTGCACAAACATCAGTAGCGCAGTCTCAATCAACGGGTGGGAATCGGAAAGTCTCCCGATCAAATCTGGAGTCAGACAGGGCTGTCCTCTCTCCCCGGTCTTGTTTGTTTGCTGTATTGAACACTTTGCTGAGTCTATTAGGAAGAATGCGAGCATAAGAGGGTTGACAATCCCAGGCAGCGGAGGCACTCAGGTGAAAACCTCCCTGTACATGGATGATGTTGCCGTCTTCTGCTCGGATCCGTTGTCCGTGCGCAGACTGATGAGCATCTGCGACCAGTTTGAACTGGCCTCGGGAGCCAAAGTTAACCACGGCAAGAGCGAGGCCATGTTCTTTGGGAACTGGGCTGACCGATCCTTTGTCCCCTTCACCGTCAGGTCAGACTACCTGAAGGTGCTGGGGATATGGTTCGGAAGGGCCGGGGCGTGCACCAAAACATGGGAGGAGCGAGTAGCCAAAGTACAACAAAAGTTGGGTATGTGGGGGCAGCGATCTCTCTCCATTGTGGGTAAGAACCTGGTCATCAGGTGTGAGGTGCTCACGTTGTTGCTCTACATGGCGCAGGTCTGGCCCATACCCCACTCCTGCGCTGTGGCAGTCACCCGAGCCATTTTCTGCTTCATCTGCGGATCTAAAATGGACCGGGTCCGGAGGGACACGATGTTCAAATCTCTGGACAAGGGTGGGAAAAATGTACCCAACGTGGCCCTCATCCTGATGACCACCTTTGTGTGCGGCTGCATCAAGCTGTGTGTAGATCTCCAGTACACAAACTCCAAGTGTCACTACGTGCTGAGGTTCTATCTGTCCCCGGTGTTGTTAAGGATGGGCCTGGTCACATTGCCGCGGAACGCTCCATGCAGTTGGGCGGCGCCGTACCACCTATCCTTCGTGGAGCAGTTTCTGCGGGAAAACACCTTTGACCACCGGTCCATCAGGCAGTGGTCTGCACGGAATGTCCTCAAGGCCCTACGGGAAAAGGAGACGGTGGATCCTGTCGCATGGTTCCCTGAGCAGACCGTCAAAGTCATTTGGCGCAATGCCTCATCACCAGAACTTTCAAACAAGCACCAAGACGTAGCTTGGCTGGTGGTGAGAAGGGCCCTCCGCCCTCCCCATCAGATCCTTCATGCACACCCGACGTCTCGCCCCCTCCGCACAGTGCCCCCGCGGTGGCTGTGTTGGGGAAGAGACGGTCGCCCACCTCCTCCTGGAATGTGTTTTCGCAAAGCAGGTGTGGAAAGAGATGCAGTGGTTTTTGTCAAGGTTCATCCCAAGCAGCTCTGTAACACAGGAGTCTGTGCTCTACGGGCTGTTCCCAGGGACGCACACCGAGACAAACATCAACTGCTGCTGGAGGACTATCAATTCGGTGAAAGACGCCCTTTGGTCTGCCCGAATCTTGCTGGTCTTCCAGCGCAAAGAGTTGTCCACCACCGAATGTTGCGGACTGGCACATTCCAAGGTCCAGGACTACGTGCTGAGGGACGCACTAAAGCTTGGGGCAGCCGCAGCAAAGGCTCAGTGGGCAAAGACCACAATGTAAGGTCCCCCCCACCAAGCTGAACTGAGGGGCTGGATCCATGGGAAACCCCTCGAACTGTATCGTTAATATTTTCAATTGCTGTAAATGTAAAACTGTAATTGGCATGACAATTGTGAAACGGAAGGGTTGTGAAGAAACTCATGACAGTATTGAAGGAAACTGATCTCCCTTGCAATGTTTGTATTTTTTGGTGCTGTTTTGAAACTGTTTGCAATGTAATTTTTACAGATTTTTATGAATAAAGTATATTTTGGAAATGAAAAAAAATATTCCTCAGAATTTCGAAGAGTGAGAGGTAATCTTACTGGCACCTAAAAACCTTAAGGGATTTAACAGGGTAAATGCTGGGAGGATGTTTCCTCTGGCTGGGGAATCTTGAACTAGGGATCACAGTCTCAGTATAAATGGCTCAATCATTTAGGACTGAGAAGAGGAGAATTTTTTTTCACTCAAAGCATTGTGAATCTTTGGAATTCTCTACGCACAGTGGTTAGCACCGCGGCCTCACAGCTCCAGTGACCTCGGTTCGGTTCTGGGTATTGCCTGTGCGGAGTTTGAAAGTTCTCTCTGTGACCGCGGGGGTTTCCGCCGGGTGCTCCAGTTTCCTCCCACAGCCAAAGACTTGCAGGTTGATAGGTAAATTGGCCATTGTAAATTGCCCCTAGTGTAGGTAGGTGGTAGGAGAATGGTGGGAATGTGGTAGGGAATATGGGATGAATGTAGTATTAGTATAAATGGGTGATTGTTGGTCGGCACAGACTCGGTGGGCCGAAGGGCCTGTTTCAGTGCTGTATCTCTCTATGACTCTAGAGATGTGGATGCTCAATCATTGGGTATATCCAAGAGAGAGATTGATAGGTTTTTGGATACTAAGGGAATCAAGGGATCTGTGCTAGTGTGGTAAGATGGAGTTGATGTTGGAGATCAGCTGTGATCTTATTGAATGGCAGAGCTATTTCGATGGGCCGAATGGCCTACTCCTATTTTTTATGTAAAGTTCCATTCCTCTCAGGGAATATTTTATTTTCAAAAAGAGAAATACTGCACACTGGAAATCTGAATAATAACAGAGGATTCTGGAAACACTCAGCAGTTCCAGCAGTATCTGTGGAGAGAGGAAGGTAGGAGCAATGTTTCAGGTCTATAGAAGGGTCACAGAACTGGACCATTAACCCGAGCTTCTCTTCTCCACAGTTGTTTCCGGACTGGCTGAGTGTTTTCAGTATTTTAGGCTTTTTCTTTCTGTATTTCATCCATTTCCCATTTGACTATTTGCTGTGAAACTTTCAGCGTTGTGCTCAATTCTTTGTGTCGTTGTGTTTTCTTTATTTGAAGTAATGTAAATAGTATCCTGAAATGAATTTGCCAAATGGTTGGACAAATTGTTACAACCAGTTTTTGAGCAAGTTCTCCACATGCACAGTGAAGGATTCCTTCACATTTGCGAAGACCAGACAGGACTTGCATATCGATAGCAATGCCGTGTCCATGTGTCATTTGACATTGCTAGCCTATTCACCAATGTACCACTTCAGGAAGCCATAGATATTTGCACTGCAGTGCTATATCATGGTGATCTAGACCCGTCATCATTGTGTGAATCGGAATTAATTGAACTTATGAACTCGGCAACTTGCACAGTTGAGTTCAGTTTTATTGACACCATGTATCGCTGGTGTTGCCATGGGATCCCCTCTCGGCCAGATCTCACAAACATCTTTGTTGGATTCCATGACAAACCTGTTTTTAAGGGAATGACACCTAACCTCCGACCTCTTGCATATTTCCAATATGTAGATGATACATTTGCAATATTTGAATCCACAGCTGCATGAAATAATTTCCTTGCACGTCTTCATGGGCTCCATCCTACACTCAAATTCACCTTTGGAATGGAGCAGTCAAATGAGCTCCCTTTCCTTGATGTACTAGTTGAGAAATCTGCTGAGGGGTTTTTTACCACGGTCTACCGCAAACCTACCTTCACTGGTCAATACACGCGTTGGGATTCTTACAGTTCCATGAGCTATAAGATTGGCCTTATCGGCAACCAATCACTGACCGACATTAGCTCCTGGTCCAGCAACAACTCAACCTCAAAATCCTCAGACCTGCTGAGTGGTTCCAGCATTTCTTGTTTTTATTTCAAAATACTCATCCTTGTTTCTAAATCCTTATGTGTTCTCACCAGTCCCAACCTCCTTCCTCCCTCCGTAACCACCTCCCTCCCTCCCTCCGTAACCACCTCCCTCCCTCCATAATCACCTCCCTCCCTCCCTCCGTAACCACGGAGTCTTATCGAAAACCTCATAAATAGGGCTGAGCCATTTGCTCACCATGCAAGCTTGATGCTGAAATAGGGCGAATCAAAGACATCCTGCATTACAATGGCTACACTGATCAGATCATTTCTATCTGTACATCACACAAACTTATAAACGGGCTGAAGGACGTCATTTTGAGCCCTGAAAAGTGCCCAGTCTCCCTCAAATTACCCTGGAAAGGTAATATATCCCCAATATTTGAGTAACAGGTGAAGCTCGCTGTTTCCTGCTGTTACTATGCAGGAGCAACAAGTGTGGTGTTCGCCACTAACAGGATGCTGCTGTCAAGCAAAAGAGACGTCCTGCCTATCACACAAATAAGTAACTTGATATATGAATTTTAATACCAGTGTGATGCTAGGTTTCTAGACCATACATCCCAAAACTGGCGGATTGTATCAAATAACATGTCCCTTCCGCTGTTCGCAATGGGCCCTACCCAACCAACCCGTGCTTGCAAAACTCAAAACACAGTATCCAACATGAGATGTGATTCCACAATAGGACAACATTTGCTAAATAATTCTCAGTGTGCTAAGAATTACACTGACAACCAATTTAAGACTGTCAGTCGGGCTCGCAGGGTGGTGCACTGGTGTGTACTGTAAGCTACATATATTAATACACAGGGCCCTGTTCTTTGCAGACAGAAAGAACATGCACACATATTGTGCCAGTTTCAGCTAAACAAAATAAGTGACAGCCATTCACTGGCTCATTCCACAGGGCAATGCCTTGACCAATCAGAGTCAAGCTGACTGATTTAAATTTCAAACAAAGCTGGGCAGTTATCTGTCAGTTACCATAAACTGATGCATTCTGAATGGCAATGCCTCGCCCAATCAGAGTTCACTTGCCAACCAATCAGCACTCTATTCTCATACAGAAGAAAGTTGGTGTTTTCCCTTAAATTGGTATTCTTGTGGATTGCCCTGCTGAGTGCAAGACGAAAACAACTGGCTACCAAAGTTTGGACAACATGTCACTATTTTCACGAAATGATTACTTTTATTTTCAATATAAAAATATAAAGCAATATGAGTGTAACATTTACAGACAAATTCTATTACCTCACATTGCCTGATTCTTTCACACTGACAGACTATGTGAACTACTGTCCCGATTTTGCAGTTCTCACTTCCAGTTAGCAAATGTCAGCAATCTGTGATGCAGTGCAGTTTACAGACCAGACCGTCAATCACAACATGCAATAATTGTTCAGCTTATGTTGGACTGGTGGGATTTAGAAATACTAGGAATTGAGATGAGCTGTTATTGTATTTAATTATTTGTTTCATGGGATGTGGACGTTGCCAGCCAGGCCAGCATTTATAGTCCATCCCTAATTGCCCATGAGAAGGTGGTGGTGAGCTTCCTTCTTGAACCACTGCAGTCCATGTGGGGTAGGTACACCCACAGTGCTATTAGGAAGGGAGTTCCAGGATTTTTACCCAGCGACAGTGAAGGAATGGCGATATAGTTCCAAGTCAGGATGATGTGCAGCTTGGAGGAGAACTTTCAGGTGGTGGTGTTCCCATGCATCTGCTGTCCTTCTCCTTCTAGGCAGTAGAGGATGTAGGTTTGGAAGGTGCTGCCTGAGTAGCCTTGGTTCATTGTTGCAGTGCATCTTGTAGATGGTACACACTGCTGCCACTGTTCGTCAGTGCTGAAGGGAGTGAATGTTGTGGATGGGGTGCCAATCAAGCGTGTTGCTTTGTCCTGGATGGTGTCGAGCTTCTTGAATGTTGTTGGAGCTGCACCCAACCGGGCAAGTGGATAGTATTCCATCACACTCCAGACTTGTGCCTTGTAAATGGTGGACAGGCTTGGGGAGTCAGGAGATGAGTTACTCACCGCATGCTTCCTATCCTCTGACCAGCTCATGTAGTCACACTATTTATAAGGCTACTCCAGTTCAGTTTCTGGTCAATGGGAACTCCCGGGAGGTTGATAGTGGGGGATTCAGCGATCGTAATGCCGTTGAATGTCAATGGGAGATCGTTAGATTCTCTCTTGTTCGAGATGGTCATTGCCTGGCACTTGTGTGGCGCGAATGTTACTTGCCACTTATCAGCCCAAGCCTGGATATTGTCCAGGTCTTGCTGCATTTCTACATGGACCTCTTCAGTATCTGAGGAGTCGCGAATGGTGCTAAATTTTGCAATCATCAGTGAACATCCCCACTTCTGACCTTATGATTGAAGGAAGCTCACTGATGAAGTAGTGAAGAAGGTTGGGCCGAGGATACTACCCTGAGGAACTCCAGCAGTAATGTCCTGGAGCTGAGATGATTGACCTCCAACAATCACAACCATTTTCCTTTGTGCTCGGTACGATTCCAACCAGTGGAAAGTTTTCCTCTTGATTCCCATTGACTCCAGTTTTGCTCTGGCTCCTTGATGCCATACTCAGTCAAATTCTACTTTGATGTCAAGGGCAGACACTCTCACCTCACCTCTTGAGTTCAGCTCTTTTGTCCTTGTTCGAACCAAGGCTGTAATGAGGTCAGGAGCTGAATGGCCCTGGCGGAACCCAACTGAGCGTCACTGAACAGGTTATTGCAAAGCAAGTGCCCCGTCGATGACATCTTCCATCACTATACTGATGATTGAGAGTAGACTGATGAGGCAGTAATTGGCTGGGTTGGATTTGTCCTGCTATTTGTGTACAGGACATACCTGGGCAATTTTCCACATTGCCGGGTAGATGCCAGTATTGTACCTGTACTGGAACAGCTTGGCTAGGGGCGCGGCAAGTTCTGGAGCACAGGTCTTCAGTACTATTGCCGGAATATTGTCAGGCCCTGTAGCCTTTGCTGTATCCAGTGCCTTCAGTCGTTTCTTGCTTTCACGTTGAGTGAATCGAATTGGCTGAAGACTGGCATCTGTGATGCTGGGGACTTCAGAAGGAGGCCGAGATGGATCATCAACCCGGCACTTCTGGCTGCAGATTGTTTCAAATTCTTCATCCTTGTCTTTTGCACTGATGTGCTGGGCTCCCCTATCATTGAGGTTGGGGATATTTGTGGAGCCACCTCCTCCTGTTGGTTGTTTAATTGTCCACCACCATTCATCATTGGATGTGGCAGGGTGTAGATCTGATCCGTTGGTTGTGGGATCACTTAGCCCTGTCTATTACATGCTGCGTTTGCTGTTTGGCATGAAAGTAGTCCTGGGCTGTAGCTTCATCAGGCTGAAGCCTCATTTCAAGGTATGCCTGGTGCTGCTCCTGGCATGCCCTCCTGCACTCTTCATTGAATTAGGGTTGATCCCCCAGCTTGTTGGTAATGTTAGAGTGGGGGAATATGCCGGGCCATGAGGTTATAGAATGTGGTTGACTACAATTCTGCTGCTGGTAATGGTCCACAGCACCTCATGGATGCCCAGTTATACATTGCTAGATCTGTTCAAAATCCATCCCATTTAGCACAGTGGTAGTGGCACACAACACGATAGAGGGTATCCTCAATGTGAAGACGGGACATCATCTCCACAAGGACTGTGCAGTGGTCACTCCTACCAATACTGTCATGGACTGATGCATCTGCGGCAGGCAGATTGGTGAGGATGAGGTGAAGTATGTATTTCCCTCTTGTTAGTTCCCTCACCACCTACCGCAGACCCAATCGAGCAGCTGTGTCCATTGCGACTTGGCCAGCATGGTCAGTAGTGGTGCTACCGAGCCAGTCATGGTGATGGACATTGAAATCCCCCAGCCAGACTACATTCTGTGCTCTTGCCACCCTCAGTGCTCCCTCCAAGTGGTGTTCATCAATCTCTCGCTGTGTCTTGCTGGTTTGCTCAGTACCTTTCTCTGTCTGTTCATTTCTGAGTCCTGATAATCTCTTCCTGGTTTTCTGTGTGTCTTTCTCTGCCTACCTCATTGTCGGTGCTGTTACTCCGTGTCCTTGTGTCATTGCGCAGTGAGGGTGAGTCCATCAGCACGTGTGTTGCTGAGTCCGGGATTCTTGAGAAATCCGACGACAATCCTATTTTTATAAAAACATTTGGGAAATAACACAAACAGTTCACTTTCAAAACATCAAGTATTTCCCCATAATAACAAGATGCTTCCAAAGGCACTCTATTGCAATCAGCTTCTTCTTTCCAGTGAACACATCAATCAGTAACAAATCACTTTTGCTCACACGAACACAAGCTGCAAACACGGACCAGCCGAGTCTCTCCCACATTGTCATCCCCTTCCTGCAGAGCCTCCTCTCCACCACCAGATGGTGATGTTGGCCACAATAAAACCAGGACAAATGGTCACAGTGAGGAGACGGTCAGCAACAGAAAATAAAACAATAACAGGGAAACCCTTTACACAACAACAGGGTACATCTTTACACAACAGAAAACATATTTACACAACAGGAAATACCTTTAGATAACAGGGAGAACACAATCATACAAATGCCTTGTTTCTCCATCTCAGTCTCGTTGTCTCTCTCTCTGTCCCTCACTTTTGCTTCCTCAAGGTCTATTCTTGGTTTTCTATGTGTTTTTTCTCTCTGTCCCGATGTCGATGGTGTTACTCAGCGTCCTTGTAACATTGTGTAGCCAGGCTGAGCCTCCCAACACCTGTGTTGCTGTAATAAAAACAGAAAATGCTGGAAATGCTCAGTAGGTCTGGCAGCATCTGTGCAGAGAGAAACAGTTAACAGTTCATGTCTGTTTCGTTAGCTCACATTAACGTTGTTCTCTCTCCACAGATGCTGCCAGACCTGCTGACTATTTCAAGCATTTTCTGTTTATGTTTCAGATTTCCAGCATCTGCAGTATTTTGCTTTTGTACGTGTGTTGCTATGTCTGGGACTGTTTGAGTGCAATGCTATTGCTTGATAAACAGCGTTGAAACAAACATTTATCTCGTTAACACACAGCACTAATACACAGCTGGATATAAACAGCAGCCTACAGCAGAGGGCACAGTGGATGTTTATTAACACAAATAATTCACCAACATTATATTTACTGCTATCCACAATCACACCACGCTTCATCTTAACACGTTTTACTCTTTATTTACATCAACTTCTTCCTTCCAGTAAACACTTCAATTTGGAACACAGCTTCCAAATCAACTTTATTCACAAACCCGAACACACATCAGCCCAGACTTTCCCCTTTCTGTCAACCCATTCCTGCATCACTGCCTCTCCACCAACAGTTGTTGCGAGAATCATACAATCATAGAATGGCTGCAGCACAGAAGGAGGCCATTCGGCCTGTCGAACCCGTGCTGGCTCTCTGTTAGAGCAACTCACCTCATTTCACTCCCCAGTCAGTTCAATTTTGGAGGTGGGAAAACTTCCCGAAAGAATAATTTGGGACAAAATTAATAGTCCCATGGACAAATGTGGGTTAATTCAAGAAAGCCAGCATGGATTTCTTAACGGAAAATCATGTTTAACTGTCCTGCTGTAGTTTTTTGATGACGTAACAGAGAGGTTGATGAGGGCAATGCTGTTGATGTGGTCTACATGGACTTTCAAAAGGTCTGGCAGCATCTGAAAGGTCACTGACCTGAAACGTTAACTTTGCTTCTCTCTGTACAGATGTTGCCTGACCTGCTGAGTATTTCCAGCATTTCTTGTTTTCATTATGGCACAGAGTTCCCTTTTCAAACTTACAGAATTAACCACAATAATGTACTCTGAGATTCAAGTTAAATATCAGCCCAATATTTACACACATTATGAGTTTATAAGTTTCAGTATTAATTCCCATTAGTGCATCCTGACATATACATTAGATATAACATAACATAAGAACAGAAGAAATAGGAGCAGGAGTAGGCCATTCGGCCCCTCAAGCCTGCCCTGCCATTTAGTAAGATCATGGCTGATCTGCCCCAGACCTCAACTCCTCTTTCATGCCAGCTCTTCATGGACCTCAACTCTCCAATATTTCAAAAATCTATTTACATCCTCTTTAAATACTTTCAGTGATTTAGCCTCCAATACTGTCTGGGGAAGATAATTCCAGACATTCACTACCCTCTGAGAGAAGAAATTCCTTTGCATCTCAGTTTTAAATGAGTGTCCCCTTATTCTGTAACTATGTCGCCTAGTTTGAGATTCCCCCACTAGTGGAAACATTTTCTCAACATCTACCCTATTAATAAAAACAAGAAATGCTGGAAATACTCAGCAGGTCTGGCAGCATCTGTGAAGAGAGAAGCAGAGTTAATGTTTCAGGTCAGAGACCCTTCTTCACCCTGTTAAGCCCCCTCAGAATCTTGTACGTTTCAAAAAGATCACCCCTTATTCTTCTAAACACGAATGAATAACCTGTTTAGCCGTTCTTGATAAGTCAACCCCTTCATCCCAGGAATCAGCTGAGTGAATCTCTATTGAACTCCTCCAATGCCAGTACATCCTTTCTTAAGTCTAAATCTCAAGTGCGATATCAGATTGAGAGAATCTGAAAGATAGTATAACCTGAGATACAAACTGAGAATCCAGTTTAAAACTCCCCCGGATTGTGAAACTAAAAGATACAATAGCAATTCAATTTGTATAGACTGAGCTTTGGATCATATTCCAGCCCTCATACAGTATCAGACTGGAAGATACTGTCGCAATTCCATTAGTGCAGACTCAGCTCTACATTACAGAGCAGGGAACATATTTAAACAACCCGGAACACTTTTACACAAGATGGATCATATTTACACAACTAGGAAGATCTTGACCCAACAGGGAACCATTTTACACAATAACAGAGAACATCTTTACACAACAGCGAATATAGTTACACAACAGAGAACATATTACACAGGAGGAAATATCTTTAAAAGAACACAGGGAACATCTTTACACAACAGAGAACACAATTACATAAATCATCAGTCTTTCGCTGTCGCTTGCTGGTTTGCTCAGTACCTTTCTCTGTCTGTTCCTTTCTGAGTCCTGATAATATCTTCCTGGTTTTCTGTGTGTCTTTCTCTGTCTGTTCCTTTCTGGGTCCTGATAATCTCTTCCTGGTTTTCTGTGTGTCTTTCTCTGCCTGCCTCATTGTCGGTGCAGTTACTCAGTGTCCTTGTGTCATTGTGCAGTGAGGGTGAGTCCGTCAGCACGTGTGTTGCTGAGTCCGGGATTCTTGAGAAATCCGACCGCAATCCTATTTTTATAAAAACATTGGGGAAATGAACATATTTCACTAACGGGCAGCTAAAATTCAAACCAATAGTTAGCAGAGTGGCGCAGCGGAAGCGTGCTGGGACCATAACACAGAGGTCGATGGATCGAAACCGTTCTCTGCTATTTATGTTTGGTAATAACACAAACCGTTCACTTTCAAAATATCAAGTGTTTCCCCACAATAACAAGATGCACTCGATTGCAATCAGCTTTTTCCTTCTAGTGAACACATCCATCAGTAACAAATCACTTTTGCTCACACGAACACAAGCTGCAAACACGGACCAGCCGAGTCTCTCCCACTTTGTCAACCCCTTCCTGCAGAGCCTCCTCTCCACCACCAGATGGTGATGTTGGCCACAATAAAACCAGGACAAATGGTCACAGTGAGGAGACGGTCAGGAACAGAAAATACAACAAGAACAGGGAAAACCTTTACACAACAACAGGGTACATCTTTACACAACAGAAAACATATTTACACAACAGGAAATACCGTTACACAACAGGGAGAACACAATCATACAAATGCCTTGTTTCTCCATCTCAGTTTCGTTGTCTGTCTCTCTCTCTCCGTTCCTCACTTTTGCTTACTCACAGTCTATTAGTTTCCTGTGTGTTTTTCTCTCTGTCCCGTTGTCGATGGTGTCACTCAGCGTCCTTGTAACATTGCGTAGCCAGGCTGAGCCTCGCAACACCTGTGTTATAGAACATAGAACAGTACAGCACAGTCCAGGCCCCTCGGCCCACGATTTTGTGCCGAACCTTTAACCTACTCTAAGATCAAAACTACCTACATACCCTTCGTTCTACTATCATCCATGTACCTATCCAAGAGACGCTTAAATGTCCCTAATGTATCTGCTTCTACTCCCACCGCTGGCAGTGCATTCCACGCACCCACCACTCTCTTGTGTGAAGAACCTACCTCTGACATCTCCCCGAAACCTTCCTCCATCACCTTAAAATTATGCCCCCTGGTGATAGCTCTTTCCACCCTGGGAAAAAGTCTCTGGCTATCCACTCTAACTATTCCTCTCATCATCTTGTACCCCTCTATCAAGTCACCTCTCATCCTTCTTCGTTCCAATGAGAAAAGCCCCAGCTCCCTCAATCTTTGTTCGTAAGACATGCCCTCCAGTCCAGGCAGCATCCTGGTAAATCTCCTCTGCACCCTCTCTAAAGCTTCCACATCCTTCCTATAATGAGACGACCAGAACTGAACACAATATTGCAAGTGTGGTCTAACCAGGGCTTTGTAGAGCTGCAGCATAACCTCGCGGCTCTTAAACTCAATCCCCCTGTTAATGAAAGCCAACACACCATACGCCTTCTTATCAACCCTATCAACTTGGGTGGCAACTTTGAGCGATCTATGGACATGGACCCCAAGATCCCTCTGTTCCCCCACACTACTAAGAATCCTGTCTTTTAGCCTGTATTCTGCATTCAAATTCGACGTTCCAAAATGAATCACTTCACACTTTTCCAGGTTGAACTCCATCTGCCACTTCTCAGCCCAGCTCTGCATCCTGTCAATGTCCTGTTGCAACCTACAACAGCCTTCCACACTATCCACAACTCCAGCAACCTTCGTGTCATCGGCAAACTTGCTTACCCAGACTTCCACTTCCTCATCCAAGTCATTTATAAAAATCACAAAGAGCAGAAGTCCCAGAACAGATCCCTGCGGAACACCACTGGTCACCGAGCTCCAGGCTGAATACTTTCCATCTACTACCACCCTCTGTCTTCTATGGGCCAGCCAATTCTGTATCCAGACAGCCAACTTTCCCTGTATCCCATGCCTCCTTACTTTCTGAATGAGCCTACCATGGGGAATCTTATCAAACTCCTTGCTGAAATCCATATACACCACATCCACTGCTCTTCCTTCATCGATGTGTTTTGTCACATCTTCAAAGAATTCAATAAGGCTTGTGAGGCATGACCTGCCCCTCACAAAGCCATGCTGACTGTCTCTAATCAAACTATGCTTTTCCAACTAATCATAAATCCTGTCTCTCAGAATCCTCTCCAATAATTTGCCCACTACCGACATAAGACTGACTGGTCTGTAATTCCCAGGGTATCCATATTCCCTTTCTTAAACAAGGGAATAACATTTGCCACCCTCCAATCATCTGGTCCTACTCCAGTGGACAGTGAGGACGCAAAGATCATCGCCAAAGGCGCGGCAATCTTTTCCCTCGCTTCCCGTAATATCCTTGGGTATATCCCGTCTGGCCCCAGGGACTTATCTGTCCTCATGTCTTTCAAAATTTCCAGCACATCCTCCCTCTTAACATCAACCTGTTTGAGCATATCAGCCTGTTTCACGCTGTCCTCACAAACGACCAGGTCCCTCTCACTAGTGAATATTGAAGCAAAGTATTCATTTAGGACCTCCCCTACCTCCTCCGACTCCAGGCACAAGTTCCCTCCACTATCCCTGATCGGCCCTACCCTCACACTGGCCATCCTCTTGTTCCTCACATAAGTGTAGAACGCATTGGGATTTTCCTTAATCCTACCCGCCAAGACTTTTTCATGTCCCCTTCTAACTCTCCTAAGTCCATTCTTCAGTTCCTTCCTGGCTACCTTGTAACCCTCTAGAGCCCTGTCTGATCCTTGCTTCCTCAACCTTAAGTAAGCTTCCTTCTTCCTCTTGACTAGCTGTTCCACATTTCTTGTCATCCAAGGTTCCTTCACCCTACCAAATACTTCCTTGCCTCATCAGGACAAACCTATCCAGCAGTCGCAGCAAGTGCTCCCTAAACAACCTCCACATTTCTGTCGTGCATTTCCCTGAAAACATCTGTTCCTAATTTATGCACCCCAGTTCCAGCGCAAAGAGTTGTCCACCACCGAATGTTGCAGACTGGCACATTCCAAGGTCCAGGACTACGTGCTGAGGGACGCACTAAAGCTTGGGGCAGCCGCAGCAAAGGCTCAATGGGGAAAGACCACAATGTAAGGTTCCCCCACCAAGCAGGACTGAGGGGCTGGATCAATGGGAAACCCCTCGAACTGTATCGTTAATATTCTCAATTGATGCAAAAGTAAAACTGTAATTGACATGACAATTGTGAAACGGAAGGGTTGGGAAGAAACTCATGACAGTATTGAAGGAAACTGATCTCCCTTGCAATGTTTGTATTTTTTGGTGCTGTTTGGAAACTGTTTGGCAATGTAATTTTTACAGATTTTTATGAATAAAGTATATTTTGGAAATTAAAAAAAAAAATCTACATATTGAGTCAGGAAACCTTCCTGGACACACCTGACAAAAACTGCTCCATCCAAACTATTTGCACTAAGGAGGTTCCAATCAATATTAGGGAAGTTGAAGTCACCCATGACAACAACCCTGTTACTTCTGCACCTTTCCAAAATCTGCCTCCCAATCTGTTCCTCCGTGTCTCTGTTGCTATTGGGGGGTCTAGAGAAAACTCCCAATAAAGTGACTGCTCCTTTCCTGTTTCTGACTTCCACCCATAATGACTCAGTAGACAAACCCTCCTCGATGACCTACCTTTCTGCAGCTGTAATACTATCCCTGATTAACAATGCAACTCCCCCACTTCTTTTACCTCCCTCCCTATTCCTTTTGAAACATCTAAACCCCGGAACATCCAACATCCATTCCTGCCCCTGTGATCTCCAAGTGTCCGTAATGGCCACAACATCGTAGCTCGAAGTACTGATCCATGCTCTAAGTTCATCACCCTTATTCCTTACACTTCTTGCATTAAAATAGACACACTTCAACCCATCATACTGGCTGAAACTTTGCCCTGTCAACTGTCTAACCTTCCTCACAGACTCTCTGCACTCGGTATCTGCCTGTTCAACAGCTACCCCATCCACTGATCCATAGCTCCGGTTCCCATCCCCCTGCCAAACTAGTTTAAACCCTCCCGAAGTGCTCCAGCAAACCTCCCGCCCAGGATATTGGTGCCCCACCAGTTCAGATGCAACCCGTCCTTCTTGTACAGGTCCCACCTTCCCCAGAAGGTATCCCAATGATCCACATAACTGAAGCCCTCCCTCCTACACCAGCTCTGTAGCCACGTGTTCAGCTGCACTCGTTCTCTGTTTCTAGCCTCACTAGCACGTGGCACCGGTATCAATCCTGAGATTACTACTCTGCTCGTCCTGCCTTTTAGCTTCCAATCTAACTCCCTATATTCGCTTTTCGGGTCCTCATCCCTTTTCCCAGCTATGTCATTGGTACCGATATGTACCACGACTTCTGGCTGCTCCCCCTCCCCCTTACGAATCCTGTAGACTCGATCCGAGACATCCCTGACCCTGGCACCCAGGAGGCAACATACCATCCGGGAGTCTCGTTCGCGACCACAGAATCTCCTGTCTGTTCCTCTAACCATTGAATCTCCTATCACTATCGCTCTCCTATTCTCCACCCTTCCCTTCTGAGCCGCAGAGCCAGGCTCAGTGCCAGAGACCTGGCCGCTGTGGCTTTCCCCTGGTAGGTCCCCCCCCCACAACCCTATCCAAAACGGTATACTTATTATTGAGGGGAACGGCCACAGGGGATCCCTGCACTGTGTGCCTATTCCCTTTCCCTCCCCTGACGGTCACCCAGCTACCTTTATCCTGTGACTTAGGTGTCAGTACTTCCCTATAACTGCTCTCTATCATCCCCTCTGCCTCTCGCATGATCCGAAGTTCATCCAGCTCCAGCTCCAGTTCCCTAACGTGGTCTGTGAGGAGCTGGAGTTGGGTGCACTTCTCACAGGTGAAGTCAGCAGGGACACAAGTGGTGACCCTTACCTCCCACATCCTGCAAGAGGAGCATGCAACTGCCCTAGCTTCCATCCCCTCTGCTCGAAATTGACAACAAAGAATAAAAAAATATAAAGGAAAACCTTACCTTACCAAACCCTCCACACAAGAGTCCTTTTTTTTGGTTGGAGGAGGAGGATGGGTGGGAGACACTACACGTGTAGTGTTTCGGGTTTAGCCACTGCCCGAATATATAAGTTCACTTACCCAGCAGTCCCCGTGTCCACGTCCGCCGAATCGCCAGGTAAGTACTTTATAGTGAAACGTACCTTCATGGCTGCCCCCTGGCTCGCACTATCACCGCTACTGCTGATCAAAGGTGTTGCTGTAATAAAAACAGAAAATGCTGGAAATGCTCAGTAGGTCTGGCAGCATCTGTGCAGAGAGAAACAGTTAACAGTTCTGGTCTGTTTCCTTAGCTCACATTAACTTTGTTTCTTTCTCCACAGATGCTGCCGGACCTGCTGACTATTTCAAGCATTTTCTGTTTATGTTTTAGATTTCCAGCATCTGCAGTATTTTACTTTTGTCCGTGTGTTGCTATGTCTGGGACTGTTTGAGTGCAATGCTATTGCTTTATAAACAGCGTTGAAACAAACATTTATCTAGTTAACAGACAGCACTAATACACAGCTGGATATAAACAGCAGCCTGCAGCAGAGGGTGCAGTGGAAGTTTATTAACACAAATAATTCACCGACACTATATTTACTGCTATCCACAATCACACCACGCTTCATCTTAACACGTTTTATTCTTCATTGACATCAACTTCTTGCTTCCAATAAAAACTTCAATTTGGAACACAGCTTCCAAATCACCTTTATTCACAAACCCGAACACAAGCTGCAAATGCTGCAAACACACACCAGCCCAGACTTTCCCCTTTCTGTCAACCCATTCCTGCATCACTGCCTCTCCACCAACAGTTGCTGCTAGAATCATACAATCATAGAATGGCTAAAGCACAGAAGGAGGCCATTCGGCCTGACGAACCCATGCTGGCTCTCTGCTCAAGCAACTCACCTCGTCTCACTCTCTTCTCGAAAGAATAATTCGGGACAAAATTAATAGCCCCATGGACAAATGTGGGTTAATTCAAGAAGGCCAGCATGGATTTCTTAACTGTTTAACTGTCCTGCTGGTGTTTTTTGATGAGGCAACAGAGAGGGATGATGAGGGCAATGCTGTTGATGTGGTCTACATGGACTTTCAAAAGGTCTGACAGCATCTGAAAGGCCACTGAGCTGAACCATTTACTCTGTTTCTCTCTCCACAGATGCTGCCAGACGTGCTGAGTATTTCCAGCACTTTCTGTTTATATTTCAGATTTCTAGCATCTGAAGTATTTTGCTTTTATTGACTTTCAAAAGGAGTTTGATACAATGCAACGCAACAGACTTGTGAGCAAATTTATAACTCATGGAATAAAAGGGACAGTAGTAACATGGAAATGGAATTGGCTGAGTGACAGGAAACAAAGAGTAGTGATCAATGGATGTTCTTCAGACTAGAGGAAGGTTTGTAGTGGAGTTCCCCAGGAGTCAGTGTTGGGACCCTTGCCTTTCCTGATATATATTAATGACCTGGACCTTGGTGTTCAGGGCAGAATTTCAAAGTTTATGGATGATACGAAAATTGGAAGCATTGTGAACTGTAAGGATGATTGTGTAGAACTTCAAAAGGACATAGACAAGTTGGTGGAATGGGAGGACAGATGACAGGTGAAGTTCAATGCAGAGAAATGTGAATTGATTCATTTCGGTAGGAAGAACATGGAGTGACAACATAGAATAAAGGGTACAATTCTAAAGGGGGTGCAGGAGCAGAGGGACCTGGGGGTCTAAGTCATTGATTGAGAGAGCGGTTAATAAAGCATACAGCATCCTCGGCTTTAGTAATAGAGGCATAGAGTACAAGAACAAGGAGGTCATTTTTTTTTTAGAATATTACAGCGCAGTACAGGCCCTTCGGCCCTCGATGTTGCGCCGATCATCTGACCTACACTGTTCCATTTACATCCATATGTCTATCCAATGACCACTTAAATGCCCTTAAAGTTGGTGAGTCTACTACTGTTGCAGGCAGGGCGTTCCACGCCCCTACTACTCTCTGCGTAAAGAAACTACCTCTGACATCTGTCCTATATCTTTCACCCCGCAACTTAAAGCTATGTCCCCTCGTGTTTGCCATCCTCATCCGAGGAAAAAGACTCTCACTATCCACCCTATCTAACCCTCTGATTATCTTGTATGTCTCTATTAAGTCACCTCTCCTCCTCCTTCTCTCTAACGAAAACAACCCCAAGTCCCTCAGCCTTTCCTCGTAAGACCTTCCTTCCATACCAGGCAACATCCTAGTAAATCTCCTCTGCACCCTTTCCAAAGCTTCCACATCCTTCCTATAATGCGGTGACCAGAACTGCACGCAATACTCAAGGTGCGGCCTCACCAGAGTTTTGTACAGCTGCATCATGACCTCGTGGCTCCGAAACTCGATCCCCCTACTAATAAAAGCTAACACACCATATGCCTTCTTAACAGCCCTATTAACCTGGGTAGCAACTTTCAGGGATTTATGTACCTGGATACCAAGATCTCTCTGCTCATCTACACTTCCAAGAATCTTCCCATTAGCCCAGTACTCTGCATTGCTGTTACTCCTTCCAAAGTGAATCACCTCACACTTCTCCGCATTAAACTCCATTTGCCATCTCTCAGCCCAGCTCTGCAGCCTATCTATGTCCCTCTGTACCCTACAACACCCTTCGACACTATCCACAACTCCACCGACCTTCGTGTCATCCGCAAATTTACTAACCCACCCTTCTACACCCTCATCCAGGTCGTTTATAAAAATGACAAACAGCAGTGGCCCCAAAACAGAACCTTGCGGTATACCACTAGTAACTAAACTCCAGGATGAACATTTGCCATCAACCATCACCCTCTGTCTTCTTTCAGCTAGCCAATTTCTGATCCAAAGCTCTAAATCACCTTCAACCCCATACTTCCGTATTTTCTGCAATAGCCTACCGTGGGGAACATTATCAAACGCCTTACTGAAATCCATATACACCACATCCACGGCTTTACCCTCATCCACCTGTTTGGTCACCTTCTCGAAAAACTCAATAAGGTTTGTGAGGCACGACCTACCTTTCACAAAACCGTGCTGACTATCGCAAATGAACTTATTCTTTTCAAGATGATGATAAATCCTGTCTCTTATAACCTTTTCCAACATTTTACTCACAACCGAAGTAAGGCTCACAGGTCTATAATTACCAGGGCTGTCTCTACTCCCCTTCTTGAACAAGGGGACAACATTTGCTATCCTCCAGTCCTCCGGCACTACTCCTGTCGACAATGACGACATAAAGATCAACAACAACGGCTCTGCAATCTCCTCCCTGGCTTCCCAGAGAATCCTAGGATAAATCCCATCTGGCCCAGGGGACTTATCTATTTTCACTCTTTCCAAAATTGCTAACACCTCCTCCATGTGAATCTCAATCCCATCTAGCCTAGTAGGCTGTATCTCAGTAATCTCCTTGGCAACATTTTCTTTTTCTACTGTAAATACTGACGAAAAATATTCATTTAACGCTTCCCCTATCTCCTCTGATTCCGCACACAACTTCCCACTACTATCCTTGATTGGCCCTGTTCTAACTCTCAGCATTCGTTTATTCCTGATATACCTATAGAAAGCCTTAGGGTTTTCTTTGATCCTATCCGCCAATGAATTCTCGTGTCCTCTCCTTGCTCTTCTTAACCCTCCCTTTAGATCCTTCCTGGCTAGCTTGTAACTCTCAAGCGCCCTAACTGAGCCTTCACGTCTCATCCTAACATAAGCCGCCCTCTTCCTCTTGACAAGCGCTTCAACTTCTTGAGTAAACCACGGCTCCCTCGCTCGACAACTTCCTCCCTGCCTGACAGGTACATACTTGTCAAGGACACGCATTAGCTGCTCCTTGAATAAGCCCCACATTTCGTTTGTGCCCATCCCCTGCAGTTTCCTTCCCCATCCTACACATCCTAAATCTTGCCTAATCGCGTCATAATTTCCTTTCCCCCAGCTATAATTCTTGCCCTGCGGTATATACCTGTCCCTGCCCATCGCTAAGGTAAACCTAACTGAATTGTGATCACTATCGCCAAAGTGCTCACCTACATCTAAATCGAACACCTGGCCGGGTTCATTACCCAGTACCAAATCCAATGTGGCATCGCCCCTGGTTGGCCTGTCTACATACTGTGTCGGAATGAACTTGTATAAGACACTAGACTCAGCTGAAGTACTGAGTCCAGTTCTGGGTGCCACACTTTAGGAAAGATGTGAAGGCATTGGAGAAATTATGGAAGAGGTTCATGAGAATGGTTCAAGGGATTAGGAACTTCAGTTATGAAGATAGATTGGAGAAGTTAGGACTGTTTTCCTTGGAGAAAAGAAGGCTAAGAGGAGATTTCATAGTGGTATTCAAAATGATGAGGGGTGTGGACAGAGTGGATAGGGAGAAACTGTTCCCACTTGTGAAAGGATCGAGAACGGGAGGGCACAGATTTAAAGTCATTGGTAAAAGAAGCAAAAGCGACATGGGGTAAAACTTTTTCACACAGCGAGTGGTTAAGGTATGAACTGCCTGAGAATGTGATGGAGGCAGGTTCAATTGAAGCATTCAAAGGGGAATTAGACTGTTATCTGAAAATAATGTGCAGGATTATGGGGAGAAGACGGGGAAGTGACATGAGGTGAATTGCTCATTTGGAGAGTCAGTGCAGAGACGATGGGCCAAATGGCCTCCTTCTGTGTAGTAACAATTCTGTGATTCTGTGATTCCAATATTCAAGTCATTTATATATATGATGGTCCTGACACTGACCCTTGTGGACATCACTGTTCACCATCTTCCATTCTGAAAAACCAAATACCACAACTCGCTTTTCTTGATATTTCATCCATTTTTAAATCCAAGCAGATACTGACCCTCCTATTCCAGGAGCCTCAGTTTTGTTACCCAGCCTTTTATGTGGTAGTTTGTCAAACGCTTTCTTAAAATCCATATAGACAACATCCATTGCTTTCCCTTCATCAACCTTTTCTGTTACTTCATCAAAAAAATCAGTTATATTAGTGAAGAACTGGAAAGGTGCTGAACCTCTCAGTTTTTGGTCTACCCAAACCAAGTTTAAGGCCTGAATAATGAACCGATTGCCTCATTAGTTCTGTGAATAATACAATGATTTAATAGACAAAGTTTTGAAACATTCCTGCCCATAAATCTTGGTAACAGGGAGTGTGTGGATCTCCTGACTCAGAATGTTTAATGGATACAGTCCTCAGATCCGACAAGGAACCCCTGAACATCCACAGTAAAGACAGTGTAGATGAGAAAATGTAAGAGCCGGGAGCTGAAACTCAGGGACGGCCGAGCTCTCCTGTCATTGAGCTTGTGTGTCTGCTCTGCTCGCCGCACTTCCGGCTCTACTTTGTTTCCAATGAAAAGATGAAAAGGGCCGTTCGGTTTTCCTCTCACTGACAGCGTGTTTCACTCGGGTTAATACAACCCGGGACTTTTGCTGCTGAAATGAATTCTGCAAGGTCCCAGCAAACACACCGGCTCCCTCCTTTCTCCCCTCTTTCTATCGGATTGTTTTACCAGCAGGGGCTCAATAATAACAAACCCCCTGCAGGGAATGACCGCAAATTGAGCATCTAAATGGGGCAAGTGGGCAGCTTTCTGGGTTCTAGGTTCCCCCTACCCCGCCCCTCCTTCCCTCCAGTCCAAGCCCCTCTTCACGTTCTTTGGGACTTTGATGAGGGTGAAATGGGGAAAGTTCCCATTGATGTTTGAGTGCTGAATTGCTGCAGGGATCTGCGCACGCGCGATGTAGCCCCGCCCCCAGTGCGACGTCACAATGAGGAGTGGAGCGCATGCGCAGCCTTTCCCCAACCCAGTCTGTGAGGCCATTCACTCAATCAGGGGAAGATGCTTTAAATCAGCTGCTAATGGAGACTTCCCAGGCCCGGGGGAAGGGAACAAACAGCATCTGCTTCCAGCAGCCACTGCTTTGGGAGCGTGTCCGCAGATGTGCTCAGAGATTAGCATTGAGTGGTGGGAAGTTGAGGGGGAGTCGGGGAGTGTTTGTAACAGACACTGTGGAGCAGGAGCTGCTCCCGGAACATGGAGTGAGCCGGGGACACGGGGAAGGGAGAGTTCATTCTCGGACAGTGTCTGTGCAGGCTCAGGGAGACACAATGGGAAGAAATCACTATTGAAAATCAGTGACAATTTCACCACCCAAAGGAGAGGGAATTTTCCTGCTTTAGTTCCAGTCTCTCACTGTTTGTTGGATTGTGAACAGTGGGGGGAAAATAGCCGCAAAATAACGATGTGGACAGTTAGACAAAGAACATTTATTGCAGACACCAGGTGAGAAGTGTGAAAGGCACATTTTAAATCGTGGCTGCTTGTTTTCTGTTGAAATAGAAATGTGACTGTGTAAAGGTCACTGCTCTATCGGACAGTCCCAGTCATTGAGCAGTGCAGGGCTTGTGTTGTTTCTGAATGTCACAAACTTGTTGTAAAACCACTGCAAACACCTGGTAAACAGAAGCTGAATGCTGCAGTACTGCAGTGGAGTCAGACACTGACACTGTTTGTGTTCCTGGTTTTCATTTCGCGATTGTTCATAATGATTATTATTGGGACGATTACATTGATCGCTTTTTTATCTTCTACCTCACCATTTCTTTCATTCCTGCAGGAAAATACATGAAGGAACCTGACTGGATGTGGTGATTCTTGGACACAAGGAAAAATGCTGTGATCTCGTTCCAACACACAGTCGGTACAGGATCACTCCCAAAGCACAGAGATACTGCCAGTTCATCAGTTCCACTGGAGCAAACAAAATAAATAGTCAGACAGACACTGATCCCAAAGTCAAGAGAGACACATTTTCAATCCAACAGTCAAACAACAGCAGGAGAGACAGATGTTGTTTCTATTTCACTCCAATTCAGTACAGCTGACAGGTTGATACATCAATCACAGTCCAAAAACAAACTCACTATCAGATCTAAATAAACTCTGTCACCATAGTGCCATTTTAAATATAAAATCTGAAATAGAACAGACAAAATTTACAGAATTGAAAGGAACAGTATGAATGCAAGGAGGCTTCAAGGGGATTTGGACAGGTTAAATGAATGGGCAAGAACATGGCAGATGGAATATAATGCGAATAAGTTTGAAGTTCTCCACTTTGGTAGAATAAACAGAAAGACAGAGTATTTCTTAAATGGTGAGAGGCTGGGAAGTGTCGATGTCCAAAGGCACCTGGGTGTCCTTGTTCATGAGACACTAAAAGCTCGTATGCAGGTGCAGCAAGCAATTAGGAAGGCAAATGGTATGTTGGCTTCATTGAAAGCGTATTTGAGTACATGAGTAAAGATGTATGAAGTCTAGATGAGACCGCACCTGGAGTATTATGTACAATTTTGGTTTCCTTATCTAAGGAAGGATAGACTTGTCACAGAGGGAGTGCAACAGAGATTCACCGGTCTCATCCCCTCGGATGGTGGGATTGTCTGATGATGAGAGACTGCAGAAACTGGGCCTAAATTCTCTAGAGTTTTGAAGAGTGAGAAGTGATCTCATTGAAACAGGCAAAGTTCTTACAGGGTGTCACAGGGTAGATATGGATAGGATGTTTCCTCTGTCTAGTCAGTCCAGAACAAGGGGACAAAGTCTCAGAATTCGGGCAGACTGAGATGAGCAGGAATTTCTTTACTCAGAGGGTGAGAAATCTGTGGAATTCTTTATCCCAGAGGGCTGTGGAAGATCAATCATTGAACATATTCAAGACATAAATCGATAGATTTCTAAATACTAACAAGATCAAGGGATATGGAGATGGCAGAGAAAAATGGCGTAGAGGTAGATGATCAGTCACGATCTGTTAGAATGTTGGAGCAGGCTCGATGGGCTGAATGGCCTAATGCCCCGATTTCCAATGATCCTATGAATCCCAATAATGTACATCAGAACGTTAGACCAAGTTATGCATTACATACCAGTTCAAAAATCCCACAGAGATTAAGACTGAAAGATACAGTATCAAGCCATTACTACAAAATGAAGGACTTGGAGCTTGCAGACCAGCCCATGTATAAGATTGAAAGTTATATTTTCATTCACAATCGTTTTCACAGAGCTGAATATTGAATACCAATCCACAACTTGCACAGGATTACCAAATAAAACCTACAACTGTAAAATACAGTTAATCCATATTTTAAATTAAACACAAGGCAAACAAATATTGATACATTAAGAGAGCGGGAAACAGTGAGAGCAGAGTGGAGCATAAAGAGCCCAGGAGAGAGAGGGAGCAAGAGTTCACTCGGAGAACAGGGAACAGCGAGAGCAGGCGTCAAAAAAGGCAAAGGAATACACAATTAATGGGAGAACACTGAATGGTGTAGAGGAAGTGAGGGACGTTGGAGTGAATGTCCACAGATCCCTGAAGTTGCAGTACAGGTCAATAAGGTGGTTCAGCAGGTCCTTTCCTTTATTAACTGAGGTATAGAGTATAAGGGAGACCTGGGTGTCCATATCAATAAGTCACTGACAGCTAACATGCAGGTGCAGCAAGCAATTAGGAAGGCTAATAGTATGTTAGCCTTTATCGCAAGAGAATTTGAGTACAGGAGTAGTGAATTCTTGCTTCAATTGTATAGAACCTTGGTTAGACTGTACTTGGAGTACTGTGTGCAGTTTTGGTCCCCTTGCCTTAGGAAGGATATTATTGCCATAGATAGAGTGCAAAGAAGGTTCATCAGACTTGTTCCTGGGATGGTGCGACTGTCCTATGCAGAGAGATTGGGGAAACTGGGGCTCTATTGTGTAGAGTTTTGAAGAATGAGAGGTGATCTCATTGAAACCTACAAAATATTTAAAGGACAGTCAGGGTAGATGCAGCTAAGATGTTTCCCCTGGTTGGGGAGTCGAGAACCAGGGGACGCAATTTCAAAATAAGGGGCAAGCCACTTGGGACAGAGATGAGGAGAAATGTTGTTACTCAGAGGGTTGTGAATCTTTGGAATTCTGTACCCCAGAGGGCTGTGGAAGCTCAGTCATTGAGTATGTTTAAAGCAGAGATTGATAGATTTCTAAATACAAATGACATAAGGGAATATGAGGAAAGTGTGGGGAAAAGGGCATTGAAGTGGATGATCAGCCATGATCAGATTGAATGGTGGGGCAGGCTCGATGGGCTGAATGGCCGACTCCTGCTCCTATGTTCCGATGTTCCTAACTCCACATTATCGATGAGGCACAGCCTCAGGCCGACTTGTCGGGTGTTGCAAACAGATAACACTGCTTCTGATCTTCACCAGAACAGAGAGTGAGATGTAAAATTGATCATCAAACAGACTGTGAGAGAATACAACAGAATAAAACACATGGAGAGACACTGTGGAATAACAAATAGATTTGATTGGAATGTTGAATTATGATTGGAATGGATAAAACAGCAGATTAAATTGGGACAGAAAAGAGAAACTGATGGGAAGAAGGAAGAAAAGAAAGGATGGATCTGTTCACTTTTTTCAGTTTTTTCACTGGTCCATCAAAGTTGGATTAAAAAAAGATGCAAAAAACGGAGTTTCACCAAAAAGGGAGATTAAATGTTGCTGAAACCTTGGATCGAAGGATGCCCCAACAGATCACCTGTTTAACTGTCTCCTCACTGGGGGATTTCAATCAATGAGCAATATTATTCTCTCCTTTTCTTTTGTTAAATGAAACCACTACTGTCACTTGGAGTTAATATCCCTGTGTTCCAACTCCTGAATAATAAAATTGTGAGTTTCGTGATATTTTCTGGACACATTTCCTGCTGAAAGAACTAAGAACTCTTTTCTAATTTACACAATACTACATACACACTCATCAAGCCTCCGAAACTGGCATCCTTGGTGCTGCTCTCTCCTCCCAAACCTCATCTCATGTGACTGTTACATCATCACTCTGATTGTGGGAGGGGTTAATCCCACTGTCTTCAGCATTAACCCTTTACATCCTCATACTGCACTGTCTGTCCAAAAAAATCAGTGGAGGGAACTTGAATTATCAAAACAGCAACAGCTGCCAGTTGAAAATCAACTCAACCCATCAGAGAGAGACTGTCAGAGAACTTCCTGCATCCAGTCCTGACCCCGTCACATTAAGCAGCTGCTCACCCAGACCCCACTCTCATCAACACTGAACATTTTTACTGAGACCCTTCAAATACTGTTTATAAAAGGCCGCAAAGATCAAAGTTCACACAGTTGTATTAAATGCAACAAAGTTTAATATCTTCTCACCGTTTCTCGGTAACCACATGAGACATCGGTTTTCTTATTTGGTTCCTTTGATTTTTCTTGTTCCTGACTGACAAATATTCCAAACCTCAGATAAACCCTCCCACTTGCGTCATGTCCCAGTCTCGGTTAAAAGCAACACATAATGACACAAACACTCTCCTTCAGTGAGATTAATATCAAGCTGTTTTCCAGGTTGAATGTAACTGTGAACAAATTTATGTCAAAGAAGCTACCTTTGATGTATCAGCACTGAAATTCTGGACAAGGAGGAACAGCCATTCCAAACTCATATCCTTCACAAAGGCTGTTCTTGTATGTGATTGAAATTCATCAAGTATTTTGAATTGAAGTTCACAAGACACAGATGTCAATGTTGATAATGAAACTTTTCAAGCATGTTGTGACTGTGAAACAAGGCTCTGCTGGGAGTTGAACCCAGGATCTTCTGTTTACTAGACAGGTGCTTTAACCAACTAAGCTACAGAGCCAGATCACAAATGCATGTGTAATTGAAATCAGAGGAAGGCCTTGTAGATAGTGGGCAGGCTTTGGCGAGTCAAGAGCTGAGTTCTTCACGGCAGTGTTCCCAGCCTCTGACTCGCTCTTGTAGTTGTAGCTGTAGTTGTAATTGTAATAGGCAACCGTCTGTCTCGGAAGACGATGGGCTACACCCGGTGTGTACGTCACTTCTGTGTGAAACATCGTTTGTTGTGGCTGTGGAGGATGACTCGTGAGTGACAATCCCTTCCGCAGCTGGTACAGATGAATATCATTGGCCCGAGGTCGACTGATAATTTTTCCTTCCTCTGAGCTCTCTTTCCCACCATCTGGTCATTTCTTTTGTCCTCTGCTTTTCCCATGGTCTTCCTGAATGCCTTTCTCCAGGAATTCCAGTCAGCAGGAAGGACTTCCCATGCATCGACTCCAATCCCAGTCAGCTTGAGATCTCGCTTTGCAGATGTCCTTGTATCACAGACGTAGGTGACCTGTTGGTCTCGTGCTGATAGCAAGCTCACCAAAGAGCGTGTCTTTGGCAAAGCGACCGTCATCCATTCAGCACACATGACCCAGTCCACTGAGTCACTGCTGACTCAAGAGGGCAAACATGCTGCAGATCCCTGCACGCTGGTGTACTTCTGCATTCGGCACTCTGTCCTGCCAGGAAATGCCCAATATCCATCTGAGACAGTGGAGGTGGAAGCTGTTCAGCTGTTTTTCTTTGCTTGCATAAGTTGTTGATGCTTCTCTACTATGAAGGAGGGTGCTGAGAACACAAGCCTGTTACACGTGGGGCTTTGTATTTTCGATCAGTTTGCTGTCGGTTCACACTCGTCTTCTCAACTTTGACATGACAGCTGCAGCATTGACAATCCTGGTGCTGATTTCAGTATCAAGGGACAGATTGCTGGTGATTGTTGATCCAAGGTATGTGAAGCTGTTGACAACCTCCAAAGTGAGCCTGTCGATGTTGATGGAAGGTGGAGTCTCTACGTCCTGGCCCATAACTTTGATCTTCCTGATGCTGATCGTCAGTCCAAGCTCCTTGCAGGCCAGGGAGAACCGATATACAAGCTGCTGTTAATGAACTTCATTATGGGATGTCAGCACAGCGTCATCAGCAAACAGCAACTCACAGACCAAGAACTGACTCATTTTGGTCTTGGCCCGCGGTCTTGCCAAGATGAACAGCTTGTCATCAGCTCTGGTATGCAGGTGGACACCCCCATCTGAGTCACTGAAAGTTTAAAATAGCAGCATGGAGAAGAATATGCCAATTGTAAAGGATGTGAGCTGTGAGGAGGTTACAAGGAGGCTTCCAGGGGACTTGGACAGGATAAGTGAATGAAATGACAGATGGAATATAATGTGAATAAGTGTGAAGTTATTCACTTTGGTAGAATAAACAGAAAGACAGAATATTTCTTAAATGGTGAGAGGTTGGGAAGTGTTGATGTCCAAAGGGACCTGGGTGTCCTTGTTCATGAGACACTAAAAGCTCGCATGCAGGTGCAGCAATCAATTAGGAAGGCAAATGGTATGTTGGCCTTAACACGAGGGGTCATGAGTGCAGGAATAAAGATGTCTTGCTGCAATTGTATAGAGCCTTGGTGAGATCGTGCTGGAGTATTGTGTACAGTTTTGGTTTCCTTATCTAAGGAAGGATATACTTGCTACAGAGGGAGTGCAACGGAGGGTCACCAGACTAATCCCTGGGATGGTGGGATTGTCTTCTGTGGAAACTGGGCTTGTATTCCTTAAAGTTTCATTAAAAAGGCCACTTAAAACTGAGATAGGGTGAAATTTCTTCACTCAGAGGGTGGTGAATCTTTGGAATTCTCAACCTCAGGGGTTTGTGAAAGTTCAATCATTGAGCATGTTCAGGACAGAAATTGATAGAAATCTTGATACTCATGACATCAAGGGATATGGGGAGAGCGCGGGAAAGTGGTGTTGAGGTAGATGATCAGCAAGGATTTAATTGAATGACAGATCAGGCTCGACAGGTTAAACTGCCTCCTCCTACGTTCTGTAGAGAGTTGTCACCAGGACACAGCCCTGTTTTATCCCACTGCTGATCGTGAAAGTGTCTGATGTTGCTCCATTTCAACTGACGGAACTGTGCATGTTCTCGTGGAAAGAAGAGATGACGCCCAAGAGTTCAGGAGGGCAGCCGAGTTTCCACAGCAGTTTGAAGAGTCTGTCTCTGCTAACAAGATCGAAGGCCTTGGTGATGTCTGTAAAGACAATGTAGAGTGGTCTGTACTGTTCACAGTACTTCTCCTGTAACTGCCGAAGTGAGAAAATCATGTCGACTGTCGATCTACCAGCTCTGAAGCTGCACTGAGACTCAGGATAGATGTGTGATGTCAGGGTCTGCAATCTGGTCAGAGCAATGTGAGCAAAGCCCTTCCCCACAATACTTAGCAAGCAGATGCCTCGCTAATTGCTGCAGTCACTGCGATTCCCCCTTATTGTTGTTCAAGGTGACAATGTTTGCATCACACATGTTTAGAGGCGCAGATCTCCCCTTCCAACAGAGACACAGAAGTTCATGGAGATGCTGCAGCAGAGCTGCCTTTCCACTTTTGATGATTCCAGGTGGAATACCATCATTTCCCAGGGCTTTACCACTGGCAAGACGGTCAATGGCCTTGTTGAGCTCTCCTATGGTGGGGTCACTGTCCAACTCCTCCATGACAGGGAAGTCTGGAATGGTGCTGAGAGCTACTTCAATGACAATGTTCTCCGTTATGCAGAGTTCAAGGTAATGCTCCACTCACCTTTCCATCTGCTTGTTAGGTTCAGTGATGATCGTCCCTGTCTTTGTCTTCAAAGGTGCTGATTTAGTTACTGCTGGGCCCGTTGCTTTCATAATTTTTTTTTTATTCATTCATGTGATGTGGTCATCACTGGCTAAGCCAGCATTTATTGCCCATCCCTCATTTCCCTTGAGAATGTGGTGGTGAGCTGCCTTCTTGAACCGCTGCAGTCTGTGTGAGGCAGGTACACCCACAGTGCTGTTAGGAAGGGAGTTCCAGGATTTTGACCCAGCAACAGTGAAGGAAAGGTGATATCGTTCCAAGTCACGATAGTGTGTGGCTTGGAGGGGAACTTGCAGGTGGTGGTGTTCCCATGAATTTGCTGCCCTTGTCCTTCTTGTTGGTAGAGGTTGCGGGGATGGAAGGTGCTGTCTAAGGAACCTTGGTGTGTTGAATTCCTTCATATGTCCCTCTAGCATCCCCCAGATTCAGCGGCAGATTGTATGCTGTTGCAGAGTTTTAACCAGTATTGATTGGTGCAGTGCCGAGCAGTCTGCAGAGACTTGTTTCTGGCAGCTCTGAGAGCATCTAGAGTTTGTTTGCTGGGGACTTGTTTGTAGTTCATGAGGGCTCTCTTCTTAGTTACAGTAACTGACTCCATTTCAGTCCAATAAACCTCAAACCAGTCCGCATTCCTCCCATCTCTTTTCACATACACAGCGAGTGCAGAGTTATAGATGGTGGCGTGCAGATGATTCCACTTTGACACCGCACTGAGGCCTTGGGTGTTTTCTGAAAGAGCCTGATCGAGGATGTTGAGGAACTCCTGGGTCCTTTCTGGGTCAGTGGTTCGGCTAGTGTTGATCCGAGAACGACCTTTCTTCTTGGATGGATGAAGCTTTCTTGGCTGAAGCCTGACCTTGTTACACACCAGGGAGTGGTCAGTGTCACAGTCAGCGCTGTGATAGCTGCGTGTGATGAGGATACTGCTGAGGCTGGTACGTCTAGTGATGATAAGGTCTAGCTGGTGCCAGTGGCGTGATCTCGGACGTCTCCAGGACACCTTGTGGCACAGCTTGACCTGGAAGTAGCTGTTCGTCACACAGAGTCCATGTTGACAGCATAGCTCCAGAAACCTCTGTCCATTTTTGTTCATCTTGCTAATCCCCTGGTGCCCTATGCTCATTGGCCAAGCTGTAGTCAGTACCCAAGCTTGCGTTGAAATCCCCGAGAAGATACAGTCCCTCGGTGCTGGGAATTCTACTGATGGAAGCGTCAAGTGTCTCATAGAATTGATCCTTGACATCTGGGGTGGAGGTGAGTGTCGGGACATAGATGCACATGAGATTAACTGGGCCCGCGCTTGTTGACAAGTGAAGGATAAGAAGTCTCTCTGAGCCTACTGTGGGGGGTTCACCCATTGCAAGCAGCGTGTTTTTTACTGTGAAACCCACGAGTTGCCTCTTGGGCTTTCCCCTGCCTGAAGAAGGTGTAGTGTTTCTCTTTGAGGGATCCACTTTGAATGAGTCTAGTTTCTTGCAGCACAGCAATGTCCACATTGAGCCTTGTGAGTTCCTTGTCAATCACAGCTGTCTTGTGTGTGTCATCAACCTGCAGAAGGTTGTCATTAAGGTCAGGACACATGGTCCTTACATTCCAGCTTGTGATGCGAAGCACTGGTGTCTTCTTTGTTGAGTTTGTCTTGCCTGGTGCATAGATTATCAATCCGCCAGTTGAGAGATATCTCTCTAAGCTGCAAGCACCCATTGAAGCAAGTAGGTCGTGGCAGGACAGCACCTAACTGACTGGGGGCTGCACAGCTTGGAGTAGGTGGTAGTTATCCAATGAGACGCGATGATCTCTCCCACTGTCAAAAGTAACCCCTGGTGCTCATACTCTACACCAATTGAGTGAGAGCTTATAATCGGTAACTGTTTCTTCCCATGTTTTGCTAATGTGTAACCACGAAGCTGGAGTGTCCTCTCCAGGGCACAGGCCTGGGCAAATAGTATGGAGACACTGAGCATCAGGACCCCCTATCAGCATTGCTAGTATTGTCCAAAGGAAAGGAAAAAACAGTACTGTTTGGTACCAGCTCTGCTGTAGGAGTTGCTGGAAAACTACCTGATAAGTAACAGGTAACCGCCTACGGGACACCACTCCGGATTTACTGTCCAGGTTTACTCCCTAAGCCTTCTTCTCTCTCAAGACACCCACAGGGAAGTGAGACTTTTTGCCCATAGATAGGGCTCTGTCCTTTGGCATCAGGATGGAAACACACGCCAGTGGGCCTGCATGACATGCACAAGGATATCACACACTGCCCCATCCCTGTGACAGCTCAGAGAGATCCCCTGATGATAATACACCCCACAGGAAAATCACAAACCGCCCCCTCCCTTGGACAGCTCAGGGTCAGACACTACACACACTGCAACAACAGTGACATTACTGTGTTAGTCCCTGCATTCTGAATCACCCTACTTTATGCTTTCCGTCTCTCAGCCAATTTTGTATCCACGCTGCCACTGCCTCTTTAATCCCATCTGCTCAATTTTTTTTCACAAGTCTATTTTATGGTACTTTTTCAAACACAATTTTGAAGTGCAGACATACACCATCAACCTCACCACCCTGGTCAACTCTCTGTGAAACTTCATCAAAGAAATTAATTCATTAATTAATTCATACACAATCTTCTGTTAACCAATCTGTTCTGGTTGTCATTTATTAGCCCATGTTCGACCAAGTGCCAGTTAATTTTCTCCTGGATAATTGTCTCTAAAAGTTTCCCCACCACTGACATTAGACGATCTGGTCTGTAGTTCCTGGGTTTATCTCTCTTTTTAAACTGGGCTGTAAAATTAGCAATCCTTGCAGACTTATCTTTCAGTTCTGGAAAGTCTATTGAGGACAATCTCTTTGGGCATGACTTTAACCAATTAAAGCAACAGGATACTTGATTAATAAGTCCAGAACTTTTATTGAGAGTAAAATAGTACTTAATAATTGGAAGTAAAATTATCTTGAACAAACTTGGGGAATATAACTTTACAGCTCTTGCAGGTGTGTGGACTGGTCGAGCTTGGTCTCAGAGTGTCACGGTCCTCTTAGTCCAGTCTAGATCCCTCATCAGGTGGAGAACTTGGTCGATGATCTGAGCCTTTACCCCTGAGGTCTTGTCGTGTTCCTGCACACTGAAACCTTACAAAATCCCTACTTTTAACCCCTGGATGGCCATCAAACCACCTTGTAAAATAATAATTGGTCTGAGCTGTTGCTAGGTACATTTAATTAATGATGTCTTCCACTAACAGTCACCTGTCCTCAGAATCTCAGACACGAGTACGATGGAGTGGTTTCACACTGTCTCCCAATCTGATCTGAAACAAGTTTCCTATTCATTAAATCGAGACTCTTGAAAATGCTGGAAATACTCAGCAGGTCTGATAGCATCTGTGGAGAGAGAAACAGAGTTAACGTTTCAGATCTGTGATCTTTCATCAGAACTGGGCTGAAATTGCCTGAGGGACTGAGATTGTGGAATCAATTTCAGGGTCAAAAACATTGTACTCTGTAAGGATAGGAAGATGGTGATTATTAAGTATAGTGCAAGAATATAGATGCTTTTACATTATTTGAATCAACATTGATTTAAACCTTGTGCTCACGAAACCTATCTTTTGATCAAAATGACACTGATAACAATGGAAAAAGCAACACATGCAGTTCACGACCATAGGACTTTGTAAAGCCTTTTACAGCCAATGAAGGACTTTCCAAGTGTAGTCACTGTACAGTACAATACAATACCCTACAATAAGGATATTTCACATTCGAGTCACGCAAGTCCCAGGCAATGACCTTCTGAAACAAGAGAGAATCTAACCATCTCCCCTTGACATTCAACAGCATTACGTTTGCTGAATCTCCCACTATCAACATCCTGGGGGTTACCATTGACCAGAAACTGAACTGCAGTAGCCATATAAATATCATGGCTACAAGAGCAGGTCAGACACTAGGAATCCTGCGGCAAGTAACTCACCTCCTGACTCCCCAAAGCCTGTCCCCTATCTACAAGGCACAAGTCAGGAGTGTGATGCAATACTCTCCATTGCCTGGATGGGTGCAGCTCCAACAACACTTATGAAGCTCAACGTCATCCAGGACAAAGCAGCCCACTTGATTGGCGCCTCATTCACTATATTCACTCTCTCTATCACCAACACACAGCGTGTACCATCCACAAGATGCACTGCAGCAACGCAGCAAGCTTCCTTCCACAGCACCTTCCAAACCCGTGACTTCTACCACCTTGAAGGACAAGGGCAGCAGATGCATGGGAACACCACCACCTGCAAGTTCCCCGCTGAGCCACACACCATCCTGGAATTGGAACTATATCACCGTTCCTTCACTGTGGCTGGGTCAAAATCCTGGAACTCCCTTCCTAACAGCACCACATCGACTGTAGTGGTTCAAGAAGGCAGCTCACCACTACCTTCTCCAGGGAATTAGGGATGGGCAATAAATGCAATAAATAAAAATAAAATCAATAAAAAATGATAATATCCTGTAATCCCCAAAAGTAGAAAATACATATGAAAATGAAAATATAATAAAACACAGTCAGCATGGATTTCACAAAGAAAGTCTTGATTAACCTTATCTTTGAAGAATCAACAGCAAGAGTAATATAGCAGATGTAGAAGAGTTTAAGTTAATAAAGCCTCATCCTTTTAAGTGCTTGAACCAACAAATTGTGGGTTAATAAATAAGCACACTAACTGACAGAGCTGGGTGTTGTGCTTTCTCGATTCCCCTAAAGCAGGGTGTCAATGAGTTAAATCTTCAGGTTGCTGCAACCAGAATAGCCATTGTCCACAATCAGTTTTACTGTTATAAATAAAGGGTGGAACATTCATTGTGAATCTATAGAAACAGTCTGGTCCTGCACACTGCAGACACATCCACGTCATCACCAACCAGCTCTCCTATAATTGATGCAGTTATTTGACTTTTCCCCATTAGCTCCATGGAATTAATTTTGAAAGATTTTAAATTCCAAGAAGTTTTGTTAATATTCAGCCCTTGAGAAGAAATCATTCCCTGGCCACAGTGGAGAGAGCATTAATTATAAAACAGTAGACTACCAGGTAACACAGTGAAAGCTTATCAGCTAATCTAGAATTACTTAGTTTTCTTACTGTTGCTCTTGTTATTTGGTTTTTCATCCTTTTCAGTTCCTGACTCCGAATATTATTGTGATTAAATGTGAAAAGATGCACTGTGTCTCAGCCCCGGTATATTGGCTCTTTCTCTGTACAGTGCTGTATACACTCAGATACTGACAGTGTCTCTCCCTCCCTCAACTTTCCAGCCCTGACGGTGCAGAATGCGCTGCTCAAAGTTACACATTCTGACTGTTTGCAGTTGATTAGTGAGAGATTATTAACGTATCCTTCTGCAGCGCTGCCTCGGTTAATAACAGCAGATCGAAGTCACATTTCAGATACAGAAACAGACGCATCAATTATTCACTCTTTCCCAGAGTGAGTGAGGCCGGGACAAGCAGCAACATTCCAGCCCCACACTCTGCAATTACCCAGCACCAGCGGAAAGCAGTGAATACAGATTCAATCAGTGGGTTAATGTCCATTACAGGGATGCAAGATTCCACAGCCCAGGACAAACATCCCCATACACTGAGCATTCCAGCAACATTGAACAAGTTCCTGAACTGAGTGAACCTTTCAAAGTGCAGAAGTGATGACGAGGTCAAAAAGGTCTGAACAGTTGAGGTGACTGAGCGGTTTCAGCTTCTCTGTTCAGGTTGCAGCTTTCACTGGAGGCATGTGTTTAAATCCCACTTCTGACAACTTGATTTTCAGTTACTTTGCAGAGCTTCCTTGAAGGTTTGAGGTGGAGTAAATACTGAGGAACTGTTTCTAACTGCTGAACGGTCCATAACGAAGGTTACAGATTTAAAGAGACTCACAAAACCAGAAGGAACTTGAGGAAAAATTGCTTTCTGCAACGTGTGGTTAGGATTTCAGTTATGTGGTTAGATTGGAGAAGCTGGGGTTCTTCTCCTTAGAGAGGAGATTTGATAGAGGTGTTCACAATCATGAGGGGTCGTGACATACCCAATAGAGAGAAACTGTTGGTAGAAGGATTGAGACTCAGGTAAAAGCTGTGGCTCAGTTGGTCACACTCACCTCGAAATCACAAGCTTCTGGGTTCAGATTTCACAGCTGAAACTCCAGTGCAGCACTGAGGGTGTTGAAGGTGCTGCCTTTCAGGTGTGATGTTAAACCAAGACCTGGTCTGCATGTTTGGGTGAATGTAAAAGATCCCATGCTGCAATTTCAAACAAGTGAAGAGCAATTCTCCCTGGTGTTGTGATTAATATTTGCCCCTCAATCAGATCAGTTGGTCATTATCACATTGCTGTTTGTGGGTATTAGCTGCTGCATTTCTGACATTACAACATTGATTACACTTCAAAAGTATTTCATTGTCTACAAAGTGCTTTGATATGTCCAGTGGTCTTGAAAGGTGCTATTTAAATGCAAGTCTTTTCTTTCTTTATCACAACACATTGCTGTGTAAAAAATGGTTCTTCATGTCATCTCTGGTTCTTCTGCCATTCACCTGATATCTGTGTCCTCTGCATACTGACCCTTTTACCACTGGAAACAGTTTCTCCTTATTTAAACTATTGAAAACCTCCATGATTTTGAACAAATGTGTCAAATCTCTTCTGAATTTTCTCTGCTGCAAGGAGAACAACCCCAGCTTCTTCAATCTCTCCACATAACTGAAATCCCTCACCCTGTTACCATTGTGGTAAATCTCTTTTTTATTCTTTCCTGGGTTGTGGGCACTGCTGACACAATGTGATTCCTGTCAATGGAGCGGCCCGCTGACATCATCGGACTGTGCCAAGCTGTGCATAGGCACAGCTACATCTTGCCAGGATTAAGTGGCACATGCGCAGGATGATGTCATTGCGTAGCGCCAACGTCATCGCATATCCGCGCCTGGTCTATCTTCGTCATGTGCGCGAAAGTGTCATCGGGTATCCAGCCCCTCACTCAGCTGGAGGAAGCGGCTGAATAGGAGACTTTGAGGCTGGAGCTCTCCCCACTCGGCAACTCGCTCCAGGCCTCGACGCTTCCTCCCCTCAGCCGCTCGCTCCACACCTCGATGCTCCCCTGGCCGATCGTTCCCCGCTCGCGTCACCGAGCTCTCTGGCTGCTCGCTCTCAACCCCCCAATCCCCGCTCCAGCTGCTAGCTCTAGGCCGTGCCACTTCCCTCCTCTAGGCCACTCACTACTCGCTCCTATGTCACACTTTGCAGCCCACCTTACTTCTTCGGGCGGCGCGTGGAGACTGGACAAACGTGGGAGCAAGTGGCCGAGAGAAGGGAAGCAGCACAGCATAGAGCTAGCAGCTGGAGGGGAGGGGGGGTGGGGAGTGAGCAAGCGACCAGAGAATTGGGTGACGCGATCGGGGGACAATCGTCCAGGGAAGTGGGGGGAGCAGTGAGCTCTGGAGTGAGCGACTGTGGAGGGTGGAAGCGGCCGGTGCGAAGGAGGGGGAGAACGCGAGTTGTGCCACCTAGTGGTTGTGTTGTCAGCAAACGCAGCCTTTATTGTCGATCCTTAATTGCCCTTGAGAAGGTGGTGGTGAGCAGCTTATTTGAGCCACTGCAGTCCATGTGTTGTATAAACAACAGTGCTGTTGGGAACGGAGTTCCAGGATTTTGATCAAGTGACAGTGAAGGAACGGTGATATAGTTCCAAGTCAAGATGGTGTGTAGCTTGGAGGGGAGCTTGCAGATGGTGGTGTTCCCATTCATTCAATGTCCTTCCAGGTTCTCCAGGTCGGGCGTTTGGAAGGTGTTGTTGAAGGAGGCTTGGTGAGTTGCTGCAATGCATCTTGTAGATGGTACACACTGCTGCCACTGTTCACTGGTGGTGCAGGGAATGAATATTTCAAGTCGTGGATGAGGTGCTGATCAAACGAGCTGCTTTGTCCTGGACGGTGTTGAGTTTCTTTGGTGTTGTTGGAGCTCCACTCATCCAGGCAAGTGGGGAGTATTGCATCACACTCCTGACTTGTGCCTTGTAAATGGTGGACAGGAGGTGAGCCAGTCACAGCAGAATTTCCAGCCTCTGACCTGCTCTTGTAGCTATGCTATTTATATGGCTGATCCAATTCAGTTTCTGCTCAATGGTAACCCCCAGAATGTTGATAGTGAAGGATTCAGCAATGGTAATGTCATTGAATATCAAGGGGAGATGGCTAGATTCTCTCTTGTTGGAAATGGTCATTGCCTGGCATTTTTGTTGCGTGAATGTTACTTGCCACTTGTTAGCCCAAGCCCAATGTTGTCCAGGTCTTTCTACATGTGGACTTGCACTGCTTCAGTATCTGAGGAGATGTTAATGCGACAGAACATTTTGCAATCATCAGCGAACGTCCCCACTTCTGACCTTATTACAGAGGGAAGGTCATTGATGAAGCAGCTGAAGATGGTTGGGGCCTAGGACACTACCCTGAGGAAGTCCTGAGTGATGTTCTGGGACCGAGATTTTTGGCCACCAACAAGCATCACCATGTTCCTTTGCGCGATGTATGACTCCAACTAGTGGAGAGTTTTCCCCTGATTAAAATTGACTTCAATTTTGCAAAGGCTCCTTGATGCTCTTGGCAAGAGCAGTCACTGTCACCTCACCTCACCTCCTGAATTCAACTCTTCTGCCCATATTTGGGCCAAGGCCATAATCAGGTCAGGAACTGAGTGGCCCTGGCGGAACCCAAAATGAGCAATGAAGAGCAGGTTATTGCTGTGTAAGTGCTGCTTGATAGCACTGTCAACGACACCTTCCATCACTTTACTGATGATCAAGAGGAGGCTGATGGGGCAGTAATTGACTGGGTTGGATTTGTCCTGCTTTTTGTGTACAGAACATACCTGGGCAATATTCCACATTGCCGGGTAGATGCCAGTGTTGTAGCTGTACTGGAACAGCTTGGCTGGTGGCACGGCTAGTTCTGGAGCATAAGTCTTCAGCACTACAGCCGGGATGTTGTCAGTATCCAGAGCCTTCAGCCATTTCTTGATTTTCGTTTTATTCATTCATGGGATATGGGCGACGCTGGCCAGGCCAGCATTTATTGCCCATCCCTAATTGCCCTTGAGAAGGTGGTGGTGAGCTGCCTTCTTGAACCGCTGCAAATATCATGTGGAGTGAATTGGATTAGCTGAAGATTGGCATCTGTGATGCTGGGGACCTCAGGAGGAGGCCGAGATGGATCATCAACTTGGCACTTCTGGCTGAAGGTGCTCGCAAATGATTCAACCTTGTATTTTGCACTGATATGCTGGTCTCCCCGATCATTAAGGATGGGAATATTTGTGGAGCCTTGACCTCCTGTTAATTGTTTAATTATCCACCACCATTCAGGTCTGGATGTGGCAGGACTGCACTGCTTTGATCTGATCTGTTGGTTGTGAGATCGCTTAGCTCTGTCTATTGCATGCTGCTTCCAGTGTTTGACATGCAAGTAATTCTGTGTTGTAGCTTCACCAGGTTGACACCTCATTTTTAGGTCTGCTTGGTGCTGCTCCTGACATGCCCTCCTGCACACTTCATTGAACCACTCTTGCTCCCTTGGCTTGATGGTAATGGTAGAGTGAGGGATATGTCAGGCCATGAGGTAACATATTGTGTTTAAATACAATTCTGCTGCTGCTGATGGCCCACAGTGCCTCATGGATGCCCAGTTTTGAGCTGCCAGATCTGTTCATTTCTTCCCTCAGAAATAATTGGAAAACAAATTCCTCAGGAATGCATGAACTAAATAAAAAGGAGAGAGAAATAAATACTGACAAAATAGATGGCAGCATTTGGAAGGTAAAAAGATTTCAGTTTTATTATTGATGAGTGAGAGGAATATATCACACTTTGGGGCTTCTGGAAGTGGATTTCCTGATAATCTGGGGAATTGATGGGAAGCTGCTTCATGGTTGGTGGAACAAATTCCCGCCCTTGGGGTGGAGCCAACAGCTGCATCCGTCCAATAACAGACAGAGTAGAAGTACTGTATCAGGTCTTGTTCGCTCAGTTGGTAGAGCATGAGACTTTTAATCTCAGGGTCTTGGATTTGAGACCCTTGTTGTGTGGTTGTTCTTCCCTTTTTCAGTCTTCATCGGCAGAGAGTTCAATGAGTGTTTGAAATTAAATTCAACAACATCACCAGATTTCAAATGCCCCCCCCCCAGTGTAGTTGACAGGACCCTCAACCACTGCCCTCCGCCTTCCCCTCCCTCCCAGAACTGCGACAGGGTTCCCCTTGTCCTCACTTTCGACCCCACCTGCCTCCACATCCAAAGGATCATCCTCCACCATTTCCGCCACCTCCAGCGTGATGCCACCACCAAACGCATCCTCCCCTCCCCTGTCAGCATTCTGAAGGGTTTGTTCCCTCCACGACAGCCTGGTCCACTCCTCCATTACCCCAACACCTCGTCCCCTTCCCAAGGCACCTTCCCATGCAATCGCAGGAGATATAATACCTGCCCTTTTCCCTCCTCTCTGCTCATTATCCAAAGCCCGATACACTCTTTTCAGGTGAAGCAGCGATTTATTTGTACTTCTTTCAATTATGTATACTGTATTCACTGCTCACAATGCAGTCTCCTCTAAACCGGGGAGACCAAACGCAGATTAGGTGGAACACCTCTGCTCAGTGCGAAAGCATGACCCTGAGCTTCTGGTTGCTTGCCATTTCAACACTGCCCTCTGCTCTCATGTCAACATTTCTGTCTTTGGCCTGTTCCAGTGTTCCAGTGAACATCAACACAGGCTCGAGGAGCAGCACCTGACCTTTCGATTCAGCACTCTACAGCCTTGTGGACTGAACATTGAGTTCAATAACTTCAGAGCATGACTGCTGTCAGGCAACCACAAGCATTAACACACTCTTTGCCTTTGTCCCAGGACAGCTTTGTTATTTAATCTCTCCTGCCCTCTGCCCTATCAAACAACTTCCCCTTTGTTCTCTCGCACACATCCCTCCCCTTCACTTGTTTAAAACCTAATTCTTTTTTAACCTTTGTCTGTTCTGATGAAAGGTCACAGACCTGAGATGTTTTCTCTGTTTCTCTCTCCACAGATGCTGCCAGACCTACTGAATATTTCGAGCACTTTTTGTTTTTATTTCAGATTTCCAGCATCTGCAGTATTTGGCTTTTATTATGTCAGAAAGTCTTTCCTTGATTCAGGACTCTTACCTCTCTCCAGAATCTCTCTGCTAAAGATTGAACTTTATCTCATTTCACTCACAGCTCAGGGTCAGTGCTGCTCAGTGGGACTTCTGGCTGTCTCCCACTTCACAATCCATCAGTACTGAGAAAACAATGGGGAATATTACTCACATGTTGTGTTCTGTAACTTTTTACAAACACTTTAATGTATATATTGTCTTCCAAAGCAGTGACAGAATGGTGGCTTTAGTGTGTTGTTGAAATAGCTTTGTTGAGTTCGTGCTGTACTAACAGTTAAACAGTTCTTGGTTCAATCCCAGGTTTTGGCACTTTCAACCTCTCCTGTGTCTTTTTCTTTGGCTCCAATGGTCAAGCTGCATGATTTACTCTGAAATTAGCACCAGAGAACCAAGGCACCAGCGAGCATGAGGAGCTGAAATAAGCACAGATCAAATCCACTTAATATTTCTGACTGAAGATGGTTGCAAATGCTTCAGCTTCATCTTTTGCACTGACGTGCTCAGCACCACCATCATTGAGGATGTGAATGTTTTTGGAGCCTCCTCATCTTGTTAGTTATTTAATTATCCACCACCATTCACGACTGGATGTGGCAGGACTGTGGAACTGTGATCTGATCCTGAGGGAGATATCCGTGCGTGGAGTGGCGGGATGTATGGAGAGTGATCCTGAAGAGGGTGTCCGAGACTGGAGTGGAAGCTTTCTGTGGAGGTACAGGAAGAGGCCATTCAGCCCCAGTGTTTTATAAAGGTTTAGCATAACTTATTTGCTTTTACTCTATGCCTCTATTAATAAAGCCAAGTGTCCTGTTTGCTCTTCGCAACCTTTTCAAACCTTGATCAAAAAAGATTGGTGTACATTGTCTCATTCTTCCTCCCAAACTGTATCACTTCACACTTCTCTGTGTAAAATTTTATCTGTTGTGTGAAAGCCCATTTTACCAGTGTGTTTAAGTTCCTCTGAAGTGCATTACTGTCACTGGCATAGGACGCAATTCCCGAGCATTCATTGATGCTATCTCCATGTCAAGAGCAATCTTACACGCTCGCTCAAATGTGGGATTTTGTGCGTTTAGTATCTTTTCTCATCCGCCAATATAAGCACAAATCTGTCTCATAATGTACGATCTAAGAATGTGTCAAAGTTGCAATGTAGTGATAAATTCTTCAGTGCCACAATGTACTCACCAACTGTTTGACTACTTTATGCTTTCTCATTCCAAATTTGTAGATTTCCGTAATCTCGCGTGTCTTCGGGTTGAGCCTCACTTCAGCGAAGAAACAGAAAATTATGATTCAAAGATTACACTGTCAATTATTCACTTCTCTGTCTTCTCCTGAACTTCGAGTTCAGATTTGTTTGTGATGTTGAGTCACACGTTAAGACAGCACAGTTTTTGTCTTTGTGAAGGAAGTGATTTGGGAATGGCTGTTTGAAACTGTCGCTTCTTGCACAGAAATTCAGTGCAAATACTCAATCACCCACAATTTCCTCGAAAGAAATTTGTTCACAATCGCATTCGACATGGAAACTGCTTCAGCATTAATCTCACTGAAGCAGAGTGTGACCATGTTGTATGTTTCAGAGTGTTGGTGCCGTTATGTGTCACTTTTAACCGAGACTGGGACACAACGCAAGGTTGATCCAAGGTTGGAATATATTATCATTCAGGAGCAAGAAAAATCGAAAGGAACTATATAAGAAAACCCAGTGTCCAGATTTGCTCTTACCTTCCAAGAGTGGAGAGGCGAGGAGCAGAGCGGACCTGTGGGGGGAACACCGGGAGCGGAGCCTGTAAATTGACCCCGAGGATCGAGGCCCAGTCTCTTACCTTCCGGGAGCGGAGAGCAGTCAAACCTCTTCCAATGCGCCGGAATATTGAACAAAAAAGGCAAACAGTGACATCAGAGGAGAGCTGCAAGCGGATTGGTTGGTAAGTAGCAGCTGTTTGAATATCTTAAAAAATAAGGGGAAAGTTGTTTTTTTTTGTTGGAAAAAAAACCTCTGGTGATAAGGTGAGTACTGCTAAAGTGTTCTTTTTTTCAGGACTTTAGATTGTAGTGGGTAGAACAATTACCCTAGTATAATTAGTATTTTTTAATGAAGGCAGTAACTAATTAACCTAAGGGTAAGTCATGACAGGAGAGCTCAGCCCCGTGATTTGCTCCTCCTGAGCTTTGAGGGAAATCAGGGACGCTTCCAGTGTCCCTGGTGACCATGTCTGCAGGAAGTGTATCCAGCTGCAGCTAGTGGCTACCCGCATTACGGAACTGGAGCTGCAGGTGGATTTACTGTGGAGCATCCGCGATGCTGAGGACGTTGTGGATAGCATGATTAGTGAGGTGGTCACAATGCAGGTAATGGCTGCACAGGCAGAAAAGAGATGGGTGACCAACAGACGGAGTAGCAGATGGTGCAGGAGTCCCCTGTGGCCATCCCCCTCTCAAACAGATATACAGCTTTGGATACTGTTGCGGCGGGATGACCTCCCAGGGGAAAGCAGCAACAGCCAAGTTTGTGGCACCACGGAGGAAAAGTGTTGCAAGAGCTATACTGATGGGGATTCTATAGTAATGGGTGCAGATTGGCGTTTCTGTGGCCACAAACGAGACTCCAGGATGGTATGTTGCCACCCTGGTGCTATGGTCAAGGATGTCTCGGAGCGGCTGCAGGACATTCTGAAAGGGGAAGGTGAGCAGCCAGAGTTCGTGGTCCATATTGGTACTAACGACATAGGCAGGAAGAGAGATGAGGTCCTGCAAAGTGAATATAGGGAGTTAGGCAGAAGGTTAAAAAGTAGGACCTCTAGGGTTGTAATCTCAGGATTATTCCACGTGATAGTGAGGGTAGGAATAGGAGGATAAGGCAAATGAATGCGTTGCTGAAGACTGGCGAAGGCGGGAGGGCTTCAGCTACTTGGATTATTGGGATCTCTTCTGGTGCAGAGGTGACCTGTACAAGAAGGATGGGTTGCATCTGAACTGGAGGGGGACCAATATCCTTGCAGAGAGGTTTGCTAGTACTAATCAGGAGGGTTTAAACTAGTCTTGCAGGGGGTGGGATCTAAAGTAGTAATCTCTCAGATGAGATGGTTGTGGCAAATGTAGAGGTTAAAGCAAGCAAGTCCAGTAGGCAGACTGGGCAGGGGCAGGACAGGGAGCGTGGAAGGTCTGGTAGGCTAAACTGCATTTACTTTAATGCAAGAAGCCTTACAGGTAAGGCAGATGAACTCAGAGCATGGATCGGTACATGGGATTGTGATATTGTAGCTATTACGGAAACGTGGTTGAGGGATGGGCAGGACTGGCAGCTCAATGTTCCAGGGTACCGAAGCTTTCGACGTGACAGAGGTGGAGGTAAGAGAGGAGGGAGAGTTGCACTATTGATTAGGGAGGACATCACAGCAGTACTTAGAGAGGATATCCGGGGGGGAATGTCCAGCGAGGACCTGTGGGTAGAAGTTAGAAATAAGAAAAGGGTGATCACTTTGATGGGATTATACTATAGGTCCCCCAATAGTCAGAGGGAAGTGGAGGAGCATATATGTAGGGAAATCACAGATAGGTGTAGGAATTATAGGGTTGTAATAGTAGGTGATTTTAACTTCCCTAACATTGACTGGGACTGCCTTAGTGCTCAGGGATCAGATGGGGAAGAATTTGTTAAATGTGTCCAGGATAGTTTTCTGAAGCAGTATATGGATGGTCCTACTAGAGAAGGGGCTACACTCGACCTCCCCTTAGGAAATGAGGATGGGCAGGTGGTTGATGTGCCAGTGGGGGAGCACTTTGGGACCAGTGACCATAACTCTATTAGTTTCAAGATAGTTCTGGAAAAGGATAGGACTGGTCCTCAGGTTGAAGTCCTAAATTGGGGGAAGGCTAATTTCGATGGCATCAGACAGGAACTCTCAAAAGTTGAATGGGAGAGGCTGTTTGCAGGTAAGTGGGAGGCTTTTAAAAATGAGATAGGAAGAGTTCAGGGCAGGCATGCTCCTGTTAGTTGGAAGGGTAAGCTGACAAGTTTAGGGAACCTTGGTTGACGAGGGATATTGAGGTCTGGTCAGGACAAAGAAGGAGGCATATGTCAGGTATAGGCAGCTGGGATCGAGCGACTCACTCGAGGAGTATAGGGAGACTACACTTAAGAAGGAAATTAGGTGGGCGAAAAGGGGCCATGGGATTTCCCTGGCACATAAGATAAAGGAGAATCCTAAAAGATTCTATAAGTATATTAAGAGTAAAAGGGTAGCTAGTTAGAGAGTAGGTCCCCTTAAGGATCAGTGTGGCAATCTATGTGTGGAGCCACGGGAAATGGGCGAGGTCTTAAATGAATATTTCTTATCCGTATTTACCGTGGAGAAGGTCATGGAAGCTAGTGAGTTCAAGGGAAGGAACACTGATATCCTGGAGCATATCAACATTACAAAGGATGAGGTGTTGGAGGTTTTGAAGTGCATTAAGGTGGATAAATACCCAGGGCCTGACCAGGTGTATCCTAGGATGCTATGGGAAGAAAGGGAGGAGATTGCTGGGGCCCTGGCAGAGATTTTTGTGTCATCGTTAGCCACGGGTGAGGTACCGGAAGACTGGAGGATAGCTAATGTTGTGCCTTTATTAAGAAGGGCAGAAGGGATAAGCTAGGAAACTACAGGCCGGTGAGTCTTACATCAGTGGTGGGAAGGTTATTGGAAGGGATTCTGAGAGACAGAATTTATATGCTTCTGGAAAGGCATGGTCTGATTCGCGATAGTCAGCATGGCTTTGTGCGTGGGAAATCATGTCTCACGAATTTGATTGAGTTTTTCAAGGAAGTGACCAAGAGGATTGACGAGGGCAGGGCGATGGATGTTGTCTACATGGACTTTAGCAAGGCCTTTGACAAGGTCCCACTTGGTAGGCTGGTCCAGAAGGTTCGAACAAATGGGATCCAGGATGAGCTCGCAAATTGGATGCAAAATTGGCTTGGTGATAGGAGGCAGAGGGTGGTAGTGGACGGTTGTTTTTCAGATTGGAGGCCGGTGACCAGTGGTGTGCCGCAGGGATCGGTGCTGGACCCCCTGTTGTTTTTCATATATATGAATGACTTGGATGTGAATGTAAGGGGCATGATTAGTAAGTTTGCAGAAGACACCAAAATTGGTGGTATAGTGGACAGTGAAGAAGGTTGTCTAAGGTTACAACAGGATATAGATCAACTGGGAAAGTGGACAAGGGCTTGGCAAATGGAATTTAATGCAGACAAGTGTGAAGTGATGCATTTTCTGAAGTTAAGCCAGGGCAGGACATATACAGTGAATGGCAGGGCTCTGGGGAGTGTTGTTGAGCAGAGAGACCTTGGTGTGCAAGTACATAGTTCCCTGAAAGTGGCAACACAGGTAGACAGGGTGGTGAAGAGGGCGTATGGCATGCTTGCCTTCATCAGCCGAGGCATTGAGTACAAGTGTTAGGACGTCATGTTACAGTTATACATAACGTTGGTTAGGCCATATTTGGAGTACTGTGTGCAGTTCTGGTTGCCGCATTACAGGAAAGATGTGATTAAGCTAGAAAGGGTGCAGAAAAGATTCACAAGGATGTTGCCTGGTTTGGAGGGCATGAGTTATCAAGAGAGATTGGACAGGCTGGGTCTGTTTTCCCTGGAGCGAAGAAGGCTGAGAGGAGACATGATAGAGGTATATAAAATTATGAAAGGCATAGATAGCATAGATAGCCAGAGTCTGTTTCCCATGGGAGGGGTGACTAAAATTAGAGGGCATAGATTTAAGGTGAGAGGGAGGAGGTTTAAAGGGGATCAAAGGGGTAAATTTTTCACATAAAGAATCGTGGGTATCTGGAATGAGCTGCCTGAGGAGGTGGTGGAGGCAGGAACAGTAGTGACAATTAAGAGGCATCTAGACAGGTACTTGAATGAGCAAGGCAGAGAGGGATATGGAATTAATGCAGGCAGGTGGGATTAGTATAGATAGGCATTATGGTCGACATGGATGCGGTGGGCCGAAGGACCTGTTTCTATGCTGTACGACTCTAAGACGATTTGAGAATCTGAAGATCCGTTTGGGGAAAGCGAATCAGAGCAGAATGAAGGGTGAACTGTCCGACTGACCAGAAGAGATGAAGACACAGCTCAGTCAGCACGTTCCCCTGGTTTATGATGCTGGAATATTTCTCACACAGAAATTATTCAACCCAATGACAAACATTCTTACAGCTGATAATTTATGCGACTGATTTAAGGACTGTCTCTCATGTGGTCACCGAGTGACGGTGAAAAGATATTAAACTTTGTTCCATTCAGTCCAGCTGCGATGAACTTTGAATGTTTCCGCCTTTTATAAACATTATTTGAAGGGTCTCGGTAACAGTATTCAGTGTTGATGAGAGTGGGGTCTGGGTGAGCAGCTGCTGAGTGTGACAGGGTCAGGACTGGATGCAGGAAGTTCTCTGACAGTCTCTCTCTCTCTCTCTCTGATGGGTTTGAGTTGATTTACAACTGGCAGCTGTTGGTGTTTCGATAAATGAAGGAAGTTCTCTAACCATTTTTTGGACAGACAGTGTAGCATAAGAATGTAAAGGGTTAATGCTGAAGACAGTGGGATCAACCTCTCCCACTGTCAGAGTGATGATGTAACAGTCACATGAGATAAGATTTGGGAGAAGAGAGAGCCGCACCAAGGGTGCCAGCTTAGGAGGCTTGATGAGTGTGTATATAGTATTGTGTAAATTAGAAAAGAGTTCTTAGTTCTTTCAGCAGGAAATGTGTCCAGATAATATTGAGAAACGCACAATTTTATTATTCAGGAGTCGGAACACAGATATTAATTCCAAGTGACAGTTCTGGGTTTATTTCACAAAAAAAGTAGTGAATAATATTGCTCACTGATTGAAAGCCCCCAGTGAGGAGACAGTTAAACAGGTGATCTGTTGGGGCATCCTTCAATCCAAGGTTTCGGCAGCATTTAATCTCCCTTTTTGGTGAAATTCTCTGTTATTTGCAACTTTTTTATCCAGCTTTGATGGGCAAGTGAAAAAACTGAAAAAAGTAAACAGTTCCATCCTTTCTTTTCTTCCTTCTTCCCTTCTTTCCATCAGTTTCTCTTTTCTGTCCCAGATCAATATAATGATGAGAATCCCAATTTAATCTGTTGTTTCTGGTGTTTTATCCATTCCAATTAAAATTCAACATTCCAGTCAAATCTATTTGTTTTTCCACAGTGTCTCTCCATGTGTTTTATTCTGTTGTATTCTCTCACAGTCTGTTTGATGATCAATGTTACATCTCACTCTCTGTTCTGGTGAAGATCAGAAGCAGTAATATCTGTTTGCGCCACCTGACAAGTCGGCTGAGGCTGTGTCTCTCTGATCATGTGGAGTTAAAGCAATTCTTCCAGTCAGTTCAGTTGTCATTTCATGAGAAATTAGAAGTCATCATGACATCGTCAGTGACCTAATGGTTCAGGTGTCTGAGTGATGTCGATCATGATGTGATCAAATGTTTGTATGTTCCAGTCTTTCCGTGGTGAGTTTTCACACTGAGTAGAAATGTGTTGGACATGGTCTGGAATGTTTCACACCGCTCCATTCCCAACAGGCCATGACCTGATGTGATGGAAATTTCATTTACTTACAGAAGCTACATTTCCATCATTGCACATCTGTCTGCACAGTCAGGATCTGAGCTGAAGGTGACCATCACACCAAAACAGTTGACAAGGTGGCGGAGAGGTTAACATGATGGATTGTTAATCTATTGTGCTTTGTGCGTGTGGGTTCAAATCCCATCCTTGTTGTTAGTTTATGAACTGTCTAGTGCATTGTTGTTTCCAGGGGGGGAAATTCTGTGTTAAGTCAGCCTGGAAACCTGTTCTTGTCAATATCTTGGCGGCGCAGTGGTTAGCACTGCAGCCTCACAGCTCCAGCGACCTGGGTTCAATTCCGGGTACTGCCTGTGTGGAGTTTGCAAGTTCTCCCTGTGTCTGCGTGGGTTTTCTCTGGGTGCTCTGGTTTCCTCCCACATGCCAAAGACTTGCAGGTTGATAGGTTAATTGACCATTATAAATTGCCCCTAGTATAGGTAGGTGGCAGGGAAATATGGGGATGTGGTAGGAATATGGGATTGGTGTAGGATTAGTATAAATGGGTGGTTGATGGTCGGCACAGACTCGGTGGGCCGAAGGGCCTGTTTCAGTGCTGTATCTCTGAACTAAATATCTAGAAGGTTATTCCAGAATTGTTTATACTTAATTAAAATTGAGACAGACAATTGGAATTCTTCACCAAATTGGACTGGAATGAAGATCAAATTGGGATCACGAAAAGGAGGAAGATTTTTTCCCTCCCTCCCTTCCTTCCATCTTTACTTTCTCTGGATTTACACCAAATGAAAGACTAACGGGAAAAGCAAACGGCGAGGGAGCGGGAGCAGAACATTATCCTTTGGCAAGAAATTTATTTTCAAATCTTCTTGATAGATTAAGTGAGTGAGCAATGCTTTGGCAGATGGAGTTTAAAAGAGGGGTCATCTAGGACCTACGAAAGATAGATCAGAGTGTTTTTTATAAGGGGTGAGATGTTAGAAACTGGAGAAGCAGAGACCCGAGTGCTGAATCACTAAAAGCTAGTGGACTGGTAGAAAATAATGTGAAAGGCTAATGGAATCTGAAGATTGGAACTTATGTTGTAGTTATATAAAGCTCTGTGCTCCTGAAGTAAATGTCCAAGCCTGAATTGTGGGGAATCTGTGGAGAGTGATTTGGTTTTTATTCATTCTTGGGCGCGAGTATCGCTGATAAGTCTAGCATTTATTACCCATCCCTAATTGCCCTTGAGAATGTAGTGGTGAGCTGCCTTCTGGAACCACTGCAGTCCATATGGTGTAGGAACACCCACAGTGCTATTGCAGAGGGAGTTCCAGGATTGTGACCCAACAATAGCGAAGAAATGGCGATATAGTTCCATGTCAGGATGTTGAGTGACTTGGAGGGGAAACTGCAGATAGTGAGTTCCCATGCATCTGCTGCCCTTGTCCTTCGAGGTGGTAGTGGTCACGGGCTTGGAAGGTGCTGTTGAAGGATACTTGGCAAGTTACTGCAGTTCATATGGAGATGGTACACACTGCAGCCACTGTGTATTGGTGGTGGAGGAAGTGAATGTTTAAGGTGGTGGGTTAGGTTCTGATCAAGTGGGATGCTTTGTCCTGGATGGTGTTGAGCTTCTTGTGTGTTGTTGAGTGAGGTGTATTCCATCACACTCCTGACTTGTGCCTTGTAGATAGTGGACAGGTTTTGGTTTATCAGGAGGTGAGATACTTGCTGCAGAATTCCCAATCTCTGACCTATGCTTATGGCCGCAGCATAGATGTGACTGGTCCAGTTTAGTTTCTGGTCAATGGTAACCCCCAAGATGTTTATGGTGAGGGATTCAGCGATGGTAATGCTGCTGAATATCAAAAGGTGGATGGTTTGATTTTCTCTCATTGGAGATGTTCACTGCTTGGCACTTGTGTGGCCAGAAGGTTGCTTGTCACTTATCAGCTGAAGCCTGAACGTTGTATCGGTCTTGCTGCTTGTGGGCACAGACTGCTTCAGTATCTGAGGAATTGTGAATCAGCAGGGAACATTCCCGCTTCTGACTCTTCTGAGTCAACAATGAAACAGCTGAGGATGTCTGGACCTAGGACACTACCCTGAGAAACTCCTGAGGCAATGTCCTGGGCTGAGATGATTGGCCTCCACTAACCACAACCATCTTGCTTTGTGCGAGGTACGACTCCACCAAGTGGAGAGTTTTCCCCCGATTCCAATTGACTTCAATTTTGCTCGGGATCCTTGATGCCACACTCACTCAAGGGCAATCACTCTCACCTCTCCTCTGGAATTCCACTCATTCGTCTCTGTTTGAACCAATCTGCAATGAGGTTATAAGAACAGAAGAACAGAAGAAATAGTAGCAGGAGTAGGCCATTTTGCCCCTCGAGCCTGCTCCGCCATTCAATAGGATCATGGCTGACCTGATCATGGCCTCACTCCCACTTTCTTCCTGCTCCCCATAACCCTTGACTTCCTGGTAGATAAAAGTCTATCGAACTCAGTCTGGAAGACATTCAATGATCCAGCCTCCATTGCTCTCTGCGCTAGAGAATTCCAAAGATTAATGAATCTCTGAGAGAAGAAATTCCGCCTCATTTCCTTCTTAAATGGAAAACCCCTAATTCTGAAACCGTGTCCCTGAGTTCTAGATTCCACCATGAGGGGAAACATCCTCTCAGCATCTACCCCGTCAAGCCCCCTCAGAATCTTATATGTTTCAATACGATCACCTATCATTTTTTCTCAGTTCCAATGAGTACAGGTCCAGCCTGCTCAACTCTCCTCATAAGACAACCCCTTCATTACAGGAATGAATCCAGTGAACCTTCTCTGAATTGCCTCCACTGCAAGGATATCCCTCCTTAAATAAGGAAACCAAAACTGTACACGGTACTCCAGGTGTGTTTTCACCAACACCCCTGTACATTTGCAGCAAGACTTCTCTACTTTTGTCCTCCATTCCCCTTGAAATAAAAGGTAACATTCCATTTGCCTTCCTAATTATTTGCTCTACCTGCATGCCAACTTTTAGTGATTCATGTACAAGGACACCCAGATCCTTCTGCACCGTAGCATTCTGTAGTCTCTTGCAATTTAAGTAATATTTTGCTTTTCCATTCTTCCTCCCAAAGTGGATAACCTCACATTTTCCCATATTATAGTCTACCTGCTAGTATTTGCTTGGAGCCGAGAGACCCTGGCAGAACCTAAACTGAGCATCGATGAGAAGATTATTGCCAAGTGTGTGGTGCTTGATCGCACTGTTGATGACATCTTCCATCACTTTGCTGATGATTGATAGTGGACTGATGGAGTGGTAATTGGTCAGATTGCATTTGTCCAGATTTTTTTTATGGAGAGGGCACACTTGGGCAATTTTCCACATTGTCGAGTAGATGCCTGTGTTGTAGCTCTACTGGAACAGCTTGGCTGAGAGTGCAGCTAGTTCTGGAGCACAAGTCTTCAGTACTAGAGCCGGAATGTTGTTAGGGTCCATAGTCTTTGCTGTATCGAGTGCCTTCATCTGTTTCTTACTATCATGTGGAATGAATCGAATTGGCTGAAGACTGGAAACTGTGATGCTGGGGACCTCAGGAGGCCGAGATGAATCATCCACTGAGCAATCTCTGACAGAAGATTGTTAGAAATGCTTCAGCTTTGGCTCCAACATCATTGAGGATGGGATAAAAGCAAAATACTGCGGATGCTGGAAATCTGAAACAAAAACAAGAAATGCTGGATTCACTCAGCAGGTCTGGCAGCATCTGTGGAAAGAGAAGCAGAGTTAACGTTTCGGGTCAGTGACCCTTCTTCGGAACTGACAAACATTAGAAAAGTCACAGATTATAAACAAGTGAGGTGGGGGTTGGGCAAGAGATAACAAAGGAGAAGGTGCAGATTGGACCAGGCCACATAGCTGACCAAAAGGTCACGGAGCAAAGGCAAACAATATGTTGATGGTGTGTTGAAAGACAAAGCATTAGTAAGATTAGGTGTGAATATACTGAATAATGAACATCAGCAAGTGCAAACCTGAAGAAAAACAACCTGAAAAAACAGTGGGTAAGCAAACTGAACAAACTAAGATGAAATGAAATAAATGCAAAAAAAGAATGCGAAAAATGTAAAAAGGAATGCAAAAAAAAAGGAAGAAAAATAACTAAAAATGACTAAAAATGAAAGTAAAGTGGGGGGCTGTCATGCTCTGAAATTATTGAACTCAATGTTCAGTCCGGCAGGCTGTAGTGTGCCTAATCGGTAGATGAGATGCTGTTCCTCGAGCTTGCGTTGATGTTCACTGGAACACTGCAGCAATCCCAGGACAGAGATGTGTGCATGAGAGCAGGGGGGAGTGTTGAAATGGCAAGCAACCGGAAGCTCAGGGTCCTGCTTGCGGACTGAGCGGAGATGTTCCGCAAAGCGGTCACCCAGTCTGCGCTTGGTCTCCCCAATGTAGAGGAGACCACACTGTGAGCAGCGAATACAGTATACTACATTGAAAGAAGTACAAGTAAATCGCTGCTTCACCTGAAAGGAGTGTTTGGGGCCTGGGATCGTGAGGAGAGAGGAGGTAAATGGGCAGGTATTACACCTCCTGCGATTGCAAGGGAAGGTGCCCTGGGACGGGGACGAGGTGGTGGGGGTAATGGAGGAGTGGACCAGGGTGTCGCGGAGGGAACGATCCCTTCGGAATGCTGACAGGGGAAGGGAGGGGAAGATGCGACTGGTAGTGGCATCACGCTGGAGGTGGTGAAAATGGCGGAGGATGATCCTTTGGATATGGAGGCTGGTGGGATGAAAAGTGAGGACAAGGGAAACCCTGTCACGGTTCTGGGAGGGAGGGGAAGGGGTGAGGGTAGAGGTGCGGGGAATGGGTCGGACACGGTTGAGGGCCCTGTCAACCACAGTGGGGGGAAATCCTCGGTTGAGGAAAAAGGAGGTCATATCAGAAGCACCGTCATGGAAGGTAGCATCATCAGAGCAGATGCGTCGGAGACGGAGAAACTGGGAGAATGGAATGGAGTCCTTACAGGAGGTAGGGTGTGAAGAAGTGTAGTCGAGGTAGCTGTGGGAGTCAGTGGGCTTATAATGGATATTGGTAGACAACCTATCCCCAGAGATGGAGACACAGAAGTCGAGGAAGGGAAGGGAAGTGTCAGAGATGGACCATGTAAAGGTGAGAGAAGGGTGGAAATTAGAAGCAAAGTTGATAAAGTTTTCGAGTTCGGGGCGGGAGCAGGAAACGGCACCGATACAGTCATCAATGTACCGGAAAAAGAGTTGGTGGAGGGGGCCTGAGTAGGACTGGAACAAAGAATGCTCGACATATCCCACAAAAAGACAGGCATAACTAGGATCCATGCGGGTACCCATAGCGACACCTTTTACTTGAAGGAAATGCATGGAGTTGAAGGAGAAGTTGTTCAATGTGAGAACAAGTTCAGCCAGGCGGAGGAGGGTGTTGGTGGATGGGGACTGGTTGGGCCTCTGTTCCAGGAAGAAGCGGAGAGCCTCAAACCATCCTGGTGGGGGATGGAGGTGTAGAGCGATTGGACGTCCATAGTGAAGAGGAGGCGGTTGGGACCAGGAAACTGGAAATTGTCAAAATGACGGAGGGCGTCATTGACGTAGGGTGTTTTTCTTCAGGTTTGCACTTGCTGATGTTCATTATTCAGTATATTCACACCTAATCTGTACTAATGCTTTGTCTTTCAACACACCATTAACATATTGTTTGCCTTTGCTCCGTGACCTTTTGGTCAGCTATGTGGCCTGGTCCAATCTGCACCTTCTCCTTTGTTATCTCTTGCCCAACCCCCACCTCACTTGTTTATAATCTGTGACTTTTCTAATATTTGTCAGTTCCGAAGAAGGGTCACTGACCCGAAACGTTAACTCTGCTTCTCTTTCCACAGATGCTGCCAGACCTGCTGAGTGAATCCAGCATTTCTTGTTTTCGTGTCATTGAGGATGGGGATGTTTTTGGAGCATCCTCATCTCATCTGTCCACCTCCATTCATGACTGGATGTGGTCGGACTAAGGACCTGTGATCTGATCGTGAGGGAGATATCCTTGCATGGAGTGGTGGGATCTATGGAGAATGATCCTGACAAGTGTGTGTAAACCTGGAATGGAAGCTTTCTGTGGAGGTACAGGAGTAGGCCATTCAGACTCAGTATTTTATTAAGGTTTTTCATAACTTATTTACTTTTACTCTATGCCTCTATTAATAAAGCCAAGTGTCCTGTTTGCTCTTTGAAGCCTTTTCAAACCTTCTAAGATTGGTGTACATTGTCACTTTGTTCTTGCACCCACTTTAGAATTGTACCATTTCATTTATATGGCCTCTCCTTATTCTTCCTCCCAAATTGTATCTCTTCACAATTCTCTGTGTAAATTTTATCTGCCATGTGAAAGCCCATTTTCCAGTTTTTCTTTTAAGCTCCCCTGAAGTGTGTTACTATCACTGGCACAGGATGAAATTCCGGAGCATTCTTTGATGCTATCTCCATGGAAAGAGCAATCTGACACGCTAACTCAAATGTAGGATTTTGTGTGTTTAGTGTCTTTTCTCATTCACCAATATAAGCGCAAATCTGTCTCATAATGTACCGTCGAAGAATATGCCAAAGTTGCAATGTAGTGATAAATTCTTCAGTGCCACAATGTACTCACCAACTGTTTCACTACTTTTCTGCTTTCTGGTTCCAAATTTCTAGCTTGCCGTGATCTCTAGTGGCTTAGGGTTGAAATGTTCCTCTAACTTGGTGATGATTGTTTTGAATGGCACATCTTTTGCCTTGATAGGAGCAGGAAGCTTTGTTAGCTGGTCATACACTTCCAGGCTAATTTCCATTAGCAAAATTGCTTTCTTGCCCTCAAGAATTGCTTTATTCTGAGTCTTGACCTCTATATTTTCATCTTCACATTCCAATATGTTATTAGCTCTGAAAAACATTTCAATTCTTTCAATATATGAACTGAATGGTTCTCGAGCCCTCTCATATGTTCCGAGCCATGTATCCCATGGGTGTAGCCATATTTTCCCAAAATATCACTTTGAATCGGATGCACACTAAGACCCTGCGGCATCTCATTCAACTGAGGAGACAGTCTGTGGCCCAGGCTTCACACAATCCACCCAAAACCTCCACCATCCGAGCAGGTAGCTCACCAGGAGCTGGCTGATCTTGTTCACTGCAATCCCTGCTGCTGTTTGCTGCCAATATTTTCGGACTTTTATCTCATCCTCATCACCATTTTCTCTGATATACTCAGGGGGCATCAGCAGAGAAAATGTACACCAAGTGTGGGAAGTGCAAGGACGTGTTTATTTACATCATTACCTCATGAACATAATATACAAATACATTACATGTGTGAATCACATCTTGATCACTATTACCTTTATACCAGATGTGTCTGAATAAATGGAACCCCGTCACAATAAACACTGTCACCTTTCAATGTTTAGCGGAGAGGTTTGACGGCCTGGTGTGTGTGATTCCCACATTAATGTGTTTGTACAAAGTTTGGAGAAAGACGGAGATATGAATAATTTTTTGGGAAATCTTTAAGCATATCTCCATGTCTCTCACGCACAAAGAACTGCAAACACATGGATTCAGAAAGAACCTGAGTGCAAAATCAACAGAAAAAAACACAGCCAGAGAGACTTGCAATAACCTGTAGCTCAGTGAAAGTACATGATGTTATGGAAGGGACTTTGAATTTTTTTTTTGTGAATGTTATTTTGTTGAGGAAATTATAATCAAATTGAATAAATGTAAGACCAGTTCTTTTTCAAGAGGGCACTGAAAGTATTAATTTGACAACTATGTTGACAAGTTGTCATGACTCAAGTTAAATGTAGAACAGAAGCCCTGGTAACGGGGAAATGTGGACAGAGAAGTCAGTCGTGCCTCTTGATTGGACAAGCCCGGCAGCAGCAGCGCGCACCAAAGAGGGCAGAAAAATCGCAAGCTTTTGTTATTAGCAGTCATTGTGTTTTACCTTCTGGAGTGAGCAGCTGATAAAGTTAGCCAGAAGAAGTGTCTAGGAATGAGTGAAGACCGCAACCCACCTTGTTTTGCAGCAAATCTTGAAAAGACTCTGAGAAGTTCACTGTGTCAATTCGTCTCATATTCTGTTTTTGAAGAAAGCCTGTTAAAATTAATTCTCAACCCCGCCTCTAAATAAACTCTTCTAAAAGAACCTAGTGACCTGTGTACATGTACTCGGAAATTAGACTGCATGTCAATTTTGGAACAACATATCTCATCTGCTGTTTTCTTCAGAAATGAGCAAGTAATCAGTCCAAGTGTTTTTTTTTGTCTTTAACAGAGCCCTGAATTGCATAGAAAAATCCCATTTTTTCAGTATGTGTGTGTGCGTGTGTTCAGCTGAGGTAAGAAAGGGACTTCAAATGTTGGTTAAGGTAAAAAGGGAACTTTTAAAATTTCCACCTGTGTGTTTATGCTTTACTTCATGATTAGTTAAAACTTGTTCTATAAGAAACTGATAATTTTGTTGTTCATTAAGTGTCTTCTATTCTGGGAAAAATAGAGCATATGATTGACTGTATCAGTAAGTGGGAAAAGTTAAAATTTTTGTTGTGACCTGTGGAGAAGTGGGATGAGAATAAATAGTAACCACCTCAGATTTCAATTGCAGCAGCACTTGTGATCTGGCTCTACAGCTTAGTTGGTTAAAGCACCTGTCTTGGAAACAGGAGATCCTGGGTTCGATTCCCAGCGGAGCCTTAATTCATATTTACAATCTGCTTGAGAAGTTTCCGTATCAACATTTATGTCTGTGTCTTGTGAACTTCAACTGAGAATTCAAATTGCATGATGAATTTCATTCACAGGAGAAAACAGCCTTTGTGAAGGATGTGAGTTTGGAATGGCTCTTACTCCTCGTGCAGAAATTCAGTGCTGATATTTCAAAGGCAACTTCTTTGATACAAATTTGTTCAAAGTTGCATTCAACCTGGAAAAAGAGCTCGACCTTAATCTCACTGAAGGAAAGTGTGACCGTGTTGTATGTTTCAAAGTGTGTGTGTCATTATGTGTTGCTTGTAACTGGGACACGACACAAGTGGGAGGGTTGATCTGAGGTTTGGAATATTTCTCAGTCAGGAACAAGAAAAATCAAAGGAACCAAATAAGAAAACCATTGTCTCATGTGGTTACCGAGAAACGGTGAGGAGATATTAAACTTTGTTCTATTCAAAACAGCTGTGAACTTTGACCCTTCCTGCCTTTTCTCAACAGTATTTGAAGTGTCTCGGTAACAATGTTCAGTGTTGATGAGAGTGGGGTCTGGGTGAGCATCTGCTGAGTGTGACAGGGTCAGGACTGGATGCAGGAAGTTCTCTGACAGTCTCTCTCTCTCTCGCTGATGGGTTTGAGTTGATTTTCAACTGGGAGCAGCTGGTTTTTCGATAAATGAAGGAAGTTCCCTCTCCATTTTTTTCTGACAGACAGTGTAGTATAAGGATGTAAAGGGTTAATGCTGAAGACAGTGGGATCAATCACTCCCACTGTCAGAGTGATGATGCAACAGTCAAATGAGATGAGGTTTGGGAGAAGAGAGAGCAGCACCAAGGATGCCAGCTTCGGAGGCTTGATGAGTGTGTATATAGTATTGTGTAAATTAGAAAAGAGTTCTTAGTTCTTTCAGCTGGAAATGTGTCCAGAAAATATTGATAAAGTCACAATTTTATAATTCAGGAGTCGGAACACAGATATTAACTCCAAGTGACAGTTCTGGGTTCATTTAACAAAAGTAGAGAATAATATTACTCACTGCTTGAAATCCCCCAGTGAGGAGACAGTTAAACAGATGATCTGTTGGGGCATCCTTCGATCCAAGGTTTCGACAGCACTTAATCTCCCTTTCTGGTGAAATTCTCTGTTATTTGCAACTTTTTTTATCCAGCTTTGATGGGTGAGTGAAAAAACTGAAAAAAGTGAACAGTTCCATCCTTTCTTTTCTTTCTTCTTCCCTTCTTTCCATCAGTTTCTCTTTTCTGTCCCAGATCAATGAGAATCCCAATTTAATCTGCTGTTTTATCCATTCCAATCAGAATTCAACATTCCAATCAAATCTATTTGTTATTCCACAGTGTCTCTCCATGTGTTTTATTCTGTTGTATTCTCTCACAGTCTGATTGATGATCAATGTTACATCTCACTCTCTGTTCTGGTGAAGATCAGAAGCAGTAATATCTGTTTGCACCACCCACCAAGTCGGCCTGAGGCTGTGCCTCGCTGATCATGTGGAGTTAGGAAAATAGGAACATAGGAGCAGGAGTCGGCCATTCAGCCCATCGAGCCTGCCCCACCATTCAATATGATCATGGCTGATCGTCCACTTCAATGCCCTTTTCCCCACACTTTCCTCATATTCCCTTATGTCATTTGCATTTAGAAATTTGTCAATCTCCGCTTTAAACATACTCAATGACTCAGCTTCCACAGCCCTCTGGGTTAGAGCATTCCAAAGATTCACAAACCTCTGAGTAAAGAAATTTCTCTTCATCTCTGTCCTCAGCGGCTACTCCCTTATTTTGAAATTCCTTCCCTTGGTTCTCCACTCCCCAACCAGGGATCTTAGCTGCATCTACCCTGACTGTCGTTTAAGTATTTTGTAGGTTTCAATGAGATCACCTCCCATTCTTTGAAACTCTAGAGAATACAGCCCCAGTTTCTCCAACCTTTCTTCATACAACAGTCCCACCATCCCTGGAAGAAGTCTGATGAACCTTCGTTGAACTCCCTCCATGGCAATAATATCCTTCCTAAGGTAAGGAGACCAAAACTGTATTCCAAGTGTGGTCTAACCAAGTTTCTGTACAATTGAAGCAAGAATTCACGACTCCCGTACTCAAATCCTCTTGCGATAAAGGCTAACATACTATTAGCTTTCCTAATTGCTTGCTGCACCTGCATGTTAGCTTTCTGTGACTTATTGACATGGACACCCAGACCACCCTTATATTCTATACCTCAGCTAATAAAGGAAAGGATTCCATATACCTGCTGAACCACCTTATTGACCTGTCCTGCTACCTTCAGGGATCTGTGGACATTCACTCCAACGTCTCTCACTTCCTCTACACTGTTCAGTGTTCTCCCATTAATTGTGTATTCCTTTGCCTTTTTTGACCTCCCAAATGCATCACCTCACACTTGTCCAATTTGAATTCCACTTGCCACTATTCTCCCCACCTGACCAGTCTATTGATATCTTCCTGCAGTGTACAGCTATCCTCCTCCCTATCAACAACACGGACAATTTTCATGTCATCTGCAATCGACTTGATTATGCCCTCTACATTCATTTCCAAATCATTAATTTATACCACAAAAGGCAGGGAACCTAGTTCTGAGCCCTGTGGAACACCACTTGAAACAGACCTCGAGTTGCACAAACACCCGTACCCAATTCCTTCTTGTTTCCTGCCACCGAGTCTATTTTATGTCCAGCTTGCTACATTCCCCTGGATCCCATGTGCTTTTATTTTTTTTAACCAGTTTGTCATGTGGGACCTTGTCAAAAGTCTTGCTAAAATCCATGTAGGCCACATCAACTGCACTATCCTCACAATCCTCATTGTTACTTCTTCAAAAGATTCACTCAAGTTCGTCAGACAGGAGCTTCCCTGAACAAATCCATGCTGATGATACTTGATTAATCTGTGCCTTTCTAAGTGACAGTTTATCCTGTCTCTCAGAATTAATTCCAATAATTCACCCACTATTGAGGTTAGGCTGACTGGTCTTTAATTATTCGGTCTATCTCTTGCTTCCTTTTTCAACAATGGTGCAATGTTAGCAATAAAAACAAAATGTACTGCAAATACACAGCAGATCTGGCAGCATCTGTGGAGAGAGAAGCAAAGTTAACATTTCAGGTCAGTGACTTTTCATCAGAACAGATATGTTAACTTTGCTTCTCTCTCCACAGATGCTGCCAGACCTGCTGTGTATTTCCAGCACTAATAGTTTTTATTTCAGATTTCCAGCATCTGCAGAATTTTGCTTTTATTGCAGAGACCTCCAATCCTCTGACATCACACCTGTATCCAGTGAGGGATTGGAAACTGATGGTCAGACCTTCCACTATTTCCTCACTGGCTTCTTTTAACAGCCTGGGGTACATTTCATCCAGCCCTGATGATTTATCCACTTTCAAGGATGCTCATCCCATTTATACTTCTTCTCCCCCTCAGTTTATCATGTCCAATGCTTCACACTCCTTCTCCTTAATTATAATGTCTGCATCACCCCCTCATTTGTGAAGACAGTAAAGTATTCATTAACAAACATACCAACATCTTCAACCCTGACACATAGGTTACTTTTTAGTTCTTACATGGGCCCTACTTTTTCCTCTGTTGCCTCTTACTCCCATGTATTGAAGAAATATCTTTGAATTCGTTTTGATTTTGCTTGTCAAAATTCTTTCATGCTCTGTGTTTTTCACCACTGCTCCCAAATGCCTGTAGTCATGTCAAAGCACAACTTGTCAGAAGTGGGATTTAAACCCACCCCTCCAGAGAGCGTTGTGATCTGAATGCACCATTTCAGACTGCTTGACCATCCTGTCTACCCCATGTGGCTGCTTAATGCTGAGGTAGTTATCCATTCTTTGTGAAAGTATTTGTGAGATTGTGGAAATGTCTGGAAAAAAGACCAGCGGGAAAGCTCGGTCCAAGGCCAAGTCTCGCTCCTCCCAGGCTGGACTGCAGTTCGCGGTGGGTCCTGTTCACCGGCTCCTGAGAAAGGGTAACTATGAAGAGCGTGTGGGTGCGGGAGCCCCGGTCTATCTGGCTGCTGTGCTCGAGCATCTGACCGCTGAAATCCTAGAGCTGGCCGGTAACGCGGCCCGGGACAACAAGAAGACCCGCATCATCCCCAGACACCTGCAGCTGGCCGTCCGCAACGACGAGGAGCTCAACAAGCTGCTGGGAGGAGTGATCATCGCACAGGGCGGGGTGCTGCCTAATATCCAGGCCGTGCTGCTACCCAAGAAAACCAGCGCTCAGAGCTTCCAGAAAAAGGAAAGCGGCCAAAATGTCATCTAATAAACCAAAGGCTCTTTTCAGAGCCACCCACAGTCTCTGTGAAAGGGCAGATTACTGTCTAATTCCAGCATGGCAGTAACAGGACAGAATAAGATCTATTTAAAATGTTTAAGCAACTATTTCAGTGGCTTCTCACTGTCCCCCTGATCCCTGTGTGAAGGGGAATTACCAAAAGTCTAATTTATTCCTTTCCACACCAAGTTTGAGTTATTGGTCCCTTAAGGATTGCTGAATGGAGTCTTTTACCGCTAGTTCCAGATAAGAAGTGGGAAAAAAATGACAGGTTAAAACTGTGCGTAAAATAGCGCCAGGAATTTGTGGCGAAAATAGCGGAATAAACAAAGGTTTTTAAATGTTGGTGGAAAATATTTTACGAACAACTTTAAATAGATTTTCCAGTAATCGCTTCTTTCCGACACTGAAGTTGGCGCCTTTTGCAAATTCAAACTTTCTGCCAGGTTGACAATTTAAACCAATGTAATAAAAACAAGAAATGCTGGAACCACTCAGCAGGTCTGGCAGCATCTGTGGAACGAGAAGTAGAGTTAACGTTTTGGATCCGGAACTGTTCGCACCCACACTGTTTGGGATCATCTTTTCCCTGCTGCTCTCATATGCATTCAAGTCTTCAGAAGAAGGAATTTTCCTCCACACATGATCAGGTGGCAGGTTGTTCAACCTTGCCTGTCTAAGAGCGAAGACCAAAGTAGGGAAAGTCCTCATCAGGGAACTCCTCTTTGCTGACAATGCTGCATTAACATCTCACATTGAAGAGTGTCTGCAGAGTCTCATCGACAGGTTTGCGACTGCCTGCAACGAATGTGGCCTAACCATCAGCCTCAAGAAAACGAACATCATGGGACAGGACGTCAGAAATGCTCCATCCATCAATATCAGCAACCGCACTCTGGAAGTGGTTCAAGAGTTCACCTACCTAGGCTCAACTATCACCAGTAACCTGTCTCTCGATGCAGAAATCAACAAGCGCATGGGAAAGACTTCCACTGCTATGTCCAGACTGGCCAAGTGAGTGTGGGAAAATGGCACACTGACACAGAACACAAAAGTCCAAGTGTATCAAGCCTGTGTCCTCAGTATCTTGCTCTACAGCAGCGAGGCCTGGACAGCATATGTCAGCCAAGAGCGACGTCTCAATTCATTCCATTTTCGCTGCTTCCGGAGAATCCTTGGCATCAGGTGGCAGGACCGTATCTCTAACACAGAAGTCCTCGAGGTGACCAACATCCCCAGCTTATAGACCCTACTGAGCCAGCGGCGCCTGAGATGGCTTGGCCATGTGAGCCACATGGAAGATGGCAGGATCCCCAAGGACACATTGTACAGCGAGCTCGCCACTGGTATCAGACCCACCGGCCATCCATGTCTCCACTTTGAAGACGTCTGCAAATGCGACATGAAGTTCTGTGACATTGATCACAAGTCATGGGAGTCAGTTGCCAATGATCGCCAGAGCTGGCGGGCAGCCATAAAGGCGGGGCTGTAGTGCGGCGAGTCGAAGAGACTTAGCAGTTGGCAGGAAAAAAGACAGAAGCGCAAGGGGAGAGCCAACTGCGTAACAGCCCTGACAACCAATTTTATCTGCAGCACCTGTGGAAGAGCCTGTCACTCTAGAATTGGCCTTTATAGCCACTCCAGGCACAGCTCCACAAACCACTGACCACCTCCAGTCGCTTACCCATTGTCTCTCGAGACAAGGAAGCCAAAGAAGAAGATGTGGCTTTTCACTGAGGGCATGTGTCGACTGGGGAAATAACTTACTGTAGAACCTCGGGCACTGTTTACACAGCCCGTTTAGAAAATCAAATCCACTGCACATCTTTGCTGCAAATGAAATGTCAAATTCGGGGATTCCAGTTTTATTCTCGAATACAGGACAGATTTATTCCAGACAGTTCTGAACAGCCTATCCGATCTCCCGTTTCCAGGTCACTGCTCTCTCTGTGAGGCGGTGGGTGGCTCTTAGAAGAGCCTTTGTTGTGTGTTTGCTGGAAAGGGTCGAGTTGTTCAGCCGCCGAATCCGTGGAGTGCGGCCCTGCCGTTTCAGAACGTACACCACATCCATGGCAGTGACCGTCTTGTGCTTGCCGTGCTCAGTGTAGGTGACCGCATCCCTGATCACATTCTCCAGGAATACCTTCAACACCCTGCGAGTCTCCTCAGAGATCAAACCTGTGATCCGCTTGACCCCGCCACGGCGAGCCAGGCGGCGGATTGCTGGTTTGGTGATGCCCTGGATATTATCACAAAGCACTTTGCGGTGCCGCTTTGCTCCGCCTTTTTCGTACCTCCCTCTCTGAATTTGTACCCTATCCATTGCCTCTACTCTCTGCACTTCTACTGATATTTTGTCCAATTCCACTTCCTTAATGATCACTGATACAAAGTACTCATTAAGTAGATTAACATTGCCCTGCACCTCGAAGCATATATTACCCTCTTTGTCCCTAATAGGCTGCACTCTACCTCTGACTACCCACTTATCATTTACATGCTGCTCAAAGATTTTTGGGTTCCTTTTCATGTTGACTGCCAGTCTATTCTCATAGAAATAGAGAATAAGCTAAATATAGAAGATATAAATATTTCGCATCCTTGGGTGAGGTGGAACTTTTTTATGTTGTGGGTGGTAATGTCTCAGCCCACGAGTGTGGTGAAGCAGAGACAATCAATGATTTGAAAAGGAAATTGGATGGATACTTGAAGGAAAGAAACTTGCAGGAGGAAAGGGATCGAGCTGGTGAGTGGAACTGACTAGATTGCTCCGGGGAGAGCCAGCATGGATGTGATAGGCCAAACGACCACCTTCTGTGCTGTAAATGACTCTGTGTTGTTTCTCAAATCCAATCCACTGGTGCTTGGTAAATAATTTCAAAGTAAATTGCGCAACTGGAAAATCAGAACCAAGGCAAGGGACGCATAAGGAAGCAGAATTGCTGAAACCCGGGATTGAACCTGGGTTCCCATGGATCAGATACTCCTCCACTAGGGATCCACTAGGGATCATCCAAGTTACTTTTAAATCCTCCCATGGGTCCACATGTCAGACTGAGTTCCATGTTGTAGAATCAAGCAAAGGAAATCTGCTCAGTTCCAAAACTATCAGCAAATTGAAGCTGATTACGATCAACATCAACAGAGGTCAGAACTACCTGGTGAAAGAAGACACCCTGAAGAAGGATCCACAATATATTCAAATACATCGGCAAAGTAAAAAAGAAGAAAATCTATGATAAAAACAGAAAGTGCTGGAAAAACCGAGCGGGTCTGGCAGCATCTGTGGAGAGAGAAACAGAGTTAACATTTCAGGTCAGTGACCTTTCTTCAGAATTGGCAGATATAAGAAATGTAAAAGATTTTAAGCAAGTAAAGCGGGGATGGGGCAAGAGATAACAAAGGAGAAGGTATTGATGGGACAAGGTCACGGAATAGCTTAACAGAAGGAGAGGGCGGGGGTAGTGGGGGTTGGAGAGGGTGGGGGGACATAGCGGGGGAAGTGAGGGGAGCGGGCGGGGAGAGGGGTGGGAAGCGAGTAGAGAGCGTGGGGGAAGCGGGGAGAGAGTGTGAGGGAAGCAAGTAGAGAGTGTGGGGGAAGCGGGGAGAGAGTGTGGGGGAAGTGGGGAGAGAGCGTGGGGGAAGCGGGGAGAGAGTGTGGGGGAAGCAAGTAGAGAGCATGGGGGAAGTGGGGAGGGAGCGGCCGAAGACCTTGGTGGCGGTGGGTGTGCTCTCCTCCTCCTCCCCGCTCTCTCCGGACATTCTCTCCCACCTGATCTCTCCGGTCTTTCTCCCCCGCCTGATCTCTCCGGCCATTCCACCACCCCCTCCCTCCACCCTAACCCCCTCCGCCCGATCTCACCAGCCGTTCCCTGCTGCCATGTAAACACATGGCCTTTGTTTTGCTTTACATTGCCTTTGTGTGATTATTTGAGAAGCGCCATCTTTAGTCCTGGCAGCTGCCAGAACGTCGCTGACTGGGACGTTTTATTTGAACAAAGTGATTGATGACTACGGTACGTCATCAGAATGCGCCGCGGTGCGCACATGCGCACACGGTCCCGGGCCCTCTGCGCATGCGCTGCGGTCCGGATTGCCAGGACCAGTTTGCGCATGCGCAGATGACGTCATCGCGTAACGTCATCCTCGGGGAACACGTCAGGTCGGCATTTGCGCATGCGCAAACTGGTCCTGGCAATCCGGACTGCAGCGCATGCGCAGATGACCGGAGCCCGTGTGCGCGTGTGCGTCAATCTTCCGAAAGCTTCGGCGCGAGTTTTTGAAAATGGAAGGAGGAGAGGTTTCGTCGGGCATTTTATCTCAATTATTTAGTCATTTTGGACATTTGCTTCATTTTTACTAGACAGAGGAGATTGTTCCAAGGTAAGTTGCTCTGAAAATACATTTCAAGGGAGGGAAGGGAAGGGAGGAGAGGGGAGGGGAGGGAAGGGAGGGGAAGGGAGGGAAGGGAAGGGAGGGGAGCGGAGGGGAGGGGAGGGAAGGGAAGGGAATAGAAGGGAGGGGAGGGGAGGGAAGGGAGGGGGAGGGAAGGGAGGAGAGAAGGGGGAAGGGAGGAGGGAAGGGGGAAGAAGGAAGGAGGGAAGGTAGGGGGGAAGGGAGGGGGGAAAGGAGGGAAGGGAAGGGAGGGACGGGGGGGAGGGTGGGAGGACACAAGGACTGGCTGATGAGATGGAGCCAATTAATTTGGCCAACAATTGCCCGGAAGCACCTTCGTTGGAGGTGGCCACGCGCTGGACATCAGTCACGTGCCACAATCCATGGATCCTGAGCATTTCACCCCCTGGCCTAATGATCTGATGGACCATACATACGCCTGCCTGTTCAAAGCTCCACTTCCCCCACCTGCGGTACCCTCTCCTTGCTGTTCAGTTACTCAGTCACCTGTTCCTGCACCCATCCAAGCAGTGCACGTGGACACACTGCCACATGTTTCCCCATCCGCCCTTGAAACAACCATGCAGAGCCTTGTGAGATCCGCAATTGCCAGCTGCTGCCTGTCAAGCAGAGAAGGCGTCCAAAGGGGTCAAGCACTTGGGGAACATTCAGCAAGAAGAGACTGAGCACTAAAAGAAACAAGCATGCCGTGTCCAGTGGTAGCACAAATGTGAATGCTCTTGCTGCGTACACAACTGGTGAGGTGGGAGTGCAGCCACACCATTCTCCATCCTCAGTGTTGCTTTAAGGCAAAGGTAGATAAGAGTGAAAGAAATGGAAGATGATGCTGATAGTATAGGCAGGATTAAATGGGAATGGATGGAAAGACGCACGAGTAGCATAACCACTAGCAGGGAACAGCTGGGCTAAATGGCCTGCTTTATGTTCATAGTCCAAAAGAAATGTGCTTCTTTTTCCAGCACCCTCACATCATTCATGTTTTCCCTGAGAGCAGCATTGAACCATCACGAGATAAGGGCAGTTACATCATCCTGCCTCCTACAGCTGAGGTGGGTACTAAGTGATTCATTGGCCTATACTGCAGAGCATAAAGCATGCGCAACAGTAATTTCATTGGAGGGAGGGAAGCTCTGACTCTGATTTGCTTTTCTTCTTTTCATGTAAAACATGCCGTCGAGAAAACAATCCTCGAGACTTACGGTCAGCATTCAAGCAACGAAGGCAACTGGATCATGCTGCGGAGCTCATCACGATGTGGAAAGGAACATTACATTTATGGATGAATTGGGAATGCACATTGGGATGCGCTTGGGGAACATTCACCAAGAATAGACTGAGCTCAGACTCTTGTGACTTTGCCTTCTTCGCATGGACAATACAGTAGTGGAATAGAGAGCCAAGCGTTCATTCACCACAAGGCTCTCCAGGAACAATCTCTTTTGCTGTGCATAGCAGAGACTCGGCCTGTCTGTCTAACGGGAATGCTGGACACAACACTCATGTATCCATGCACAGCAGTTCCTCGGATACTTAATGAACTTAATAAAACTTTTCAATAATTAAACCCAGAATTGTTGAGGTTTTGTTTTGCATGCTATTTCCCCGACTTTGCAACTGCACTTCAGATATTCAACTATGGTGGGGGGGGGGGGGGTAGAGGGAGGGGTGGGTGAAGAGGGGGAGAGGTGGGGAGAGCGTGGAGGGGTGGGGAGAGGGAGCATGCAAAATGCAGGGACCAAACAGTTGCAATGCCTGAAGTACTGTGGAGAAGTAGAGAAAGCAACTGGGTAGGGGAGAAAGCAACTGGATTGGGCATCCGCAGCTGGAGGGAAGGGCTGAATGGAGAGGGCCAGAAGCGAGAGGCCGTAGACAGCCGCGGGGAGCGAGTGTGCGAAGACCTTGGTGTCACCGGGTCCAGGGACTGGCCAGTAAGTCTTTTGCTGTTGTGTTCATAGCGCATGCACAGAAAAAGGCACTCCTCTTCCGTTCCGCTGCTCCCCCCCACTCTCTCCCCTTCTCCCCCCCCACTCTCTCCCCTTCTCCCCACCACTCTCTCCCTCTTTCTCCCCCTTCCCTCTCCCCCTTTCTCCCCCTTCTCCCCCACTCCCTCTCCCCCTTCTACCCCCTCCCTCTCCCTCTTTCTCCCCCCTCCCTCTCCCTCTTTCTCCCCCCCTCCCTCTCCCTCTCCCTCCCCCTTCTCCCCCCCTCCCTCTCCCCTTCTCCCCCCTCCCTCTCCCTCTTTCTCCCCCCTCCCTCTTTCATCTCCCCCTCCCTCTCCCTCTTTCATCACCCCCTCCATCTTTCATCCCCCCTCCCTCTCCCTCTTTCATCCCCCCCTCCCTCTCCCATCCCCCCCTCCCTCACCCTCTTTCATTCCCCCCCCACCCCGGGCACTGCTACCGCTGGTCTCCCCCTTTCTCCACCCCCCCCCCGCCCCAGCACCGCTACCGCTGGTCTCCCCCTTTCACACCCACCCCCCGGGCACCGCTACCGCTGGTCTCCCCGCGCTGCTCTTCCCGGCGCGCTCCACTCTCTCACTCCGGCCACTGTATTCTGCCACGTGTTTGTTAGGTTTCATCTCTGTGATTTTTTGACCAGCGCCATCTTTAGTCCTGGCAGCTGCTGCAGTCGCAGGCTGTGACGTTTTCGTGGCACATGCTGTATCTGCGCATGTGCCAAAACAGCGCCACCTACCGATCGCGTTGTCAACAATTGCGGTCTAATTTGAACAGGCTGCTTTTGCACATGTGCTGATGCAGCGCCACCTAGTGGTGGCGTTGTCAGCAAATGCAGCCGTTCATTTCCTGGTATGTTAGTGTGTGTTTTCTTTTGTACCTGTCAGTGCCTGGGAGGAGAGAGTCAACTTCACTTCGTAACTGTGAATTTCGAGTGCGAGAATGTGGGTTTTTACTTTGTATGCTTCAGTTTTTGGTCTGTGACTGTTTGTTTCTGCTATTGCTATGTGAGTTTCACCACATATCTTTCAACAACTTGTCTGTGAGCATCAGCTTTTGTCCAGATCTATCAGTTTCTGATATAGAGTCATAGAGTTATACAGCACAGAAACAGGCCCTTCGGCCCATCGTGTCTGTGCCGGCCATCAAGCACCTAACTATTCTAATCCCATTTTCCAGTACTTGGCGTGTAGCCTTGTGTCCTATGGCATTTCAAGTGCTCATCGAAATACTTCTTAAATGTTGTGAGGGTTCCTGCCTCTACCACCCCTTCAGGCAGTGCATTCCAGATTCCAACCACACTCTGGGTCATTTTTTTTCCTCAAATCCCCTGTAAACCTCCTGCCCCTTACCTTAAATCTACGCCCCCTCGTTATTAACCCCTCTGCTAATGGAAATACTTTCTTCCTATCTAAACTATCAATGCCCTTCATCATTTTGTATAGCTCTCCCCTCAGCCTTCTCTGCTCTAAGGAAAACAACCCTCGCCTTTTCAGTCTCTCTTCATAGCTGAAATGCTCCAGTCCAGGCAACAACCTGGTGAATCTCCTCTGCACCCTCTCCAGTGCAATCACATCCTTCCTATAGTGTGGTGCCCAGAACTGTACACAGTACTCCAGCTGTGGCCTAACTAGCATTTTATACAGCTCCATCATAACACCCTGCTCTTATATTCTATGCCTCAGACGATCTATATCGTCCTGTAATCTAATGCTTTCCTCTTCACTATTTACGACACCACCAATTTTTGCGTCATGTGTGAGAAAGGATTTGATTCTGTCCCTATCAGTTTCTGTTACATGCATGTGTTTTTAATCTGCACCTCCTCTAGGTGAGTGTGTTTTATTCTCTGTAATGGTCAGTCTCTTGTAGGTGAGTCTGTGTTTTGCTTTTTATCTCTCAGTCTTCCAAGTATGAGCCTGGTTTTGTACCTAATTTTCTTTGTACCTTGCAGTATGGATATTGAAGAGAGGTTTTTACACATTACCTGCCAAATCCTGCGAAATGATTTTTGGGTTTCACACAGTATCTGTCAGTTTCTTGTCTGGGCCTGTTGTTTTACTCTGTCCTTGGCATTTGCTGGTTTGTTAGTGTGGGGTTTACACTGTACCTGTCAGTTTCTCATATGTGAATGTTGGTTTCACTTTGTATAGAATCATAGATCACAGAATACTTACAGCACAAAAGGAGGGATTCAGCTCATCGTGCTTGTGCTGCCTCTCTGCAGAAGCAACTCAGCTCATGCCACATCCTCATGTATTCCATGAAAACCTGATTTTTTTTCCCCTTCAGATAATTATCAGAAATCCTTTTGAAAGCTATGGTTGAATCTTCCTCCGTCACACTCTCATGCAGTACATATCAGATCTTAACCACTCGCTGCTTAAAAAAAGGTTTTTCCTCATGTTGCCTTTGGTTTTTTTCCCAATCACCTTAAATCGGTGTCCTCTGCTTACTCAGCCATGAATAATATTTCCCATTGCTTTCTCAGCACTGATGGATTGTGAGGTGGGAGACAGCTAGAAGTCCCACTGAGCCGCACTGACCCCCAGCTGAGAATGAAATGAGATAAAGTTCAATCTTTCACAGCGAGATGCTGCAGAGAGTTAAGGGTCCCGAATGAAAGTGAGACTTTCTCATACTGTTGTTGAATTTCATTTCAAACACTCCTTGTCATCTCTGCTACTGAAGCCGAAAAATAGGGAAAAACTAAATGGCGCTCAAACTCACAACCCTGAGATTAAACGTCCCATGATTGACAGACTGAACTGTCACTTCTACTCTACCTCTGTTTGGATGGATGCAACTGTATGCTCCAATGCAAGGGCAGCTTTCAAATCCTCCCATGAGTCCACATGTCAGACTGAGTTACATGTTGTAGACTCAAGCAAAGGAAATCTGCTCAGTTCCAAAATTATCAGCAAATTGAAGCTGATTACGATCAACATCATCAGAGGTCAGAACTACCTGGTGAAAGAAGACACCCTGAAGAAGGAGCCACAATTATTCAAAGGCATCGATAAAGTGAAAAACAAGAAAATCGATGAGTCAATCCAAGCCAAACAGAAACAATTGAAGAATTCCATTCCAGACCAGAACACAGTATTGTTGCTTTTGGAGCCAGGTCTCAGTTAATGCTAGAACATGGCTACCTACCTGACCCTAACCCGACGGGTCCCGATGACATGTGTCGGGTTTGGGTCGCTCCTCCTGGTTCAGCATTTGGGTTCGGCATTCGGGCTCAGGTCAGGCCAGGCTGGGTCAGACACACTCGAATACTCTAAATGCCTTGTGTTCAAATTGTGTTAGTGAAACACTGGAAACCGCAGATCTTTTGAAGTGTACTTCCTACTCTGCTTGGTATTTCAACTTACTGTGCACTAATCAATAAACAGTTTTTGGCGTACATTGTAGCAGAACTCAGCCCCAGGCACATAATTATCCAGTTAGCCCTTTCTTGCCCTTTCCTGATTCTCGGGGTGTTGAAGCTCTTTGCCATTTTAATCATAATGAAATATGTACAATGTAATCAGTTGCTGCACTGTTGTGTAATATGATGTTTTTAATGAGTTCTATTTTTCATTGACACAAATTTAACCTTTTTGTGTTTTGGTTTATCTCTTGGTTTTCCTTCGTGCTTTGTATTCTTGGTGACAAAAGCAGTTGAACAGCTGCAATCTGCATTAATAGCAACTTCACCCTTTTCTTTAATTGCACAGTTTGCAAATGAATTGACTACATCCCGTTAGGGGTTGGCAAGACTTCTTGTGCCTGCCTCAAAACATATTGTATTGAATAAAGATTGTAAAGTAAAGGAGGCTTGTAATGCAAATTAAGAGATTTAGAGGGGAAAGACAATGAATTATGCTCTAAATTTGGAATATATTTAATCAATTAAGTGTCAGACTTGATAAATCGCTGCTTTTAGTTTAATGTGGCCTCAGTGTTTATGGATAATTAATGAAATTAAGAGGCATTTTTTATATACAAAGCTGGGCATTAGTATTTAATAGTTGATATATAATTTTGAATATATTTGAATTTCTTTATTCATTTGTCACTGCTAAATACGAAGCAGTCTTAAATAAGTTAATTTTTTTTTTGTAAAATCTGACTTACCAGACTAAAATATTAAATCAAAGGAGACATTTCAAAGATTACTTGACCAGTAATCCAGAGGCCTGGACTCAAGATCCAGTGACAGCCAGGACGTCAAGGTGGGAAACAATCTGCACTAGTCTGCAGTGAGCGATTCTATTGAAGGAAGAGCACAATCTCTTTAATATAAGAATGTATATTTTATAATAATTAATCACTCAATACCTTCCTGGTCTCTGCATCTCAGCAGCTCTCTGGATAAACTTGCAGCAAGTATTTCAACCTGTAAAGCAGGAGTCTAGGGAATGTATAATGATATTTTCTAGCCTTCGGGCAATATTTTAATCAATACAGTGTGGGACAACCTGTCTGGGCACAACTCCATGACTTTCTCTTTAACTAGTGACCTCACAATCACTAACTTCTATGGTAACAATCTTCAGCTCATCACCTCCGGTATGTAGCTCTAATCTTAATGTACATTTAAACAACCTTTCAAGTCCAGTTACAGTTTTTGTTGCCTTATTTATTTAGGCAGTTTTAAAATCTTTGTCTTTTGCGAGGAGCAGCCTTGATAGAACGGGGTGCGGAGCGGACTTTCAGCTGAGCGGTCAATTTCAGTAAGTTACAAGTTAATCCCTTTTTTGTTTCGGAGGACCGGGGACTGCTGGGTAGGGGAAAAGTATTTATTTGGGCAGTTTTAAAATCTTTGTCTTTTGCGAGGAGCAGCCTTGATAGAACGGGGTGCGGAGCGGACTTTCAGCTGAGCGGTCAATTTCAGTAAGTTACAAGTTAATCCCTTTTTTGTTTCGGAGGACCGGGGACTGCTGGGTAGGGGAAAAGTATTTATTTGGGCAGTTTTAAAATCTTTGTCTTTTGCGAGGAGCAGCCTTGATAGAACGGGGTGCGGAGCGGACTTTCAGCTGAGCGGTCAATTTCAGTAAGTTACAAGTTAATCCCTTTTTTGTTTCGGAGGACCGGGGACTGCTGGGTAGGGGAAAAGTATTTATTTGGGCAGTTTTAAAATCTTTGTCTTTTGCGAGGAGCAGCCTTGATAGAACGGGGTGCGGAGCGGACTTTCAGCTGAGCGGTCAATTTCAGTAAGTTACAAGTTAATCCCTTTTTTGTTTCGGAGGACCGGGGACTGCTGGGTAGGGGAAAAGTATTTATTTGGGCAGTTTTAAAATCTTTGTCTTTTGCGAGGAGCAGCCTTGATAGAACGGGGTGCGGAGCGGACTTTCAGCTGAGCGGTCAATTTCAGTAAGTTACAAGTTAATCCCTTTTTTGTTTCGGAGGACCGGGGACTGCTGGGTAGGGGAAAAGTATTTATTTGGGCAGTTTTAAAATCTTTGTCTTTTGCGAGGAGCAGCCTTGATAGAACGGGGTGCGGAGCGGACTTTCAGCTGAGCGGTCAATTTCAGTAAGTTACAAGTTAATCCCTTTTTTGTTTCGGAGGACCGGGGACTGCTGGGTAGGGGAAAAGTATTTATTTGGGCAGTGGCAGTACCCGAGACACTACACGTGTAGTGTCTCCCACCCACCCTCCTCCTCTAACCAAAAAAAAAGGACTCTAGGGTGTTGATAAGGTAAGCTTTTTATTTAAAACTTCAGTCCGTCGGATTGCTAAGCGAACAAGTTTTGACTTTTTTTTTCGTTTGGTTTTTCAGTAGATTTATTGGGAATCTAGAATAGTGGGAATGGAGGTAAAGGCAGTTGTATGTTCCTCCTGCAGAATGTGGGAGGTAGGGGTCGCCAAGAGTGTCCCTGCTGACTGCATCTGCGGGAAGTGCACCCAACTCCAGCTCCTCGCAGACCGCGTTAGGGAACTGGAGCTGGAGCTGGATGAACTTCGGATCATTCGGGAGGCGGAGGGGATTATTGACAGGAGTTATAGGGAGGCAGTCACACCTCAGGTAAAAGAAGTAGGTAGATGGGTTACCGTCAGGGGAAGGAGAGGGAACCAGCAGGCAGTGCAGGGATCCCCTGTGGCCGTTTCCCTCAACAACAGGTATACCGTTTTGGATACTGTTGGGGGGGACGACTTACCAGGGGTAAGCAATGGGGTGCAGGTCTCTGGCACAGAGTCTGTCCCTGTTGCTCAGAAGGGAAAAGGGAAGAGGAGCAGAGCATTAGTCATTGGGGACTCCATAGTTAGGGGAACAGATAGGAGGTTCTGTGGGAACGAGAGAGACTCACGGTTGGTGTGTTGCCTCCCAGGTGCCAGGGTACGTGATGTCTCCGATCGTGTTTTTGGGATCCTTAAGGGGGAGGGGGAGCACCCCCAAGTCGTGGTCCACATAGGCACCAACGACATAGGTAGGAAGAGAGATGGGGATTTAAGGCAGAAATTCAGGGAGCTAGGGTGGAAGCTTAGAGCGAGAACAACCAGAGTTGTTATCTCTGGGTTGTTGCCTGTGCCACGTGCTAGCGAAGAGAGGAATAGGGAGAGAGAGGAGTTGAACATGTGGCTGCAGGGATGGTGTAGGAGGGAGGGTTTTGGTTTCCTGGATAATTGGGGCTCTTTCTGGGGTAGGTGGGACCTCTACAAACAGGATGGTCTTCACCTGAACCAGAGGGGTACCAATATCCTGGGGGGGAGATTTGTTAGTGCTCTTCGGGGGGGTTTAAACTAAATCAGCAGGGGAATGGGAACCTAAATTGCAGTGCCAGTGTACAGGCTGTTGAGAGTAGTGAGGTAGGGGATAAGGTTACAGGGACGCAAGAGGGCACTGGCAAGCAAGAACTTGGTTTAAAGTGTGTCTACTTCAACGCCAGGAGCATCCGGAATAAGGTGGGTGAGCTTGCAGCATGGGTTGGTACCTGGGATCCTGATGTTGTGGCCATTTCGGAGACATGGGTAGAGCAGGGGCAGGAATGGATGTTGCAGGTTCCGGGATTTAGATGTTTCAGAAAGAACAGAGAAGAGGGTAAAAGAGGGGGGGGGTGTGGCATTGTTAATCAAGGAAAGTATTACAGCGGCAGAAAGGACGTTTGAGGACTCGTCTACTGAGGTAGTATGGGCCGAGGTTAGAAACAGGAGAGGAGAGGTCACCCTGTTGGGAGTTTTCTATAGACCTCCGAATAGTTCCAGAGATGTAGAGGAAAGGATAGCGAAGATGATTCTCGACAGGAGCGAGAGTAACAGGGTAGTGGTTATGGGGGACTTTAACTTTCCAAATATTGACTGGAAATACTATAGTTCGAGTACTTTAGATGGGTCTGTTTTTGTCCAGTGTGTGCAGGAGGGTTTTCTGACACAGTATGTGGACAGGCCAACCAGGGGCGATGCCACATTGGATTTGGTACTGGGTAATGAACCCGGCCAGGTGTTCGATTTAGATGTAGGTGAGCACTTTGGCGATAGTGATCACAATTCGGTTAGGTTTACCTTAGCGATGGGCAGGGACAGGTATATACCGCAGGGCAAGAATTATAGCTGGGGGAAAGGAAATTATGACGCGATTAGGCAAGATTTAGGATGTGTAGGATGGGGAAGGAAACTGCAGGGGATGGGCACAAACGAAATGTGGAGCTTATTCAAGGAGCAGCTAATGCGTGTCCTTGATAAGTATGTACCTGTCAGGCAGGGAGGAAGTTGTCGAGCAAGGGAGCCATGGTTTACTCAAGAAGTTGAAGCGCTTGTCAAGAGGAAGAGGGCGGCTTATGTTAGGATGAGACGTGAAGGCTCAGTTAGGGCGCTTGAGAGTTACAAGCTAGCCAGGAAGGATCTAAAGGGAGGGCTAAGAAGAGCAAGGAGAGGACACGAGAAGTCATTGGCGGATAGGATCAAAGAAAACCCTAAGGCTTTCTATAGGTATATCAGGAATAAACGAATGATAAGAGTTAGAACAGGGCCAATCAAGGATAGTAGTGGGAAGTTGTGTGCGGAATCAGAGGAGATAGGGGAAGCGTTAAATGAATATTTTTCGTCAGTATTTACAGTAGAGAAAGAAAATGTTGCCGAGGAGAATACTGAGATTCAGGCTACTAGGCTAGATGGGATTGAGATTCACAAGGAGGAGGTGTTAGCAATTTTGGAAAGAGTGAAAATAGATAAGTCCCCTGGGCCAGATGGGATTTATCCTAGGATTCTCTGGGAAGCCAGGGAGGAGATTGCAGAGCCGTTGTTGTTGATCTTCAAGTCGTCATTGTCGACAGGAGTAGTGCCGGAGGACTGGAGGATAGCAAATGTTGTCCCCTTGTTCAAGAAGGGGAGTAGAGACAGCCCTGGTAATTATAGACCTGTGAGCCTTACTTCGGTTGTGGGTAAAATGTTGGAAAAGGTTATAAGAGACAGGATTTATAATCATCTTGAAAAGAATAAGTTCATTTGCGATAGTCAGCACGGTTTTGTGAAAGGTAGGTCGTGCCTCACAAACCTTATTGAGTTTTTCGAGAAGGTGACCAAACAGGTGGATGAGGGTAAAGCCGTGGATGTGGTGTATATGGATTTCAGTAAGGCGTTTGATAAGGTTCCCCACGGTAGGCTATTGCAGAAAATACGCAAGTATGGGGTTGAAGGTGATTTAGAGCTTTGGATCAGAAATTGGCTAGCTGAAAGAAGACAGAGGGTGGTGGTTGATGGCAAATGTTCATCCTGGAGTTTAGTTACTAGTGGTGTACCGCAAGGTTCTGTTTTGGGGCCACTGCTGTTTGTCATTTTTATAAACGACCTGGATGAGGGTGTAGAAGGGTGGGTTAGTAAATTTGCGGATGACACGAAGGTCGGTGGAGTTGTGGATAGTGTCGAAGGGTGTTGTAGGGTACAGAGGGACATAGATAGGCTGCAGAGCTGGGCTGAGAGATGGCAAATGGAGTTTAATGCGGAGAAGTGTGAGGTGATTCACTTTGGAAGGAGTAACAGCAATGCAGAGTACTGGGCTAATGGGAAGATTCTTGGTAGTGTAGATGAGCAGAGAGATCTTGGTATCCAGGTACATAAATCCCTGAAAGTTGCTACCCAGGTTAATAGGGTTGTTAAGAAGGCATATGGTGTGTTAGCCTTTATTAGTAGGGGGATCGAGTTTCAGAGCCACGGGGTCATGATGCAGCTGTACAAAACTCTGGTGAGGCCGCACCTGGAGTATTGCGTGCAGTTCTGGTCACCGCATTATAGGAAGGATGTCGAAGCTTTGGAAAGGGTGCAGAGGAGATTTACTAGGATGTTGCCTGGTATGGAAGGAAGGTCTTACGAGGAAAGGCTGAGGGACTTGGGGTTGTTTTCGTTAGAGAGAAGGAGGAGGAGAGGTGACTTAATAGAGACATACAAGATAATCAGAGGGTTAGATAGGGTGGATAGTGAGAGTCTTTTTCCTTGGATGAGGATGGCAAACACGAGGGGACATAGCTTTAAGTTGAGGGGTGAAAGATATAGGACAGATGTCAGAGGTAGTTTCTTTACGCAGAGAGTAGTAGGGGCGTGGAACGCCCTGCCTGCAACAGTAGTAGACTCGCCAACTTTAAGGGCATTTAAGTGGTCATTGGATAGACATATGGATGTAAATGGAATAGTGTAGGTCAGATGATCGGCGCAACATCGAGGGCCGAAGGGCCTGTACTGCGCTGTAATATTCTAATTATCTGCACAAGCTTAAAAAGTGAAAAACGGAAGCAAGATTAACTGAACATTCTGGTGGTCGGTTCGGGCACGGGAAAAAATGAAAGGACTCGGACCAGGTCGGATGTGGTGCTGTCAGGCTTGGGTCGGGTTACATTTGCAGACCTGAGCAGGCCTTTAGTTACTGCTGCAACTTTATATTCCCACTTGACAACCTGTATATTTTGTTCATTTCAATTTTGTCGACAAGCTCTTTGAATCCAGTTCACCCGTCCTCAAGCAGGCTCAGTATGGAAATCGATTCCACCTTCTGGAAGGCTGAAACCAATCGATGACCTTAAACTAAAAATAGTAACAGAGAAGGGCTCGTCTGGGATTTGAACGCAGGACCTCTCGCATGTTAATCATTTATACACCCAAAGTGAGAATCATGCCCCGAGACCAACGAGCCGCTATTGGTGAACTTTTTATTTGCTCCTGTGGAATTTCACTGGCGCCCACAGCCGATCATCCATTTTTTTCTGATCAAAGCAACATCCTGCAAAGCTGAAATAAAAACAGAAAGTGCAGGAAATGCTCAGCACCTCGGGCAGCATCTGTGGAGAGAGAAACAGAATTAACATTTCAGGGTTTTCACCTTTTGTTTGAGCCATCTTTTCAGACTGCTTCTGTCCATCCAATCTCACTTTTTATTCTATCCACATTCTAAAGGTGATACAGTGGTGAGCACTGCAATCTCACAACTCTAATGACCCAGGTTTAGTTCTGAGTACTGCTTGTGTGGAATTTGCAAGTGGTACCTTTTCAAACGCATTCGTAAAATCCAAATAAACAACATCCACTGCATTCCCTTCATCGACTTTCTCAGATAGTTTATAAAAAAATGCAGTGAGGTTTGTCAAGCATGAACTCCCATTTATAAATCCATGCTCACTCTCCTTAGTTAACTCAAACCTCTCCAAATGACTTGAATTTTTTTCCTGACCTGTTGGTCTCATGCTGATAGCAAGCTCACCAGAGAGCATGTATTTGGCAATGTGACCGTCATTTATTTGGCCCAGTCAACAGAGTCACCGCTGACTCAAGAGGGCAAACATGCTGTGGATCCCTGCACGCTGGTGTACTTCCGCATTCGGCACTCTGTCCTGCCAGGAGATGTCCAATATCCATCTGAGACAGCGGAGGTGGAAGCTGTTCAGCTGCTTTCCTTGGCTTATATAAGTTGTTGATGCTTCTTGACTATAAAGGAGGGTGCTGAGAACACAAGCCGAGTACACATGGAGCTTTGTATCGTTCAGTTTGCTGTCGGTTCACACTCGTCTTCTCAACTTTGACATGACAGCTGCAGCATTGACAATCCTGGTGCTGATTTCAGTATCAAGGGACAGATTGCTGGTGATTGTTGATCCAAGGTATGTGAAGCTGTTGACAACCTCCAAAGTGAGGTTGTCGATGTTGATGGAAAGTGGAGTCTCTACGTCCTGGCCCATAACTTTGATCTTCCTGAGGCTGATCGTCAGTCCAAACTCTTTGCAGGCCAGGGAGAACCGATATACAAGCTGCTCTAAGTGAACTTCATTATGGGATGTCAGCGCAGCATCATCAGCAAACAGCAACTCACAGACTAGGAATTTACCCACTTTGGTCTTGGCGCACAGTCTTGCCAAGTTGAACAGCTTGTCGTCAGCTCTGATGTGCAGGTGAACACCCCCATCTGAGTCACTGAAAGTGTACAATAGCAGCATGGAGAAGAATACACCAATTGTGAAGGATGTGATAACTAGACAGTTAGAAAATAATGACATGATTGGGCAGAGTCAACATAGATTTATGAAAAGGAAAACAGGTTTGAAAAACCTGTTGAGTTTTTTGAGGATGTTACCTGTAGAACAGATAAAGGAGAACCAGTGGATGTGTGGTATTTGCATTTTCCTTTGGTAAGATCCCACACAGGAGGTGAGTAAACAATATTAGAGCACATAGGATTGGGGATAATATACTGGTATGGATTGAGAATTGGTTAACAGACCGAAAACAGAGAGCAGGAATAACGGCTCCTCCTCAGGATGGCAGGCTGTTACTATTGGGGTGCTGCAAGGATCAGTGTTGGAGCCACAGCTGTTAACAACCTATATAAATTATTTGGATGTGGGGATTAAATGTAATATTTCCAAGTTTGCAGATGACACAAAGCTCGGTGAAGTGTGAGTTGTGAGGAGGATGCAGAGAGGCTTCCAGGGGACCTGGAGAGGCTAAGTGAATGGGCAAGAACATGGAATATAATGTGAGTAAGTGTGAAGTTATCCACTTTGGTAGAATAAACAGAAAGACAGAGTATTTCTTAAATGGTGAGAGGTTGGGAAGTGTTGATGTCCGAAGGGACCTGGGTGTCCTTGTTCATGAGACACTAAAAGCTCTTGTGCAGGTGCAGCTATCAATTAGGAAGGCAAATGGTATGTTGGCCTTCACACGAGGGGTCTTGAGTACAGGAGTAAAGATGTCTTGCTGCAATTGTATAGAGCCTTGTTGAATCCGCACTGGAGTATTGTGTACAGTTTGGTCTCCTCATCTAAGGTTGGATATACTTGCCATAGAGGGAGTGAAACAGAGGGTCACCAGACTAATCCCTGGGATGGTGGGATTGTCTGATGAGGAAACTGGGCCTGTATTCCATAAAGTTTCGAAGAATGAGAGGTGATCTCATTGAAACTGACAAAATTCTTACAGGGCGTGATAGTGTGGGTGTCGACAGGATGTTTGCCCTGGTTGGTGAGTCTAAAACCAGGGGACATAGTCTCAGAATAAGGAGTAGGCCATTTAAAACTGAGATAGGGTTGAATTTCGTCACTCAGATGGTGGTGAATCATTGGAATTCTGTACCCCAGAGGGCTGTGGCAGCTCAATCATTGAGCATGTTCAAGACAGAAATTGATAGAAATCTTGATACTCATGATATCAAGGGATATGGGGATAGCAGGGGAAAGGGGCTTTGAGGTAGATAATCAGCCATGATCAAATTGAATGGTCGAGCAGGCTCGACGGGCTGAATGGCCTAGTCCTATGTTCCTCTGTTCCTAAGAGAGTTGGCGCCAGCGCGCAGCCCTGCTTTACCCCACTGCTGATCTTGAAAGTGTCTGATGTTGCTCCATTGTAACTGATGGAACTGTGCATGTTCTTGTGGAAAGAAGAAGTGACCATCTCTGCTGACAAGATCAAAGGCCCTGGTGATGTTCCTTAAAACATATGTGGCTCTGTGGTGCAATGGATAGCGTGTTGGACCTTGTAAATAATGATAGAGAAAATATTCAAAGGTGTGGGTTCGAGTCTTACCAAAGTCTGATTTTGGACCAGAGACACAGGAGCACGACGGAACAGAGAGATAAAAAGTGCGTCAAAAGCACAGACTTGGAGACAGAGCAAGGCAGGAGTGACATCACAATGGAGAGTGAGAGCAGGGAAACAGCGAGCCGCTGGGGTGAGTGCACAGGATTTGGTTCTTGCTTCGGTGCAGTGGAAGGAGCTGTCTGGTGAGGATCTGGTAAGCTGTGACATCACAGGCAAGCAGGTAGTTCATTGATTTGGAAAAAGCTGCATGTTTGATGACTATCTGGTAAGTGATTAAGGTCCATTTTAGTCCTAACGTTTAAAATAGTAAACAAACTAGTGGTAAGCTTAATAAAATATACAATAAAATAAATAATTGAATAAAATAATTATGGAGTTAATTAGAACACTTTAAGGATGACAGGACAGGTGATGTGTCACAGCTGCAGCATGTGGGAGCTCCTTGATGCCAGTGTGATCCAGGGCAAACACGTCTTCAGTAAGTGTTTGCGGCTCAAAGAGGGAGAAAAAAGGAACGTAGTGGTAGTAGGGGACAGTATAGTAAGGTGGATTGACTCTGTTCTCTGCAGCAAAGAGCAAGAGTCCAGATGGCTGTGTTGCCTGCCGGTGTTAGGATTAAGGACATCTGCTCAGGGCTGGAGTGAAACATACAATGGGAGGGGGAGGATCCAGTTGTCGTGGTACATGTCGGTACCAACGACATAGGCAGGACAAGGATAGAGGTTCTGCATCGTCAGTATGAGGAACTAGGCAGCAAATTAAGAAGCAGAACCTCAAAGGTAATCATCTCTGGATTATTACCTGAGCCACGTGCAAAATGGCATCGGACAAATAAGATTAGAGAAACTTATGCACAGCTCAAAGTCTCGTGTGGTAGTAGTGGGTTCTGGTTCGTGGGGCATTGGCACCAGTACTGGGGAAAGAGGTGGCTGTACCGTTGGGACAGTCTGCACCTGAACCATGCTGGGGCCGGTTTTCTAGCGAGCCACATAACTAGGGAAGTAGAGACGGTTTTAAACTGAATAGTGGGGGCAAGGGATCAAATTTGGGAAGATATGGTGAATCAAGGAGGAGAGACAAGGCAAGAGAGAAAGGTATAAATAGGGGAAATGATAAAGAGACCGAGACAGGAAGAGACAAAGCATACAAATCAAAGAGTAAATCAACAAATAAGGCTAGAGGTGACAAAAATAATAAATGGACAAAACTAAATGATCTGTATCTGAATGCATGGAGCATTCGAAACAAAACAAATGAACTGAGAGCACAAATAGCATAAATAAGTACGATCTCGATCTGATAGTCATTACAGAGACATGGCTGCAGGGCGACATAGATTGGGATGTGAATATTGGAGGTGACATAGAAGGACAGGAAGCTTGGAAAAGGTGATGGGGTAGCTCTGTTAATTAATGATGGTATTAGCACAATAGAGAGGGATGACCTAAGTTTAGGAGATCAGGATGTAGAAGCAGTTTGGGTCGAGATGAGAAATCATGAAGGCAAGAAGTCACTTGTGGGAGCAGTGTATAGGCCACCTAACGTTAACCACACTGTAGGATGGGGTATAAAGGAAGAAATAATGGCAGCTTGTCAGAAAGGTACAGCGATAAATATGGGGGGTTTTAATCTACATATAGACTGGAAAATTCAGATGGGCAGAGGTTGCCTAGATGAGGAATACATAGAATGTTTTTGGGATAACTTCTTGGAACAATACATTCTGGAGCCAACCAGAGAGCAGGCTATACTAGACCTGGCATTGTGCAACGAGATAGGATTAATTAATGACCTCATAGTTCAGGTGCCCCTAGGTAGTAGCAATCATAATATGATTGAATTTTACATTCAGTTTGAGGGAGAGAAGAGTGGGTCCCAGACTAGTATTTTAAACATAAATAAGGGCCTTTTGGCTAAGATCAAGTGTAGTATCTGTTCTTATCGGTGCTTATTTGGAAGAGAAGAAAGCATGATCATTGGCTTTTGATCCTGGGTAGGCTTTGAGTAAAATGGCTATAACCAATCTTCGCGCTTCAGGCCAGGGAGTGCGGAACACCGTTCGGGTGGTGGTGAAGGACAAGGAAGGAGATGCACTGGTCGATCGCACCTTCTTCATCAAGAAAATCCTCATCAATTGCTGTGGATATCGAGCTTCGGACATCTTCTGCCTGCAGGATTTCCCCAGCAGTGGGTATTTCGACATGATGTTCAAGAATGTGGCAGGATGCATCAAGTTCCTGAAGGCGTTCAAGGAGAAAGGGGACCAGGCGCCGTTGTCGATTCTCACAGTGAAGGCACTCTTAACAACGTGACCAGGTGGTGACGATTCACCTCTACAACCCCCATGTTCCGGTGGTGGATGTACTCACCTTTCTCGCCAAGTACGTCGAGGTGGCCGGCAGCAGCACTAATGTCAAGAACCCCTTTGAGATTTGGACCAGCAAGCGGCAGGTCAAGGTGACCTTGAAGGTCGATGCCAGTGGAACCATTATCCACCCTCCCTCCAGCTTCGCTAACGGGGGAAGTCGAGGCTTCTTGGTCTACGCTGGGCAGCCCAGATTTTGCTGCACCTGTGGCAAATCTGGTCACGCGGCAGCTAACTGCAGCATGGTTGTTTGCAAGAACTGCAAGGAGGAAGGCCATCAGACCAAGGACTGTAAGCAGACTAAGTGTTGCAACTTGTGCGGTGCGGCAGGCCATCTCTACAAAACCTGCCCCAAACGCTGCCTCAGCTGTGCTCAGGCGGCAAGGTCCAAGGAAAGGCCGGGAGAAGGTTCGACGAAGGCGTCCGGTGCTGGAAAGAAGACAAGCAACCTTCTCCGCAGTGAGGAACTTTTACCTGAGAAAGAGAACAAAGGGGAGGCAGCTGAAACCAGCGACCCAGCACCTCCCCTGCACCCGGAAACCCCTCCTCCACAGACAGAATCAATGGAGGATGAGGCAGCAGATGGACAAACCGGTCAGTGGAAAGTGGTACAAAGGAAAACCACAAAGAAAAGACCTCCAAAAGCAGAACAGGTCACCACCCAAACCAGTGGAAAGAGGAGACTACCTTCTGAGACAGACTACAACAGCTACTCTTCACTGGATGAGGAAGTGCTGGAACGACGGCCCCTTCAAAAGAAGCGGCAGAACTCCAAGGAGCTGGAAGATAACGCCCCCCAGCCCCCGGACACAGGAAGATGTGATGGGCCTGGCGAGCCCCAACCCCAGAGTGCCACACCTAACGAAATGGCCACCGCATCCCAGCTCCGGGACACTGAGAGCAAAGACACGTCTGGCGCACCTCAGCTCCGGGAAGCAGAGAGCAGTGATGTTTTCGAGGAGGAACAGAGGGGAACAGCAGAGGACAACCCTATCCTTACTGCCTACAAGACCCCCCCGATGTCAACCCAGCGGAACAAACCCTGCATGAAAAACCAGGAGGGGTTTCTGAGCCCAACGAATGTGAAACAGCTTGCGTACACTATGGGTATGCAGGAACATCCCGAAGGACTGGGAATAGCAAGGACAAATGGTATGGGAAGCAACAACCAACTTTTAAAAAATGGGTATAAGGATTGCTTCCATAAATGTGCGTAGCATTAAATCCACTACGCAATATGTTTCAACCTTGGATTACCTTGCCAAGGTCAAAGCCGACCTCCTGTTTCTGCAGGAGTGTGGAATACCACATCTCAGCACCTACAGGCAGTGGTCACGATGCTGGTCCCATGGGCCATCGATCTGGTCGGGGGGTAATGACTGCCGTTCCTCCGGCCTGGGTATTCTGCTGCGGGGAGGTAACTTCACCATCTCCGAAGTTAAGGAGGTGGTGGGCGGTCGCCTCCTCGTAGCAGACGTAATGGACAACAACGCTCCGCTCCGGTTGATCAACATGTACGCCCCGGTACAACGCAGCGAGCGGCTGACCGTCTTCCAGCAGCTCCCACTGCTGCTGGCGACGTCCAGGCCAGTCATCCTAGGCGGTGACTTCAACTGCATCATCAATGCGGCTGGACGATCCAGCAGTGACGACAGCAAACTGGACGCTACGTCCAGATTCCTAATAGAAACAGTTAAAGATGCCAAACTGCACGACGTCTTCAGCAAACCTGCAGACGGAGCGCAGCGCAGATACACATGGTCAAGATCGAACGGGTCTGCCCGTTCCAGGATTGACTTCCTGTTTGTGTCCCGTGCTGTCACGGTCAGATCCACCGATGTCAAGCCGGTGTTCTTCTCCGACCACTGCCTCTTACTGGCCAACTGTCACTTACAGGACGTCCAGCGGGTTGGCAGAGGGAGGTAGAAGCTCAATGCTACACTGCTGACCCCAGAGAACGTTGAGGAACTCAAAAGGGATAACAAAGGTTGGAGGACCGTGAAACCTCTCTTTGAGTCTCCAGTTCAGTGGTGGGAAGCGATCAAGGAGAACATCAAGAGGTTGTTCATCCACAAAGGTGTTCAGAGGGCGAGAGAGAGACAGAGGGAAATGTCCCGACTCCAGAAAAGTATGCAAAATCTGCTCCGGCTGCAATCAATGGGGGTCGAGGTCAAGGAGGACCTCCAAGAGGTGAAGAGCCAGCAGGCCTCGTTCTTTGCCACGGAGGCCTCCAAGATCATCTTCCGGTCCAGATTTCGCTCCATTGAGCAGGATGAGATGTGCTCGCATTACTTCTTCCAAAAGGTATACACAGAGAGCTCTGTTATCAGCAGCCTGAAGGAAGAGGATGGCTCAGTCACGTCTTCACAGTCCGACAAACGAAGGATTAGCAAATACTTTAATGCTGGGCTGTATGACGCGAAGCCCACAGACAGCAGAGCCTCCCAGTCCTTCCTATCATCTATCACAGAGGTCTTAGATAACAGCAGGAGGGAGAGACTGGACAAGCCGCTAACTCTGGACGAGCTGACAAAGGCCGTTGAGTCCTTCGAGACGAGTAAAACTCCCGGGAGCGACGGCTCACCGGTTGAGTTGTACTCGGCCCTGTGGGACTGGGTCGGCCCGGACCTGCTGGAAGTATACGAGAGTATGCTCCTGGCCGGCAGCATGTCAGAATCTATGAGGAAAGGCATCATCACCCTCATTTACAAGCGGAAGGGGGAGAGGGCAAAAATCAGAAATTGGAGGCCCATCTCACTGCTTAATGTTGATTACAAGATTCTGTCCAAAGTCATCACCAGTCGAGTCAAGTCTGCTCTGGAGTTGGTGATTCACCCTGACCAGACCTGCACTGTACTCAGCAGGAAGCTCTCTGATAGTCTCACACTACTCAGGGATATGGACATCTGCCTCATCAGCTTGGACCAGGAGAAGATTTTTGACGGGATATTGCACACATTCATGATGGACCTGCTCTCCAAAATGGGGTTTAGGGAGGGAATCTGCAATTGGTTCAAACTGCTTTACACAAACATCAGTAGTGCAGTCTCAATCAATGGGTGGGAATCATAAAGTTTCCTGATCCAATCTGGAGTCAGACAGGGCTGTCCTCTCTCCCCTGTCTTGTCTGATTGCTGTATCGAACCTTTTGCAGAGTCCATTGGGAAGGATGCAGGCATAAGAGGGGTGACAATCCCAGTCAGTGGACGCACTCAGGTAAAAGCCTCCCTGCACATGGACAATGTTGCTGTCTTCTGCTCGGATCCACCATCCCCTCGCAGACAGATGAGCATCTGCGACCAGTTCGAACCAAAGCCAACTATGGCAAGAGTGAGGCCATGTTCTTTGGGAACCGGGCCGACCGATCCTTTGTCCCCTTCACCATCAGGTCAGACTACCTGAAGGTGCTGGGGATATGGTTCGGAAGGGCCGGGGCCTGCTCCAAAACCTGGAAGGAGCGAGTGGCCAGGGTGCACAATAAACTGAGTGTGTGCGAGCAGCGATCTCTCTCCATTGTGGGTAAGAAAATGGTCATCAGGTGCGAGGCACTCTCGTTGTTGCTGTACGTGGCGCAGGTCTGGCCCATACCCCACTCCTGCACTGTGGCAGTCACCCGAGCCATTTTCCGCTTTATCTGGAGATCTAAAATGGACCAGGGCGGGAGGGACACGATGTTCAAACCTCTGGACAAGGGCGGGAAAAATGTACCCAACGTCGCCCTCATCCTGATGACCACCTTCGTGTGCAGCTGCACCAAGCTGTGTGTAGAGCCCCAGTACACAAACACCAAGTGTCACTTTGTGCTGAGGTTTTATCTGTCCCCGGTGTTGCGAAGGATGGGCCTGGTCACATTGCCGCGGATCGCTTCATCCAGTTGGACTGTGCCGTACCAGCTATCCTTCGTCGGAATGTTTCTGCGGGAAAACAGCTTTGACCACCAATCCATCAGGCAGTGGTCTGCACGGAATGTCCTCAAGGCCCTACGGGAAAAGGAGATGGTGGATCCGGTCGGATGGTTCCCCGAGCAGACTGCCAAAGTCATTTGGCAGAATGCCTCATCACCAGAACTTTCAAACAAGCACCAAGATGTAGCTTGGTTGGTGCTAAGAAGAGCCCTTCCTGTCAGATCCTTCCTGCATGCCCGAAGTCTCACCCCCTCCACACGCGGCCCTCGAGGTGGCTGCGGTGGGGACGAGGCAGTTGCCCACCTCCTTCTGGAATGTGTCTTTGCAAAGCAGGTGTGGAAAGAGATGCAGTGGTTTTTGTCGAGGTTCATCCCAAGCAGCTCTGTAACACAGGAGTCTGTGCTCTACGGGCTGTTCCCAGGGATGCACACCGAGATAAACATTAACTGCTGCTGGAGGACCATCAATTTGGTGATAGACACTCTTTGGTCTGCCCGAAACCTGCTGGTCTTGCAGCGCAAAGAGTTGTCCACGACCGAGTTTTGCAGACTGGCACATTCCAAGGTCCAGGACTACGTGCTGAGGGACGCACTAAAGCTTGGGGTAGCCACTGCAAAGGCTCAATGGGGAAAGACCACTGTGTAAGGTCCCCCCGCCATAGTGAACTGGGCAGCTGGACCCATTGGAAACCCTTGTGCTGTATACACCAGGTATGGGTTTGCTGTAAAATGTCCATGTCAGGTAAAATGGAATGGAAGGGTTGTGAGGCAACTCATTCCTGTATTGAAGAAAACTGATTTCTTTTGCACTTTTTGGAATGTCAACTTGGTGCTGTTTTGAACTGTTGTATAATGCATTTTTTACAGATTTATATGAAGAAAGCATATTTTTAGGAATAAAAACCTGGGGATTCATATGCATAGTTCTTTGAAGGTGGCAGGACACATTGAAAAAGTAGTTAGCAAAGCATATGGGATCTTGGGCTTCATACATAGAGGTACTGAGTCCAAAAGTAGGGAAGTTATGCTGAACCTGTATAAATTTCTAGTTGGGCCACAACCAGAGAATTGCATCCAGTTCTAGTCAACACACTTTTGGAGGGATGTGAGTGTCCTTGAGAGGGTGGAGGAGATTTAACAGAATGGTTCCAGACATGAGGGATTTTAGCTGTAAGGTTAGGTTGTACTCCTTGCAGCAAAGGAGATTGAACGGAGATTTGATAGACATGTACAAGATTATAATAAATATGACAGGTTTAGATAACTGACAGGGCGATGGGGATAGAGCGGGGGAATGGGACTGAATGGATTGATTTACATGGGCTTGATGGGCAAAATGACTTACTGTACTGTAGTGACTCCAGGACTCAATGACTCTCTCTCCTTCTCTCTCTCTCTCTCTCTCTCTCTCTCTGTCTATCGCTTTACCTCTCTCTGCCTCTCTCTCTCTATCTGTCTTTAGCTGGTCCTCTAACTTTCTATTGCACTCTCTCTCTCTTTTTTTTCACTCTCTCTCTCTCCATTACACACATATTTGTCAATCACATGTCAAAGAAGGAAGCGTAATGAAGGAATGTCTGTGCCCTTGAAAATGTTTCCAGCAGAATAGTTAAATGTTTAAAGTTTCTGTTGGGAGTTTGACCTGAGATGGCGAGACACAAGGATGTGAGGTTATTAAAGTCTTCACCAAATGTAATAGGGAATAATTTTCTTCACTGGTGAACCCAAAGGAACAAATATGGCACAAGAATGAGAAAAGTCAGAGGATTGAGAAACATCCAATGGTTCTTCACATCTACAAGTCAGCAGACCCACAGAAAAACAGTAGGTTGAGAGCTCAGATCCAGTGATAGACTGGACAAATATCGAGCCAGTGCTTTTTTCTTTATAAACCTGACATCTGTCCACTTGGCTATTGCACCTCGTCTCGATATATCTGATAATACTGATACTATTTGTATTCCACAGTTGCTTTGAAATCACAGGCAATATAAATGGATTGGGAATGTCAATGGTCAGGAACCATTAATGGATTTGGAAAGTCAATGGACTGGAAAATATCAGTGGATTGGGAAATTCTATAGACTGAGTTATTTCAATGGATTGGGACAGTTCAGTACATTGTGAAACATCAATGGATTAGGAAACAGGAATTAAAGGGACAGATGCAGTTCAACCTGGAAAAGTGTGAAGTGATTCATTTTGGAAGGTCGAATTTGAATGCAGAATACAGGCTTAAAGACAGGATGCTTGGTAGTGTGGAGGAACAGAGGGATCTTGGTGTCCATGTCCATAGATCACTCAAAGTTGCCACCCAAGTTGATAGGGTTGTTAAGAAGGCGTATGGTGTGTTGGCTTTCATTAACAGGGGGATTGAGTTTAAGAGCCGCGAGGTTATGCTGCAGCTCTATAAAGCCCTGGTTAGACCACACTTGGAATATTGTGTTCAGTTCTGGTCGCCTCATTATAGGAAGGATGTGGAAGCTTTAGAGAGGGTGCAGAGGAGATTTACCAGGATGCTGCCTGGACTGGAGGGTATGTTTTACGAAGAAAGGTTGAGGGTGCTAGGGCTTTTCTCATTGGAACGAAGAAGGATGAGAGGTGACTTGATAGAGGGGTACAAGATGATGAGAGGCATAGATAGAGTGGATAGCCAGAGACTTTTTCCCAGGGCAGAAAGGGCTATCACCAGGGGAGATAATTTTAAGGTGATGGAGGAAGGTTTCGGGGATATGTCAGAGGTAGGTTCTTTACACAGAGAGTGGTGGGTGCGTGGAATGCACTGCCAGCGGTGGCAGTAGAAGCAGATACATTAGGGACATTTAAGCGACTCTTGGATAGGTACATGGATGATAGTAGAATGAAGGGTATGTAGGTAGTTTGATCTTAGAGTAGGTTAAAGGTTCGGCACAACATCGTGGGCCGACGGGCTTGTACTGTGCTGTACTGTTCTATGTTCTATGTTCCAGATGAAAGGATTGCATTAATCAATGGATTAGAATGTGGAGAGGCAGGAGAAAATGATGCCATTTTAAGTAGGGGGCCGGGGGTTAGTAGAAACAGACCAGGGCTATTTTACTCTCTATCTCACTCCTTTCTTCTATCTGGCTCATTATCACATCCTCTCTCTCTCAGAGCGGTGGAATCGCTGGAACCCACACTTGTTGCTCAGGTTGTTTGGTTCCGGGAAAATACAAGGTCCACATCAGATTGACAGGAAGGATAAATGTGATTCAAAGCCAATCATATTCCTTTTGGTGATGTGTGCTCAGCCTTGTTATATCAGCAAAGGCAGCAGGAAATGCAAATCCTGAAGAGTTTTGATAGAGTAAAGAAGGAGAAAGTGTTGCCAGTGACAGAAGGGTCAGTAACCAGAGGAAACACATTTAAAGTAATTGACAAAAGAATTCGAGTTGTGATGAGGAGATTGTTTTTTCAGCAGTGTGTTGTTCTGGTCTGGAATGCAATCCTGAAACGTCAGTGGAAGCAGATTCAATGTAAACTCTAAATGGAATTGGATATATACCTGACATGGAAAATATAACAGGGCAATGGGGGAAAGGACAGGAGTGCGGGATGTGGGATTAATAGAATAGCTCTGTTAAATATCAAGCAAATGCACAGTAATAAGGTTCTGTGCTTGGACCTCAGTTATTTTCACTCTATCAATGGCAGAGAAGGCTCGAGGAACCATGTGGCTTCTCGTCATGTTCTTCCCAGTGTCCAGGACAAAGTGCAACATGACACTGATTTCCAGATGGCCGACACAAATGCAACAGACATCTTTTCTGGAAACATCACATTTAAAGTGATAAACTAACCAAAAGGCATGGACGGGGATTGAACCCGTGATCTTCAGTTTACGAGACTGACGCCTTACCACTTGGCCACCATGCCTTTCCTGAATGGACACCTGAGGCTCCAGAGGAGGATTTGTGATTCTTTTTCAATTTGGTTGAAACAGCATCGAGAAACATGCACAGAAATGAAGAGGGATTGTGGAATGGGGAACAGATCAGCCTCATTTCCATCATCAGCATCATGAAATCTTCATTCAGACATTCCATTCCCATCCTCAGCTTTTCTCACATCTGTACAATAATATGAGTGGACATTGGGTTGTTACTGGGCAGATTATATAAATAGACTATGTGCATCATCACAGGAAGTGCTGTAATATAATCTGTACGGCACCTCATGGAGAGTTGTAGATGAAACCTTCAATGCAAGATGTGCAGAGTAAACTCAGGTTATTTTAACCGTCAGATTCTTATAAATTGTGTACAAAGCCTTGACAGATATCAGAATATTATATGGGGGCCACAGTAAACCAAAGCGAAGATGGATAAATCTTTGCCTGTACCTTTGAAAAGGTCACTGGACTGAACCAAGCCGAGGACTGGCCGAGATGGTTCCAGAGGTTTGCAAGGTATCGGACTGCATCGGGTCTCGTGCAGAAGCCAGACATGGAACAGGTCAGTACGCTCTTGTCTGAAATGAAGGGAGTGTGCAGGCAACATCCTCATGAAGAACAGAAGGCAACATGTGAAGAAGTTATTAAGGCACTCAACCTATTTTAATTGAGGAAAAAAATGTCATCGTGGAGCCAAAGTTAAAACGCTGCATTTGCTGACAACGCAACCACCAGGTGACGCTGTACTAGCACATGCGCAAATGCAGCCTCTTCCACTGAAACGTCACTGTCTGTGACATTCAGGCAGCTGCCAGGCTTAAAGATGGAACTCCTCAATTTATCACAGAAAACAACTTCGACCCAAAAATCCCCACAAAGGTTGCCATCGCCGCCTCCGTCCCACCCCCAACAGTCCCCCGCTCCTTCTTGTGCATTACATAGTACCAAGTCATCTTAATTCACCTAAAGTGAATTACTTTCGGAGCAGTGACTGTCATTTCATAAGCAAATATGGCACATATCTACACAATGGACATGTTTTGGTTGATACTCGGAGAACGGCACAGTGGCGCAGTGGTTAGCCTCTCAGCTCCAGGGACCCGGGTTCAATTCCGGGTACTGTCTGTGTGGAGTTTGCAAGTTCTCCCTGTGTCTGCGTGGGTTTTCTCCGGGTGCTCCGGTTTCCTCCCACATGCCAAAGACTTGCAGGTTGATAGGTAAATTGGCCATTAGAAATTGGCCCTAGTATAGGTAGGTGGTAGGGAAATATATAGGGATAGGTGGGGATGTGATAGGAATATGGGATTAGTGTAGGATTAGTGTAAACGGGTGGTTGATGGTCGGCACAGACTCGGTGGGCCTAAGGGCCTGTTTCAGTGCTGTATCTCTTAAAAAAAAAAGTTGCGCTGTTTGAAGTCTCATCAGAAGGACAGCACCTCTGACAGTGCTGCACACCCTCTGTTATTCAGTGAGGTTTCATAGAGTCAAAGAGTTATACAGCACAGAAACAGGCCCTTCGGCCATCATGTCCGTGCCGGCCATCAAGTACCTATCTATTCTCATTCCATTTTCCAGCACGTGGCCGTAGCCTTGTATTCTGTGGCGTTTTGAGTTCTCATCTAGATACTTCTTAAATGTTGTGAGGGTTCCTGCCTCCACCATTCCTTCAGGCAATGTTTTCCAGATTCCAACCACCCTCGAGGTGAAACATTTTTTCCTCAAATCCCCTCTGAACAGTGCCATCCCATTCTCCGGACGATCATTCCCCGCTTCCCCCCCATCCCACTCTCTGACTGCTCACTCCCCGCTTCACCCACCACCACCCCCATCCTGCTCTCTGGCTGCTCACACTCCAGGCCATGGGCTCTGCCGCTTCCCTCCTCTCGGCCACTCGCTCCAACATTGCCCCATCACCCCTCGAGGCTCGCCTTGCTTTATCGGGTGGTGCGGTGAAGAATGATCGAATATTGGAGCGAGAGGCCGAGAGGAGGGAAGCAGCATGACTTCGAGCTAGTGTCTGGAGGGACGTGGGGGGGAAGCGGGGCGTGAGTGGACGGAGAGAGGGCAGTGCGGGGGTGGGGGGGTGGGTAGCAAGCGGCCGGAGGGCGGGGGAGCGCGGGAGCGAGAAGCGGGCAGTGAGCGGCCTGGAGTGAGTGGCTGAGAGAGCGGTAGAGAGTTTTCCCGCGCATGCGCCACTTCGTCCTGGAAGACGTAGGCTGAGCATGCGCAGTATCTCAGAGCGCAGGAGACTGTTCGTGCATGTGCGAGCTTGGAGCGCTCTGATGACGTCGGCTGGCTGCTGCATTGTCAGGAATCACTTTGAATTTAATAAGCGTACAAAACAGAAAGGGGAGAGTATTCATTCATTTATCAATGACTTGTACAATCTCACGGAGGTTTGTGAATACGGCAACTTAAGGGAAGAGCTGAATGGAGACAGGATTGTGTTCGGGGTATTAGACAACATCCTTTCAGATCATCTACAGTCCAGGGCTGATCTCACATTAACGAAAGAGTATCAATTGAGCAGCCAAGCAGAGGTTAGAAAGTTTAACCAATCCATTGTTCGAGGGGACAGGGAGAGTCTGATCTCGAGAGTTGCAGACTCAATTGAATTTGTTAAGAAAACAAAAGGAAAAATTAGTGGTAAAAGACAAGAAAGACGGGAAGAACATCTAGTGGTAGCTGCAACCAATTGCAGTAGGTGTGGCCGAGAGAGACACAAGTGGGAAAACTGCCTCGCCAAAGAAGCTGAGTGTTTTTCCTGCAGAAAGTTGGGACACTTTCAGTCAGTGTGTGGCAGTAAAATACCAGCACTGAATATAATTAAAGGGAAATCCCCAGAGAGCAAAAACATGAATGAAGTACAGGATATCCAAAGTGTGGAAATACATTTTTTAGGTGAAATCCAGGAAATAAAGTGAGAGTTGCTGGACGACAGAAATTCTGAAATATTTTAAGACAGAGGTAGATAGATTCTTGATAAACAAGGGGGTGAAAGGTTATCAGGGGCAGGTGGGAATGTGGAGTTGAGGTTGCAATCAGATCAGCCATGATTTTATTGAATGGTGGAGCAGGCTCGAGGGGCCGAGTGGTCTACTCCTGCTCCTAATTGGTATGTTTGTATGTAAGAAAACATGTTCTAGATTCAATGAGAACTATCATTTGTTTGGAAATGGATTTGAACCCTTTTATCAAAAGGTTATCGAGCTTTAATTTTTCTACAATTAACAGGCAAATCCTTGTGGAGTTGAGATTGACAGAAACAATGGGCTGGATTCTATCGAGCCCTCGACGTCGAGATCTGTGGTGGGGGTGGGGTGGGGGCCGCCTGAAGATGGCCTCGGATGAGACCCGCCATGGACCTCAACGCCGGCAGGGCCTGGCTCGATATTGCCAGCGACGGCGAGGCCTTGTGGGGGACCTCCACCGCTCGGCAACGGGACCACAAACCTGCATTAATTATTATCCCATCACTTCCTGATGTTCCGCTGCGATCTTCAGCACAGTGGCCGGCACTGCCGTGCCTTCGGAACCCCATCCGGGCAAATGAGGTGCAACACTGGTGGGGAATGGGGAGAAGGTAAGTTTCTCAGTGTGGGGGTGGGCGGACGGAGTCAAATTAATGTCATGGGTGTAGGGGATGGTGGGAAGGGTTATAGTTTACAGTTTGTGCAGTTTTGGGCGGAAGGTCAGATGGTAAAGGTAGGTTTTGGGAGGGAAGGGCAAATAATTAATTTAACTGTTATTGGGGGGATGGGAGAGAGGCAAAAGCAATGTATTTATTTCATTTCATTTAATCTTCCTTTAAATATTTTCCAGTAGGACTAACAGCCCTTTAAAAATGGCTGACACTCCAGGACAGTACTAAGGCAGTGCTGCAATATCAGAAATGCTGTTTTTCAGGTGAGACAGAAAACTGAGGATCCCTCTGCCCTCTCACGTGGATGTTAAAGGTACCATGGCACTATTTCAGAGAATAGAAGGGGAATTATTTCTGGGATGCTGGTCATTGTTTAACCCTGAATCAACATCACTTCAAAACAGATTATCTCGTTTTTATCACGTTGTTGTTTCTGGGAGCTTGCTGTGCGCACATTGGCCACAATGTTTCCTACATGACTACAGTGACTACACTTGGAAAGTCCTTCATTGGCTGTAAAAGGCTTTGCAACGTCCTGTGGTCGTGAAATGCAAGTCTTGCTTTTTCCATTGTTATCAGTGTCATTGTGATCAAAAGATAGGATTCGTGAACACAAAGTTTAAATCAATTTTGATTAAAATAATGTAAAAGCATCTATATTCTTGCACTGTACTTAATAATCTCCATCTTCCTATCCTTACAGAGTGCAATGTCATCGACCCTGAAATTGATTCCACAATCTCATAGAATCTTAGACTCATAGAAAGTTTAAGGCACAGAAAGAGGCCACTTGGCCCTCAGACAATTTCAGCCCAGTTCTGATGAAAGGTCACAGATCTGAAACGTTAACTCTGTTTCTCTCTCCACAGGTGCTGCCAGACCTGCCGAGTATTTCCAGCATTTTCTGTTTGTATTTCAGATTTCCAGCATCTGCAGTATTTTGCTTTTGTGTTACTTTGAAAGTTAAAACTGAACCACCTGTTTACAATTCACACTGGCATCTCCCATGAAATGATTCTGTATAATATTGATATAATGAATACAGATTCCGACACAGAGCTTCCTGTGGGGAATTGGGGATATGAAAACCAGCAGACTCTGCAGGGATTTCCACTGGGAGCACAAATTCACAAAATCTACGTTTTATATATCGATTCATTTTGATTGTCCTTCTGGAAAATTATTTTGAAACAATTTAAACATCAACCCACAGCTCCATGACTGGGTCAATTATGAGGTCATCCTCTGACAGGTCATGTGACAGCTGGAGCCACAAGACATCAGAACCAGATTTGTGACTGGATTAAAACCCGGAGTCCTGTCCCAATGGCTTTTCAAATAAAGCTGTTGCTGTTTGAAAACACAGCAGTTAAACTTTCTGCCTGATCATGAGGGGAGCTAGGGAGAAATTTACAAAACTCAATCCTTCAACAAAATAGTTCAAAAATCATTCATATCGAAATCATGTGAGGATTGATATGCAGTAGAGAAACAAGCAGAATACAGAAAGTACAGAGGAGAGCTGAAAAAGGAAATGAGATCAGCAAGAGAATGTATGAGAAAAGATTAGCAGGTCACATAACTGGGAACACTGAAGTCTTTTACCAACATATGGACAGTCAATGAAAGGGTGGGTCAATTAGGAGATCCTGTGGAGGCAGAGGGTGTGGCTGAGGCACTAATTAAGTATCACAAAATAAGCGGATGCTGCAAATGTCACAGTAAAGGAGGAGGAAGTGAAGAAATTGGACAGGATGAAAATAGATAAAGTGGAGACAATTACAAGGTTGGCAGCTCTCACAGTGGAAAAGTCACCCAGTTTGAATGGGCTGCATCCTGGGTTGCTGAGGGAAGTAAGGGTGGAAATATCAGAGACTCGAACCACAATCTTTCAATCCTCCTTAAATATGGGAATGTTGCCAGAGGACTGGAGGATGCAGGTAAGCTTGGGTAGTTCGATCTTAGTTTAATTTGACCATTTTTATAATGTATCCATTGTAATAACGAACAAGGTCAAGAAAGCCATTTTATAATTAACACATGACCAAAGGAGCCATTTTGTGTTCAGTACTAACGTGCCGTGTAGAGGACACTATTTGTGCTTAAACATTAGCACAACACGGGAAGAAACGGTTACCGATTATAAGCTCTCACTCAATTGGTGCAGAGTATGAGCGCCAGGGGTTACTTCTGACAGTTGAAGAGATCATTGCATCTCATTGGATAGCTGCCACCCACTCCAAGCTGGGCAGCCCCCAATCAGTTAGGTGCTGTCCTGCCACGACCTGCTTGCTTCAATGGGTGCTTGGAGCTTAGAGAGTCATCTCTCAACAGGCGGATCGATAATCAATGCACCAAGAAAAACAAGCTCAACAAAGAAGACACCAGTCCTTCGCATCACAAGCTGGAATGTGAGGACCATGTGTCCTGGCCTTACTGACACCCTTCTGCAGGTTGATGACACACACAAGACAGCATTGATGGACAAAGAACTCACAAGGCTCAATGTGGACATTGCTGTGCAGCAAGAAACTAGACTCGTCCAAAGTGGATCCCTCAAAGAGAAACACTACACCTTCTTCTGGCAGGGGAAAGCCCAAGAGGCAACTCGTGAGCATGGAGTGGTTGGTTTTCACAGTAAAAAAACACGCCACATGAGATGAGTGAACCAGCCACAGTAGGCTCAGAGAGACTTCTTACTCTTCACTTGTCAACAAGCGTGGGCTCAGTTAATCTCATGTGCATCTATGTCCCGACACTCACCTCCACCCCAGATGTCAAGGATCAATTCTATGTGACACGTGATACTGCCATCAGTAGAATTCCCAGCACTGAGGGACTGTACCTTCTAGGAGACTTCAACGCAAGCTTGGGTACTGACTACAGCTTGGCCAACGAGCATAGAGCACCAGGGGATTGGCAAGATGAATGAAAATGGACAGAGGTTGCTGGAGCTATGCTGTCACCATGGATTCTGTGTGATGAACAGCTACTTCCAGGTCAAGCTGTGCCACAGGGTGTCCTGGAGACATCTGAGATCACGCCACTGGCACCAGCTAGACCTTATCATCACCAGACATACCACCCTCAGCAGTGTCCTCATCACTCACAGCTATCACAGCGCTGACTGTGACACTGAGCACTCCCTGGTGTGTAACAAGGTCAGGCTTCAGCCAAGGAAGCTTCATCCATCCAAGAAGAACGTCGTCCTCAGATCAACACTTGACGAACCACTGATCCAGATAGGACCCAGGAGTTCCTCAACATCCTCGATCAGGCTCTTTCAGACAACAATGCTCAAGGTCTCAGTGCGGTGTCAAAGTGGAATCATCTGTTAACAAGCAGATGGAAAGGTGAGTGGAGCATTACCTTAAACTCTACATAACGGAGAATATTGTCATTGAAGTGGCTCTCAGTGCCATTCCAGACTTCCCTGTCATGGAGGAGCTGGACAGTGACCCCACCATAGTGGAGCTCAACAAAGCCATTGACCATCTTGCCAGTGGTAAAGCCCCGGGAAATGATGGTATTCCACCTGGAATCATCAAAAGTGGAAAAGCGGCTCTACTGCAGCATCTCCATGAACTTCTGTGTCTCTGTTGGAAAAAAAGATCTGCACCTCAAAACATGTGTGATGCAAACATTGTCACCTTGTACAACAATAAGGGGGAATCGCAGTGACTGCAGCAATTAGCGAGGCATATCCTTGCTAAGTATTGTGGGGAAGGTCTTTGCTCGCATTGCTCTGACCAGATTGCAGACCCTGGCATCACACATCTATCCTGAGTCTCAGTGCAGCTTCAGAGCTGGTATATCGACAGTCGACATGATTGTCTCACTTCGGCAGTTGCAGGAGAAGTACTGTGAACAGTACAGACCACTCTACATTGTCTTTACATATGAACATCCGAATTAGGAGCAGGAGTGGGCCACTCGTCCCTTCGAGCCTGCTTCACCATTCAATAAGCTCATGGCTGAACTGATTACTCCACATTTCCATCTACCTCCGATAACCTTTCACCCCCTTGCAGATAAAGAATCCATCCATCTCTCCCTTAAAAATATTCAAAGACTCTGCTTCCACCGCCTTTTGAGGAAGAAAATTCCAAAGACTCACGACCCTCTGAGGGGGAAAATTGCTCCTCATCTCTGTCTTAAATGGGTGACCCCTTATTTTTAAACATTGACCCCTAGCTCTATATTCTTCCACAAGGGGAAACATCCTTTCCACATCCACCCTGTCAAAACCCCTCAGGATCTTGTATGTTTCAATCATGTCGCCTCTTTCTCTTCTAAACTCTAGTGGATACGAACCTAGCCTGTCCAATCTTTCCTCATAAGACAGCCCACCCATTCCATGTATTAGTATAGTAAACCTTCTCTGTACTACCTCCAATGTATTTACATCCTTCCATAAATAAGGAGACCAGTACTGTACTCAGTATTGCAGAAGAGGTCTCACCAATGCCCTATATAGCTGAAGCATAACCTCCCTACTATTGTATTCAATTCCCCTGGCGATAAATGATAACATTCTATTAGCTTTCCTAATTACGTGCTGTACCTGCAGACTAACCTTTTGCGATTCGTGCACTGGGACACCCAGATCCCTCTGCATCTCAGATCTCTGCAATCTCTCACCATTTAGATAATATGCTTTTTTATTCTTCCTGCCAAAGTGGACAATTTCCCACTTTCCCACATTATACTCCATTTGCCAGGTCTTTGCCCAGTCACATAACCTATCTATATCCCTTTGTAGCCCCCTTATGTCCTCTTCACAACCTACTTTCCGACCTATCTTTGTCATCAGCAAATTTAGCAACCATACTTTTGGTCCCTTCATCAAAGTCATTTGGAGAATTGTAGAAGGTTGAGGCCCCAGCACAGATCCCTGTGGACCACTCGTTACTTCTTGCCAACCAGAAAATGACCCATTTACGCTGACTCTCTGTTTCCTGTTCGCTAGCCAATCTTCTATCCATGCCAATATGTTACCCCTGACACCATGAGCTTTTATTTTCTGCAATAACCTTTGATATGTCACCTTATCCTTCTGGAAATCGAAGTACAATACATCCACCGGTTCCCCTTTATCCACAGCACATGTAACTCCCTCAAAGAACTCCAATAAATTGGTTAAACATGATTTCCCTTTCACAAAACCATGTTGACTCTGCCTGGTTACCTTAATGTTTTCTAAATGCCCTGCTATAACATCTTCAGTAATCGCTCCTAACATTTTCCCTAAGACAGATGTTAAGCTAACCGGCCTGTCGTTTCCTGCTTTCTGTCTCCCTCCCTTTTTGAATAAATGAATTACATTCGCTACTTTCCAATCTAACAGAACCTTCCCGAAGCGAGGGAATTTTGGAAAATTAAAACCAGCGCATCAACTGTCTCACTAGCCACTTCAGGACCTGGCGACTTGTCAGCCCGCAGCTCCAACAATTTGTTTAGTACCACTTCCCTGGTGATTGTAATTTTCTTGAGTTCCTCCCTCCCTTCCATTTCCTGACTTACAGCTAATACTGGGATGTTATTTGTATCCTCAATAGTGAAGACCAATCCAAAGTATCTGTTCAATTCATCTGCCATCTCTTAATTATCCATTATTAATTCCCCAGACACACTTTCCATAGGACCAACACTCACTTTGTTAACTCTTTTCTTTTTAAAATATCTATCCAAACTCTTACTAGTTGTCTTTATATTTCTTGCTAGCTTTCTCTCGTACTCTAATTTTACCTTCCTTATCAATCTTTTAGTAATTCTTCGCTGTTTTTTTTTATATTCTGTCCAATTTTCTGACCTGCCTCCCACCTTTGCACAATTATAGGCTTTTCCTTTAAGTTTGATAGTATCTTTAACTGTTTTCATTAAATATGGATGGTGAGTCCCACCTTTGGAATTTTTCTTTCTCGTTGAAATGTATCTATTCTGTGTATTCTGAAATTTTCCTTAAATGTCTGCCACTGCATCTCTATTGACTTATCCCTTAACCTAATTTGCCAGTTCACTTTAGCTAGCTCTGCTTTCATGCCCTTATAATTGCCCTTATTTAAGTTTAAAATACTAGTCTGGGACCCACTCTTCTCTCCCTCAAACTGAATGTAAAATTCAATCATATTATGATCGCTACTACCTAGGGGCACCTTAACTATGAGGTCATTAATTAATCCTATCTCATTGCACAATGCCAGGTCTAGTATAGCCTGCTCTCAGGTTGGCTCCAGAACTTATTTTTCCAAGAAATTATCCCCAAAACATTCTGTGGACTGTTCAACTAGGCTACCTCGGCCCATCAGAATTTTCCAGTCAATATGGATATCAAAATCCACCATAATTATTGCTGTACCTTTCTGACAAGCTGCCATTATTTCTTTTTTTATACCCCATCCTGCAGTGTGGTTAATGTTAGGTGGCCTGTACACCACTCCCACAAGTGACTTCTTGCCTGTATTATTTCTCATCTCAACTCAAACTGCTTCAACATCGTGATCTCCTGAACTTAGGTCATCCCTCTCTATTGCGCTAATACCATCATTAATTAACAGAGCTACCCCACCACCTTTTCCAAGCTTCCTGTCCTTCCTAAATGCCATGTAACCTCCAATATTCACATCCCAATCGATGTCGCCCTGCAGCCAGATCTCTGTAATGACTATCAGATCGTACTTATTTATTCTATTTGTGCTCTCAGTTCATCTGTTTTGTTTCGAATGCTCCATGCATTCAGATACAGAGCATTTAGTTTTGTCCTTTTATTATTTTTGTAACCTCTAGCCTTATCTGTTGATTTACTCTTAGATTTGTCTGCTCTGTCCCTTCCTGTCACAGTCTGTTTATCATTTCCCATATTTATACCTTTCTCCCTTGCCTTGTCTCTCCTCCTTGATTCACCATATCTTCCCAAATTTGATCCCTTGCCCCCACTATTCAGTTGAAAACTGTCTCTACTTCCCTCGTTATGTGGCTCGCTAGAACACCGGCACCAGCACGGTTCAGGTGTAGACCGTTCCAACGGTACAGCCACCACTTTCCCCAGTACTGGTGCCAATGTCCCACGAACCAGAACCCACTACTACCACACCAGTCTTTGAGCCACGCACTAATTTCTCTAATCTTATTTGTCCTATGCCAATTTGCACATGGCTCAGGTAATAATCCAGAGATGATTAACTTTGAGGTTCTGCTACTTAATTTGCTGCCTAGTTCCTCATACTGATTTTGCAGAAACTCTAACCTTGTCCTGCCCATGTCATTGGTACCGACATGGACCACGACGACTGGAACCTCCCCCTCCCATTGTATGCTTCTCTCCAGCCCTGAGCAGACGTCCTGAATCCTGGCACCGGCAGGCAACACAGCCGTCTGGACTCTTGCTCTTTGCTGCAGAGAACAGAGTCAATCCACCTGACTATACTGTCCCCAACTACCACTACATTCCTTTTTTCTCACTCTTTGAGCCGCAAACTTTGTTTTTATTTCCAAAATATACTTTATTCATAAAAACCTGTAACAATTACATTGCCAAACAGTTTAAAACAGCATCAAAAAATACAAACATTTCAAGGGAGATCAGTTTCCTTCAATACTGTCATGAGTTTCTTCCCAACCCTTCCGTTTCACAATTGTCATGTCAATTGCAGTTTTACATTTACAGCAATTGAGAATATTAACGATACAGTTCGAGGGGTTTCCCATGGATCCAGCCCCTCAGTCCAGCTTGGTGGGGGAACATTACACTGTGGTCTTTCCCCATTGAGCCTTTGCTGCGGCTGCCCCAAGCTTTAGCGCGTCCCTCAGCACGTAGTCCTGGACCTTGGAATGTGCCAGTCTGCGACATTCGGTGGTGGACAACTCTTTGCGCTGGAAGACCAGCAAGTTTCGGGCAGACCAAAGGGCGTCTTTCACCGAATTGATAGTCCTCCAGCAGCAGTTGATGTTTGTCTCGGTGTGCGTCCCTGGGAACAGCCCGTAGAGCACAGACTCCTGTGTTACAGAGCTGCTTGGGATGAACCTTGACAAAAACTAGTGCATCTGTTTCCACACCTGCTTTGCAAAGGCACATTCCAGGAGGAGGTGGGCGACCGTCTCTTCCCCACCACAGCCAACGCGGGGGCACTGTGCGGAGGGGGCGAGACTTCGGGTGTGCATGAAGGATCTGACGGGGAGGGTCCTTCTCACCACCAGCCAAGCTACGTCTTCGTGCTTGTTTGAAAGTTCTGGTGAGCCGCAAACTTTTTTTTTTATTTCCAAAATATACTTTATTCATAAAAATCTGTAAAAATTACATTGCCAAACAGTTTCCAAACAGCACCAAAAAATACAAACATTGCAAGGGAGATCAGTTTCCTTCAATACTGTCATGAGTTTCTTCCCAACCCTTCCGTTTCACAATTGTCATGTCAATTGCAGTTTTACATTTACAGCAATTGAGAATATTAACGATACAGTTCGAGGGGTTTCCCATGGATCCAGCCCCTCAGTCCAGCTTGGTGGGGGAACCTTACACTGTGGTCTTTCCCCATTGAGCCTTTGCTGCGGCTGCCCCAAGCTTTAGTGCGTTCCTCAGCACGTAGTCCTGGACCTTGGAATGTGCCAGTCTGCAACATTCGGTGGTGGACAACTCTTTTCGCTGGAAGACCAGCAAGTTTCGGGCAGACCAAAGGGCGTCTTTCACCGAATTGATAGTCCTCCAGCAGCAGTTGATGTTTGTCTCGGTGTGCGTCCCTGGGAACAGCCCGCAGAGCACAGACTCCTGTGTTCCAGAGCTGCTTGGGATGAACCTTGACAAAAACCACTGCATCTCTTTCCACACCTGCTTTGCAAAGGCACATTCCAGGAGGAGGTGGGCGACCGTCTCTTCCCCACCACAGCCAATGCGGGGGCACTGTGCGGAGTGGGCGAGACTTCGGGTGTGCATGAAGGATCTGACGGGGAGGGCCCTTCTCACCACCAGCCAAGCTACGTCTTGGTGCTTGTTTGAAAGTTCTGGTGATGAGGCATTCCGCCAAATGACTTTGACGGTCTGCTCGGGGAACCATCCGACAGGATCCACCGTTTCCTTTTCCCGTAGGGCCTTGAGGACATTCCGTGCAGACAACTGCCTGATGGACCGGTGGTCAAAGGTGTTTTCCCGCAGAAACTGCTCCACGAAGGATAGGTGGTACGGCACCGCCCAACTGCATGGAGCGTTCCGCGGCAATGTGACCAGGCCCATCCTTCGCAACACCGGGGACAGATAGAACCTCAGCACGTAGTGACACTTGGAGTTTGCGTACTGGGGATCTACACATAGCTTGATGCAGCTGCACACGAAGGTGGTCATCAGGATGAGGGACACGTTGGGTACATTTTTCCCGCCCATGTCCAGAGATTTGAACATCGTGTCCCTCCGGACCCGGTCCATTTTAGATCCCCAGACGAAGCGGAAAATGGCTCGGGTGACTGCCACGGCGCAGGAGTGGGGTGTGGGCCAGACCTGCGCCACGTAGAGCAACAACATGAGCGCCTCGCACCCGATGACCAGGTTCTTACCCACAATGTGGAGAGATCGCTGCCCCCACATGCCCAACTTTTGTCGTACATTGGCTACTCGCTCCTCCCATGTTTTGGTGTACGCCCCGGCCCTTCCGAACCATATCCCCAGCACCTTCAGGTAGTCTGACCTGACGGTGAAGGGGACAAAGGATCGGTCAGCCCAGTTGCCAAAGAATATGGCCTCGCTCTTGCCGTGGTTAACTTTGGCTCCCGAGGCCAGTTCGAACTGGTCGCAGATGCTCATCAGTCTGCGCACGGACAGCGGATCCGAGCAGAAAACGGCGACGTCATCCATGTACAGGGAGGTTTTGACCTGAGTGCCTCCGCTGCCTGGGATTGTCACCCCTCTTATGCTCGCATCCTTCCTAATATACTCAGCAAAGGGTTCAATACAGCAAACAAACAAGACCGGGGACAGAGGGCAGCCCTGTCTGACTCCAGATTTGATCGGGAAGCTTTCAGATTCCCACCCGTTGATTGAGACTGCGCTACTGATGTTTGTGCAGAGCAGTTGGATCCAATTGCAGATTCCCTCCCCAAACCCCATTTTGGAAAGCACGTCCATCATGTAGGTGTGCGATATCCTGTCAAAAGCCTTCTCCTGGTCCAGGCTGATGAGGCAGGTGTCCACCCTCCTGTCCCGTATGTAGGCGATCGTATCCCTGAGTAGCGCGAGACTATCAGAGATCTTCCTGCCGGGTACAGTGCAGGTCTGATCGGGGTGAATCACCAACTCCAGAGCAGACTTGACTCGACTGGCTATGACTTTGGACAGAATCTTGTAATCAACATTAAGCAGTGAGATGGGCCGCCAATTTCTGATTTCTGCCCTCTCCCCCTTCTGCTTGTAAATGAGGGTGATGATGCCTTTTCTCATGGATTCTGACATGCTGCCGGCCAGGAGCATACTCTCGTATACTTCCAGCAGGTCCGGGGCGACCCAGTCCCACAGGGCCGAGTACAACTCGACCGGTAAGCCGTCGCTCCCGGGAGTTTTACTCGTTTCGAAAGACTCGACGGCCTTTGTCAGCTCGTCCAGAGTTAGCGGCTTGTCCAGTCTCTCCCTCCTGCTGTCATCTAAGACCTCTGTGATAGATGACAGGAAGGACTGGGAGGCTCTGCTGTCTGTGGGCTTCGCGTCATACAGCCCAGCATAAAAGGATTTGCTGATCCTTAGTATGTCGGACTGCGAAGACGTGACCGAGCCATCTTCTTCCTTCAGGCTGCTGATAACAGAGCTCTCTCTGTGTATCTTTTGGAAGAAGTAATGCGAGCACGTCTCATCCTGCTCGATGGAGCGGACTCTGGACCGGAAGATGATCTTGGAGGCCTCCTTGGCAAAGAACGAGGCCTGCTGGCTCTTCACCTCCTGGAGGTCCTCCTTGACCTCGACCCCCATTGACTGCAACCGGAGTAGATTTTGCATAATTTTCTGGAGTCGGGACACTTCCCTCTGTCTCTCTCTCGCCTTCTGAACACCTTTGTGGATGAAGAACCTCTTGATGTTCTCCTTAATCGCTTCCCACCAGTGAACTGGAGACTCAAAGAGGTGTTTCACGGTCCTCCAACCATTGTAATCCCTTTTGAGTTCCTCAACGTTCTCTGGGGTCAGCAGTGTCGCATTGAGCTTTCATGTCCCTCTGCCAACCCGCTGGTCGTCCTGTAAGTGACAGTCGGCCAGTAAGAGGCAGTGGTCGGAGAAGAACACCGGCTTGACGTCGGTGGATCCGACCGTGACAGCACGGGACACAAACAGGAAGTCAATCCTGGAACGGACAGACCCGTCCGATCTTGACCATGTGTATCTGCGCTGCGCTCCGTCTGCAGGTTTGCTGAAGACGTCGTGCCGTTTGGCATCTTTAACTGTTTCTATTAGGAATCTGGACGTAGCGTCCAGTTTGCTGTCGTCACTGCCGGATCGTCCAGCCGCATCGATGATGCAGTTGAAGTCACCGCCTAGGATGACCGGCCTGGACGTCGCCAGCAGCAGTGGGAGCTGCTGGAAGACGGTCAGCCGCTCGCTGCGTTGTACCGGGGCGTACACGTTGATCAACCGGAGCGGTGCTTTGTTGTACATCACGTCTGCTACGAGGAGGCGGCCGCCCACCAACTCCTTAACTTCGGAGATGGTGAAGTTACCTCCCCGCAGCAGAATACCCAGGCCGGAGGAACGGCAGTCATTACCCCCCGACCAGATCGATGGCCCGTGGGATCACCATCGCGACCACTGCCTGTAGCTGCTGAGGTGTGGTATTCCACACTCCTGCAGAAACAGTAGGTCAGCTTTGACCTTGGCAAGGTAATCCAAGGTTGAAACACATTGCGTAGTAGATTTAATGCTACGTACATTAATGGAAGCAATTCTTACACCCATTTTTCACTAAAAATTAGTTGTTGCTTCCCATACCATTTGTCGTCGCTAGTCCCAGTCCTTCCCCTTCGGGATGTTCCTGCATACCCATCGTATGCGCAAGCAGTTTCACGTTGGTTGGGCTCAGAAACCCCTCCTGATTTTTCATGCAGGGTTTGTGCCGCTCGGGTGACATCGGGGTGGTCTTGTAGGCAGAGAGGATTGGGTTGTCCTCAGCTGCTTCCATCTGTTCCTCCTCGAAAACATCACAGCTCCCGGTCTCCAGGAGCTCAGGTGCGCCAGACGTGTCTTTGCTCCCGGTGTCCCGGAGCTGAGATGCGTTGGCCACGTCGTTACGTGTGGGGCATTGGGGTTGGGGCACGCCGGGCCCATCACAGCTTCCACTGCCCGGGGCTGGGATGCTCCATCATCCATCTCGGAGTTCTGCCGCCTCTTTTGAAGGGGCTGTCGCTCCAGCATTTCCCCGTCCAGTGAAGAGGAGTTGTTGCAGTCTGATTCAGAAGAGAGCCTCCTCTTGCCACTGGTTTGGGTGGTGGCTTTGGGATGTTATTTCTTTGTGGTTTTCCTCTGGAACACTTGCCACTGACCTGTTTGTCCATCTGCTGCCTCCTCCTCCATTGATTCTGTCTGTGGAGGAGGGGTTTCCGGGCGCTGGATAGGTGCTGGGTCGTTGGTTTCAGCTGCCTCCCCTTCCTTCTCAAGTTGAAGTTCCTCGCTGCGGAGAAGGTTGCTGGTCTCCTTTCGAACAGCGGACGCCTTCGTCGAACCTTCTCCCGGCCTTTCCTTGGACCTTGCCGCCTGAGCATAGCTGAGGCAACGTTTGGGGCAGGTCTTGTAGAGATGGCCTGCCGCACCGCACAAGTTGCAACACTTAGTCTGCTTACAGTCCTTTGTCTGATGGCCTTCCTCCTTGCAGTTCTTGCAAACAACCGTGCTGCAGTTGGCTGCCATGTGACCAGATTTGCCACGGGTGCGGCAAACTCTGGGCTGCCCAGCGTAGACCAAGAAGCCTCGACTTCCCCCGATAGCGAAGCTGGAGGGAGGGTGGATGATGGCTCCACTGGGATCTACCTTCAAGGTCACCTTGACCTGCCGCTTGCTGGTCCAGATCCCAAAGGGGTCCTTGACATCAGTGCTGCTGCCGGCCACCTCGACGTACCTGGCGAGAAAGGTGAGTACATCCACCACCGGAACATGGGGGTTGTAGAGGTGAATCGTCACCACCCGGTCCCGTTGTGACGGAAGCGTGAAGAGCGGCTCCGCTGTGAGGATCGACAGTGGCGCCCGGTCCCCTTTCTCCTTGAACGCCTTCAGAAACTTGATGCATCCCGCCACGTTCCGGAACGTCACGTCGAAGTATCCACTGCTGGGGAATTCCTGCAGGCAGAAGACGTCCGTCGCTTGAAATCCGCAGCAATCGAAGAGAATTTTCTTGATCAAGAAGGTGCGATCGACCGGTGCATCTCCTTCCTTGTCCTTCACGACCACCCGAACAGTGTTGCGCACTCCCTGGCCCGAAACGCGAAAATTGGTTGTAGCCATTTTACTCAAAGTTCCCCCAGGATCAAAAGGCAATGATCATGGTCTCTTCTCAATCAAATAAGCACTGATAAGAACAGATACTACACTTGCTGCCGATGTGTTTGCTCTGGATCACACTGGCATCCAGGAGCTCCCACATGCTGCAGCTGTGACACATCACCTGTCCTGTCATCCTTAACGTGTTTCAATTAACTACTTAATTATTTTATTCAATTGTTTATTTTATTGTAAATTTTATTAAGCTTACTACTAGTTTGTTTACTATTTTAAACATTAGGACTAAAATGGACCTTAATCACTAACCAGACACTCATCAAACATGCAGCTTTTTCCAAACCAATCAACTACCTGCTTGCCTGTGATGTCACAGCTTCCCAGATCCTCACCAAACAGCTCCTTCCACTGCACCGAAGCAAGAACCAAATCCTGTAAACTCACCCCAGCGGCTCTCTGTTTCCCTGCTCTCACTCTCCATTGTGATGTCACTCCTTGATTTTTTCACGCCTGCTCCGCTCCTGCCGTGCACCTCTCTCTCTCGCGCGTCTCTGAGTCGGTGCTTTTGACACACTTGTTAACTGTCTGTTCCGTTGTGCTCTTCTGTCTCTGGTCCAAAATCTGACTCTGGTGGGATTTGAACCCACAACCTTTAAATGCCTTCTTTATCATTATTTAGAAGTCCAACACGCTATCCATTGCGCCACAGAGACGCACTTATTACGAACGACATCACCAAGGCCTTTGATCTTGTCAGCAGAGACGGACTCTTCAAACTGCGATGGAAACTCGGCTGCCCTCCTGAACTCTTGGGCATCATCTCTTCTTTCCACGAGAACATGCACAGTTCCACCAGTTACAATGGAGCAACATCAGACACTTTCAAGATCAGCAGTGGGGTAAAGCAGGGCTGCACGCTGGCGCCAACTCTCTTAGGAACAGAGGAGCATAGGAGTAGGCCATTCAGCCCGTCGAGCCTGTTCTGCCATTCAATTCGATCATGGCTGATCATCTCCCTCTATCTGCCCCTTTCCCGTGCTATCCCCATATCCCTTGATGTCCTGAGTATCAAGATTTCTAACAATTTCTGTCTTGGACATGCTCAATGATTGAACCGCCACAGCTCTCTGGGGTAGAGAATTCCAGTGATTCACCACCGTCTGAGTGTAGAAATTCAACCCTATCTCAGTTTTAAATGGCCTACTCCTTATTCTGAGACTTGGTCCCCTGATTTTAGACTCACCAACCAGGGCAAACATCCTATCTACATCCACACTGTCACACCCTGTAAGAATTTTATCAGTTTCAATGAGATCACCTCTCATTCTTCGAAACTTTAAGGAATACAGGCCCAGTTTCAGTCCCACCATCCCAGGGATTAGTCTGGTGACCCTCTGTTTCACTCCCTCTATGGCAAGTATATCCTTCCTTAGATGAGGAGACCAAACTAGACACAATAATCAAGCGCGGTTTCACCAAGGCTCTATACAATTGCAACAAGACATCTTTACTCCCGTACTCAAGACCCCTCGTGTGAAGTCCAACATACCATTTGCCTTCCTAATTGATTGCTGCACCTGCACAAGAGCTTTTAGTGTCTCATGAACAAGGACACCCAGGTCCCTTTGGTCATCAACACTTCCCAACCTCTCACCATTTAAGAAATACTCTGTCTTTCTGGTTATTCCACCAAAGTGGAGAACTTCACACTTATTCACATTATATTCCATCTGCCATGTTCTTTCCCATTCACTTAGCCTCTCCAGGTTCCCTGGAAGCCTCTCTGCATTCTTCTCACAGCTCACACTTCACCTAGCTTTATGTCATCTGCAAACTTGGAAATATTACATTTAATCCCCACATCCAAATCATTTATTTCGGTTGTTAACAGCTGTGGCTCCAACACTGATCCTTGCAGTACCCCAATAGTAACAGCCTGCCATCCTGAGGAGGACCCGTTATTCCTGCTCTCTGTTTTCGGTCTGTTAACCAATTCTCAATCCACACCAGTATATTACCCCCAATCCTATGTGCTCTAATTTTGTTTACTCACCTCCTGTGTGGGACATTACCAAAGCATCCACTGGTTCTCCTTTATCTGTACTGCAGATAACATCCTCAAAAAACTCAACGGGTTTTTTCAAGCCTGTTTTCCTTTTCATAAATCTGTGTTGACTCTGCCCAATCATATCATTATTTTCTAACTGTCTAGTTATCACATCCTTTATAATTGGTGTATTCTTCTCCATGCTGCTATTGTACACAGATGGGGGTGTTCACCTGTATATCAGAGCTGACGACAAGCTGTTCATCTTGGCAAGACTCCACTTGGACGTAGAGTCTTGGACGTAGAGACTCCACTTTCCATCAACATTGACAACCTCACTTTGGAGGTTGTCAACAGTTCACATACCTTGGATCAACAATCACCAGCAATCTGTCCCTTGATGCTGAAATCAGCACCATGATTGCCAATGCTGCAGCTGTCATGTCAAAGTTGAGAAGACGGGGGTGAACCGACAGCAAACTGACCGAAAATACAAAACTCCATGTGTACCAGGCTTGTGTTCTCAGCACCCTCCTTTATAGTAGAGAATCATCAACAACTTATGCAAGCCAAGAAAAGCAGCTGAACAGCTTCCACCTCAACTGCCTCAGATGGATATTGAGCATCTCCTGGCAGGGCAGAGTGCCGAATGAGGAAGTACATCAGCGTGCAGGGATCCGCAGCATGTTTGCCCTTTTGAGTCAGAGGCGGCTCTGTTGACTGGGCCAAATGAATGACAGTCACATTGCCAAATACATGCTCTGTGGTAAGCTTGCTATCAGCACAAGACCAACAGGTCAGGGAAAAAATCAAGTCATTTGGAGAGGTTTGAGTTAATTAAGGAGAGTGGGCATGGATTTATAAATGGAAGTTCATGCTTGATGAATCTAACTGCATTTTTTGATAAACTATCTGAGAAAGTTGATGAAGGGAATGCAGTGGATGTTGTTTATATGGATTTTACAAAAGCATTTTATAAAGTACCACATAAAAGGGTGGTTAACAAAATTGAGGTTCATGGATTAGGAGGGTCAGTGTCCATTTGGATAGGAAATTGGTTTAAGGACAGAAAACAGCGAGTCATATGAAATGGTTCTTGGTCAGACCGGAGGATAGTCGACAGTGGTGTTCCCCAAGGGTCAGTGCTAGAACCATTGCTTTTTTTTGCTACAGATTAATGACTTGGATCTTGGAATATCGAGTAGAATCTCAAAATATGCCGATGACACCAAACTTGGAGGAGTGGCAAACAGTGAGGATGATATGAACTGCCTGAAACAGGATAGTTATCGGCTAGTAGGATGGGTAGACAGGTGGCAGATGGAATTTAATAGTGACAAGTGTGAGGTGATGCATTTTAGCAGAAGAAATAGGGAGAGGCAATATATACTCAATGCTACAGTTCTGAAGAGTGTGCTGGAATAGAGGGACCTGGAGTACATGTCCATCATTCTTTGAAGTTGGCAAGACATATTGCGAGAGTGGTTAGCAAAGCATGTGGGATCTTGGGCTTTATAAATAGAGACATTGAGTACAAAAGCAGGGTTGTTATGCTGAACTCTGGTTAGGCCCCAATTGGAGTGTTGCATCCAGATCTGCTCACCAATCTTTAGAAAGGATGTGCGGATTCTTGAGAGGGTGCAGAGGAGATTTACCAGAATAGTTCCAGGGATGGAGGGTTTTAGTTTCAAGGTTAGGTTAGAAAAACAGGGTTTTTTCTGCCTGTCTCAAAGGAGATTGAGGGGAGAATGGATAGAGGTGTCGAAGGCTATGACAGTTTTAGATAAGTTGGCAAGGAAAAATTGTTCCCATTAACTATTGGTACAAGGACTAGGGGATTCAGATTGAAGGTTCTGGACAAGAGACGCAGGGGGAATGTGCGGAAGAGCTTTTTTACACAGTGATGATCTGTAACTCGCTGCCCCCGAGGGCGGAGGAAGTGGAGACAATCGTTGGTTACAAAAGGAATTTCGATGGGCATTTGAAGGAAATAAATTTACAGGGCTAGGGGGATCGAGCAGACGAGTGGGACTGACTGGATCGCTCCATGGAGAGCTGGCCTGTACTTGATGGGGCGAATGGCCTCCTTCTATAACACAAATGACCCAATGATTCGATGAGTCTATGTCACTCTCAGAATCAAGACAACAGAGTGACAGATTTAACACAACATTATAACATATGTTTGGTTTGACAAATTCAATAATAACTCGTCTCCACTCCTAGTATTTCTAAATCCCACACATTCACTATAATGTGAACAATTATTTCCTGTTGTGTCTCTCTCACATTTGTAAACTTCACGATATTGGAGTGAGGTGACATCTACTGGCGGGAAGCAAGAACTGCAATCAAGCAGCAGAAACTCCACAGTCTGTCAGGGTGAAAGAAACATTGCAATATGAGGAAATAGTGAAGGGGTTTGATCGGGTTGATGGAAACATGATTCCACTTGTGGTATCGTATGAAGCAAGGTCCGGAAATATAAAATTGTCATTAATAAAAGAAATGAGGACTTCATGAAAAATGCATTTGCTTCGAGAATGGTTATAGAGATATACAGCACTGATATAGGCCCTTTGGCCCACTGAGTCTGCACTGACCATCAACCACCCAATTATACTAATCCTATGTTAACCCAGAATTCCCTACCACATCCCCACATTTCTCCTATCACCTACCCTGGGGCCAATTTACAACAGTCAATTTATCTATCAACCCACAAGTCTTTCGTTGTGGGAGGAAACCAGAGTACCTTGTGGAAGCCCACATAAGCAACTTGCAAACTCCACACAGGCAGTATACAGAACTGAATCGGGGTCATTGAAGTTGTGAAGCTACAGTGCTCACCACTGCACCACCCTTAGAATGTGGATAGAGTAAAAAGTGAGATTGGATGGACAGAAGCAGTCTGAAAAGATGGCTCAAACAAAAGGTGAAAACCCTGAAATGTTAACTCTGTTTCTCTCTCCACAGATGCTGTCAGAGGTGCTGAGTATTTCCAGCACTTTCTGTTTTTATTTCAGCTTTGTAGGATATTGTTTTGATCTGAAAAAAATGCATGATCGGCTGTGGGTGCCAGTGAAATTCCACAGGAGCGAATAAAAACCATGCCAACGGTGGCTCGTTGATCTAGGGGTATGATTCTTGCTTTGGGTATATAAGTGATTATTATGTGAGAGGTCCTGGGTTCAAATCCCAGACGAGCCCTTCTCTGTTGCCATTTTTAGTTTAAGGTCATCGATTGCTTTCAGCCTTCCAGAAAGCGGAATCGATTTCCAAACTGAGCCTGCTTGAGGACCGGGGAACTGGATTCAAAGAGCTTGTCGACAAAATTGAAATGAACAAAATATACAGATTGTCAAGTGGGAATATGAGGTTGCAACAGTAACTAAAGGCCTGCACGGGTCAGCAAATGAAACCCGACCCAAGCCTGACAGCACCACATCCGACCTGGTCCGAGTCCTTTCATTTTTTTCCCGTGCCCGAACTGACCACCAGAATGTTCAGTTAAACTTGCTTCCGTTTTTCACTTTTTAAGCTTGTGCAGGTAAGGCAACAAAAACTGTAACTGGACTTGAAAGGTTGTTTAAATGTGCATTAAGATTAGAGCTACGTACCGGAGGTGATGAGCTGAAGATTGTTACCATAGAAGTTAGTGATTGTTACGTCACTAGTTAAAGAGAAAGTCATGGAGTTGTGCCCAGACAGGTTGTCCCACACTGTATTGATTAAAATATTGCCCGAAGGCTAGAAAACATCATTATACATTCCATCGACTCCTGCTTTACAGGTTGAAATACTTTCTGCAAGTTTATCCAGAGAGCAGCTGAGATGCAGAGACCAGGAAGGTCTTGACTGATTAATTATTATAAAATATACATTCTTAAATTAAAGAGATTGTGCTCTACCTTCGATGGAATCGCTCACTGCAGACTTGTGCGGAGTGTTTCCCGCCTTGACGTCCTGGCTGTCACTGGATCTTGAGTCCAGGCCTCTGGATTACTGGTCCAGTAATCTTCGAAATTTCTCCCTTGATCTAATATTTTAATCTGGTAAGTCAGATTTTACAAAAAAAAAAATTAAATGATTTAAGACTGCTTCATGTTCAGCAGTGCCAAATGAATAAAGAAATTCAAATATATTCAAAATTATATATCAACTATTAAATACTAATGCCCAGCTTTGAATACAAAAAATGCCTCTAAATGTGTTCTGGTCTGGAATGGAATTCTTCAGTGTTTCTGTTTAGCTTGGATTGACTCATCGATTTTCTTGTTTTTCACTTTGTCGATGCCTTTGAATAATTGTGGATCCTTCTTCAGGGAGTCTTCTTTCACCAGGTAGTTCTGACCTCTGATGATGTTGATCGTAATCAGCTTCAATTTGCTGATAGTTTTGGAAGTGAGCAGATTTCCTTTGCTTGAGTTTACAACATGGAACTTAGTCTGACGTGTGGACCCATGGGAGGATTTGAAAGCTGCCCTTGCATTGGAGCATACAGTTGCATCCATCCAAACAGAGGTACAGTAGAAGTGACATATTCAGCTCAGTCTGTCGATCATGGGACTTTTAATCTCAGGGTTGTGAGTTTGAGCGCCATTTAGTTTTTCCATTTTTAGGCTTCATTAGCAGAGAGTACAAGGAGTGTTTGAAATGAAATTCAACAACAGTATGAGAAACGCTCTCTTTCATTCGAGACTCTTAACTCTCTGCAGCATCTCGCTGTGAAAGATTGAACTTTATCTCATTTCTTTTTCAGCTGGGAGTCAGTGCGGCTCAGTGGGACTTCTGGCTGTCTCCCACCTCACAATCCATCAGTGCTGAGAAAGCAATGGGAAATAGTACTCATGGCTGAGTAAGCAGAGGACACCGATTTAAGGTGAATGGGAAAAGAACCAAAGGCAACATGAGGAAAAACCTTTTTTATGCAGCAAATGGTTAAGATCTGATATGTACTGCCTGAGAGTGTGACGGAGGAAGATTCAACCATAGCTTTCAAAATGATATATGATAATTATCTGAAGGGAAAAAAAATCAGCTTTTCATGGAATACATGAGGATGTGGCATGAGCTGAGTTGCTTGTGCAGAGAGGCAGCACAAGCACGATGAGCTGAATCCCTCCTTTTGTGCTGTAAGTATTCTGTGATCTATGATTCTATACAAAGTGAAACCAACACTCACATATGAGAAACTGACAGGTACAGTGTAAACCCCACACTAACAAACCAGCAAATGCCAGGGACAGAGTAAAACCAACAGTCCTAGACAAGAAACTGACAGATACTGTGTGAAACCCAAAAATCACTTATCAGGATTTGGCAGTTAATGTGTAAAAACCTCTCTTCAATATCCATCCTGCAAGGTACAAAGAAAATTAGGAACAAACCCAGGCTCATACTTCGAAGACTGAGAGATAAAGAGCAAATCACAGACTCACCTACAAGAGGCTGACAAGTACAGAGAATAAAATAGAGGGGGTGCAGATTAAAAACACATGCATGTAACGGATACTGATAGGGATAGAATCAAACCCTTTCTCACACATGACACGAAATTTGGTGGTGTCGTAAATAGTGAGGAGGAAAGCCTTAGATTACAGGCCAATATAGATCGTCCGAGGCAGAGAATATAAGAGCAGGGAGGTTATGACGGAGCTGTATAAAATGCTAGTTAGGCCACAGCTGGAGTACTGTGTACTGTTCTGGGCACCACACTATAGGAAGGATGTGATTGCACTGGAGAGGGTACAGAAGAGAGTCACCAGGATGTTGCCTGGGCTGGAGCATTTCAGCTATGAAGAGAGACTGAAAAGGCTAGCATTGTTTTCCTTCGAGCAGAGAAGGCTGAGGGGAGATAAGATTGAGGTTTACAAAATTATGAGGGGCATTGATGGGTTAGATAGGAAGAAACATTTTACCTTTGCGGAGGGGTCAATAACCAGGTGGCATAGATTTCAGGTAAGGGGCAGGAGATTTAGATGGGATTTGAGGAAAAAAATTTTACCCAGAGGGTGGTTGGAATCTGGAACGCACTCCCTGAAGAGGTGGTAGAGGCCGGAACCCTCACAACATTTAAGAAGTATTTACATGAGCACTTGAAATGCTATAGCATACAAGGCTACGGGCCAAATACTGGAAAATGGGATTAGAATAGTTAGGTGCTTGATGGCCAGCACAGACACAGTGGGCTGAAGGGCCTGTTTCTGTACTGTATAACTCTATGACTCTATATCAGAAACTGATAGATCTGGACAAAAGCTGATGTTCACATACAAGTTGTTGAAAGATATGTGGTGAAACTCACATTTTTTTTTATTTCCAAAATATACTTTATTCATAAAAATCTGTAAAAATTACATTCCCAAACAGTTTAAAACAGCATCAAGTCAAAAAATACAAACAGTGCAAAGGTGATCAGCAACCTTCTGTACAATCATGAGTTGCCTCACAACCCTTCCATTTCATTGTCATGCCATATACATTTTTACATTTACAGCGCACAAAATTTCTCCGATACAGTTCGAGGGATTTCCCATGGATCCAGCCCCTCAGTTCAGCTTGGTGGGGGGACCTTACACTGTGGTCTTTCCCCATTGAGCCTTTGCTGCGGCTGCCCCAAGCCTTGGTGCGTCCCTCAGCACGTAGTCCTGGACCTTGGAATGTGCCAGTCTGCAACATTCGGTGGTGGACAACTCTTTTCGCTGGAAGACCAGCAAGTTTCAGGCAGACCAAAGGGCGTCTTTCACCGAATTGATAGTCCTCCAGCAGCAGTTGATGTTTGTCTCGGTGTGCGTCCCTGGGAATAGCCCGTAGAGCACAGACTCCTGTGTTCCCGAGCTGCTTGGGATGAAGATCAACAAAAACCACTGCATCTCTTTCCACAAAGTTAACTCACATAGCAATAGCAGAAACAGTCACAAACCAAAAACTGAAACATACAGAGTAAAAACCCACATTCTCACACCAGAAATTCACGGCTACAAAGTGAAGCTGACTCTCTCCTCCCAGGCACTGACAGGTACAAAAGAAAACACGCACTAACATACCAGGAAATGAAATGTAGGAAATAAAACCTGATTATCATGTCAGAGATTGGCATTAATGACAGTTGTGGTACCCAGAATGCTCTGCGCTCCAGAATTTGCCTTGTCTCTGATAAGGAGCAGGCGCGGCAGTGGCTGAGCTCCATCTGCAGCTGGAGCGGAATATTCACAAAGAGCAGGGAGACCGCGCCCGGAGCGGGTGCACACAGCTGGAGCAGGGCGTCAAGGCCACAATAGGATGGAACAATCCTGTTTGTGTCCCTATGGGTGGCGGTGAAGCTTTTCCCTGTGAGGCTTCCCGAAACTGCCCGCCAGCAAGGTCAACTGGTCAGAGAGCGTCTGTAAATGGATAGGAATTGGGGATTGAGCAGGGAGCGTCTCTAAATGAATAAGATTTGGGGACTGGGCTAGGAGCGTCTGTAAATGGATAAGAATTGGGGATTTGGCAGGGAGCCATTTTTTATCCGTTCGTGGGATGTGGGCGTCGCTGGCTCGAACTCAGCTACAGTAATGTGTCCAGTTCTGGGCACCAGGTTTCAGAAAGGACATCAAAGCTTTTGAGACAGTTCGGAGGAGATTTACGAGAATGATACCAGAGATGAGGGGTTTCAGTTGTCTGGACAGGGTGGTGAAGCGGGGATTGTTGGCCAAAAATGTCAAGGGGAGGTGAGGAGAGATCTTTTTACCCAGTAACTGATTCGGATTTGGAATGAATTGTCTGACAGGGTGGTGGAAACAGATTCAATTATAACTTTCATAAAGGAATTGGACAAATATTTCAAAGTGAATTTCTCCAGGACGATGGGGAAATAGGCAGGGGGTTGGACTAATTGCATCATTTTTTTCACAGATTCAGCACAGGCACAAAAGACCGATTGGCCTCCTTCTGTGTTGTATGATTCTATGAAATAGTGACAGTCAGGGCAAGTCTGTATAAGAAGGAGAAATGGAGACAGGTCAGGGAGAGCACATCACCAAAACTGGGGGATACTACATTGGACAGGGAGGGTCGGAGGGGGAGAGAGCATGTACATACAGTCAGAATCAGCACCTTCAGGGGAGGAGAGAGAGAGGAACCAGTGAGTGTCGAACTGAACCCAGCCAGAGTCAACCTGCTGAAACACCAGTGAGTTCACACTGGGGAGAGATCATTTACCTGCTCCGTGTGTGGGAAGGGGTTCACTCAGTCATCCAACCTCACTGAACATCAACTTGTTCACACTGATCAGAGACCTTTTCAATGTCCTGACTGTGAGAAGAGCTTGAAAAGCAGTAATGATCTGCTGAAACACCAACACATTCACTCTGGGGAGAGGCCGTTCCCCTGCCATGTGTGTGGGAAGGGATTCACTCAGTCATTCAATCTCCTGCAACATCAGCAAGTTCACATGTAACTGCAGGGGTTGGATTCTGCTGTTGTTGCTGCTATTCATCACTTTCAGAGACAAAGTTGGGTCTTACTTTATAACCAGTGCAGTCCAGAGCAAAAGCGTCTTCTTAATGTTGAGATAAACGGGAGAAGAAACCGGGAAGTGGCGGCGAGGATGGGGGAGGTGCTGCACCATCACGTTAATGGTGCACCCTCCCTCCCCCGGGGTCCTTGCTGCATTTCCGCCAGGCCTGGCGGCTCTGATTGGGGTCGTGAGAGCCCCTGAGACTCGGTGCAGCTGAGGCTGCGCTCACTCCCGCTCAGCTCTGTTGTGATACTTAAAATACGAAAGGCCTGTTGGACTGAGAGCTGATCTGGAATTTAGAAAGCAGCATTACTGGAGGCTCATTGCTGCTCAGCACAATCTCACCCCCGATCCTGGGAATTGTTGATTCTACACCCTGTAGTTCAGTTCTTCACTTAACTAGAGGGGGAGATGTGTGAGCAGAAAAACAGAGCAAATTAAAAAACACAGCTGGACAGATGTGCAACAGGTCAATCCACTGTTACAATAACTCCATCACTGACTCCCTCCTGACAGTAACCAGCCCTTTCACAGAGACTGTGGGTGGCTCTGAAAAGAGCCTTTGGTTTATTAGATGACATTTTGGCCGCTTTACTTTTTCTGGGAGCTCTGAGCGCTGGTTTTCCTGGGCAGCAGCAAGGCCTGGATATTAGGCAGCACCCCGACCTGAGCGATGGTCACGTCTCCCAGCAGCTTGATGAGCTCCTCGTTGTTGCGGACGGCCAGCTGCAGGTGTCTGGGGATGATGCGGGTCTTCATGTTGTCCCGGGCCGCGTTACCGGCCAGCTCGAGGATTTCAGCGGTCAGATACTCGAGCATTTTGCAGCGCCAACATCATCACATTTCCGCAACAAATCCATCTTCGTGCATGCGTGATAAAGCATCATTGGGTATCTAGCCACCCCATCCCCCCACCACATGGCTGGAGGAAGTGGCTGAATGGGAGATTTTGAAGCTGTAGCTCTCCCCCCTCGGCAACTCACTCCAGGTCTCGGCGATTCCCCCCCTCAGCCGCTCGCTCCAGACCTCGCTGCTCCCCCACCCCCCCACTCCCCTGGCCAGTTGTTCCTCGCTTCGCACCACCCCACTCTCTGGCCACTCGCTCCAGGCCGTGCCGCTTCCCTCCTCTCAGTCACTCCTACGTCGCCCTGTCAGTCCTTGCGGCCCTCCTGCTTCTACAGGTGGCGCCTGGTGAAGAAATGTACGAGCGAGTGTCACGGCCAGAGCTAGCAGCTGTGGGATGGGCTGGGACAGGGTGGGGGGTGGGGGTGCGGAGAGCGAACAGCCAGAGTGCGGAATTTCGCCAGTAGGGAGGAGGGGAGAAAGCGAGCTGCAGAGAGGGGGAGAGCGGTCAGTGGGGTGGGAGCCAGTAGCTGCGTTCGGGTGAAGTCAATCCTGGTCAGTTATATAAACAAATCACAATAACGAATTGGCAGCACATTTTATCCTCTGCCCGATTTTCCTTTCCATCGATTGGGGTGCTAATTCACTATCTTCCAATGGAAATTCAATCATAAAATTCCTTTTGTATTTAATAGGATTACTGAAATGTTAAATGGATCTGAGGATTACAGTTAGTATGAGCAAACGCACCCGAGTGAATTAGCACCCCAATCGATGGAAAGGAAAATCGGGGAATGTAGAGAATGTGCTGCCAATTCGTTATTGAGATTCGTTGAGTAATTCGATTCTGCCCAACACTGAAATTGGCGGCTTTTTTGAATTCAACCTTTCTGCCAGGACGACAATTTAAGCCAATGATTTGCTGTATTTTCTAATTCGAGGCTCGGCAATTGGTTAAGACATGCGAATGGGAAGAGGGTGACCAATCAGAAGTGGGCTCTGGATAGCGCGGGCTCAAACTGCGGGAATTCCAGGTCCCTGAATGAATGAGCTGAAACTGATCAGTTTCACAAACCCTGTCAGTTTCAGTGCAGGAAACACCGTCTCGGGGGAAATAACATCACAAGTGGGTCTGGTTCCAGTGACCGATTTAACGGCTGCTGCAAAACTCCCGGATTCCCTCATTGCAGTGAAATCATTTTGAAATTCCAGGAAAACAATGAGTGATTCTGGAGGAGTGATGTGGCTTTTCACTGAGGGCATGTGTCGACTGGGGAAATAACTAACTGTAGAGCCTCGGGCACTGTTTACACAGCCCGTTTAGAAAATCAAATCCACTGCACATCCTTGCTGCAAATGAAATGTCAAATTTGGGGATTCTAGTTTTGTATCTCTAACACAGCACAGATTTATTCCAGACAGTTCTAAACAGCCTATCCCAGCTCCCGTTCCGAGGTCACTGCTCTCTCTGTGAGGCGGTGGGTGGCTCTTAGAAGAGCCTTTGTTGTGTTTGCAGGAAAGGGTCGAGTTGTTCAGCCGCTGAATCCGTGGAGAGTGCGGCCCTGCCGTTTCAGAGCAAACACCACATCCATGGCAGTGACCGTCTTGCGCTTGGTGTGTTCAGTGTAGGTGACCGCATCCCTGATCACATTCTCCAGGAAAACCTTCAACACCCCGACCGTCTCCTCATAGATCAAACCCGAGATCCGCTTGACCCCGCCACGGCGAGCCAGGCGGCGGATTGCTGGTTTGGTGATGCCCTGGATATTATCAGGAAGCACTTTGCTGTGCCGCTTTGCTCCGTCTTTGCCCAGTCCTTTCCCTCCTTTACCTCTGCCAGACTTTCTTTTATTAATTTCCAAAATATACTTTATTCATAAAAATCTGTAAAAAAAAATACATTACAAAACAGTTCCAAAAAGCACCAAGTCAAACAATACAAAGAGTGCAAAGGAGATCAGTTTCCTTCAATACAGGAGTGAGTTGCCTCACAACCCTTCCATTTCATTGTCATGCCATGTACATTTTACAGCAAACAAATATTTTCTGGCTACAATTCGAGTGGTTTCCCATGGATCCAGCTCCTCAGTTCAGCGTGGTGAGGGGAGCTTACACTGTGGTCTTTCCACATTGAGCCTTTGCTGCGGCTGCCCCAAGTTTTAGTGCGTCCCTCAGCACGTAGTCCTGGACCTTGGAATGTGCCAGTCTGCAACATTCGGTCATGGACAACTCTTTGCGCTGGAAGACCAGCAAGTTTCGGGCAGACCAAAGAGCGTCTTTCAATGAAATGATAGTCCTCCAGCAGCAGTTGATGTTTATCTCGGTGTGCGTCCCTGGGAACAGCCCATAGAGAACAGACTCCTGTGCTACAGAGCTGCTTGGGATGAACCTCGACAAAAACCACTGCATCTCTTCCACACCTGCTTTGCAAAGACACATTCCAGAAAGAGGTGGGCAACGTCTCTTTTCCACCACAGCCACCTCGAGGGCCGCGTGTGGATGGGGTGAGACTTCGGGTGTGCAGGAAGGATCTGACAGGGAGGGCTCTTCTCACCATCAGCCAGGCTACATCTTGGTGCTTGTTTGAAAGTTCTGGTGATGAGGCATTCTGCCAAATGACTTTGGACTTCTGCTCAGTGGACCATCCGACAGGATCCACCATCTCCTTTTCCCGTAGGGCCTTGAGGATATTCCGTGCAGACCACTGCCTGATGGATTGGTGGTCAAAGGTGTTTTTCCACAGAAACTTTTCCATGAAGGATAGGCAGTACGGCACAGTCCAACTTGATGGAGCATTCCGCGGCAATATGACATGGCCCATCCTTTGCAACACTGGGGACAGATAGAACCTCAGCACGTAGTGACACTTGAAGTTTGCAAACTGGGGATCTACACACAGCTTGATGCAGCCGCACACAAAGGTAGCCATAAGGATGAAGGCGACGTTGGGTACATTTTTCCCGCCCTTATCCAGAGGGTGGACATCGTGTCCCTCCGGACTCGGATCATTTTGGATCCCCAGATGAAGCGGAAAATGGCTCAGGTGATCGCCACAGCGCAGGAATGCGGTATGGGCCAGACCTGCACCACGTACAGCAATGTGAGCGCCTCGCACCTGATGACCAGGTTCTTACCCATAATGGAGAGAGATCGCTGCTCCCACATGCTCAGCTTATGTTGTACCCTGGCGACTCGCTCCTTCCAGGTTTTGGTGCACGTCCCAGCCCTACCAAACCATATTCCCAGCACCTTCAGGTAGTCTGACCTAACGGTGAAGGGGACAAAGGATCGGTCAGCCGAGTTCCCAAAGAACATGGCCTCGCTCTTGCCGTGTTTAACATTGGCTCCCAAGGCCATTTCGAGCTGGTCGCAGGTGCTCATCACTTTGCGCACAGACAGTGGATCCGAGCATAAAACGGCGACGTCATCCATGTACAGGGAGGTTTTAACCTGAGTGCCTCCGCTGCCTGGAATTGTCACCCCTCTGATGCTCGCATTCTTCCTAATAGACTCAGCAAAGGGTTCAATACTGCAAACAAACAAGACAGGGGAGAGAGGACAGCCCTGTCTGACTCCAGATTGGATCGGGAAACTTTCTGATTCCCACCCATTGATTGAGACTGCACTACTGATGTTTGTGTAGGCTAGTTTGATCCAATTGCAGATTCTCTCCCCAAACCCCATTTTGGAATGCACATCCATCATGTCAGTGTGCGATATCCTGTCAAAAGCCTTCTCCTGGTCCAGGCTGATGAGGCAGGTGTCCACCCTCCTGTCCCGTACATAGGTGATCATATCCCTGAGTAGCGCAAAGCTATCACAGATTGTCCTGCCTGGTATAGTATAGGTCTGATTAGGGTGAATCACCAACTCAAGAGCAGACTTGAATCGACTGGCTATGTCTTTTGACAGAATCTTGTAGTCAGCATTAAGCAGAAATTGGGCCACCAATTTCTGATTTCTGTCCTCTCCCCCTTCTGCTTGTCAATGAGGGTGATGATGCCTTTCCTCGTGGATTCTAACATGCTGCCAGCCTGGAGCATACTCTTGTTTACTGGCAGACATGTTGATTCTTTCCTCAAATCAGTGCACAATAAAAGAGACTGATTCTGTCAGGCTCCTTTTTATACAGGCCACCTGGACCTGGCTGAGAAAGGCAGAGTGAGAGCAGGGAGGGGAAGAGACAAGAGTGAAGATTAAACAGAGAGCTCGATGGAGGAGACACCCAGAGTGACAGACAGAGAGAGAATGGCCCCTCATCTTTCAGCTCCACCTCCAGTTTCCTCCGGGCTGCCAATTTCAAACCCTTTATTAACAGTAGAACCGAAACCCAGCTCTCCACACAAACCCTTCCAGACTCGGCCTTCATAGTCAAGGCTTTCCAGAAAGCCGGAGATTTTAAATATGGTCCCGATGCAATTAACACTCAGTAATATTCCCACCAAAACATAGTCCATTCTATACTAAGAAACCTCCTCAGTAACATCACCATTTCCACACACATCCGCTTCCAGCAGTTTACAGCACCTTACTGCAGCTGTTTGGGGAATCTCCTGTGTTAAGATTGGAGTTGGAAAGCGGCCTTTACCCGGCAGTGTTATTGTCTCACACTGAATCTGCCAGACATCCTGTTCTCTTTTTTGTGAGAGAGACAGCACGGATTTACGAAATGTTCATTTGAAATGATCTCTGCCGTGGGACAGGTATTCCAGTGCAAAGAGCTGTCCAGGACCGAGTGTTGCGGACTGGCACATTGCAACGTCCAAGACTATGTGCTGTGGGACGGCATTAAAGCTTGGGGAAGCCACCATGGAGACTCAATGGGGAAAGGCTGCAGTCGAAGGCCCTAGTAGGCCACAGTACAGTGAGGGGCTGGAACCCGTGTAAAACCTCTCGGACTGTTTGCACGAGAGAATGTTTGATGTGTAATGTAAATACTGTAAATATAACCTGTGCAGGCAGGGATAGTGAGATACATCATGCACATTATTGAAGGAAACTGATCTGTATTGTACCTTATGTAATATTAAATTTGAACTACTTTGCAATGTAATTGCACAAATTATATGAATAAAATACATATTGTGCAAAAGAAAGCAGCTTTCCTGTCAACACACACCTTGTCTCAGGGCACAACTTTCCTGTGATCTTGTCATACCCAACTTCGCTCTATATCTTCTGACACACACACATTACAGTCTGTCATTTCCAAAAACAAGCATTCTAAAATCAAAAGACCTTTTGTTTATTTCTCCTTTCTTTTCATTTCTCCTCTTTTGTTTAAGTGGAACCCATCAGGTGTGTATAGGCTCCTTCTATTCTGAAAGCTGTAGCACTGGTTCAGGGAATTCAGCCCTGTTTCTCTACTCGAAAGGATCAGCCATGCTTGATCTGCCTCGTATTTTGCTTTTATTGCAACGTTACAAGACCTCCAATCCTCTGGCACCACACCTGTATCCAGTGAGGGATTGGAAAATGATGGTCAGACCTTCCACTATTTCTTCCCTGGCTTCTTTCAACAGCCTGGGGTACATTTCATCTGGTCCTGGTGATTTTTCCACATTCAAGGATGCTCATCCCATTTATACTTCCTCTCTCCTTAAGTTATCACGTCCAATACTTCACACTCCTCCTCCTTCAGAACAATATCTGCATCACCCTCTCATTCGGGAAAACAGTAAAGTATTCATTAAGGATATTGGAAACATCTTCCACCCCGATACAAAGGTTACATTTTTGATCTTTTATGTGCCCTGCTGTTTGCTTCGTTGCCTCTTGCTCTCATGTTTTGTTGCAACATCTTCGGGTCCATTGTTCCTTTGTTTGTCCATGTTCTTTCCTGCTCACTCTTTGCTTTTCACCGCTGCTCCCAAACGCCTCCAGTGCAGTCAAAATACAAGGAGTCAGAAGTGGGATTCGAACCCACGCCTCCAATGGAGACTGCGACCTGAACGCAGCACCTTAGACCGCTCAGCCATCCTGACTACCTGCGACGTGCTATCAATGCTAAGGAAATGATTCATTCTTTGTGAAAGTATTTGTGAGATTGTGGAAATGTCTGGAAGAGGAAAGACCAGCGGGAAAGCTCGAGCCAAGGCCAAGTCTCGCTCCTCCCGGGCTGGACTGCAGTTCCCGGTGGGCCGTGTTCACAGGCTCCTGAGAAAGGATAACTATGCTGAGCGTGTGGGTGCCGGAGCCCCGGTCTATCTGGCTGCTGTGCTCGAGTATCTGACCGCTGAAATCCTCGAGCTGGCCGGGAACGCAGCCCGGGACAACAAGAAGACCCGCAACATCCTCAGACACCTGCCGCTGGCCATCCGCAACGACGAGGAGCTCAACAAGCTGCTGGGAGGAGTGACTATCGCTCAGGGCAGGGTGCTGCCTAATATCCAGGCCGTGCTGCTACCCAAGAAAACCAGCGCTCAGAGCTCCCAGAAAAAGTAAAGCGGCCAAAATGTCATCAAATAAACCAAAGGCTCTTTTCAGAGCCACCCACAGTCTCTGTGAAAGGACTGGTTACTGTCAGGAGGGAGTCAGTGATGGAGTTATTGTAACAGTGGATTGACCTGTTTCACATCTGTCCAGGTGTGTTTTCAGTTGCCTCTCTGGATTTCGCTCTGTTTCTCTGCTCACACATCTCCCCCTCCAGTTAAGTGAAGAAGTGAACTACAGGGTGTCAGAATCAACAATTTAACAAATCCCGCTGCCTTCGATTTTATAAATCCCGAGATTATCCCGGTGCATTAACGGGAACTGGTTCGGAGCTGATGAATTAATGGAATAATGGAAGTGTCCGGGTTAATTCTCTGTTTTTCATTTGGACAGTTTGAATTGTGTTTTTTTTTCTCTCTGGTGATCTGAGCGCCGCTTCTCAATGAGAATCTGCTCTCGGAACAGAGTAAATGCAGGAAGAAAGAGGCCATTCTCGGGCTGTGTGTTTCTCTCCTAACCTGATCTGTTTAGACCGCACTGTTCCCAGAGGACGGAATCAGTGAGAGTTGTGCACACACAGGAGCTGAGTCCATTGCAGCGCTTTCAGGTTTGCCTTCCCCCCGGCCCTCCCTATTCTGCGGACACAGAGCTGTCTGTTTCCCCCGGCGGCGGGATAGAGTCGGGGATTCTCTCCCCGCAGTGTCAGGGTCTGCAGCCCCGGGGAACTGGCGGTTTCAGTCAGAGTGACCGAGCTGCCTTACATATCCTGTGTACTGATCTCCAATGGATTCAAATATTAGTGAACTCATTGGGTAATGTTTGTAAATAACCCTCATGTGAACGGACCCGGCTCCATTAATGCCTTCCATATAAAACTGGGATCCATTTCTTTTCCCCAAATGCCAGCTAACGGATCCCAGGAGCGGGGTTGAGATTGTGCTGAGCAGCAATGAGTCTCCGGTAATGCTGCTTTCTAAATTCCAGATCAGCTCTCAGTCCAACAGGCCTTTCGGGAAAGTGATGTGACAAAACAGAAACCATGTGGCCGCCCCTCCAATCTAATGGGTTTGATGATGAACAGAGATGGCAGCTCTTTCCTTTGCTGATTTGGTGGCTCTGAAAAGAGCCCTTGTTACACTTGTTACTGAAGCTGGGTTTTAGGTGCGTTCCCCGCGGATGCGGCGGGCCAGCTGGATGTCTTTGGCCATGATGGACCGGGATCATTCTGGTGAATCTGCTAATTTTCCGGCAGAAGCATCAGTCGCTGTTTGAACTGTTTAAAGTCAGGGATGTATTAGCAGCCAGAAAGTGAAGGGCAGTTCATTGCTCCCTGCAGCATTATCCGCCTCTTTCAGGAGAAAAGATCAGAAACCGCTCGTTTCTGTCAGTCCCCGAGAAGCCTGTGAGAAGCGGTTAGTCGCTAATTTGTTCTTTTTACAGAGTGGAAGCTGATATTTGTCCCGTTTTAAATTGCTGAACCGGACCTTCCTCCCGCCGCTTACAGTTAACAGATTGACAAATGAAAACGATTCCTAAAATCGCGTCAGGATTTTGTGACGGTAAATACAGTAAAACAGAACATAAAATGAGAGGTTTTAAAATTGTTGCCTGAAAATTGAAATTTTCCAACACTTCAATTCCTTCCTGCTCTGGAATTGCCAGGCTTTTTCCAATTGGAAAATCTGAGCCAATGAGAACTTCTATTTACTTATATGTGATTCTCCTATTGGTTAAGAATTGGATTGAGAAGCGGGTGACCAATCAGAGACAGAGTCAAACTGCGGGGATTCCAGGCCCCCAGTAACTGAGCTGAAACTGTTCAGATTGACAAACCCTGGCAGTAGCTTCACACATTGGACACTTCACACTGAGTCATTCAAGGGCTGGTGTGAGAGAAGCTTCAGATCCTGTCATTACTCTCTGACTCATTATTCATCTCGAACCAAACAATTAATAAATGTGAAGCAGTGAAGAGACTTTTCACTCTCACTGCAGAATGTGTCATCTGGGGAAATAAGGAACTATTATATTCGGAGATTCCAGGTACATTCCTCCCTGAACAAATCCATTCCTAACATTCCCGATCACAGCCTATCCCAGCTCCTGTTGTCACCCGACTCCAGCTGAATTGGAGAAACTCATGTGTTGGGGTTTGAGTTGTGAGGTGGGGTTTCTCCGCCAGTGTTACTGTCTTACAAACTCTCCCCCTGAATTTGTGAACTGAGACTGCACCGAACACATCCCCAGTTAGAGTGAGGGCCGGACACACCTCTGTTTTATGACAGAGAGTGGGGAAAGGGCTGGGTGGAGGGGAGTCACCAGGGATCCTGGATTTACTCCAAATCATTTCCATGTGGAATCTGCAGGCGGGGCCTGGACAGGGATCATTTGATCAGGGGATCAGCTCTTTCCTGAGAGATGTGGGTGGCTCTGAGAAGAGCCTTTGTCTTCAGATGTTTACAAGTTTCCCGCGCTTTCACTTCTTTCCAGACCCTGCTTTCTGAGACTTCGCTGCTTTCGGCTTGACCTTGCTCTTCCATGTCTGCACTTTCTTCAGCGCCTTTCCGCCCGCCGCACTCTTGCCTTTTTTGACCTTCTTCGCAGGAGACATTTATGAAGCGCTGCTTTCTTCACCGCCTTATTTGGCGTTGCCGCCGCCTTGCTGCTCGTTTTCTTGGCTGTTACTTTCTTTGTTGTCACTTTCTTGTCTGCTGGTTTCTTCACTAAAGATTTCTTGTCTGCTGGTTTCTTCACTGAAGATTTCTTGTCTGCTGGTTTCTTCACTAAAGATTTCTTGGCTGCTGGTTTCTGCACCTTCTTTCCCACTTTTCCCTGGGTTTTCCTTCTTGCTGATTTTGAAGGAGCCGGAGGCGCCCTGTCCCTTGCTCTGCACCAGGGAGCCTTTGTTCACATTCCTCTTGATACTTTGCTTGATCTGGGTCTTGAGCTTCTCCTGAGCAGTGGCAGACCTGCAAGGAATCAACTACCAGCTAGCGTATAAAGCGAGACCAAGGCTCAGGGCCTTCAGTTACCTGGAGGGGAGTCGGAGAGGCAGCGGATCCTGTGAGGAACCACAATCCAGGAAGGATGAGAAGGTCATTGTCAGGGTACAGAGGAGATTAAGTTAAAGATTTACCAGTTTATAAGCAAGCGCAGAGCCAAGGAACGGTGTTGGGGCAGATCAAATAATAGGAAGCTGTGATCAGTTGGAAGGCAAGGGTGATCAAATGACAGAAGAGATGATGGTGCAAGGCAAAAGTCAGGGAAAGAATAAATAACATTTTGTAAGCGCAGATACCAGGAGTGGGGTTTGAACCCACATAGACACATGTCTATTGGATCTTAAGTCCAACGCCTTAACCACTCGGCCATCCTGGTACATTAGCCCACCACTGAAAATAAAATTTAATGTGATCCGGGTGCCATCTGGCCTTTTCCAATTTCAAGTTATGACTCCTCTCCCATGCTGAATTGGACTCTTCATTATTTATGAACCTCATTCGGATCACCCCTCAGTCTAGGTTTCTCTAAGGTGTAGGGTCCCAACTCTTTTAGTCTAACTTGATAACCAAGATGTCTTATACTGGGAATTCGTCGAATGTCTCTCCTCTGTACCCTTTCCAAAGCCTCAATATCACCCATCATGTGAGGAGACCAAGACTGGATACAATATTCCAAGTGAGTCCTGACCAAGGTTTCATAAAAGGACAAATTCAGGACATCTCAGATACTGAAGGAGTCCGTTTCCAGAAGCAGCAAGACCTGGACAACATTCAGACTTGGGCTGCTAAGTGGCAAGTAACATTCACACCACATAAGTACCAGGCAATGACCATCTCCAACAAGAGAGAATGTAACCATCTCCCTTTGACGATCAACAGCATTACCATCGCCGAATCCCCCCACCATCAACATCCTGGGGGTTACCATTGACAAAAGCTTAACTGGACCATTCATATACATACTCTGGCTACAAGAGTAAATCAGATAGTGGGAATTCTGTGATGAGTAACTCAGCTGAAGGCACGTGGTGAAATGCTCATTTGGAGAGCTGGAGAAATGGACTGGTCAGGTGGGCAGAAAAGTGGCAAATGGAACTCAACTTGGAGAAGTGTGAGGTGATGCCTTTGGTGAGGTCAAACACAGCAAAGGAATACACAATTAATGGGTGAATGCTGAGAGGTGTAGAGGAAGTGAGGGACCTTGAAGTGAATGTCCACAAATCCCTGAAAGTAGCAGGACAGGTTGATAAGTTGGTTGAGAAGGCTTATGGAATCCTTTCCTTTATTAGCCGATGTATAGAATATCAGAGCAGGGAGGTTATGCTGGAACTGTATCAATCACCAGTTAGGCCACAACTTGAGTTCTGTGTGCAGTTCTGGTCACCTCATTCCAGAAAGGATGTAATTGCACTTGAGAGGTTACAGAGGAGATTTACGAGGATGTTGCCAGCTCTGGAAAAATGCAGCGATGAGGAAAGATTGGATCAGCTGGGGTTGAATAGAGGAGGCTGAGGGGAGATTTGATTGAAATGTACAAAATTGTGAGGGGTCTGGATAGAATGGATGGGAAGGGTCTATTTACCTTAGTAGGGAGGTCAGTGACTGGGGGGCATAGATTTAAATTGATGTGTTGAACAATTAGAAGGGAGATGAGGAAAGGTTTTTTCACCCAGAGGGCTGTGGGATTCTGGAACTCACTGCCTGTAAGGGTAGCTGAGGCAGAAACCCTCAACTCATTTAAAAGGTGTCTGGATGTGCACCTCAAGTACCTGAACCTGCAGGGCTAAGGTCCAAATGCTGGGCAATGGGATTCAGCTGGGTGGTTCGTTTTTTGGCCTGCCTGTGCTGTAAACTTTCTATGTTCTATGATTCTATGCAGACACAATGGGCCGAATGGCCTCCTTCTGCACTGCAATAATTTTGTGATTTTTGACTCTCCAAAACTTGTCAACCATCTACAGGCACAAACCAGGATGAGTGCAGCACCAACAATACTCTAGAAACCCGACACTGTCCAGGACAAAGCAGCCGCCTTGATTGTCACCCCATTCACCACCTTAAACATTCACTCCCTTCATCACTGACGCACAGTGGCAGTAGTGTGTACCATCTACCAGATGCACTGCTGCAACTCACCAAGGCTCCGCAGACAGCACCTTCCAAACCGAAGACCTCCACCACCTTGAAAGACAAGGGCTGCAGATGCATAGAAACACCACCATGTGCAAGCCATGCTCCAAGTCACACACCATCTGATCTGCAAATATATCGCTGTTCATGCACTGATGCTGGGTCAAAATTCTGGATCTCCCTTCCTAACAGCACTGTGGGTGTACCTACACCACATGGAGTGCAGCAATTCACGAAGGGAGCTCACCGCCACCTTGTCAAGGACAATTAGGGATGGGTAACAAATTCTGGCCTTGCCAGTGTCGCTCACATCCCATGAAAGAATATGCCTCATTTTATACTCAATTGTCCTCTGAATGCAGCCCAACCCTCTACTTGCTCCAACTATCACTTCACAGCATTGCTGCTGTAACTTTAGAGATCTGTGCACTAGAACATCCAGATCTCTGCTCAAAATTATTTTCTTTCTCCACCTGCTTTAATGTTTTTCCCTGAAGGGTGTATGAATGTTGAGCATTCGCCCTGTCCACATGAATAACACTGCACATACCCAAATTAAACATCATTTACCAGTCATGAACCCAATCTCCCAACACCTTAAGATCAGCCTGAAACAGTCGAGTATCGTCTACAGTCTAAACACTCGCACAGATCTTCAAATCATCTGTAAATTTACAGATGGTGCCCCCTACACCTACATCCAGATCATTAATAAAAATAGTAAAGAGCAACAGTCCCAACACCGATCCCTGTGGGACACCACTGGTAACTGGTCTCCAAACAGATCCAGATCCATCTGTAACTACTTTCTGCCTACGTCTGCCAGTCAGTTCCCAATCCAGATCAATATATTACCACTGATACCAGGGCCTTTAATCTTATCGAGAAGCCTCTTGTGTGGAACCTTATCAAAATCTTTTGGCTGAGATCTGCTAATTGAACACATGCCGGGGATGAGGCCTAGGCCTGTCCTGCTTTGTGTGTGGGTCTCAGGACCACACAAGGTGAGATCAGCTCACTGAGCACAGGCCCATCCTGCTCTATATGGTGCTCAGTACCTCATCAAATGAGAGTAACTAACACACCACAGGCCATGGAGCCTCGGCCCATCCATCCCTGCTTGCGGTTCAGTGCCAACCAGATCAGATCAGCTAATTCAGCACAGGCCGGAGATGGAAGCTGGATCTTTCCTGCTCTGGGGACTCCGTAATATACCAGGTGCGATGAAGTAAAATACCACAGGCCGGGGATGGAGCCTGTGATTTCCCTGTTCTGTATGGGGCTCTGTAAAACAACGTGTGAGAAGAACTATCATCCCTCAGGCTGAGGAAGGAGCCTGGGCCCAGTATGTTCTTTGTGGCTCCTACCACACTGAGTGGGATCAGTTAACACAACACAGGCCATGACTACAACCAGGCCCTTTCCTGCTCCGTGTGGCTCAGTATCACACCAGGTGGCATCAGCTAACACAGCACAGGCTGGGGCTGGGGCTGGAGCTGGAGCCTGGGCTCGCCCTGCTCTGTGGGCTCAGTAACAACCCGTAAGATGAACTTTTTTCAAAAGACTTCAGTGTATTTACCTCTGTCCAACACTCTGAGGCAGCTTTCTGTGTTTATAAAGAGTGTAATTTATTGACTGGTCTCTTGGATCAAACAGGGTAACAGACAGAGGTCTGTGTGCAGAGGGTTTGGAGGTGAGCTCTGATTCCTAACCCTTTCTGGATTGTGAGGAATAAAGAATGAATGAGAGAGAGGGAATGTGGGAGAAGGGATGATGGAAGAATTTGTCCGTGAACCTGATTAAAAGTGGCTCAAACGCAAGATAATATTAAGATATCAAGAGCAGAACATTAACATAATCTGAGTTCCGCGATCTGGTCGGGTCCCATTCCCCTGAAGTGAGGAATGAACGGGTGGGGAAATTCCGCCTGGAGTTATATTTGTCTCCAATGAAGATGAGTTCACAGTGAGGCTGGAATAGCTCAGTTGGGAGAACACTCGATTGAAGAACCAGGATACAATCCCTTTTTTCATCAGTTTTAATTTGGTGTCTCCTTCATTTTAAGTAGAGAGAATCAGAGGGGAGATTTTCCACTCTTGGCCCCATGGGCTGAATTTTAAACTAACGGTGCGGCTCTCGGCAGAGGCACCGGAAGTGGGTGTCGTCACCACACGAGTGAAATGTGGCCGACCGACCCCGATCACGGAGCAGCCGACCAATTAATGAAGGGGAGGCGTGGGGCCCATGTAAACAAGGACCAGAGGTAGGGAACGAGGCACCGATGGCACCGACATCTGACACAACGGCAGGTGCTGGCACCATATTGAAAGGGCTGCCAGCCCTGCATTCACTGCTGCCTGGTTTAAAGGAGTGTCTTCCTGAGAGCCCTCTGCTGTCCCAGAACCCGTTCTGCTGCCTCTGCTGTCCCAGGATCCGTTCTGCTGCCTCTGCTGCCCCAGGTCCCGTTCTGCTGCCTCTGCTGCCCCAGGACCCATTCTGCTGCATCTGCTGTCCCAGAACCCGTTCTGCTGCCTCTGCTGTCCCAGAACCCGTTCTGCTGCCTCTGCTGCCCCAGGTCCCGTTCTGCTGTCCCAGGACCCGTTCTGCTGCCCCAAGACCGGTTCTGCTCCCTCTGATGCCCCAGGACCCGTTCTGCTGCCTCTGCAGCTCCAGGACCCGTTCTGCTGCATCTGCTGCCCCAGGATCCGTTCTGCTGCCCCAAGACCCGTTCTGCTGCCTCTGATGCCCCAGGACCCGTTCTGCTGCCCCAGGACCCGTTCTGCTGCCTCTGCTGCTCCAGGACCCATCTGCTGCCCCAGGACCCGTTCTGCTGCCTCTGATGCCCCAGGACCCGTTCTGCCGCCCCAGGACCCGTTCTGCTGCCTCTGCTGCTCCAGGACCCGTTCTGCTGCCCCAGGACCAGTTCTGCTGCCTCTGCTGCCCCAGGACCCGTTCTGCTGCCTCTGATGCCCCAGGACCCGTTCTGCTGCCCCAGGACCCGTTCTGCTGCCTCTGCTGCTCCAGGACCCGTTCTGCTGCCCCAGGACCTGTTCTGCTGCCTCTGCTGCCCCAGGACCCGTTCTGCTGCCTCTGCTGCTCCAGGACCCATTCTGCTGCATCTGCTGCCCCAGGACCTGTTCTGCTGCCTCCGCTGCCCCAGGACCTGTTCTGCTGCATCTGCTGCCCCAGGACCTGTTCTGCTGCCTCTGCTGCCCCAGGACCCGTTCTGCTGCATCTGCTGCCCCAGGACCAGTTCTGCTGCATCTGCTGCCCCAGGACCTGTTCTGCTGCCTCTGCTGCCCCAGACCAGTTCTGCTGCATCTGCTGCCCCAGGACCTGTTCAGCTGCCTCCGTTGCCCCAGGACCTGTTCTGCTGCCTCTGCTGCCCCAGGACCTGTTCTGCTGCCTCTGCTGCCCCAGGACCTGTTCTGCTGCATCTGCTGCCCCAGGACCTGTTCTGCTGCATCTGCTGCCCCAGGACCTGTTCTGCTGCCTCCGTTGCCCCAGGACCTGTTCTGCTGCCTCTGCTGCCCCAGGACCCGTTCTGTTGCCTCCGTTGCCCCAGGACCTGTTCTGCTGCCTCTGCTGCCCCAGGACCAGTTCTGCTGCATCTGCTGCCCCAGGACCAGTTTTGCTGCCTCTGCTGCCCCAGGACCTGTTCTGCTGCATCTGCTGCCCCAGGACCTGTTCTGCTGCCTCCGTTGCCCCAGGACCTGTTCTGCTGCCTCTGCTGCCCCAGGACCTGTTCTGCTGCCTCTGCTGCCCAGGACCCGTTCTGCTGTCACTGATGCCCCAGGACCCGTTCTGCTGTCACTGATGCCCCAGGACCCGTTCTGCTGTCTCTGCTGCCTGATAGGTAAGGAGCTGAATGCGAGCCTGCAGTGACCATGGTCCAATGGTTTGGCGATGCCTTCCTGCAGGTTCGCCTCCAGGTGACAACAGATAGGTGGAAGATCCTCTTCCCCAGGGATGGGAGGTGGAGACCTGTCCACCTGACCAAGCAAAGCTGCTTTGAGATAGTAGGTGAAGTCAGCAGCCGTGGGGTCACCCCCAAGACATGGATCCAGTGCACGAAGTGGGTCAATGACCGGATCCGGGCTGCTCAGGCGCAAACTCAAAACACTTTGGACCCTTTGGACATTGCGCATGGCAGAGTGAGAGGGAGTGTTTGGTGGAAAGGGAGTGACCACCCAGTCATGTGTATTGGGGAAGGGCAGCAGGACATGCTGCCTGAGGCTTGGCTGCATCTCGGTGGGAGGTGCACATCAGTCATTGTATAAACTCACACAGTCCCTCGAGAGGGGTCACATGCAGGAGGAATATGTGTGTCCACATCATGGACTGCTGGACTATCACCATCAGAGATATTGGGCTTGTCCCCGCTGGGAGACTAACTTTGTTGATCATAGTGGCTGCAGGAGAAGACAGCCCACAATCGGAAAGAGCATGTCAAGACTGGCAGTGGATGCCTTATCTCCATGTCCTCATCCCGATGGAGGAGGAGGCCATGGAACAGGCCGGGCAGCAAAGCAGCTGCTCCATAGCTGATGGAGAGACAGGGACACCTACCTAAGAGAGTGAGTGAACATCTCCTGGGGCACAAGGGAGCATCCGCTGCAAAGGAGCCATACTGCTCATCTGTTCACCACTGCATCAATGGAGCTGCACAGTAGGGGTGGTTGGAATGTCACGATGGGCAGACCCTAACCCTTCAATGTCCCTGTTTACACATGTACGCCTGGATGAACGACAAGAGCAAAGAGCTGGAGAGACTGTGGGACAGCCAGACACCTCTGAGGAGGAGGAGGGAGCCTCAGATGGTGCACCATCACCTCATTCCCCTGCACCCTCCACCAGCACAGAAACCCTCACTCGGTGGGTATCCACTTGCTGTTAGATTTGGGCAGACAAGCTGGTGAGCACGGCACTCACAGGCCCGGGCAGCTGACGGAGGCTGCGACAGCCGAGGCCACTGGCAGTTGGAAGTCTGTGGGAGGCCAGGCCCATGCTGAGTCCCAGGCTGATGACGTGCCTCTGGTGTCACCAGCAGCACGGGAAATACTGCAGCTGCAGCAAGAGGTCAGGCAACATCTGGCAGAGTTGCCAGAGGTTATGTGTACCCAAGTTCGGATGATGGAGGAGTCCATCCAGGCCTTGCATGCTGCACTGTCTCTGATGGGGGTGTGTCTGGCTTCCTTCCTTGAGAGATTGGTGACTCTGATGGAGAGCCAGATCCAGCCGACCAATCAGTGGCTGCCGGAGATGCGCGCAGACTTGCACTCCATCGCTTTGTCCATGAGATCCATCCAGCGGTGACAAGGTGAGAGGGGGTACGAGGCACCTGAACTCTTCACCAGGTCCACATCCCTCTCAGGTCAGCAGCGAGGTACAAGTGTGTCTTATAAGGGGGAGGAGCAGCTGGCTGCTACATCTGGGGTCTCCTCTCAGGGTGCTCCTGGTGTGGACAGTAGCTCCAAAGCCCCTCTGCCAGTGACACAAGTGATGCCAGTGCCTGCCTCCATCATCCTCGATGACAGAGGGGGGTCCCTGTACCTGTGCAGGAGGCCCTCAGTGTGCCGGGGCCCTCCAGGCCTCAGGCAGCAAGAGGACGGCCACCAATGTCATCCCAAGCCATGGGGCAGCAAGGTCAGCAGCCTGTCTCCATCTCAGCTGACAGAGCAGGGGGAGCGCCACGTAGGAGCACCCGGAAAAGATTTAAGAAGAGCACCTAGATTCACTGAGGGGTTCACGGGTGAATGTACATTCCAGATGGATAGGGTTGTGTTTGGTGTCACACGGAATAAAGAAATGATGTTCTCTCAGTATGTCTCCTTCTTATTGTAGATACCCTTTGGGACTTCATTTAAACCCTTCCTCCCAAGGGGCTGGAAGTGAGGGACCAAGCCCTGAGTTTACAAAGCTTCGGCCTTGTCACTGTGCGTTGTGTACCTGGACGCTGCAGAACAGAAGGAAGGAGGTGACAACAGGGCTGCTTAAAGCTAAGACTTTATTGCTGTGGTTCCAGAAGGTGGTAAGGCTCAAAGGAAACTTGAATGTATAAGGGTGTCTCATGTCTCCCTTGTGTGTATCTCATGGCCCCTTTCCTACTGTGCCTGAGGTTCTTCATCTGGCACTGCTTGGGCAGCATCCTCCTCCACATCCTCATCATCAGAGGAGACAACACACTCCACGATATCCTCACTAGTCAACACCTCACCCCTCTGTAATGCCAGATTGTGCTGTGCACAGCAAACCACCACGATATGCGAGACCCTCGCCGGGACATACTGAAGGGCTCCACTGGATCGATCTAGGCACCTGAATCTCATCTTCAGGAGACCAATGGCCTCCTTGACGGTCGCTCGGGTTGACCCGCAGCAGGTGTTGTACCTCTCCTCTGCATCCGTGCGTGGGTTCCTCACAGACGTCAGTAGTCATGTCCTCAGTGGGTAGCCCTTGTCTCCAAGGATCCATCTCTGAAAGCGGATGGGGCCGCGAAAAGGTTCTGGCACCTGGGAGTGCCTTGGTATGCAGGCGTTGTGGCTGCTTCCCGGGATTTGTGCACACACCTGTGGGATCCATTTGCAGTGGTCGCAGACCAATTGCACACTGAGCAAGTGGAAGCCCTTCCTGTTGAAGGCTGCTGGCTGGTCTGCAGGAGCCTTGATGGTCACATGGGTGCAATCAATGACACCCTACACCTGGTGGAATCCAGCGATGGCCCCGAATCCCATAGCTCTCTCAGCTTGACTGTTTGGATAAATGTGCACATAGTCACCGGCCCTCCTGAACAGGACACTGGTGACTTCCTTGATGCACTGATTCACTACAGACTGTGAGATTCCACACATATCTCCAGTGGATCCCCGCAATGATCTGGTGGTGAAGAAGTTCAGTGGCACGGTGACCTTCAGTGACACTGGCATCAGGTGCCCACCAGGTCGCATGGGGCACAGCTGCATCATGGCAGAGAGATCAGAGACGACCTCCGTGGAGAGGTGCAGCCTGCGGAGACACTGTCACTCGGACATCTGCAGGTAGTTGAACCTCGGCTGACATGTTCCTCTGCCTCCTTCTCCAGCCTCCTGTTCGAGGCTGGCCTTCCTGTGGGCCCCCAAGCTGCTGTGGTGCCCCTGCTGGTGCCTGCGCCTCCCTCCCTTCCTCTCTACTCCTCCTCCTCCTCCTCAATGAGAGCCTCGAATGAGGCCCATGACAGGTTGCCCCTCCCTGAGTGCAAGGCCTTCACAGTAAACAACACCCAGCCACATTTACCTCACTTGTCACCGTCAATGAAGTGGCACTGCCCCAATGGCACCCTGGTGTTGTTCCCTCTGCAGAGCTGGCACATTGGCCCCCACTCCTGACAGTGTTTCCCGATGCCCTTTCCCCCTCCACCCTTGCTGCCAAGTTTTGCTGCCTCACCCGATAGCTTCCCAGTGAAGACAACACTCAGCTCCCACCTCGCAGTCACCTCCTTTAACCAGGCGAGGCTCTGAAGCCCCGTGGTTCCCGTGTGCTATTAGTTCAATTGGATCCAGTGAATAAAATTGCTGACAATTGGACTCATAAATACTTTAAATGCCTTCTTGCCCTGTGGATGTGCGAAGTCTGCCCTCCATGTCAGCCGCCGACAGAAAAATCCGGTCCAACGTCTTCCATCCCTATTTTATACACCCCCCTCCCCCTCCCCGGCCTCCATTCCCGTCTCCAACGGTCCCTTAAAATTCTGGCCCATGTCTCTAAGACTAATGGGAGTGAAACCAGATCTGCTCCTTAGACTGAACAGGGAGAGCTGCTCTCTCTGTGTTTAAAGTGAATGAATCTGCTCTTTACCTTGTCTTACTGGAAGGTTCACTGTCTGGAGATGTCTGTTTGAAAATGTTTTCCTGTTATATTAATTGAGCAGAGGAGCAGATGTGAGGTACTGTTGAACAGAGAGGTTTGGAAGTGGGTGAAGGGGTGGAGTGACGGTGTGAGTGAGAGGCGCAGTGAGTTGGCCATTCTCATATAGAGTGTCAGGAATGAAGGTCAGAGGAACAGACCAGGCAGGAAACACAGAAAGAGCGAGGAGAAGCTGGTGTGAAAAACAGAGATTAAACAACAGGCTTGTTCATTTGGTTTGGGTCTGGTGTTTAGAATACCCGGAATCTGGGTTCACTTCCCTTCCAACTCAGCGAATTGTATCAACATTATGTCATAAAACCATAGAATGATACCCAAAGAAGGAGACCATTTGGTCCATTGTGTCAGTGCTGTCTCCTGTAATCTGTACATTTTTCCTTCCAGTATTTATCCCTATCGCTTTTCAAAGTTACTACTGAATCTGCTTTCAAGTCCTGATCAGACAGTGCATTCCAGATCACAACACATCACTGTATAAAAAATCATTCCTCATTTCGCCTCTGGTCTTTTCTCAATCACCTGATAAATACATCCTGTGGTTACTGACCCTTTTGCCACTGGAAACAATTTCTCCTTATTTAACTTATTGAAAACATTCTTGAAGATGTCACATACTAGACTGCCAGTAAAACTGAAGCCCATGGAATAAAAGGGACAATGACAGCATGCATATGAAGTTTGCAGACTGATAGGAACATAGGAGCAGGAGTAGGCCATTCAGCCCATCGAGCCGACCCTGCCATTCAATATGATGATGACTGATCGTCCACTTCAATGCCTTTTTCCCACACTATCTCCATCTCCCCTATGTCATTTGTATTTAGAAATCTGTCAATCTCTTCTTTAAACATACTCAATGACTGAACTTCCACAGCCCTCTGAGGTAGAGAATTCCAAAGATTCACAACCCACTGAGTAAAGAAATTTCTCCTCATCGCTGTCCTAAGTGGCTTTCCCCTTACGTTGAAATTGTGTCCCCTGGTTCTAGACTCCTCAACCGGGGGAAACATCTTAGCTTCATCTACCTGTCTATCCCTTTAAATATTTTGTAAGTTTCAATGAGATCACCTCTCATTCTTCAAAACTCTAGAGAATACAGGCCCAGTTTCCCCAATCTCTCTTCATTTGACAGTCCCGCCATCCCGGGAACAAGTCTGGTGAACCTTCGTTGCACTCCCTCGATGGCAATGATATCCTTCCTACTGTAAGGGGAACAAAACTTCACACAGTATTCCAAAGTGCAGTCCAACCAAGGTTATAGACAATTGAAGCAAGACTTCACGACTCCTATACTCAAATCCTCTTGTGATAGAGGCTAACATATCATTCGTCTTCTGAATTGCTTGCTGCACCTGCATGTTAGCTTTCAGTCACTTATTGACAAGGACACCCAGGCCCCTTTGTACATTCACACTCTTACCATTTAACAAATAATCTGCACATCTGTTTCTCCTGCCAAAGTGGATAACCTCACATTTTTACACATTATATTTCATGTGCCACTTTCTTGTCCACTCACTAAGTCTGTCCAAATTCCCTTGAAGCCGCTTTGCATTTTCCTCACAACACACATTCCCACCTAGTTTTGTGTCATCTGCAAACTTTGAAATACTACATTTGGTCCCCACATCCAAATCATGTGGACAGCTGGGTCACAGTGTGGTGGTGAACAGTTGTATTTCTGTCTGGAGGAAGGTTTACAGTGGGTTCCCCATGGTTCCTCATAACTTCAGTTATGTGCAGAGACTGGAAAAGCTGGGGTTGTTCTCCTTGGAGCTGAGCAAGTTCAGAACAACTTTGACAGAGTTAGAATCAAGGAATCAAATGGTAACAGTACAGAAGGAGACCATTCAGTCCATCATGTCCATGACAGCTCTTTGCAAGAGCAGATCAGCTAATTCCACTCCTCTGCCCTTTCATTGTAGCCCTGCAAATTTTCTCTATTCAGGTGTTTATCCAATTCCCTTTTGAAAGCCACGATTGAATCTGCCTCCAGCACACTCTCAGGCAGTGTATTCCAGATCCGAACCACTCACTCTGTCCCACACCCCTGGTACCATTGCAGAAAATCTTTTCTGTTCATTTCATCCCTCATCAATAATTGAAATGAAATGTTTATTGGGAAATGCACAACATAAAAAGGAGAGAGAAATAAATGCTGAGTAAAATAGAAGTCAATGTTTGAAAGGTAAAAAGAGCAAAAGATGTAACTTTTATTCTGGATGAATGAGAGGAATATATCACGCTTTGGGGATTTTGTAAGATGATTTACTGATAAACCTGGTATTTGAAAGGAAGCTGGTTCATGGTTTACAGAACAGATTCAGCCCCTGGAGCCAACAGCTGCACCGTCCAATAACAGACAGGCCGGGGACACTGTCTCAGGCCGAGTGAGCTCAGTCGATGAAAGCATGAAACTCTGAATCTCAAGTTTTTGAGTTTGAGCCCACGGTGGGTGTTTTCTATTTCCATTTTAGGCTGATTTTACAGGCGTTATCCAGCTCTGAATTCCTCGGCAGGGAGTTCAAGGAGTGTTTGAAATGAGATTCAACAGCAGTATGAGAAAGTCTCTCCTTGATTCAGGACTCTTACCTCTCTGCAGGATCTCACTGCTGAAGACTGAACTTTATCTCATTTCATTCTCAGCTCAGGGTCAGTGTGGTTCACAGGGACTTCTGGCTGTCTCCCACTTCACAATCCATCAGTGCTGAGAAATCAACGGGGAATATTACTCACATGTTGTAATGTTTTATAAATACTTGAATGTATATCACACTGTGTCTAACAGTGTGAATCTCCCCTGGTATATCAGCTCACCAACACTTCAACAGAACATTCACATAATGTGAGCTCTGAGATCTGTTCAGATCCCTTTCCCAAGACCTGGAAAGTGGGATTGGGCTGGATCACTCTTTTTCAGCTGGCACAGACACGATTGCTAAATGGTCTCATTCTGTGCCATAAATTTTCTCCATTTTCTATGTTCTATGAAGTGAGGTGTGATTGGGAGGGGCAAATCCACCAGGGTTACATTTTCTACCAAAACAATGACACAAGGGATACTTCACTTTTTTATTCATTCATTCATGCGATGTGGGCATCGCTGGCTAGGCCAGCATTTATTGCCCATCCCTAGTTGCCCATGAGAAGGTGGTGGTGAACTGCCTTCTTGAACCGCTGCAGTCCATGTGGGGTAGGTACACCCACAGTGCTGTGAGGAAGGGAGTTCCAGGATTTTGACCCAGCGACAGTGAAGGAACGGCGATATAGTTCCAAGTCAGGATGGTGTGTGGCTTGGAGGGGAACTTGCAGGTGGTGGTATCCCTTGCATTTGCTGCCCTTGCCCTTCTCGGTGGTAAAGGACGCTGGGTTTGGAAGGTGCTGTCTAAGGAGTCTTGGTGCATTGCTGCAGTGCATCTTGTAGACGGTACACACTGCTGCCACTGTGTGCCGATGGTGGAGGGAGTGAATGTTTGTAGATGGGGTGCCAATCATGTGGGCTGCTTTGTCCTGGACGGTGTTGAGATCCTTGAGTTGGAATTGCACCCATCCAGGCAAGTGGAGAGTATTCCATCACACTCTTGACTTGTGCCTTGTGGATGGTGGACAGGCTTTGGGGAGTCAGGAGTCATGGATGAGTGAGCGGAATATATCACACTTTGGGGCTTTTGTAAGAGGATTTATTGATAAATCTGGGATTTGAGAGGAAGCTGCTTCATGGTTTACAGAACAAATTCAGCCCCTGGGGTGGAGCCAACAGCTGCACTGTAATTACTCGCCTCAGGATTCCAAGCCTCTGACCTGCTGTTGTAGTCACGTTATTTGTATGGCTACCCATGGTAACCTCCATGATGTTGATAGTGGGGGATTCAGTGATTGTAATGCTATTGAATGTCAAGGGGAGATAGTTAGATTCTCTCTTGTTGCAGATGGTCATTGCCTGGCACTTGTGTGGTGCGAATGTTACTTGCCACTTATCATCCCAAGCCTGTGAGACTGAAATAGCTCAGTTGGGAGTGTGTTAGACTGAAGATCCCTGGTTCAATCTGGGGTTTTGGCAGTTCTCCTTTATTCTGCATCGCCCTTTGGTTTTGACTCTTGAGCTGCACAATTTACACTGAAATTATTTCCCCAACTCTGAAGGTTGGATTGGAATAGAGAGATATCAAGGATGGGAAATATTTACATTGTCTGCTTTAGCTTATTCTCTATCTCCTTGTGTCCTTTTCCCCAGTTTTTGAATCTTTCGGGGTCGGGTGAACATTTGATTTGCTGCATTTGTCCCAAACTGAAGACTTTTCCACATCTCTGGGCGGTCAGACTAACTCTGTCTGTTTTTGCTGCTCGTGACCATGAACGAGAACAGGCCACGAGTTCAATGTTTATCAGCAAACGGAAGATAACTGGAAAGAATTCTGTGTTACTCCAGACCAGTGACAAAGATGCAATGGATGTTATTCAAAATAAATTCCCTTTGACATTTTATGTCAACTTGTTTGCATCTAAAATTTGGATTTTAAGTGTTACAAAAATGTGTCAAATTAATGACTGACCATGTGACAGCGCACATGGGGATCAAATATACAGCCTTGTTGTTATCAACACTGCGTCCGAACCAACTGAACTAAGCGGCCTATAGACAGAGCCAGGTATGGTTTTGAGCCGCACGCTGGGCGGTTTGTGTTTTATTTCTCACACTGGGTGACAGAGCGATTGTACAAACAATGGACACATCACATCCCTGAAACATTGTTCTGATATAAAACAGTGTGAAATAAGAACTGAGCATGGAAATGGAACGGTACCAGAAATCAGGACTTTAATCTATTGAAGTTGATCTTGAAATTCAACCATTCACTGAACATTCCAATCGATCGAACTCTCTTCTGAAATAAAATCCAGGAACTTGAGCTGCTGTAAAACATAACTGAGCCTGACGTGATCTAAACACACAATCTTCTGATCTGTAGTCAGACGCGCTACCATTATGCCACTAGCTCACAAATAAAATAAAGTGTTTCATTCCTGACAGATTTACTTCTTGTTTAGATTCAGTGATTGAAATTAATTCAATCCTCATCTGACCTCCACTCTGTGAAGGCCTGCTACCCGACCTGAACCCGACGAGACCCGCGACCTGTGTCGGGTCTGGGTCATGTCGGGTCGCTCTTCCGGGTCTGGCTTTCGGGCTCAGGTCAGGTCGGGCCAGGTTCGGGTCGGGCTGGGTCCAGTTCGGGCTGTGTCCGGGTCGGAAACACACAGGAAGAATTACATTTTGCTCTGCTGGGAAGTTGAGTTTAGTAAGTGTCAAAAGTTGAAAAGCCAACCTGAGCTGGGAGTCCGGGACATCAAGGAGGGAAACTCTGAGTCTGCTCAGTGAGCAAGTGAGCATCTCAATGATGTCATTGCGCTCATGCTGCAGCTTCCTGTAGATTCGGAATCGGGAATAGGTAAAGTGAACATTCCGGTGGTTGGGTCAGGCTCGGGTCGGTTTGGGCGTGGGAATAAATGGAGATACTCGGGCCGGGTCGGGCTCGAGTCCAATGTGGTTCTGTCAGGTTCGGGTCGGGTTTTTTTTCCTGACCTGAGCAGGCCTTTACCGCTCTGTCAGTTCAGTGCCTTATTTAAACTATTACTTGGAGTTCTGTTTTACAGGGTCTCGGCTGTTTAAGTGTTTCCCAGACCCACTACTCTGATTAATCAGACATTTTGCTGCTAACTGCTGCTGCTACAATTGAAATGTAAAAAAGAATTTCCAGTGACCTGCAACCAATGGACAAATACATTTCAGAAAGATAAAGCTCATTCACCAATCCAAAAATGTGTCTTTCTGCTTCTATTTATAAACAACTCCTTCTCTCCACTATGAGAACTATACAATCACTACAGTTATTTGAAAGTTAGTATAAGATGTTCCAGTTCATCAATTTTAAAACTGCAGCAGGTATTTTCCAGAAAACTTCTCTGTTGGAACCTCAGTCCCATTTAGATTGAAAGTGGACAATTAATGTATTCACTTGTTCATTGTGGACAGGTGTCTGACTTCGAATAAATCTCATTAACTTTCAATGAGGTGGCAGTATTTCTGTGCTCCCATTTTACACAGTCTGTCCTGTTCATGCACCATGTTTTTATTCTCCTCTCCCATTCTCCACAGGATACAGCTTACAAGCATCATCAATCTAGCTGTTGAAAAGCATTGGAAGAATCTGGTCACACAGGGATTGAAACATTCATTTTCTGCCATTTTCCAAGTTGGTTGCTTTAAACACAGTACAATGTGCAATCATCTTGAAAAGAGATTCTCTTCAATATCCAATACAAACTGAATTACAAACCTGACAGACAAACACAGGAGAACAAGTGACTAGTGAATACAAACCTCATGGTGCTCATTTTCAGATTTATTGCAGTCATCCGACAAAACAAGTGAATGAATATTCCAGTGAAATGATTTGGAAAGTAGGTGTAACTTTTGTTGGTGCCTTTCTTTGCTCTGTTGGTGAAACTTTCTTGCACCTGACTCCTGTTCATGTCTCTGTTTCCTCTATTGAATGAGGAAGGAGGTATTTGATCAGAAATCAACTGGATTGTGTACCTTTGAGAGGGGATTTCTGCATCATCAGGGCTGGAAACAGGAGTGAGTGAAAGACAATGTGTGGAGTTTGATTTTGTACAGAGGGAGAGCAAATCTAACAGGACTGTGAGATAATGGCCTGGATTTTACAGCCCCAATAGCGGTGAACTCTGAGACTTTCACTGCTGTTGAGGGTCTGAACAGCACTGCAACTGCCGGTACATGCACACACGAACACCAGCATCTGTAAGTTGTGGTGGTGAGAAATGTGCTTAGAAGGAGCCTCTGATCATAATCGCACCAGCCCACTCTTTAAAGTGACAGGGACCTGTAGTTCAGCAATTTGGGCTCATTGCCCACAATGTACCCTGATTTTTACCTGGGTTGGATTAAAGCCGGGACCAACAGGCTCTGGGCCGCTCGGGAAGGACTTTTCTGTTGACACAACAGCTCCACTATTCCAGGAAGACACCGGCAGCAGCAGGGGTCAACTTTCAGAAAGGAGTTCAGACATTTTAAATGTTGTATTTTATTTCTTAATTGTATGTAAGTTTTTAGCATGGCCTGATCAGAGTTCTTAAATTTACATCTGACTTTTTATTAACAAGATTGAAGGGTTTTTAAAAGATCTCTAAATATATATGACTTTTTATCAAGATTTACTTGGCTTCTTTGCAAAGACTCTTGAGCAAGATTGAAGTGACTTTTAAAAACTACATCTTATCCTTGAAAATCCTGCTTCCATGTAGATGACATTGGAAGATGACTTCAGAATAGCTTAGACTATCTTTCTAACAGGTACTACAACAGCTTAAGACCTACTTTTCTGCAAAAGCTGGTGAATTACCTTCCGGGAGCGGAGAGGAGCGGAGCGGAGCAGACCTAAATGGACCGATATGAGGAGAACGCCGAGAGCGGAGCCTATAAATCCAATCCGAGGATCGAGGCCCAGTCTCTTACCTTCCAGGAGTGGAATGGAGCTCTACCAGTGTGCTGGAGTTTTGAAAAAAAAGAAGCCAACTGTGACGTCAGAGGAGAGCTGCAAGGTGATTGGTTGGTGAGTCACTGCTGTTAGTGTATTTAAATATCATAAAGAAAAGGGCAAAGTTTTTTAGTTGAAAAAAAAACCTCTGCTGATAAGATGAGTACTACTAAAGTGTTTTTTTTTATTCAGTGTAACTTATGAAGGACTTTAGATTGTAGTGGGTAGAACAAGGCCCCGAGTGTCATTAGCATTTTTTAATTAAGGGAGTAACTAATTAATCTAAGGGTAAGTCATGGCAGGAGAACTCAGTCCCGTGATATGCTCCTCCTGCGCTATGTGGGGATTCAGGAACCCTCCCAGTCTCCATGACGACCATGTGTGCAGGAAGTGTATCCAGCTGCAGCTACTGGCTACTTGCATTATGGAGCTGGACCTGCGGGTGGTTTCACTGTGGAGCGTCCGCGAAGCTGAGGACGTCATGGATAGCATGCTTAGTGAGGTGGTCGCACCGCAGGTAATGGATGCACAGGCAGAAAAGGGATGGGTGACCACCAGATGGAATATTTGGAGCAGGCAGGTAGTGCAGGAGTCCGCTGTGGCCATCCCCCTCTCAAACAGATACACCGCTTTGGTTACTGTTGGGGGGATGACCTCCCAGGGGAAAAGAGCAACAGCGTGGTCCGTGGCACCACAAAGGGTTCTGCCGCACAGCAGGTGAGGAAAAGGGGTGGAAGAGCTATTGTGATAGGGGATTCTATCATAAGGGGTGCAGATAGGCGTTTCTGTGGCCGCAAACGAGACTCCAGGATGGTATGTTGCCTCCCTAATACTCGGGTCAAGGATGTTTCGGAGCAGCTGCCGGAAATTCTGAAAGGGGAGGGTGTGCAGCTAGAGATCGTGGTCCATATTGGTACGAACGACATAGGCAGGAAGAGAGATGAGGTTCTGCAAATTGAATATAGGGAGTTAGGCAGAAGGTTCAAGAGCAGGACCTCTAGGGTTGTAATCTCAGGATTACTCCCTGTGACACGTGCTAGTGCGGGTAGGAATAGGAGGATTAGGAAAATGAATGCGTTGCTGAAGACTGGCGAAGGCGGGAGGGCTTCAGGTACTTGGATCATTGGGATCTCTTCTGGTGCAGAGGTGACCTGTACAAGAGGGACGGGTTGCATCTGAACAGGAAGGGGACCAATATCCTTGTAGGGAGATTTTATAGTAATACACTGGAGGGTTTAAACTAGTCTTGCAGCGGGGGTGGGACCCAAAGTAGTAGTCTCTCCGATGAGATAGTTGAGGCAAATGGAGAGGTTAAAGCAAGCAAGTCCAGTAGGCAGGCCAGGCAGGGGCAGGACAGGGAGCGTGGAAGGTCTGGTGGGCTAAACTGCATTTACTTTAATGCAAGTATCCTTACAGGTAAGGCAGATGAACTCAGAGCATGGATCGGTACATGGGATTGTGGTATTGTAGCTATTACGGAAACGTGGTTGAGGGATGGGCAGGACTGGCAGCTCAATGTTCCGCGGTACCGATCCTTCCGGCGTGACAGAGGTGGAGGTAAGAGAGGAGGGGGAGTTGCACTATTGATTAGAGAGGACATCACGGCAGTACTTAGAGAGGATATCCCGGGGTGAATGTCCAGTGAGGCCATACTGGTAGAACATAGAAATAATAAAAGGGTGATCCCTTAGATGGGATTATACTATAGGCCCCCCAATAGTCAGGGGGAAGTGGAGGAGCATATATGTAGGGAAATCACAGATAGGTATAGGAATTCTAGGGTTGTAATAGTAGGTGATTTTAACTTCCCTAATATTGACTGGGACTGCGTTAGTGCTAAGGGATCAGATGGAGAAGAATTTGTTAAGTGAATCCAGGATAGTTTTCTGAAGCAGTACGTGGATGGCCCGACTAGAGAAGGGGCTACACTCGATCTCCTCTTAGGAAATGAGGATGGGCAGGTGGTTGATATGGCAGTGGGGGAGCACTTTGGGACCAGTGACCATAACTCTATTAGCTTCAAGATAGTTATGAAAAAGAATAGGACTGGTCCTCAGGTTGAAGTCCTAAATTGGGGGAAGGCTAATTTCCATGGCATCAGACAGGAACTCTCAAAAGTTGAATGGGAGAGGCTGTTTACAGGTAAAGGGACGTCTGGCAAGTGGGAGGCTTTTAAAAGTGAGATAGGAAGAGTTCAGGGCCAGCATGTTCCTGTTCGATGGAAGGGCAAGGCTGGCAAGTTTAGGGAACCTTGGTTGTCAAGGGATATTGAGGGTCTGGTTAGGACAAAGAAGGAGGCATACGTCAGGTATAGGCAGCTGGGATCGAGCGAGTCCCTCGAGAAGTATAGGGGATATAGGAGTATACTTAAGAAGGAAATTAGGAGGGCGAAAAGAGGCCATGAGATTTCCCTGGCAGATAAGATAAAGGAGAATCCTAAAAGATTCTATAAGTGTATTCAGAGTAAAAGGGTAGCTAGGGAGAGAGTGGGTCCCCTTAAGGATCAGTGTGGCAATCTATGTGTGAAGCCACGCGAAATTTGCGAGGTCTTAAATGAATAGTTCTCGTCTGTATTTACCGTGGAGAAGGTCATGGAAGCTAGTGAGTTCAAGGGAGGGAACAGCGATATCCTGCAGCATATCAACATTACAAAGGAGGATGTGTTGGAGGTTTTGAAGCGCATTAAGGTGGATAAATCCCCAGGGCCTGATCAGATGTATCCTAGGATGCTATGGGAAGCAAGGGAGGAGATTTCTGGGGCGCTGGCAGAGATTTTTGTATCATCGTTAGCCACGGGTGAGGTACCGGAAGACTGGAGGATAGCTAATTTGTTAATTAATAAATTAAATAACAAATCATGTCGCCTCTTTCTCTTCTAAACTCTGGCGGAGACAAGCCTAGCTTGTCCAATCTTTCCTCGTAAGACAGCCCACCCATTCCATGTATTAGTCTCGTAAACTTTCTCTGTACTACCTCCAATGCATTTACATCCTTCCGCAAATAAGGAGACCAGTACAGTACTCAGTACTGCAGAAGAGGTCTCACCAATGTCCTGTATAGCTGAAGCATAACCTCCCTACTATTGTATTCAATTTCCATGGTGATAAATGATAACATTCTATTAGCTTTCCTAATTACGTGCTGGACCTGCATACTAACCTTTTGCAAATCATGCCCTCGGACACCCAGATCCCTCTGCATCTCAGAGCTCTGCAATCTCTCACCATTTAGATAATATGCTTTTTTATTCTTCCTGCCATAGTGGACAATTTCCGACTTTCCCACATTATACTCCATTTGCCAGGTCTTTGCCCAATCACTTAACCTATCTATATCCCTTTGTAGCCCCCTTATGTCCTCTTCACAACCTACTTTCCTACCTATCTTTGTGATCAGCAAATTTAGCAACAATACCTTCGGTCCCTTCATCTAAGTCATTTATATAAATTGTAAAAAGTTGAGGCCCCAGCACAGATCCCTGTGGCACACCACTCGTTACTTCTTGCCAACCAGAAAATGACCCACTTTTGCTGACTCTCTGTTTCCTGTCAGCTAGCCAATCTTCTATCCATGCCAATATGTTACCCCCGACACCATGAGCTTTTATTTTCTGCAATAACCTTTGATATGGCACCTTATCCTTCTGGAAATCGAAATACAATACATCCACTGGTTCCCCTTTATCCACAGCACATGTAACTCCCTCAAAGAACTCCAATAAATTGGTTAAACATGATTTCCCTTTCAAAAAACCATGTTGACTCTGCCTGATTACCTTAATTTTTTCTAAATGCCCTGCTATAACGTCCTCTGTAATAGCTCCAAACATTTTCCCTAAGTCAAATGTTAAGCTAACTGGCCTGTCGTTTCCTGCTTTCTGTCTCCCTCCCTTTTTGAATAAATGAGTTACATTCACTCTTTTCCAATCTAACGGAACCTTCTCGAATCTAGGGAATTTTGGAATATTAAAACCAGCGCATCAACTATCTCACTAGCCAATTCAGGACCTGGCGACTTGTCAACCCGCAGCTCCAACAATTTGTTTAGTACCACTTCCCTGGTGATTGTAATTTTCTTGAGTTCCTCCATCCCTTCAATTTGCTGATATACGGCTAATACTGGGATGTTATTTGTATACTCAATAGTGAAGACCGATGCAAAGTATCTGTTCAATTCATCTGCCATCTCTTAATTATCCATTATTAATTCCCCAGACACACTTTCTATAGGACCAACAGTCGCTTTGTAAACTCTTTTCTTTTTAAAATATCTATCGAAACTCTTCCTAGTTGTCTTGAAATTCCTTGCGAGCTTTCTCTCATACTCTAATTTTACCTTCCTTATCAATCTTTTAGTCATTCTTTGCTGTTTTTTATATTCTGTCCAATCTTCTGACCTGCCTCCCACCTTTGCACAATTATAGGCTTTTTCTTTAAGCTTGATAGTATCTTTAACTGTTTTCGTGAACCATGGATGGTGAGTCCCACCTTTGGAACTTTTCTTTCTCGTTGAAATGTATCTATTCTGTGTATTCTGAAATATCCCCTTAAATGTCTGCCACTGCATCTCTATTGACTTATCCCTTAACCTAATTTGCCAGTTCACTTTAGCTAGCTCTGCTTTCATGACCTTATAATTGCCCTTATTTACATTTAAAATACTAGTCTGGGACCCACTCTCCTCTCCCTCAAACTGAATGTAAAATTCAATCATATTATAATCGCTACTACCTAGGGGCACCTTAACTATGAGGTCATTAATTAATCCTATCTCGTTGCACAATGCCAGGTCTAGTATAGCCTGCTCTCTGGTTGGCTCCAGAATGTATTGTTCCAAGAAATTATCCCCAAAACATTCTATGTACTCCTCATCTAGGCTACCTCTGCCCATCTGAATTTTCCAATCTATATGTAGATTAAAATCCCCCATAATTATCACAGTACCTTTCTGACAAGCTGCCATTATTTCTTCCTTTATATCCCATCCGACAGTGTGGTTAATGTTAGGTGGCCTGTACACCACTCCCACAAGTGACTTCTTGCCTTTATGATTTCTCATTTGTACCAAACTGCTTCTGCATCCTGATCTCCAGAACTCAGGTCATCCCTCTCTATTACGCTAATACCATCATTAATTAACAGAGCTACCCCGCCACCTTTTCCTAGCTTCCTGTCCTTCCAAAATGCCATGTCACCTCCAATATTCACATCCCAATCTATGTCGCCCTGCAGCCATGTCTCTGTAATGACTATCAGATCGTACTTATTTATTCTATTTGTGCTCCCAGTTCATCTGTTTTGTTTCAAATGCTCCATGCATTCAGATACAGAGCATTTAGTTTTGTCCTTTCATTATTTTTGTCACCTCTAGCCTTATCTGTCGATTTACTCTTAGATTTGTACATTCTGTCCCTTCCTGTCACAGTCTGTTTATCATTTCCCATATTTATACCTTTCTCTCTTGCCTTGTCTCTCCTCCTTGATTCACCATATCTTCCCAAATTTGATCCCTTGCCCCCACTATTCAGTTTAAAACCGTCTCTACTTCCCTCGTTATGTGGCTCGCTAGAACACCGGCACCAGCACGGTTCAGGTGTAGACCGTCCCAACGGTACAGCCACCTCTTTCCCCAGTACTGGTGCCAATGCCCCACGAACCAGAACCCACTACTACCACAGCAGTCTTTCAGCCGCACATTACTTTCTCTAATCTTATTTGTCCTATGCCAATTTGCACATGGCTCAGGTAATAATCCAGAGATGATTAACTTTGAGGTTCTGCTTCTTAATTTGGTGCCAAGTTCCTCATACTGACTTTGCAGAACCTCTATCCTTGTCCTGCCTATGTCGTTGGTACCGAAATGGACCACGACGACTGGATCCTCCCCCTCCCATTGCATGTTTCGCTCAAGCCCTGAGCAGATGTCCTGAATCCTGGCACCGGCAGGCAACACAGCCGTCTGGACTCTTGCTTTTGCTGCAGAGAACAGAGTCAATCCACCTTACTATACTGTCCCCTACTACCACTACATTCCTTTTTTCTCCCTCTTTGAGCCGCAAACACTCACTGCAGACGTGTTTGCCCTGGATCACACTGGCATCCAGGAACTCCCACATGCTGCAGCTGTGACACATCACCTGTCCTGTCATCCTTAACGTGTTTCAATTAACTACTTAAATATTTTATTCAATTATTCATTTTATTGTATATTTTATTAAACTTACCACTAGTTTGTTTACTATTTTAAACGTCAGGACGAAAATGGATCCTAATCACTTACCAGATGCGCATCAAGCAGGTCGGTTCTTCCAAACCAATCAACTACCTGCTTGCCTGTGATGTCACAGCTTACCAGATCCTCACCAAACAGCTCCTTCCACTGCACCGAAGAAAGAACCAAATCCTGTAAACTCACCCCAGCGGCTGTCTGATTCCCTGCTCTCACTCTCCATTGTGCCGTCACTCCTCGATTTTTTTCCCCTGCTCTGCTCCTCTCTCTCTCGGTCTCCGAGTCTGTGCTTTTGGCGCATTTCTTCATTTGTTGTTCCGTTGTGCTCCTCTGTTTCTGGTCCAAAATCTGACTCTGGTGGGACTTGAACCCACAACCTTTGAATATCGTCTTAATCATTATTTAAAAGTCCAACACGCTATCCATTGCGCCACAGAGCCTCACACATTTTTGTTGACCTCACTAAGGCCTTTGATCTTGTCAGCAGAGACGGCCTCTTCAAACTGCAATGGAACATAGGCTGCCCTCCTGACCTCTTGGGCATCATCTCTTCTTTCCACGAGAACATGCATAGTTCCATCAGTTACAATGCAGCAACATCAGACGCTTTCAAGATCAGCAGTGGGGTAAAGCAGGGCTGCGCGCTGGCGCCAACTCTCTTAGGAACAGAGGAACATCGGAGGAAGCTATTCAGTCCGTCGAGCCTGCTCTGTCATTCAATTCGATCATGGCTGATCACCTACCTCAAAGCCCCTTTCCCATGCTATCCCCATATCCCTTGATGTCATGAGTATCAAGATTTCTATCAATTTCTGTCTTGAACATGCTCAATGATTGAGCTGCCACAGCCCTCTGGGGCACAGTATTCCAATGATTCACCACCGTCTGAGTGAAGAAATTCCACCCATCTCAGTTTTAAATGGCCTACTCCTTATTCCGAGACGATGTCCTTTAGTTTTAGACTCACCAACCAGGGCAAACATCCTGTCTACATCCACACTGTCACACCCTGTAAGAATTTTGTCAGTTTCAATCAGATCACCTCTCATTCTTCGATACTTTAAGGAATACAGGCCCAGTTTCCTCATAAGACAATCCCACCATCCCAGGGATTAGTCTGGTGACATAAAAACAAGAAAAACTGGAACCACTCAGCAGGTCTGGCAGCATCTGTGAAAAGAGAAGCAGAGTTAACGTTTCAGGTCAGTGACCCATCTTCGGAACTGACATATATTAGAAAAGTCACAGGTTATAAGCAAGTGAGGTGGGGGTGGGGCAAGAGATAACAAAGGAGAAGGTGTAGATTGGACAAGGCCACATAGCTGACCAAAAGGTCATGCAGCAAAGGCAAACAATATGTTAATGGTGTGTTGAAAGACAAAGCATTAGTACAGATTAGGTGTTAACGGACTGAATATTGAACAGCAGCAAGTACAAACCTGAAAAAAACAGTAGGTAAGCAAACTGAACAAACTGAGATGAAATGAAATAAATGCAAAAAAAAGATTAGTCTGTTGATCCTCTGTTTCACCCCCTCTATGGCAAGTGTATCCTTCATAAGATGAGGAGACTAAACTGTACACAATACTCCAGTGCGGATTCACCAAGGCTCTATACAATTGCAGCAACACATCTTTACTCCTGTACTCATGACCCCTCGTGTGGGTACAGCATACCATTTGCCTTCCTAATTGATTGCTGCACCTGCACAAGAGCTTTTAGTGTCTCAGGAACAAGGACACCCTTGGTTGGACATCGACACTTCCCAACCTCTCACCATTTAAGAAATATTCTGTCTTTCTGTTTATTCTACCAAAGTGAATAACTTCACACTTATTCACAAAATATTCCATGTTCTTGCCCATTCACTTAGCCTCTCCAGGTCCCCTGGAAGCCTCTCTGCATCCTCCTCACAACTCATACTTCACCGAGCTTTGTGTCATCTGCAAACTTGGAAATATTACATTTAATTCCCACATCCAAATCATTTATATAGGTTGTTAACAGCTGTGGCTCCAACACTGATCCTTGCAGTACCCCAATAGTAACAGCCTGCCATCCTGAGAAGGACCCGTTATTCCTGCTCTCTGTTTTCGGTCTGTTAACCAATTCTCAATCCATATCAGTATATTATCCCCAAGCCTATGTGCTCTAAATTTGTTTACTCACCTCCTGTGTGGGACCTTACCAAAGGAAATACAAATACCACACATCCACTGGTTCTCCTTTATCTGTTCTATAGGTAACATCCTCAAAAATCTCAACAGGTTTTTCAAACCTGTTTTCCTTTTCATAAATCTATGTTGACTCTGCCCAATCATGTCATCATTTTCGAACTGTCTAGTTATCACATCCTTTATAATTGGCATATTCTTCTCCATGCTGCTATTGTACACTTTCAATGACTCAGATGGGGGTGTTCACCTGCACATCAGAGCTGACGACAAGCTGTTCAACTTGGCAAGACTGTGCGCCAAGACCAAAGTGGGTAAATTCCTAGTCTGTGAGTTGCTATTTGCTGATGATGCTGTGCTGACATCCCATAATGAAGTTCTTTGACAGCAGCTTGTAAATCGGTTCTCCCTGGCCTGCAAAGAATTTGGACTGACAATCAGCATCAGGAAGATGAAAGTTACGGGCCAGGACGTAGAGACTCCACTTTCCATCAACATCGACAACCTCACTTTTGAGGTTGTCAACAGCTTCACATACCTTCCATCAACAATCACCAGCAATCTGGCCCTTGATGCTGAAATCAGCACCAGGATTGCCAATGCTGCAGCTGTCATGTCAAAGTTGAGAAGACAAGTGTGAACCGAAAGCAAACTGACCGAAAATACAAAGCTCCACGTGTTCCAGGCTTGTGTTCTCAGCACCCTCCTTTATAGTAGAGAAGCATCAACAACTTATACAAGCCAAAAAAAGCGGCTGAACAGCTTCCACCTCCACTGCCTCAGATGGATACTGGGCATCTCCTGGCAGGACAGAGTGCCGAATGCGGAAGTACACCAGCGTGCAGGGATCCGCAGCATGTTTGCCCTCTTGAGTCAGCGGTGTCTCTGTTGACTGGACCAAATGGATGACGGTCACATTGCCAAATACATGCTCGATGGTGAGCTTGCTATCAGCACGAGATCAACAGGTCAGGGAAAAAAATCAAGTCCTTTGGAGAGGTTTGAGTTAATTCAGGAGAGTGGGCATGGATTTATAAATGGGAGTTCATGCTTGACAAATCTAACTGCATTTGTTGATAAGCTATCTGAGAATGCTGATGAAGGGAATGCAGTGGATGTTGTTTATATGGATGTTACGAAAGCATTATATAAAGTACCACATAAAAGGGTGGTTAACAAAATTGGGGTTCATGGATTATGAGGGTCAGTGTCCATTTGGATAGTAAATTGTTTTAAAGGCTGAAAACAGCGAGTCATATTAAATGGTTCTTGGTCAGACCGGAGGATAGTCGACAGTGGTGTTCCCCAAGGGTCAGTGCTAGAACCACTGCTTTTTTTGCTAAAGGTAAGTGACTTGGATCTTGGAATACAGAGTAGAATCTCAAAATATGCCGATGACACCAAACTTGGAGGAGTGGCAAACAGTGAGGATGATATGAACTGCCTGCAACAGGACAGTGATAGGAGAGCAGAATGGGCAGACAGGTGGCAGATGGAATTTAATAGTGACAAGTGTGAGGTGATGTATTTTGGCATAAGGAATAGGGAGAGGCAATATATACTTCATGGCACAGTTCTAAAGAGTGTGCTGGAATAGAGGGACTTGGGGTTCATGTGCACTGATCTTTGAAGGTGGCAAAACATATTGCGAGAGTGGTTAGCAAAGCATATGGGATCTTGGGCTTTATAAATAGAGGCATTGAGTACAAAAGCAGGGAAGTTATGCTGAACCATTATAAAACTCTGGTTAGGCCCCAATTGGAGTGTTGCTTCCAGTTCTGCTCAGCAGACTTTAGAAAAAATGTGAGGGTCCTTGAGAGGATGCAGAGGCGATTTACCAGATTGGATCCAGGGATGGGAGATTTTAGTTACAAGGTTAGGTTGGAAAAGCTAGGATTATTCTGCCTATATCAAAGGAGATTGAGTGGAGAATTGATAGAGGTGTATAACACCTCTAGAGAACAGGCCATCCTGGAGTGGGTATTGTGTAATGAGAAAGGATTAGTTAACAATCTTGTTGTGTGGGGTCCCTTGGGGAATTGTGCCCATAATATGATAAAATTCTTCATTAAGATGGAGAGTGAGAGAGTTGATTCCGAGACTAGGGTCCTGAATCGAAACAAAGGAAACTATGAAGGTATGAGGCGGGAGTTGGCTATGATAGATTGGGGAACGTTACTTAAAGGGTTGACAGTGGATAGGCAATGGCTAGCATTTAAAGAGGGCATGGATGAATTACAACAATTGTTCATTCCGGTCTGTGCAAAAGTAAAACAGGAAGGGTGGCTCAACTGTGGCTTACAAAAGAAATTAAGGAAAGTATTAGATCCAAGGAGGAGAAATATAAAATGGTCAGAACAAGCAGCAAACCTGAAGATTGTGAGCAGTTTGGAATTTAGCAGAGGAGGACAAAAGGATTGATTAAGAAGGGGGAAATAGAGTATGAGAGTAAGCTAGCAGAGAACATAAAAACTAACTGTAAAAGCTTCTATAGATATGTGTAGAGAGAAAGATTAGTGAAGACAAATGTGGGTCGATTACAGTCAGAAACGGGGGAATTTATAATGGGGAACAAAGAAATGGCAGACCAATTAAAAACATACTTTGGTTCTGTCTTCACAAAGGAGGATACAAATTACCTCCCGGCAATGTTGGGGAACATAGGGTCTAATGAGAAGGAGGAACTGTATGAAATCAGTATTAGTAGGGAATGTTTGGGAAATTGATGGGATTGAAGGCCGATAAATCCCCAGGGCCTGATAATCTACATCCCAGAGTACTTAAGGAGGTGGCCCTTGAAATAGCAGATGCATTTCTGGTCTTTTTTCAAAATTCTATCGACTCTGGAACAGTTCCAATGGATTGGACGGTAGTTAAAGTAACTCCACTATTTAAAAAAAGAGGCAGAAAGAAAACAGCGAATTATATACCGGTTAGCCTGACATCAGTCGTGGGCAAAATGCTGGAGTCCATTATAAAAGATGTAATAGCAGAGTGCAATAATAACTCGTCTCCACTCCTAGTATTTCTAAATCCCACACATTCACTATAATGTGAACAATTATTTCCTGTTGTGTCTCTCTCAGATTTGTAAACTTCACTGTATTGGAGTGAGGTGACATCTAATGGCGGGAAGCAAGAACTGCAATCAAGCAGCAGAAACACCACAGTCTGTCAGGGTGAAAGAAACATTGCAATGTGAGGAAACAGCGAAGTGGTTTGATTGGGTAGATGGAGACATGATGCCACTTGTGGTGGTGTCTGAAGCAAAGGCCAGAAATACAAAATTGTCATTAATAAAAGAAATGAGGAATTCATGAAAAATGTAGTAACGTAGTGAATGGTTAGAATGTGAATTGAACAGAAAGTGAGATTGGATGGACAGAAGCAGTCTGAAAGGATGGCTGAAACAAAAGATGAGTGCCCTGAAACGTTAACTGTGTTTCTCTCAGCACAGATGCTGCCAGAGCTGCTGAACATTTCCAGCACTTTCTGTTTGTATTTCAGCATTTGCAGGATGTTGCTTTGATCTGAAAAAAAAAATGGATGATTGGCTGGGGGGTAACAGTGAAATTCCACAGCAGCTAAAGAAACTTGACTGGTCAGTGGCTCGTTGGTCTCGGGGTATGATTCTTGCGTAGGGAATGTGGTTGATTAACATGCAAGAAATCCAGGGTTCTAATCCCAGATGAGCCTTGGCCTGCTGGCATTTTTAGATTAAGGTTATATATTGGTTTCAGCCTTGCAGAAGGTGGAATTGACTTCCATGCGGAGCTGGCTTGAGGACCAGACTACTTGATTCAAAGAGCTTGTCGACAAAATTGTAATTAACTAAATGTACAGATAGCCAAGTGGGAATATAAAGTTGTTGCAGTAATTGAGACCTGACTCCAAAAACAACAGGACTGGGTTCTGGACTGGAATGGAATGGAATTCTTCAGTGTTTCTGTTGTTTGGCTTGCATTGACTCTTCGATTTTCTTGTTTTTCACTTTGTCGATGCCTTTGAATAATTGTGGATCCTTCTTCAGGGTGTCTTCTTTCACCAGGTAGTTCTGACCTCTGATGATGTTGATTGTAATCAGCTTCAACTCGCTGATAGTTTTGGAAGTGAGCAGATTTCCTTTGCTTGAGTCTACAACATGGAACTCAGTCTGACATGTGGACCCATGGGAGGATTTGAATGCCATCCCTGCGTTGGAGTTGCATCCATCCAATAAGAGACCGAGTAGAAGTGACAGTTCTGTCAGTCGAATATGAGACTTTTAATGGCAGGGTTGTGAGTTTGAGTGCCATTCTGTTTTTCCCTTTTGTAAGGCTTCATGAGCAGAGAGTACAGGGAGTGTTTGAAATGAGCAAGTCTCGCTTTGATTCAGGACTCTTACCTCTCAGCAGCATCTCACTATGAAAGATTGTATTTGATCTCATTTCATTCTCAGCTCGGGGTCTGTGCGGCTCAGTGGCACCTCTGGCTGTCTCCCGCTTCACAATCCATCAGTACTGAGAAAGCAATGGGGAATATTACTCACATGTTGTGTTCTTTAATTTTTTGGAAAACTTGAATGTATGTATTTTCTTCCAAAACAAGGACACCAAGCCATTGTTAATGTAGGGCTGAAATAGCTCAGTTGGGAGAGCGTCAGACTGAAAATCTATAAGTCCCTGCTTCAATCCCGGGTTTCAGCAATTTTGCTTCCTTATGCGTTCCTTGCCTTGGTTCTGATTTCCCGGTTGCACAATTTACTTTGAAATTATTTACCAAGCACCAGTGGATTGAATTTGAGAAACAACACAGAGTCATTTACAGCACAGAAGGTGGTCGTTTGGCCTATCACGTCCATGCTGGCTCTCCCCGGAGCAATCTAGTCAGTTCCACTCACCAGCTCGATCCCTTTCCTACTGCAAGTTTCTTTCCTTCAAGTATCCATCCAATTTCCTTTTCAAATCATTGATTGTCTTTGCTTCCACCACACTCGTGGGCCAAGTCATTACCACCCACAGCAAAAGAAAGTTCCACCTCATCAAGGATGGGAAATACTTACATCTTCTATATTTGCTTATTCTCTATTTCTATGAGAATAGACTGGCAGTCAACATGAAAGGAAACCCAAAAATCTTCGAGCAGCATGTAAATGATAAGTGGGTAGTAAGAGGTTGAGTCGGGCCTATTAGGGACAAAAAGGATAATATAAGCTTAGAGGTGCAGGGCAATGATAATGTACTTAATGAGTACTTTGTATCAGTGATCACTAAGGAAGTGGAATTTGACAAAATATCAGTCGAAGTGAAGAGAGTAGAGTCAATGGAGAGGGTACAAATTGAGAGAGGGAGGTACTAAAAAGGCTGGCTGTGCTTAGGGTAGATAAATCACCTGGTCTGGATGGCTGGCATCCCAGGTTGCGAAAGGAAATGCGGCTGCAGATAATGGAAGAGTTTGCCATAATCTTCCAATCTTCCCTGGATACGGGGGAGGTGCCAGGAGTAAACAGTGGCAAATGCGACGCCCTTATTCAAGAAAGGGTGTAAGGACAGTCCGGCTAACTACAGGCTAGTTAGATTAACAGCAGCGGCGGGTAAGGTTTTAGAAAGAATAATCAGGGTAAAAACTCAACAGTCACTTGGAGAGGTTTGAGTTAATTAAGTAGAGTGAGCATGGATTTATAAATGGGAGTTCATGCTTGACTAATCGAACTGCATTTTTTGATGAGCTAACAGAGCAGCTTGCAAAAGGGAATGCAGTGGATGTTGTTTATATGGATTTTAAGGAATCGTTTGACAAGGTACCAGATAAAAGTGGGGTTTACAAAATTGAGGTTCGTGGTATAGGAGGGTCAGTGTCCAATTGGATAGAAAATTGGTTTAAGGACAGAAAACAGGGAGTCTTATTAAATGATTCTTTGTCAGACTGGAGGATAGTCGACAGTGGTGTTCCCCAAGGGTCAGTGCTAGAACCACTGCTTTTTTTGCTAAAGATAAATGACTTGGATCTTGGAATATTGAGTAAAATCTCAAAATATCCCGATGACAACAAACTTGGAGGAGTGGCAAACAGTGAGGATGATCTGAACTGCCTGCAACAGGACAATGATAGGCTAGCAGAATGGGCAGATAGGTGGCAGATGGAATTTAATAGTGACAAGTGTGAGGTGATGTATTTTGGCATAAGGAATAGGGAGAGGCAATACTTACTTAATGGCACAGTTCTAAAGTGTGTGTTGGAATAGAGGGACTTGGGGTTCATGTGCATCAATCTTTGAAGGTGGCAAGACATATTGCGAGAGTGGTTAGCAAAGCATATGGGATCTTGGGCTTGAAAAAAAGAGGCATTGAGTACAAAGCAGGGAAGTTATGCTGAACCATTATAAAGCTCTGGTTGGGCCCCAGTTGGAGTGTTGCTTCCAGTTTTGCTTACCACACTTAAGAAAGAATGTGAGCGTCCTTGAGAGGATGCAGAGGAAATTCACCAGAATGGATCCAGGGATGGAGGATTTTAGTTACAAGGTTAGGTTGGAAAAGCTAGGGTTGTTCTGCCTGTATCAAAGGAGAGTGAGGGGAGAATTGATAGATGTGTTTTCGGCTATGACAGTTTTAAATAAGTTGGCAAGGAAACATTGCTCCCGTTAACTATTGGTACAAGGACTAGGGGACACAGATTGAAGGTTTTGGACAGGAGGTACAGGGGGAATGTGCGCAAGAACTTTCTTACACTGATTGGTGATGATCTACAACTCGCTGCCCACGAGGGCGGTGGAAATGGAGACAATAGAGGATTACAAAAGGAATTTGAATGGGCACTTGAAGGAAATAATTTTACAGGGCTATGGGGATCGAGCAGACAAGTAATAACTCGTCTCCACTCCTAGTATTTCTAAATCCCACACATTCACTATAATGTGAACAATTATTTCCTGTTGTGTCTCTCTCAGATTTGTAAACTTCACTGTATTGGAGTGAAGTGACACCTACTGGCAAGAAACAAGAACTGCCGTGATGAGATCAGCCATGATTGTATTGAATGGCAGAGCAGGCTCGAGTGGCTGACTTGCCGACTCCGGCTCCTCGTTCTTATGTTCATAGAATCATACAGCACAGAAGGAGGCCATTCGGCCCCATTGTGCCTCTGCTGACTCTCTGACAAAAAGATGCAATTAGTCCAACCCCCTGCCTATTTCCCCGTAATCCTGGAGAATTTCACTTTGAAATATTTGTCCAATTCCTTTATGAAAGTTTTAATTGAATCTGTTTCCACCACCCTGTCAGACAATTCATTCCAAATCCGAATCAGTTACTGGGTAAAAAGATCTCTCCTCACCTCCCCTTGACATTTTTGGCCAATTATTTTAAATCTGTGTCCTCTGGTTACTGACCCCCAGGACAGTGGAAACAGTTTCTCCCTCTCTACCCTATGAAAATCCTTCATGATTCTGAACACCTCTATTAAATCTTCCCTTAACCTTCTCTACTCTGAGGAGAACAATCCCAGCTTCACCAGCCTGTCCAGAGAACTGACACCCCTCATCTCTGGTATCATTCTAGTAAATCTCCTCTGAACTGTCTCAGAAGCTTTGATGTCCTTTCTAAAGCCTGGTGCCCCGAACTGGACACATTACTCGAGCTGAGATCGAGCCAGCGACGCCCACATCCCACGAACGAATAAAAAAACGCTCCCGAACCAGTCCCCAATTCTTAAGCATTTATCGACGCTCCCTGCCCAGTCCCCAAATCTTATTCATTTAGAAACGCTCCCTGCCCAGTCTCCAACTCTTATTCAATTATAGACACTCCCTGCCCAGTCCCCAATTCTTATCCATTTACAGACGCTTCCTGACCAGTACCCAAATCTTATTCATTTGGAGACGCTCCCTGCCCAGTCCCCAATTCTTATCCATTTACAGACGCTTCCTGACCAGTACCCAAATCTTATTCATTTGGAGACGCTCCCTGCCCAGTCCCCAATTCTTATCCATTTACAGACGCTCCCTGACCAGTACCCAAATTTTATTCATTTAGAGACGCTCCCTGCCCAGTCCCCAATTCTTATCCATTTATGTACGCCGTTTCGGGAAGCCTCACCGGGAAAAGCTTCACCACCGCCATCCGCAGGGATACAGATGGGATTGTTCCATCTTATTGTGGCCCTGAGGCCCTGCTCCAGCTGTGTGAGCCCGCAAAGTCTTCTCGCACTTTGTGAATATCCCGCTCCAACTCCGAACCCGCAGCTCTTGCTGCTGACAAAGCTCTCTTCCGCGCCTGCGCGCCCCGCTCCTGTCACAGATAGGGCGGATTCTAGGCCGCTGAGCATTCTGGGTATCACACCTGTCATTAATGCTATTCTTTCAGCTGAAAGGTTTTATTACGTACATTTCATGTCCTGGAATCGTCGTGAGTGTTTTCTTTTGCACCTGTCAGTGCCTGGGAGGATAGAGTCAGCTTCACTTTGTAGCCATGAGTTTCTGGTGTGAGAAAGTGGTGTTTAACTCAGTATATTTCAGTTTTTGGTCTGTGACTGTGGGTATTATTCAGTACTTGTTTGTTTCTGCTATTGCTCTGTGAGTTTCACCACATATCTTTCAACAACTTGTATGTGAGCATCAGCTTTTGTCTATATCTATCAGTTTCTGAGAAGTGAGAAAGGGTTTGATTCTATCCCTATCAGTTTCTGTTACATGCATGTGTCTTTAATCTGCACCTCCTCTGAGTGTGTCTTCGTCTCTGTACTTGTAGGTGAATATGTGTTTTGCTTTGTATCTCTCAGTCTTTGAAGTGTGAGCCTGGGTTTGTACCTAATTTCCTTTGTACCTTGCAGTTGGGATATGAAAGAAAGATTTTTACACGTTACCTGCCAACTGCTGCTACGTGACTGTGGGTTTCACACTGTATCTGTCAATTTCTTGTCTGGTAATGCGAAGTTTACAGTGTACCTGTCAGTTTCTTGTATGTGAGTGTTGATTTCACTCTGAAAAGAATCATAGATCATAGAATAGTTACAGAACAAAAGGAAGCCATTCAGCTCATTGTGCTTGTGCTGCTTCTGTGCACGAGCAACTCAGCTCATGCCACAGACTCATGTATTCCATGAAAACATGCAATTTTTCCACTTCAGATAATTATCTTATACCATTTTGAAAGCCATGGTTGAATCAGCCTCCATCACACTCTCAAGCAGTGCATATCAGATCTTAACCACTCGCTGTGCAAAAGAAGTTTTTCCTCATGTTGCCTTTGGTTCTTTTGCCATTCACCTTAAATCGGTGTCCTCAGGTTACAGAGCCGTGAATAATATTCCCCATTGCTTTCTCAGCACTGATGGATTGTGAAGTAGGAGACAGCCAGAAGTCCCACAGAGCCGCACTGACCCCGAGCTGGGAAAGAAATGAGATGAAGTTCAATCTTTCACAGCGAGATGCTGCAGAGAGATAAGAGTCCCGAATCAAAGTGAGACTTTCTCATACTTTTGCTGAATTTCATTTCAAACACTCCTTGTACTCTCTGCTAATGAAGCCTTAAAAAAGGGAAAAACAAATTGGCACTCAAACTCACCACCCTGAAATTAAAAGTTTAATGTTTGACTGACTGAACTGTCACTTCTACTCGGTCTCTTATTGGATGGATGCAACTGTATTCTCCAACGCAGGGGTGGCATTCAAATCCTCCCATGGGTCCACATGTCAGACTGAGTTCCATGTTGTAGACTCAAGCAAAGGAAATCTGTTCAGTTCCAAAACTATCAGCGAAATTGAAGCTCATTACAATCAACATCATCAGAGGTCAGAACAACCTGGTGAAAGAAGACACCCTGAAGAAGGATCCATAATTATTCAAAGGCATCGACAAAGTGAAAAACAAGAAAATCGATGAGTCAATGCAAGCCAAACAACAGAAACACTGAAGAATTCCATTCCATTCCAGTCCAGAACCCAGTCCTGTTGTTTTTGGAGTCAGGTCACAATTACTGCAACAACTTTATATTCCCACTTGGCTATCTGTACATTTAGTTAATCAAGCTCTTTGAATCCAGCTCTCTGGTCCTCAAGCACGCTCCATATGGAAATCAATTCCGCCTTCTGCAAGGCTGAAACCAATCAATGACCTTAAACTAAAAATGCCAAAGAAGAAGGACTTGTCCAGGATTTGAACCCTGGATCTCTCACACATTAATTCATCACTCACCCTAAGCAAGAATCATACCCCTAGATCAACATGCCACTTCCTTTTAGCTCCTGTGGTATTTCACTGGCAGCCAAAGCCGACCATCCATTTTTTTTTTCAGAGCAAAGCAACATCTTGCAAATTCTGAAATAAAAACAGAAAGTGTTGGAAATGTTCAGAAACTCTGGCAGCATCTGTGGAGAGAGAAACAGAGTTCACCTTTCAGGGCGTTTACCTTTTGTTTGAGCCATCCTTTCACACTGCTTCTGTCCACCCAATCTCACTTTCTATTTTATCTAGATTCCACCCACTCACTACCTAAATACATTTATCATGAATTCCTCATATCTTTTAATAATGACAATTTTATATTTCTGGCCTTTGCTTTGGACTCCACCACAAGTGGAATCATGCCTCAATCAACCCAATCAAACCCATTCACTATTTCCTCACATTGCAATGTTTCTTTCACCCTGACAGACGATGGAATTTCTGCTGCTTGATTGCAGTTCTTGCTTCCTGCCAGTAGACGTCACCTCACTCCAGTGCAGTGAAGGTGACAAATCTGAGAGCACACAACAAGAAGTAATTGTTCACGTTGTTCATTGTTCAGTGAACAGGTCCCTCTATTCCTGCAAACTCTTTAGAACTGTGCCATTAAGTATATATTGCCTCTCCCTATTCCTTCTGCTAAAATGCATCACCTCACACTAGTCACTATTAAAATCCATCTGCACCTGTCTGCCCATTCTGCTAGCCTATCACTGTCTTGTTGCAGGTGGTTCATTTCATCCTCACTGTTTGCCACTTCCCCAAGTTTGGTGTTATCGGCATATTTTGAGATTCTACTCTATATTCCAAGATCCAAGTCATTTATCCGTCGCAAGTAAAAAGCAGTGGTTCCAGCAGTGACCCTTGGGGAACAGCACTGTCGACAACCTTCCAGTCTGAGAATGAATCATTTATTACGACTTGCTGTTTTCTGTCCTTAAGCCAATTTTCTATCCAATTGGACACTGACCCTCCTATTCCATGAACCTCAATGTTGTTAATCACCCTTTTATGTGTCGTTTCTTAAAATCCATATAAACAACATCCACTGCATGCCCTTCATAAACCTTCTCTGTTAGTTCATCAAAAAATGCAGTTAGATTAGTCAAGCATGAACTCCCATTTATAAATCCATGCTCACTCTCCTTAATTAACTCAAACCTCTGCAAGTGACTGTTGATTTTTTCCCTGATTGTTCTTTCTGAAACCTTACCCACCACTGCTGTTATTCTAACTGGCCTGTAGTTAGCCGGACTGTCCTTACACCCTTTCTTGAATAAGGGTGTCACATTTGCAACTGTTTAATCCTCTGACACCTCCCCCGTATTCAGGGAAGATTGGAAGATTATAGAAAGCCTTTCTGTTATCTGCATCCACATTTCCTTTCGCAATCTGGGATGAAAGCCATCCGGACCAGGTAATTTATCTTCCTGAAGCATAACCAGCCTTTTTAGTACCTCCCTCTCTCAATTTGTACCCTCTCCATTGCCTCTACACTCTCCACTTCTACTGATATTTTGTCAAATTCCACTTCCTTAGTGATCATTGATACAAGGTACTTATTAACTAGATTAACATTGCCCTGCAGCTCTAAGTATATATTACCATCTTGGTCCCTAATGGGGCCCAATTCACCGCTGACTACCTGCTTATTATTTATATACTGCTCAAAGATTTTTGGGTTCCCTTTCATATTGACTGCCATTCTATTCTCGTAGAGATAGAGAATAAGCTAAATATAGAAGATATAAATATTTCCCATCCTTGGGTGAGGTGGAATTTTTTTATGCTGTGAGTGGTAATGTCCTGACCCACGAGTGTGGTGGAAGTAGAGACAATCAATGATTTGAAAAGGAAATTGGATAGATACCTGAAGCAAAGGAACTTGCAGGAGGAAAGGGATCGAGCAGGTGAGTGGAACTGAGCAGCTGGCTCCGATAATTGCTGCAGTCACTGCGATCCCCCTTAATTTTGTACAAGGTGACAATGTTTGCATCACGCATGTTTTGAGCCCTTGTTGAGCTCGACTTTGGAGGGCTCACTGTCCAGTTCCTCCATGACAGGGAAGTCTGGAATGGCACTGAGAGCTACTTCAATGACAATGTTCTCCGTTATGTAGAATTCAAGGTAATGCTCCACTCACCTTTCCATCTGCTTGTTAGGTTCAGTGATGATCACCCCTCTCTTTGTCTTCAAAAGGTGCTGATTTAGTTACTACTGGGCCCATTGCTTTCTTAATTCCTTCATACATCCCTCTAGCATCCCCGGATTCATCAGCAGAGTTTTAACCAGTATTGATTGGTGCAGTGCCGAGCAGTCTGCAGAGACTTGTTTCTGGCAGCTCTGAGAGCATTTAGATGTTGTTTGCTGGGGACCTGTTTGTAGTTCATGAGGGCTCTCCTCTTAGTTACAGTAACTGACTCCATTTCAGTCCAATAAGCCTCAAACCAGTCAGCATTCCTCCCATCTCTTTTCCTATACACAGTGAGTGCAGAGTTATTGATGGTGGTGTGCAGATGATTCCACTTTGACACTGCACTGAGGCCTTGGGCATTGTTGTCTGAAAGAGCCTGATCAAGGATGTTTAGGAACTCCTGGGTCCTTTCTGGATCAGTGGTTCGGCAAGTGTTGATCAGGAGACGAGCTTTCATCATGGATGGATGAAGCTTCCTTGGCTGAAGCCTGACCTTGTTACACACTGGGGAGTGGTCAGTGTCACAGTAGGCGCTGTGATAGCTGCGAGTGATGAGGACACTGCTGAGGGTGTTATGTCTGGTGAAGATAAGGTCTAGCTGGTGCCAATGGCATGATCTCGGATGTCTCCAGGACACCTTGTAGCACAGCTTGACCTGGAAGTAGCTGTTCATCACACAGAATCCATGGTGACAGCATAGCTCCAGCAACCTCTGTCCATTTTCGTTCATCTTGCCAATCCCCTGGTGCCCTATGCACATTGGCAAAGCTGTGTAGTCAGTATCCAAGCTTGTGTTGAAGTCTCCTAGAAGGTACAGTCCCTCAGTGCTGGGAATTCTACTGATGGCAGTGTCAAGTGTCACATAGAATTGATCCTTGACATCTGGGGTGGAGGTGAGTGTCGGGACATAGATGCACATGAGATTAACTGGGCCCACACTTGTTGACCAGTGAAGAGTAAGAAGTCTCTCTGAGCCCACTGTGGGTGGTTCACTCATCTCAAGTGGCGTGTATTTTACTGTGAAACCCACTCCATGCTCACGAGTTGCCTCTTGGGCTTTCCCCTGCCAGAAGAAGGTGTAGTGTTTCTCTTTGAGGGATCCACTTTGAACGAGTCTAGTTTCTTGCAGCACAGCAATGTCCACATTGAGCCTTGTGACTTCCTTGTCCATCACAGCTGTCTTGTGTGTGTCATCAACCTGCAGAAGGTTGTCGGTAAGGCCAGGACACATGGTCCTTACATTCCAGCTTGTGATGCGAAGGACTGGTGTCTTCTTTGTTGAGTTTGTTTTTCTTGGTGCAAAGATTATCAATCCGTCTGTTCAGAGATGACTCTCTAAGCTCCAAGCACATATTGAAGCAAGCAGGTCGTGCAGGACAGCACCTAACTGACTGGGGGCTGCCCAGCTTGGAGTGAATGGTAGCTATCCAATGAGACACAAAGAGCTCTCCCACTGTCCGAAGTAACCCCTGGCGCTCATACTCTGCACCAATTGAATGAGAGCTTATAATCAGTAACTGTTTATTCCCGGGTTGTGCTCATGTTTAACCAAGAAGCTGGAGTGTCCTCTCTGGGGCACAGGCCTGGGCAAACAGTATGGAGACCCTGAGCATCAGGACCCCCTCTCAGCATTGCTCGTATTGTCCAAAGGAAAGGAAAAACCAGTACTGTTTGTCACCAGCTCTGCTGTCGGAGTTGCTGGAAAACTGCCTGATAAGCCTCCAGGACTCCACTCCGGATTTACTGTCCAGGTGTACTGCCTCAGCCTTCTTATTTATTTATTTAGAGATACAGTACTGAAACAGGTCCTTCCAGCCCACCGAGTCTGTACCGACCATCAACCACCCATTTATACTAATCCTACATTAATCCCATATTCCTACCACATCCCCTCAATTCCCCTACCACCTACCTACACTAGGGGCAATTTACAATGGCCAATTTACTTATCAACCTGCAAGTCTTTGGCTGTGGGAGGAAACCAGAGCACCCGGCAGAAACCCACGCAGTCACAGGGAGAACTTGTAAACTCTGCACAGGCAGTACCTAGAATCGAACGCGGGTCACTAGAGGTGTGAGGCTGCGGTGCTAACCACTGCGCCACTGTGTCTTCTCGAGACACCCCTTGAGAAGTGAGACTTTTTGCCCAGAGATGGGGCTCTGTTTCTTGGCATCAGGATGGAACCACATACCAGTGGGCCTGTATGACATGCACAAGGATATCACACACTGCCCCATCTCTGGTACAGATCAGAGTCAGACACTGAACAGATTGCAACCCACAAGGACATCACAACCTTCCCGCTCTCTGGGACAGGTCAGTGTGATACACCAAACAAACAGCACCCCACAGGGACCTCATAAATGCCACGTCCCTGTGACAGATCAAGGTCAGACACTGCAAATATTGCAACCACAGGAATGTCACAAATTGCCCCATCCCTCGGACAGCTCGGGGTCTGACATTGAACATATTGCAACAAGGACATCACTGTATAACTCCCTCCATTTTGAAAAACAAGCATTCACCCTACTTTTTACCCTGCAGCCAATTTTGGATCCACTCTGCCACTGCCTCTTTAATCCCATCTGCTTGAATTTTGTTAGCAAGTCATAGAGAGATGCAAAACTGAAACAGACCATCCGGCCCACTGAGTCTGTGCTGACCAACCACCACCCTTTTATAGTAATCCTACACCATAATCCCATATTCCCTACCACATCCCCACCATTCTCTTACCTACACTAGGAGCAATTTACAACAGCCAATTTACCTATCAACCTGCAGTCTTTGCTTGTGGGAGGAAACCAGAGCACCCAGCAGAAACACACACAGTCACAGGGAGAACTTGCAAACTCTGCACAGGCAGTACCCAGAACTGAACCTGTGTTGCGAGATCTGTGAGGTTGCAGTGCCAACCACTGTGCCATTGTGCTGCCCCAAGTCTAGTTTATGGTATCTTTTCAAACAGAATTTTGATGTCCAGACACGTACCATTAACCTCACCACCCTCGTCAACTCTCTCTGAAACTTCATCAAAGAAATTAATTCATTAATTATTTCAGACACAATCTTCTGTTAACCAAACTGTACTGGCTGTCATTTATTAGCCCATGTTCTACCAAGTGACAGTTAATTTCCTCCTGGATAATTGTCTCTAAAAGTTTCCCCACCACCGACATTAGACTAATTGGTCTGTAGTTCCTGGGTTTATCTCTCTTTTTAAACAGGGCTGTAATATTCACAACCCTTGCAGACTTATCTTTCAGTTCTGGAAAGTCTATTGCGGACAATCACTTTGGGCATGACTTTAACCAATTAAAGCAACAGCATACTTGATTAATAAGTCCAGAACTTTTATTGAGAGTAAAATAGTACTTAATAATTGAAAGTAAAATTATACTTAACAAACTTGGGGAATATAAATTTACATCTCTGGGGACTGGTCGAGCTTGGTCTCAGAGTGTCACGGTCCTCTTTGTCCAGTCTAGATCCCTCATCAGGTGGAGAACTTGTTCGATGATCTGAGCCTTTACCCCTGAGATCTTCTAGTGTTCCTGCACACTGAAACCTTACAAGATCCCTACTTTTAACCCCTGGATGGCCATCACACCACCATGTAAAATAATAATTGGTCCTAGCTGTTGCTAGGTACATTTAATTAGTTCTTAATATTGTCTTCCACCAACAGTCACCTGTCCTCAGAATCTCAGATATGAGTACAATGGAGTGGTTTCACACTGTCTCCCAATCTGATCTGAAACAAGTTTCCTGTTCATTAAATCTAGACTCTTGAAGGTCACGATGTACCAGACCATGGGTTTTATCAGGGGTCCTAGAAAGGTCCATTGTTTGAATAAATTTAGCTGAAACTGCCCTTTCCCACAAAGACACAGAAACACACAGTAATTAGATTGAACAAACTTTAAATGAAAACCCATTCTCTCTAAAATGTTTATTGATTCATTAATTATAACTCAATCAAGGTTCTTTACTTTTACAATCATCTGTTTCAGGATGGGTAGCGACTCATTAATTATACAGGATATAAACATTAGTACTGAACACAAAATGGTTCCTTTGGTCATGTGTTAATTATAAAATGGCTTTCGTCACGTTGTTAGTTATGACAATGGATACATTATAAAAATGGTCAAGTTAAACTGAGATCGAACTACCCAAGCTTACCTCCATCCTCCAGTCCTCTGGCATCATTCCCATATTCAAGGAGGATTGAAAGATTGTGGTTCGAGTCTCCGCTATTTCCACCCTTACTTCCCTCAGCAACCCAGCATGCAGCCCATCCAGACCGGGTGACTTTTCTACTGTGAGCACTGCTAACCTTGTAATTGTCTCCTCTTTATCTATTTTCATCCCCTCCAAATTCTCCACTTCCTCCTCCTTTACTGTGACATTTGCAGCATCCGTTTGTTTTGTGACAGATGAAATGTACTTAATTAGTGCCTCAGCCACACCCTCTGCCTCCACAGGATCTCCTAATTGACCCACCCTTTCATTGACTGTCCATATGTTGGGAAAAGACTTCAGTGTTCCCAGTTATGTGACCTGCTAATCTTTTCTCATACAGCTTGCTGATCTCTTTTCCTTTTTCAGCTCTCCTCTGCACTTTCTGTATTCTGCTTGATTCTCTACTGCATATGAGTCCTCACATGATTTCTCAGTGAATGGTTTTTGAACTAATTTGCAAAAGGATTTAGTTTTGCAAATTTCTCCCTAGCTCCCCTCATGGTCAGGCAGAAAGTTTAACTGCTGTGTTTTCAAACAGCAACAGCTTTATTTGAAAAGCCATTGGGACAGGATTCCGGGTTTTAATCCAGTCACAAATCTGGTTCTGACGTCTTGTGGCTCCAGCTGTCACATGACCTGTCAGAGGATGACCTCATAATTGACCCAGTCATGGAGCTGTGGGTTGATGTTTAAATTGTTTCAAAATAATTTTCCAGAAGGACAATCAAAATGAATCCATATATAAAAGGTAGATTTTGTGAATTTGTGCTCCCAGTGGAAATTCCTGCAGAGTCTGCTGGTTTTCATATCCCCAATTCCCCACAGGAAGCTTTGTGCTCGGAGTCTGTATTCATTACATCAACATTATACAGAATCATTTCATGGGAGACCCCAGTGTGAATTGTAGACAGGTGGGTCAGTTTTAACTTTCAAAGTAACACAGAAGCAAAATACTGCAGATGCTGGAAATCTGAAATAAAAACAAAAAATGCTGGAAATACTCAGCAGGTCTGGCAGCATCTGTGGAGAGAGAAACAGAGTTCACGTTTCAGATCTGTGACCTTTCATCAGAACTGAGCTGAAATTGTCTGAGGGACTGCGATTGTGGAATCAATTTCAGGGTCAAAGACATTGTACTTGGTAAGGATAGGAAGATGGAGATTATTAAGTATAGTGCAAAAATATAGATGCTTTTACATTATTTTAATCAAAATTGATTTAAACTTTGTGCTCATGAATCCGATCTTTTGATCACAATGACACTGATAACAATGGAAAAAGCAAGACTTGCATTTCACGACCACAGGACATTGCAAAGCCTTTTACAACCAATGAAGGAAGGACTTTTCAAGTGTAGTCACTCAACAGTACAATAGAGTACCCGACAATAAAGATGTATAAGATTCTCACCACACAACTGCCAGACAATGACCATCCCAAACAAGAGAGAATCTAACCATCTCCCTTTGACATTCAATGGCATTACCATCGCTGAATCCCCCACTCTCAACAACCTGGGGGTTACCATTGAGCAGAAACTGAACTGCAGTAGCCATATAAATATTATGGCTACAAGAGCAGGTCAAGAGACTAGGAATCCTGCGGCAAGTAACTCACCTCCTGACTCCCCAAAGCCTGTACATTAGTCAGGGGTATGATGGAATACTCTCCACTTGTCTGGCTGGGTGCAGCTCCAACAATACTCAAGAAACTCAACAGGACAAAGCAGCCCGCTTGATTGGCACCCCATTTACAACATTCATGCCCTCCATCACTGGCACACAGTGGCAGCAGTGTGTACCATCCACAAGATGCACTGCAGCAATGCGCCAAGGCTCCTGAGACAGCACCTTCCAAACCCGCGACCTTTATCACCTAGAAGGACAAGGGCAGCAGATGCATGGGAACACCACAACCTGCAAGTTCCCCTCCAAGCCACACACCATCCTGAATTGTAACTGTATCACCGTTCCTTCACTGTTGCTGGGTCAAAATCCTGGAACTCTCTTCATAACAGCAGCACATGGACTGCAGTGGTTCAAGAAGGCAGCTCAACACCACCTTCTCAAGGCAATTAGGGATGGATAATAAATGCTGGCCCAGCCAGCGACACCCACCTCCCATGAATGAATAAAAAAAATGATAATATCCTGTAATCCTCCAAAGTAGAAAATACAGATGGAAATGAAAAATAATAAAACACAGTCAGCATGGACTTGACAAAGAAAGACTTGATTAACCTTATCTTTGAAAAATCAACAGCAAGAGTAATATAGCAGATGTGGAAGAGTTTAATTTAATAAAGCCTCATCCAATTATGTGCTTGAACCATCAAATTGTAGGTGAACAAACAAACACACTAACTGACAGAGCTGCATGTTGTTCTTTCTAAATTACCCTAAAGTCGGGTGTTAATGAGTTAAAGCTTCAGGTTGCTGCAACCAGAATAGCCATTGTCCACTATCAGTTTTACTGTTATAAATAAAGATGGAACATTCATTGTGAATCTATAGAAACAGTCTGGTCCTGCACACTGCAGACACATCCACGTCATCACCAACCAGCTCTCCTCTCATTGATGCAGTTATTTGACTTTGCCCCATTCGCTCCATGGAATTACTTTTAAAAGATTTTAAATTACCAGCAGTTTTGTTAATGTTCAGCCTTTGAGAAGAAATCATTCCCTGGCCACAGTTGAGAGAGCATTGAATATAAAACAGTAGACTACCAGGTAACACAGTGAAAGCTGATCAGCTAATCTATAATTACTTACTTTTCTTACTTTTGCTCTTGCTATTCGGTTTTTCATCATTTTCAGCTCCTGACTGTGGATATTATTGTGATTAAATGTGAAAAGATGCACTGTGTCTCAGCCCCGGTATATTGGCTCTTTCTCTGTACAGTGCGGTACACACTCAGATACTGACAGTGTCTCTCCCTCCCTCAACTTTCCAGCCCTGACGGTGCAGAAAGCGCTGTTCAAAGTTACACATTCTGACCGTTTGTAGTTGATTAGTGAGAGCTTATTAACGTATCCTTCTGCAGCGCTGCCTCGGTTAATAACAGCAGATCGAAGTCACATTTCAGGGACAGAAACAGACGCATCAATTATTCACTCTTTCCCAGAGTGAGTGAGGCCGGGACAAGCAGCAACATTCCGGCCCCACATTCTGCAATTACCCAGCACCAGCGGAAAGCAGCGAATACAGATTCAATCAGTGGGTTAATGTCCATTACAGGGATGCAAGATTCCACAGCCCAGGACAAACATCCCCATACACCGAGAACAAGCTCAGGAAAACCCGGGGGAGTTAATATCCCAATCACTGAGCATTCCAGTAACATTGAACAGGTTCCTGAACTGAGTGAACCTTTCAAAGTACAGAAGTGAGGACGAGGTCAAAAAGGTCTGAACAGTTGAGGTGACTGAGTGGTTTCAGCTTCTCTGTTCAGGTTGCAGCTTTCACTGGAGGCATGTGTTTAAATCCCACTTCTAACTACTTGATTTTCAGTTACTTTGCAGAGCTTCCTTGAAGGTTTTAGGTAGAGTAAATACTGAGGAACTGTTTCTAACTGCTGAAAGGTCAATAACCGAAGGTTACAGATTTAAGGTGACTCACAAAACCAGAAGGAACTTGAGGAAAAATTCCTTTCTGCGACATGTGGTTAGGATTTCAGTTACGTGGATAGATTGGAGAAGCTGGGGTTGTTCTCTTTAGAGAGGAGATTTGATAGAGGTGTTCACAATCATGAGGGGTCGTGACAGACCCGATAGAAACTGTTGGTAGAAGGATTGAGACTCCGGTAAAATCTGTGGCTCAGTTGGTCACACTCACCACGAAATCACAAGCTTCTGGGTTCAGATTTCACAGCTGACACTCCAGTGCAGCACTGAGGGTGCTGAAGGTGCTGCCTTTCAGGTGTGATGTTAAACCAAGACCTGGTCTGCATGTTTGGGTGAATGTAAAAGATCCCATGCTGCAATTTCAAACAAGTGAAGAGCAATTCTCCCTGGTGTTGTGATTAATATTTGCCCCTCAATCAGATCAGTTGGTCATTATCACATTGCTGTTTGTGGGTATTAGCTGCTGCATTTCTGACATTACAACAGTGATTACACTTCAAAAGTATTTCATTGTCTACAAAGTGCTTTGATATATCCAGTGGTCTTGAAAGGTGCTATAGAAATGCAAGTCTTTTCTTTCTTTATCACAACACATTGCTGTGTAAAAAATGGTTCTTCATGTCACCTCTGGTTCTTCTGCCAATCACCTGATATCTGTGTCCTCTGCTTACTGACCATTTTACCACAGGAAACAGTTTCTCCTGATTTAAACTATTGAAAACGTCCATGATTTTGAACAAATGTGTCAAATCTCTTCTGGATTTTCTCTGCTGCAAGGAGAACAACCCCAGCTTCTCCAATCTCTTCACATAACTGAAATCCCTCACCCTGTTACCATTGTGGTAAATCTCTTTTTTATTCTTTCATGGGATGTGGGCACTGCTGACACAATGTGATTCCTGTCAACGCAGCGGCCCGCTGACATCATCGGACTGTGCCAAGCTGTGCATAGGCACAGCTACATCTTGCCAGGATTAAGTGGCACATGCATAGGATGATGTCATTGCGCAGCGCCAACATCATCGCATATCTGCGCCTGGTCCATCTTCGCACATGTGCGCTAAAGAGTCATCGGGTATCCAGCCCCTCACTCAGCTGGAGGAAGCGGCTGAATAGGAGACTTTGAGGCTGGAGCTCTCCCCCCTCGGCAACTCGCTCCAGGCCTCGACGTTTCCTCCCCTCAGCCGCTCGCTCTACACCTCGATGCTCCCCTGGACAATTGTTCCCCACTCGCGTCATCCAGCTTGCTCTCTGCCCCCCAACCCCCGCTCCAGCCGCTAGCTCTAGGCCGTGCCACTTCCCTCCTCTAGGCCACTCACTACTCACTCCTACGTCATACTTTGCAGCCCACCTTGCTTCTTCGGGTGGCACGTGGAGACTGGACAAACGTGGGAGCAAGTCGCCGAGAGAAGGGAAGCAGCGCAGCCTAGAGCTAGCGGCTGGAGGGGAGGGGGGGTGGGGAGTGAGCGAACGACTGGAGAATGGGGTGACATGATCGGGAGACAATCGGCCAGGGAAGTGGGGGGGGAGCAGCGAGGTCTGGAGCGAGCGACTGTGGAGGGTGGAAGCGGCCGGTGCAAAGCAGGGGGAGAAAGCGAGTTGTGCCACTTAGTGGTTGCTTTGTCAGCAAACGCAGCCTTTATTGTCCATCCTTAATTGCCCTTGACAAGGTGGTGGTGAGCTGCCTTTTTGGAGCTGCTGCAGTCCATGTGTTGTACGTAAACCCACAGTGCTGTTAGGAAGGGAGTTCCAAGATTTTGATCCAGTGACAGCGAAGGAGTGGTGATATAGTTCCCAGTCAGTACAGTGTGTAACTTGGAGGGGAGCTTGCAGATGGTGGTGTTCCCATTCATCCAATGTCCTTCTAGGTGGTCGAGGTTGGGGGTTTGGAAGGTGCTGTCGAAGGAGGCTTGGTGAGTTGCTGCAGTGCATCTTGTAGATGGTACACACTGCTGCCACTGTTCACTGGTGGTGCAGGAAGTGAATATTTAAAGTAGTGGATGGAGTGCTGATCAAGTGATCTGCTTTGTCCTGGATGGTGTTGAGTTTCTTTGGTGTTGTTGGAGCTCCACTCATCCAGGCAAGTGGGGAGTATTACATCACACTCCTGACTTGTGCCTTGTAGATGGTGGACAGGAGGTGAGTTACTTGCAGCAGAATTCCCAGCCTCTGACCTGCTCTTGTAGCTACGGTATTTTTATGACTGATCCAATTCAGTTTCTGCTCATTGGTAACCCCCCGGATGTTGATTGTGAAGGATTCAGCAATGGTAATGTCATTGACTGTCAAGGGGAGATGGTTAGATTCACTCTTGTTGGAAATGGTCATTGCCTGGCATTATTGTGGCGTGCATGTTACTTGCCACTTATCAGTCCAAGCCCAATCTTTCCCAGGTCTCTCTACATGTGGACACGGACTGCTTCAGTATCTGAGGAGTTACTAATGCAACTGAACATTTTGCAATCATCAGTGAACATTTCCACTTCTGACCTTATGATGGAAGGAAGTTTATTGATGAAGCAACTGAAGACGGTTGGGGCCTAGGACACTACCTTGAGGAACTCCTGAGCGATGTCTGGTACTGAGATGATTGGCCACCAACAACCAGCCCCATATTCCTTTGCGCAAGGTATGACTCCAACCAGTGGAGATTTTTCTCCTTGATTGCCATTGACTTCAATTTTGCAAGGGCTCCTTGATGCCCTTGGCAAGAGCAGTCACTGTCACCTCACCTCACCTCCTGAATTCAGCTCTTCTGTCCATATTTGTGCCAAGGCCATAATGAGGTCAGGAACTAAGTGGCCCTGGTGGAACCCAAAATGAGCATCGGTGAGTAGGTTATTGCTGTGTAAGTGCTGCTTGATAGCACTGTCAGCGACACCTTCCATCACTTTACTGATGATCAAGAGGAGGCTGATCGGGCAGGAATTGACCGGGTTGGATTTGTCCTGCCTTTTGTATACAGAACATACCTGGGCAATTTTCCACATTGCTGGGTAGATGCCAGTGTTGTAGCTTGGCGGGCGGTGTGGCTAGTTCTGGAGCACAAGTCTTCAGCACTGCAGCCAGGATGTTGTCAGTATCCAGAGCCTTCAGCCATTTCTTGATATCATGTGGAGTGAAGTGGATTTAGCTGAAGATTGGCACCTGTGATGCTGGGGACCTCAGGAGGAGGCCGAGATTGATCATCTACTTGGCAGTTCTGGCTGAAGATGGTTGCAAATGATTCAACCTTGTATTTTGCACTGATATACTGGTCTCCCTTATCATTAAGGATGGGGATATTTGTGGAGCCTCGTCCTCCTGTTAATTGTTTAATTATCCACCACCATTCAGGACTGGATGTGGCAGGACTGCAGAGCTTTGATCTGATCTGTTGGTTGTGAGATCACTCAGTATTGTCTATTGCATGCTGCTTCCGCTATTTGACATGCAAGTAATCCTGTGTTGCAGCTTCACTCATTTTTAGGTCTGCTTGGTGCTGCTCCTGACATGCCCTCCTGCACACTTCATTGAACCACTATTGCTCCCTTGGCTTGATGGTAATGGTAGAGTGAGGGATATGTCAGGCCATGAGGTAACATATTGTGTTTAAATACAATTCTGCTGCTGCTGATGGCCCACAGTGCCTCATGGATGCCCAGTTATGAGCTGCCAGATCTGTTCATTTCTTCCCTCAGATATAATTGAAAAAAAAATTCTGAAGAAATGCATAAACTAAATAAAAAGGAGAGAGAAATAAATACTGACAAAATAGATGGCAGCATTTGGAAGGTAAAAAGATTTCAGTTTTATTATTGATGAGTGAGAGGAATATATCACACTTTGGGGCTTCTGGAAGTGGATTTACTGATAATCTGGGGAATTGATAGGAAACTGCTTCATAGTTGGTGGAACAAATTCCCGCCCTTGGGGTGGAGACAACAGCTGCATCCGTCCAATAACAGACAGAGTCGAAGTACTGTATCAGGCCTTGTTAACTCAGTTGGTACAGCATGAGACTTTTAATCTCAGGGTCTTGGATTTGAGACCCTTGTTGTGTGGTTGTTCTTCCCTTTTTCAGTCTTCATCAGCAGAGAGTTCAAGGAGTGTTTGAAATTAAATTCAACAACATCACCAGAGTTCAACTACTCCCACCCCGCCCCCTCCCAGTGTAATTGACAGGACTCTCAACCTCTGCCTTCCCCCTTCCCCTCCCTCCCAGAACTGCGACAGGGTTCCCCTTGTCCTCATTTTCCACCCCACCTGCCTCCACATCCAAAGGATCATCCTCCACCATTTCCGCCACCACCAGCGTGATGCCACCACCAAACGCATCCTCCCCTCCCCTGTCAGCATTCCGAAGGGATTGTTCCCTCCACGACACCCTGGTCCACTCCTCCATTACCCCCAATACCTCGTCCCCTTCCCAAGGCACATTCCCATGCAATCGCAGGAGATATAATACCTGCCCTTTTCCCTCCTCTCTGCTCATTATCTAAAGCCCCAAACACTCCTTTCAGGTGAAGCAGCGATTTACTTGTACTTCTTTCAATTATGTATACTGTATTCACTGCTCACAATGCGGTCTCCTCTAAACTGGGGAGACCAAACGCAGATTATATGGAACACCTCTGCTCAGGCCGAAAGCATGATCCTGAGCTTCTGGTTGCTTGCCATTTCAACACTCCCCTCTGCTCTCATGTCAACATTTCTGTCTTTGGCCTGTTCCAGTGTTCCAGTGAAAATCAACCCAAGCTCGAGGAGCAGCACCTGACCTTTTGATTCGGCACTCTACAGCCTTGTGGATTGAACATTGTGTTCAATAACATCAGAGCATGACTGGTGTCAGGCAACCACAAGCATTAACACACTCTTTGCCTTTGTCCCAGGACAGCTTTGTTATTTAATCTCTCCTGCCCTCTGCCCTATCAAACACCTTCCCCTTTGTTCTCTCCCACATGCCCCTCCCTTCCACTTGTTTAAAACCGAATTCTTTTCTAACCTGTGTCAGTTCTGATGAAAGGTCACAGACCAGAAACATTAACTCTGTTTCTCTCACCACAGATGCTGCCAGAGCTATTGAGTATTTCCCGCACTTTTTGTTTTCATTTCAGATTTCCAGCATCTGCAGTATTTTGCTTTTATTGTGTCAGAAAGTCTTTCCTTGATTCAGGACTCTGACCTCTCTCCAAAATCTCTCTGCTAAAGATTGAACTTTATCTAATTTCACTCACAGCTCAGGGTCAGTGTGGCACAGTGGGACTTCTGGTTGTCTCCCACTTCACAATCCATCAGTACTGAGAAAACAATGGGGAATATTACTCACATGTTGTGTTCTGTAACTTTTTACAAACACTTTAATGTATATATTGTCTTCCAAAGCAGTGACAGAATGGTGGCTTTAGTGTGTTGTTGAAATAGCTTTGTTGAGTTCGTGTTGTCCTAACAGTTAAACAGTTCTTGGTTCAATCCCAGGTTTTGGCACTTTCAACCTCTCCTGTGTCTTTTTCTTTGGCTCCAATTGTCAAGCTGCATGATTTACTCTGAAATTAGCACCAGAGAACCAAGGCACCAGCGAGCATGAGGAGCTGAAATTAGCACAGATCAAATCCACTTAATATTTCTGACTGAAGATGGTTGCAAATGCTTCAGCTTCATCTTTTGCACTGACGTGCTCACCACCACCATCATTGAGGATGTGAATATTTTTGGACCCTCCTCATCTTGTTAGTTATTTAATTATCCACCACCATTCACGACTGGATGTGGCAGGACTGTGGAGCTGTGATCTGATCCTGAGGGAGATATCCGTGCGTGGAGTGGCGGGATGTATGGAGAGTGATCCTGAAGAGGGTGTCCGAGCCTGGAGTGGAAGCTTTCAGTGGAGGTACAGGAGTAGGCCATTCAGCCCCACTGTTTTATAAAGGTTTAGCATAACTTATTTGCTTTTACTCTATGCCTCTATTAATAAAGCCAAGTGTCCTGTTTGCTCTTAGCAACCTTTTCAAACCTTGATCAAAAAAGATTGGTGTACATTGTCTCATTCTTCCTCCCAAACTGTATCACTTCACAATTCTCTGTGTAAAATTTTATCTGTTGTGTGAAAGCCCATTTTACCAGTGTGTTTAAGTTCCTCTGAAGTGTGTTACTGTCACTGGCATAGGACGAAATTCACGAGCATTCTTTGATGCTTTCTCCGTGGAAAGAGCAATCTTGCACACTAGCTCAAATGTGGTATTTTGTGTGTTTGGTATATTTCCTCCAATATAAGCACAAATCTGTCTCATAATGTGCGGTCTAAGAATGAGCCAATGTTGCAATGTGGTGATAAATTCTTCAGTGTCACAATGTACTCACCAACTGTTTCACTACTTTTCTGATTTCTGGATCCAAGTTTGTAGCTTTCCGCGATCTCTAGTGGCTTAGGGTTGAGCCTCACTTCAACGAAGAAACGGAAAGTTATGATTTAAAGATTACACTGTCAATCATTCACATCTCTGTCTTCTCCTGAACTTCGAGTTCAAATTTGTTTGTGAAGTTGAGTCACACGTTAAGACAGCAAAGTCTTTGTCTTTGTGAAGGAATTGATTTGGGAATGGTTGTTTGAAACAGTCCCTTCTTGCACAGAAATTCAGTGCAAATACTTGATCACTCACAATTTCCTTGAGAGAAATTTGTTCACAATCGCATTCGACACGGAAACTGCCTCAGCATTAATCTCACTGAAGCAGAATGTGACCGTGTTGTATGTTTCAGAATGTTGGTGCCGTTATTTGTCGCTTTTAACCAAGAACGGGACACAGGGAAAGGTTCATCCGAGTTTGGAATATATGATCATTCAGGAGGAAGAAAAATCAACAGGAACCAAATAAGAAAACCCAGTCTCCAGATTTGAGAATCTGTAGATCCGCTTTGGGAAAGTGAATCAGAGCAGAATGAAGGGTGAACAGTCAAACTGCCCAGAAGAGATGAAGACACGGCTCAGTCAACACGTTCCCCTGGTTTATGATGCTGGAACATTCCTCACACAGAAATGATTCAACCCAATGACAAACATTCTTGCAGCTGATAATTTATGCTACTGATTTAAGAACTGTCTCATGTGGTTACCGAGTGACGACGAGAAGATATTAAACTTTGTTCTATTCAATCTAGCTGTGATGAAGTTTGAATTTTTCTGCCTTTTATAAACAGCATTTGAAGGGTCTTGGTAACAATGTTCAGTGTTGATGAGAGTGGGGTCTGGGTGAGAAGCTGCTGAGTGTGACAGGGTCAGGACTGGATGCAGGAAGTTCTCTGACAGTCTCCCTCTATCTCTCTAATGGGTTTGAGTTGATTTACGACTGGTAGCTTTTATTTTACTTTTCTTATTTAGAGATACAGCACTGAAACAGGCCCTTCGGCCCACCGAGTCTGTGCCAACCAGCAGCCACCCATTTATACTAATCCTACATTAATCCCAAATTCTCTGCCACATCCCCACCATTCTCCTACCACGTACCTACACAAGGGACAATTTCCAATGGCCAATTTATCTATCAACCTGCAAGTCTTTTGGAGGTGGAAAGAAACCAGAGCACCCGGCGGAAACCCACACAGACACAGGGAGAACTTGCAAACTCCACACAGGCAGTACCCAGAACTGAATCCTGGTCGCTGGAGCTGTGAGGCTGCGGTGCTAACCATTGCGCCACTGTGCTGCTGTTGGTGTTTTGATCAATGAAGGAAGTTCCCTCCACCCATTTTCTTTGGACAGACAGTGCGGTATAAGGATGTAAAGGGTTAATGCTGAAGATAGTGTGATCAACCCCTCCCACTGTCAGAGAGATGATGTAACAGTCACATGAGATGAAGTTTGGGAGAAGAGAGAGCAGCACCAAGGACATTCTGTAAATTAGAAAAGAGTTCTTAGTTCTTTCAGCAGGAACTGTGTCCAGAAAATATCGAGAAACGCACAATTTTATTATTCAGGAGTCGGAACACAGATATTAATTCCAAGTGACAGTTCTGGGACCAATTAACAAAAAAAGTAGAGAATAATATTGCTCACTGATTGAAATCCCCCAGTGAGGAGACAGTTAAACAGGTGATCTGTTGGGGCATCCTTCGATCCAAGGTTTCAGCAACATTTAATCTCCATTTTTGGTGAAATTCTCTGTTATTTGCAACTTTTTTTATCAGCTTTGTTGGGCGTGTGAAAAAACTGAAAAAATTGAACAGTTCCATCCTTTCTTTTCTTCCTTCTTCTCTTCTTTCCATCAGTTTCTCTTTTCTGTCCCAGATCAATATAATGATGAGAATCCCAATTTAATCTGCTGTTTCTGGTGTTTTATCCATTCCAATCAAAATTTCAACATTCCAATCAAATCTATTTGTTATTCCACAGTGTCTCTCCATGTGTTTTATTCTGTTGTGTTCTCTCACAGTCTGTTTGATGATCAATGTTACATATCACTCTCTGTTCTGGTGAAGATCAGAAGCAGTGATATCTGTTTACACCACCCGACAAGTCGGCCTGAGGCTGTGCCTTGCCGATCATGTGGAGTTAAAGCAATTCTTCCAGTCAGTTGGTTCAGTTGTCATTTCATGAGAAATTCGGTCATCATGACTTCGTCAGTGACCTAATGGTTCAGGTGTCTGAGTGATGTTAATCATGATGTGATGAAATGATTGTCTGTTCCAGTCTTTCCGTGGTGGGTTTTCACACTGAGTAGAAACGTGTTGGACATGGTCTGGAAATGTTTCACACCGCTCCATTCCCAACTTCATTTACTGACAGAAGATATGTTTCCATCATTGCACAGCTGGCTGCACAGCCAGAAACTGTGCTGAAGGTGACAACTATACATCCACAACTGACAAGGTGGCAGAGAGGTTAAGGCGATGGACTGCTAATCCATTGTGCTCTGCACACGTGAGTTCGAATCCCATCCTTGTTGTTAGTTTATGAACTGTTCAGTGTATTGTTTGTGTTGGTGGAATTTATGTGCAAAGTCAGCCTCGAAACCTGTTCGTGTCAATGTCCAGACAATGATTCCAGAATTAGTTATACTTTATTAAAATTGAGACAGACAATTGGAATTCTTCACCCAAACTGCACTGGAATGAAGATCAAATAGGGATCACGAAACGGATCAGGAATTTTCCTCCCCTCCTTCCTTCCATCTTTACTTTCTCTGGATTTGCACCAAGTGAAAGACAAATGGGAAAAGCAAATGGCGAGGGAGCAGATGCCGAAAATTATCCTTTGGCAAGAAATTTATTTTCAAATCTTCTTGATAGATTAAGTGAGTGAGCAATGCTTTGGCAGATGGAGTTTAAAATGATGGGTCATCTACTACCTACGATAGGTCAGAGTGTTTTTTTGTAAGAGGTGAGATGTTAGAAACGGCGGAGGAGCAGAGACCCGAATACTGTATTAATAAAAGCTAGTGGACTGGTAGAAAATAATGTGAAAAGTGAACAGAATCTGAAGATTGGAACTCATGTTGCAGTGATATAAAGCTCTGTGCTCCTGAAGTAAATGTCCAAGCCCAGATTGTGGGGAATCTGTGGAGAGTGATTTGGTTTTTATTCATTCTTGGGTGTGAGTATCGCTGTTCAGGCTAGCATTTATTACCCATTCCTATTGCCGTTGAGAAGGTGGTGGAGAGCTGCCTTCTTGAACTGATGCAGTCCATATGGTGCAGGAACACCCACAGTGCTATTGGGGAGGGAGTTCCAGGATTGTGACCCAACAACAGTGAAGAAATGGCGATATCGTTCCAAGTCAGGATGGTGAGTGACTTGGAGGGGAACCTGCAGGTAGTGAGTTCCCATGCATCTGCTGCCCTTGTCCTTCGAGGTGGTAGTGGTCATGAGTTTGGAAGGTGCTGTTGAAGGATATTTGGCGAGTTGCTGCAGTGCATATGGAGATGGTACACACTGCAGCCACTGTTTACTGGTTGTGGAGGGATTGAATGTTTAAGGTGGCGGGTGAGGTGCCGATCAAGTGCGCTGCTTTGTCCTGGATGGTGTTGAGCTTCTTGAGTGTTGTTGAGTGGGATGTATTCCATCACACTCCTGACTTGTGCCTTGTAGATGTTGGACAGGATTTGGGGTGTCAGGAGGTGAGATACTTGCTGCAGAATTCGTAATCTCTGACCTGCGCTTATAGCCACAGCATAGATGTGACTGGTCCAGTTACGTTTCTGGTCAAGATGTTGATGGTGGGGGATTTAACGATGATAATGCTTCTGAATATCAAAAGGTAGATTTTTTTTCTCTCTCATTGGAGATGTTCACTGCTTGGCACTTGTGTGGCCAGAAGGTTGCTTGTCACTTATCAGCTCAAGCCTGAATGTTGCTCAGGTCTTGCTGCTTGCAGGCACAGACTGCTTCAGTATCTGAAGAGTTGTGAATCATCATCTAACATTCCCACTTCTGACTTATGTTGAAGAGAAAGTCGTCAATGAAACAGCTGGGATGTTTGGGTCTATGACACTACCCTGAGAAACTCCTAAGGCAATGTCTTGGGCTGAGATGATTGGCCTCCACTAACCACAACATCTTGTTTTGTGCTAGGTATGACTTCAACAAGTGGAGGGTTTTCCCCCTGATTCCCATAGACTTCAATTTTGCGAGGGATCCTTGATGCCACACGCACTCAAGGGCAATCACTCTCACCTCTCCTCTGGAATTCCAGTCTTTCGTCTCTGTTTGGACCAAGCTGCAATGAGATCACAAGAACAGAAGATCGGAAGAACTCATAGCAGGAGTAGGCCATTAGGCCCCTCGAGCTTGCTCCGCCATTCAATAGGATCATGGCTGACCTGATCATGACCTCAACCCCACTTTCTTGCCTGCCCACATAACCCTTGGCTCTCTTGTAGATAAAAATCTTGAAGACATTCAATGACCCAGCCTCCACTGCTCTCTGCGGTAAAGAATTCCAAAGATTAATGACCCTCTGAGAGAAGAAATACCTTCTTAAATGAAAAACCCATAAATCTGAAACTGTGTCTCCTAGTTCTAGATCCCACCACGAGAGGAAACATCCTCTCAGCATCTACCCTGTCAAGCCCCCTCAGAATCTTATATGTCTCAATACGTTCTCCTTTCATTTTTCTCAACTCCAATGAGTATCGGTCCAACCTGCTCAACTTTCCTCATAAGACAACACCTTCATCACAGGAATTAATCCAATGAACCTTCTCTGAACTGCCTCCAATGCAAGTATATCCCTCCTTAAATAAGGAGACCAAAACTGTACACAGTACTCTAGGTGTGGTTTCACCAGCACCATGTACATTTGTTGCAAGACTTCTCTACTTTTATACTCCATCCCCCTTGCAATAAAGGGTAACATTCCATTTGCCTTCCTAATTATTTGCTGCACTTGCATGGTAACTTTTTGTGATTCATGTATGAGGACACCCAGATCCTTCTACACCGCAGCATTCTGTAATCTCTCACAATTTAAATAATATTTTCCTTTTCTATTCTTCCTACCAAAGTGGATAACCTCACATTTTCCCACATTATACTCCATCTGCCAAATTATTTCCTGGAGTTGAGAGACCCTGGCAGAACCTAAATTGAGCATCGATGATCAGATTATTGCTAAGTGTGTGGTGCTTGATAGCACTGTTGATGACATCTTCCATCACTTTGCTGATGATTGATAGTAGACTGATGGGGCGGCAATTGGTCAGATTGGATTTGTCCTGCATTTTTTTTGTGGAGAGGGCACACTTGGGCAACTTTCCACATTGTCAAGTAGATGCCCGTGTTGTAGCTCTACTGGAACAGCTTGGCTGAGGGCGCAGCTAGTTCTGGAGCACAAGTCTTCAGTACTAGTGTGGAAGTGAGCAGAAAGGCATGGCACTATGCTTAATGGGAAATATAGCCAAGTTAGGAATAGTAGCTTTGCTGAGCTTTGATTTTAAGTGGCAGAAACCACAATGAAATAGTTAAAAGTAAAGGCAGAGCGTGTGAGACTGTAAAGACTAGCCGACACTGGTAATTGCAAAGACATCTGTTCTTTATGGCCTGATTGTGTGACTCCCTGTGGTTTGGAACAAATGGACTCCTGTGAATCAAATGATGTCCATCCCTGTGTGAGTGATAAGGAGTGCTCGGCCCCTCTTATCTTCGTGAACTGCCACTACTTGATGTAGCTGCAGACTGCATGAAACACTCAGGAATGTACACCTAACAGAGATAGCCGGATGCGCCGCAATTACTTGTCACAAGGTAGAGACAGACTCATGATCCATGCAGGGAGTGAGACTGGAATGATTATTGATGATTCCTATGCTCTTGCTAATTAGCTTGCTTGTCTGCTTTGTTTTATCTTGCTGCTGCAAAACAATATTTTATTAGTAACAAGTATGTATTGAAAATGGAGTGTATTGTCACCTCAGTAACAGATGTACTGCATATCACCACTTGGGTGAAGTCGAATTGTATCGCACTGATTGGTTAAACAAGGGGGTATAGCATGAATCTTAATGTATAAACAGTAGTACCTGTATCAAAAAACTTCACTTACTCTAGTGGACCAGACAGACTCTGGGTGGAGTCAATGTCGTTGCATTAGAGTAAGTCAGCCGGCTAAATGCGCAAATAAAGTAATTGATTTTACCTATACATCCGACTCAGTATATTTACTGAACCAGACTGAAGGCAAAAAGAACTCAGATTTACACTAGAGCCGGAATGTTGTTAGGGCCCATAGTCTTTGCTGTTTCGAGTGCCTTCAGCTGTTTCTTGCCATTATGCGGAGTGAAGCAAATTGGCTGAAAACTGGAAGCTGTGATGCTGGGGACCTCAAGAGGCCAAGATGAATCATCCACTGAGCAATTTCTGACTGAAGATGGTTTCAAATGCTTCAGCTTTATCTTTTGCGCTGACGTGCTCGGCTCCACCAACATTGAGGATAGGGATGTTTTTGGAGCCTCCTCATCTGGTTCGTTATTTAATTATCCTCCACCTTTCATGACTGGATACCTAGTTTCTCAGGGCAGTGTCCAAGGCCCAACCATCCTCAGCTCTTTCATTGATGGCTTTCTCTTCAACATAAGTCAGAAGTGGGAATGATCGCTGATGATTCACAACTCCTCAGATACTGAAGCAGTCTGTGCCTGCAAGCAGCAAGACCTGAACAACATTCAGGCTTGAGCTGATAAGTGACAAGCAACATTCTTTGATCTGATCCTGAGGGAGATATCCGTGCGTGGAGTGGCGGGATGTATGGAGAGTGATTCTGAAGAGGTTGTCTGAGCCTGGAGGGCAGAATCTGTGGAGAGTGGTCCTCAAAGGATGTCCGTGTCTGGAGATTTAGGATCTCTGAAGAGGGTCACCGAGCCCATAGTGCTGGGATCTATGGAGAGTGATCCTGAAGTGGGTGTCCGAACCTGGAATGGCGGGATCTGTGGAGAGTGATCCTGAAGTGGGTGTCTGAGCCTGGAGGGCAGAATCTGTGGAGAGTGATCCTGACGAGTGTGTGTAAACCTGGAATGGAAGTTTTCTGTGGAGGTACAGGTGGAGGCCATTCATTCCCAGTATTTTATAAAGGTTTAGCATAACTTATATGTTTTTACTCTGTGCCTCTATTAATAAAGCCAAGTGTCCTGTTTGCTCTTAGCTACCTTTTCAATCCTTCTAACATTGGTGTACATTGTCTCTCTGCTCCTGCACCCAATTTAGAATTGTAACGTTTCATTTATATGGCATTCTTCCTTCCAAATTGTATCACCTCACACTTCTCTGTGTAAAATTTCATCTGTTATGTGAAAGCCCATTTTACCATTTTTTTTAAGTTCCCCTGAAGTGTGTTACTATCACTGGTATAGGACAAAATTCCTGAGCATTCTTTGATGCTATCTCCATAGACAGAGCAATCTTTTACGCGAGCTCAAATGTAGGATTTTGTGTGTTTAGTATCTTATTTCACCCACCAATAGAAGCACAAATATGTCACGTAAATCTTGTTCACTGCAGTCCCTGCTGCTGTTTGCTGCCTACATTTACAGACTTTTATCTCAACCTCGACACCATGTTCTCTAATATATTCAGGGGGCATCAGCAGAGAAAATGTTTACCAAGCGTGGCAAGTGCAAGGAAGTGTTTATTTACGTCATTATGTCATGAATATAATATACAAATACATTACATGTGTGAATCATCAAGATGTGTCTGAATAAATGGAACCCCGTTACAATAAACACTGTTACCTTTCAATGTTTAGCGGACAGGTTTGACGGCTTGATGTGTGTGATTCCCTCATTAATATGTTTGCACAAAGTTCGGGGAAAGACGGAGATATGAATAATTTATAGGGAAATCTTTTAAACATATTACCACATCTCTCACTCACAAAGATCTGCAAACACATGGATTCCAAAAGAACCTGAGTACAAAATCACCTAAAATAAACACAGCCAGAGAGACTTGCAATAACCTGTAGCTCAGGGAAAGTACATGATGTTATGGAAGTGATTCTGTTTCTTCTGTTAAAATATTTTTTGAAGAAGTCATAATCAAACTGAATAAATGTAGGACAAGTTCTTTTTCAAGAGAGCACCATAAGAGCCAATTTGGCAACTATGTTTACTGTTTGTCACATAATTCAAGTTAAATATAGAACAGAAACCATGGTAATATGGAGATGTGGTTAGGGAAGTCATTCGCGCCCCTTGATTGGCCAAGCTCGGCAGCAGCAGCGTACACCTAAGACAGCAGAAAACTCACAAGCTTTTGGTTGTAGAGTCAGTGTGTTTTACCTGCTGGAGTGAGCAGCTGATAAAGTTAGCCTGAAGAAGTGTCAAGGAAGGTGAGAAGACCACAACCCAGCTTGTTATCCAGAAAATCTTTAAAAGACCCTGCGAGGTCCACTGAGTTAATTCATCTTGTCGCATGTCTTTGAAGAAGGCCTGCTAAAATTAATTCTCAATGCCTTCTGAAAAGAACTGTTCTAAAATACCCTAGTGACCTGTCTACGTATACTCAGAAGTTAGACTGTATTCCAATTTTGGAGCAACGTATATCATCTGATGTTTTCTTCAAAAATGAGCAAGTAAACAGCCCAAGAGTTTTTTTTTTGTGTTTGTAACATGTTGGAGAAATTTTCTTAGCTTTGCTAATTATTACTTAACTTCGTAGAAGCAGAAAAGCAGGAGACAGCTTGTAGCTAATCTAACCACAACCAACGGTCATAAAATGTAGACAGAGCAGCTAACCACAATCAGACGTTACGGCCAGATATGGTGTCTGGAGTGGGCATTGAATTAAGGAACTAGCTTGTTATTGTTGAAACTGATGTTTTGCTGACCTCGGACCCTGCATGGTGCACCGTTTCGTAGGCAGTCTTGTGGGTGCTTATCTAATTGTGAAACTGTTAGCTCTGCCTCTTTTATGCTATATTAGTCCACGGCGATCTGTAGCTTTTTGGGTGTAGCACTGGACCGCCTTTAGGTAAGGTGTGTTCCCCCATGATATCATGCAATAAAGTGTTAGTTCTCAACGTCTGAGTCCGGAGAATTTGTTAAACAATTGGGCACAATCTGGATTTTCTCCAACAGTTTGGCATAGTTGGCAGGATCCCTGAGTACACGGGATCCAAAAGAACCTAGTGAAAAAATAATCAACAGGATCAGGGGTAAGTCAACTTTTCTGCAACCCTGATATCCCAATCACCCAGCCTGAGCCGGAATTAAGAGGACAATTGGGTGCCACGTGAAGGCCAGGATTTAAATGGGCGAAGGGAACAAAGGGGTCGAGGAAGAATTGGCTGAAACCTGATCAGAAAAGGTCTAAAATTGAGTAAGTTAAGCTCACACATGGGAAGTGAGTAATTCTGCGAAGGGAAGTTGAAAAGTAGATAAGTGGAAAATCCAGTAAATTTAGGAATCTGGCATAGTCGGCTGGGCCGAATACCTGATCCCATTGAGTATACGAAGTTAACTCTCACACATGGGAAGTGAGTAAAATACGGTGACAAGATATGGGACAGAGATGACTGGGGCTGTAACTAAATTACCAAATTGACCCAACAGGCACGTTTTCGGGGCTCCTGAGTACACCCGCTGATCTGGCCCTGGAGAAAGATGCGGGTGACAAGAGTTGGAGAACGAAAATACCGTTGACCTGAAGAGACAGGGATGAGCCGGTTAGCTGACCTTGAGAATTTAACATTAACTGCGCCTGTTTGTCTCCTTGTGTGTGGTTTTGTCTTTTGTTTGTGTTAATGTCGTTTATTCCATCGAAATTAACTCATAAAATTAGAAGGTTTTGAGAAAGTAGAAGTAGGAGTGGACTCAACGGCTTCCAAGAAGGAAGGGTTTCCCCCGGGGACGAGTAATCCATGTCCTCTGGAGAAAGGCGACCCACGTCCGTTTCCCCCCTCGAAGAAGACGCAGAAGCGCCACGGTAAATATGTGTTTTAAAGATAGGTATGTTTTAGAGTAAAACAAGTAACTGTGTCTTTGATTCGACTGTGAGAATGTCGGAAGCTTCCGCGAATGAATTGAATATCTGGATTTTACAGTTTGTGTTCTGTAGAACTGACTGTCGTTAACTCTTTGTTGTCTGGCTTTAATGTTAAAAGCATGAGTCTATTAAGTTGTTTGGAATTGAATGAGTGTGAAAAGTGATTGTTGAGTGTGTTCATTTCGATTTAAGATTGTGCACCCAGGAATGGGATATAAAATTGAATTATATTTTCAGTTAAAGTTTTATTTTTAGTTGTTTTTGCAACTGTGAAAAGGCAATGAACAATTTTCTGAGGGATAAGCTACAGCCTTGAAGGTCTGAAGATGTCCGGCAGAAATCTAATTTGGGGTTTGGAACATTGTTTTAATTGGAAACTTTGCTATTGTTTTATTTTACAGTCTAAATTTGAAGACATGTTTTATTGACTGTTATATTGTTTTAAGGGAGAGATAAATAAACAAAGGAGATATAGGAAAGATTCTGTCTGTTTAAAAAGCTGGTGTTAAATCTTTTGTCGGAAGAATGTTAAATAACTTTTTCTTTAGTTTTTGGTTTTATTACAGGCTGGCACCTGAAGAAAGAGCAAGAAAAATGACGTAATTTACCTATCTTTTAAAATAAGCACATGCTATTCTGTTCTGTTGTGTGTAGTTAATAAGTATTATAAGTTAATAAGTCTGAATTGAATTAATACTGTTAAGGTTAATTGACCTGTTTAAGTTGAAGAACTGGAAATTTCATTTGTTGCAACAATGAACTTTCAAGTTTATTATGTCATGTTTTGGAGGAGTCTTAAGTTCCGGACGTGGGACTCACTCATATAACATCGGCAGTTTTGATTTTTTAAAAAAATATTTATTGCAGTGAATTGGAATTTGGAAACAATTGGAGTTTAATCTAAAAATGCTGTCTTTCCTGATGGAGATGCTTTCCTTTGAAGTTGAAAATGTTACACATGATTTTGTTGTTTATAAACCCTAAGGATACCAAAAGGATTGAAAAAAATTTAAAATGGATAGTTCTTTTTGATCACGTCGCTGAGAATGTTTTGCTCCGCCCCCTTGGATACAAACAAAGAACTTAACCCGCTGCAGTTTTTGCATTGCTGAGAGTCAAATTTATACATATTGGACATTGCCAAATTTTACATTTCTAAGTTGACAGATAGAAGTGGACAAATTAACCCATTGGGCTCAGGGGCAGAGCCACAATGGATTCTTTTTAAGCAGGTGACGGCAGGTTCCAAGGCCACATGAGAACTGATGCCACAACAAGAGATCCAGCAGCTTTGAGAATTTAAAACTTAATTGCAGACATCAAATATCACAGCATCTTTATCAATGAGACAAAATGCTTGAGAAGGAAAGATAGTTGCAAACACTTCTGTCCTTAATGGACAAAAAGTACAACCAAGTCTGGGCATAAGAAATTGGAATCAATAAACAAAATTTAATTGATATGAGTGGTTATTTAAAGCACTCAAAGGGATATCTATCTGATGTTTAAGAGGACAATCAAAGTTTTAGAAAATAACAAAATCAGTGGTTGAACATTAGCAATGGATTCTGGTCCACACAGTTGGCACAAGAGTGTGAATATAAATTTGCGTTTATGTTCAAGGGACAACAGTACATCTGGACGTGTCTCTCCCAGGGATTTTATAATAATCCATCGATATTCCACCTTCCTTCAGAAGGTCAGAGTGAAAGTTAGGCTGAAAATGGCACCGATAATGAAGGAAAAGGTTTCTTATTTGGGAATAGTAATAACACAGGGAAAGCATGAGACAGAGCAAAAGTGAGTGCAGCCAATCCTCGAACTCCCCCTAGCGCAAGATATTAAAGCTCTAAGATAAAAAAAGGATAGTTCCTATTTCAGGTTGTGAGATTAAACAGACAAGAAGCACCAACCCCACGGTTAACCCCACATCCGAATTACCGACGAGTAAGGTTACGACCCAACAGCCACAAGTGACTGGTCTCCCTTGCCTTGCATTGACTACAGGACCTGAAAATGGACTTGCGATAATAAAAAACGAATAAAATTGTATATGATATTGTAAAGCTTGAGTTGGTAACGGTAATATTGATTTTCTCAGACATCCAGCTACCTGACTGGTGCCCTGAGAAGACCCGAGAGTTGTACAAGATATTACTGTGACAATTGTTGAGACAGGAATTTGGTAATGAGAAAATGATAAGGGGAAAAGATTACATAAAATACAATGATATTTTACCCTATGTTGTGGAAATTGGAAAAGAGGTAATTGGAACAACATTGTCCATTGTCTGAGTGTAGTCTGGAAAACCAGGTGATCATATGTCCTCATCCTATAGATAAATTGGCAAAATCAAAATGTGGATTTAATGCCACTGTAAATAGCACCAGGGAGGCTGGGAAAGCATTGTCAGGACTAACCCATGTGGCCTATGTGGGAAAGGGGAGATATTGCTTAACCACCACAGCGAAGGAGTACCAGTATGGACAGAAACGGGCTTGTCCGGTGAGCAACAGTACATTTTGGTTCAACCCACAAATACCAACCCGAGTAGGGAAAATAGAGTTGGTAGAGATACATAAACAAAAGGCAGAAACGATAACTGTGACAGAAAGTATTAAGGAGGATTTGACATATTACCTCCGGGACTATGAATATACTATTCAACCATTGCCCACACACTTGGGTAAAGATAGACAGCAGCTGGAAGCCATTGCAAGCTGGAACAACAGTCGAAGATGCTACAAGATGAGATTGACAAGATAAATGATTCTACCTTGCAGGAGGACTTCTGGAACTGGGGTCAGACGTGCAGATCCACCCCTGGTTTAGAATCATCTCCCATGTCCTGATAGTGGTTTTGGGTATCATGGTGTTAGATGTGACATACTTAATTTGGCAACTTAAGAAATTAATTAGGCGATGCAAGAGGATGTATGAACACAGGTTGGACAGCTACCCGAAAAGCAATTAGTGTTCGAACTTACTCTGTCAAAGGAGGGACAATTAGTTATGCCGTAAAAGGGTAATTGTATAACCTTTTCATATATACTTAAAGTGAGCAAATGAATGATCAATGTACTTTATGAAATTGTATTATGTTTATACAATCGATAATGTAACAGTGATGTTTAAATGAATTTGTAATTGTACAAGTGTACCACCCTTTTATTTTGTAAGCAAGTATTTGAAGCCCCTGCAAAACTTATGCCTTTCCAGAGTTCCCGCTGCCCCCTTGTGATATAAGCAGGCGACGTATTGAGTGCGACCCCTCCGGGTGTTGAAGGCTGTTTCTAGACAAATAGAGACCATTAAAGGCACCTAGGTGGGATCAAGGGAAGGATTCTTAAAAGGGTTGTAGAAGAGTCAAGAGGGGACTGTGAGAAGGGAATTTTAGAATTTTAAGAACAGAATATTATGGGGACATTTAAGCTGAGATTAATCTATCATGTATTGCTAGCTTGACCTTGCAGCTGCTACAGCGCAATGGCAGAAAAATATATTATGCTTCAATGATTACTTTAAGCCCCTGCCTCTCCCTCGACTCATGATGATGCTGTATTATCATGGTATGATAAAAGGAGGGATTGTTGGAGAAATTTTCATAGCTTTGCTAATTATTACTTAACTTTGTAGAAGCAGAAAAGCAGGAGACAGCTTGTAGCTAATCGAACCACAACCAACGGTCATAAAATGTAGACAGAGCAGCGAACCACAATCAGACGTTACGGCCAGATATGGTGTCTGGAGTGGGCATTGAATTAAGGAACTAGCTTGTTATTGTTGAAACTGATGTTTTGCTGACCTCGGACCATGCATGGTGCACCGTTACGGAGGCAGTCTTGTGGGTGCTTATCTAATTGTGAAACTGTTAGCTCTGCCTCTTTTATACTATATAAGTCCACGGCGATCTGTAGCTTTTTGGGAGTAGCACTGGAGCACCTTTAGGTAACGTGTTATCCCCCATGATATCATGCAATAAAGTGTTTGATTCTCAAGGTCTGAGTCCGGAGAATTTGTTCAACAATTGCGCGCAATCTGGATTTTCTGCAACATAACAAAATGTAAATTTTTTTTTTTTTAAATCCCTTTTATCTTTTCAGTTAACCGGTGCATGTGTGTGTGCGCATGTGGCTCGAAGATTTTAAAAAAAGACTTTAAAAGTAAAGGTGAAAAGGGAACTTTTAAAATTTCCACCTGTGTGTTTATGCTTCACTTCATGACTAGTTAAAACTTGTTCTGCAATAAATGAATCATTTTGTTGTTCATTAAAGAAACCTGGTCAGTGTCTTCTATTCTGGGAAAAATAGAGTATATGATTGACTGTTTCAGTAAGTGGGAAAAGTTAAGATAGATGTTGTGACCTGTGGAGAAGTGGGATGAGAATTAAGAGTGCCCTCCTCTGCCCTTAGTTGTCACAGCATTTGTGACCTGCCTCTGCAGCTTTGTTGGCTCGAGTGTTTGTCCAATAATCAGAAAATCTTGGATTCATATCCTTGCTTCAAAGGTTTAGCTATCAATCGTTTACATCTGTTTTCTTGTGAACAGATCTGTTTGAGAATCTGTAGATCCGCTTTGGGAAAGTGAATCAGAGCAGAATGAAGGGTGAACTGTCCGACTGCCCAGAAGAGATGAAGACACAGCTCAGTCAGCACGCTCCCCTGGTTTATGATGCTGGAACATTCCTCACACAGAAATTATTCAATCAATACTCATCTGCCAAGTCGGTCTGAGGCTGTGCCTCTCTGATCATGTGGAATTAAAGCAATTCTTCCAGTCAGTTAGTTCAGTTGTCATTTCATGAGAAATTCGGTCATCATGACTTCATCAGTGACCTCGTGGTTCAGGTGTCTGAGTGATGTTAATCATGATGTGATGACATGATTGTATGTTCCAGTCTTTCCGTGGTGGGTTTTCACACTGAGTAGAAACGTGTTGGACATGGTCTGGAAATGTTTCACACCGCTCCATTCCCAACAGGCCATGACCTGATGTGATGGAAATTTCATTTACTTACAGAAGCTACATTTCCATCATTGCACATCTGGCTGCACAGCCAGGATCTGCACTGTCTAAACAGCTGACAAGGTGGTCGAGAGGTTAAGACGGTGGCGTGCTAATGCATTTTGCTTTGCATGTGTGGGTTCGGATCCCAATTTTGTCGTTCGTTTATGAAGTGTCTAGTACATTGTTGTGGGGGAGCTTTTGTGGAAAGTTGGCCTGGAAAAATGTTCTTGTCAATATCTCGCTGGTGATTCCAGAATTGTTTATCCTTTATTAAAATTGAGACAGACAATCGGAATTCTTCACCCAAATTGGACTGGAATGAAGATCAAATAGGGATCACGAAAAGGAGATTTTTCCCTCCCTCCTTCCTTCCATCTTTACTTTCCCTGGATTTACACCAAATGAAAGACTAACGGGAAAAGCAAATGGCGAGGGAGCAGAAGCAGAACATTATCCTTTGGCAAGAAATTTATTTTCAAATCTTCTTGATAGATTAAGTGAGTGAGCAATGCTTTGGCAGATGGAGTTTAAAATGAGGGGTCATCCAGAACCTACAAAAGATAGATCAGAGTGTTTTTTATAAGGGGCGAGATGTTAGAAACTGGAGAAGCAGAGACCCGAGTGCTGAATCACTAAACGCTAGTGGACTGGTAGAAAATAATGTGAAAGGCGAATGGAATCTGAAGATTGGAACTCATGTTGTAGTTATATAAAGCTCTGTGCTCCTGAAGTAAATGTCCAAGCCTGAATTGTGGGGAATCTGTGGAGAATGATTTGTTTTTTATTCATTCTTGGGTGTGAGTATCGCTGGCAAGGCTGGCATTTATTGTCCATCCCTAATTGCCCTTGAGAATGTGGTGGGGAGCTGCCTTCTTGAACTGCTGCAGTCAATGTGGTATAGGAACACCCACAGTTCTATTGCAGAGGGAGTTCCAGGATTTTGACCCAGCAACAGTGAAGAAATGGTGATATAGTTCCAAGTCATGATGGTGAGTGACTTGGAGGTGAACCTGCAGGTGGTGGTGTTCCCATGCATCTGCTGCCCTTGTCCTTCGAGGTGGTAGTGATCACGGGTTTGGATGGTGCTGTCGAACGTTACTTAGCGAGTTACTGCAGTGCATCTTGTAGGTGGTACACACTGCTGCCACTGTGCTCTGGTGGTGGAGGGAGTGAATGTTTAAGGTGGTGGGTGAGGTACCGATGAAGACGACTGCTTTGTCCTGGGTGGTATTGAGCTTTTTATGTGTTTTTGGAGCTGCAGCTATCCAGAAAAGTGGAGAGTATTCCATCACACTCCTGACTTGTGCCTTGTAGACAATGGACAGGCTTTGGCATGGCAGGAGGTGAGATACCTGCTGCAGAATTCCCAATTTCTGACCTACGCTAAAAGCCGCAGCATAGATGTGACTGGTCCAGTTTAGTTTATAATCAATGATAACCCCCAAGATGTTTCTAGTGAGGGATTCAGTGATGATAATGCTGCTGAGTATTAAAAGGTAGATGGTTTGATTCTCTCTCATTGGAGATGTTCACTGCGTGGCACTTTTGTGGCAACCAAGTCGCTTGTCACTTCTCAGCTCAAGCCTGAATGTTGTTCAGGTCTCGCTGCTTGCAGATATGGACTGCTTCAGTATCTGAGGAGTTGTGAATCATCACCTAACATTCCCACTTCTGACTTAAGTTGAGGGGAAACTCATTAATAAAACAGCTGAGGATGGTTGAGCCAAGGACACGACCCTGAGAAACTCCTGAGGCAATGTCCTGGGCTGAGATGATCGGCCTCCACCAACCATAATCATCTTGCTTTGTGCTAGGTATGACTCCAACATGTGGACAGTTTTCCCCTGATTCCCATTGATTTCAATTTTGCTGGGGATCCTTGATGCCACACTCACTCAAGGGTAATTACTCTCACCTCTCCTCTGGAATTCCACTCTTTTGTCTCTATTTGGAACAAGCTGCAATGAGATCATAAGAGCAGGAATAGTAGCAGGAGTAGGCCATTTGGCCCCTCGAGCCTTCTCTGCCATTCAATAGGATCATGGCTGATCTGATCATGGCATCAACCCCACTTTCTTGCCTGCCCCCCATAACCCTTGACTTCCTTGTAGATAAAAATACAAAGATGAACAACTGTCTGAGAGAAGAAATTCCTCCTCATTTCCTTCTTAAATGGAAAATCCCTAATTCTGAAACTGTGTCCCCTAGTTCTAGATTCCACCACGAGGGGAAACATCCTCTCAGCATCTACCCTGTCAAGACCCTTCAGAATCTTATATGTCTCAATACGATCACCTCTCATGTTCCTAAACTCCAATCAGTATGGGTCCAACCTGCTCAATCCTCCTCAAAAGACAACCCATTCATCACAGGAATAAATCCAGTGAACCTTCTCTGAACTTTTTTTTTAATTTCCAACATATACTTTATTCGTTAAAAAAACTATAAAAAGATACATTACAAAACAGTTCAAAAACAGCACCAAGTCAACAATACAAAGATTGCAAAGGAGATCAGTTTCCTTCAGTACAGGAGTGAATTGCCTCACAACCCTTCCATTTCATTTTACCTGCCATGTACTTTTTGCAGCAAACAAATATTTTCTGGAATAAAAACAAGAAATACTGGAACCACTCAGCAGGTCTGGCAGCATCTGCGGAAAGAGAAGCAGAGTTAACGTTTTGGGTCAGTGACCCTTCTTCGGAACTGACAAATATTAAAAATGTCACAGGTTATAAGCAAGTGAGGTGGGGTTGGGGCAAGAGATAACAAAGGAGAAGGTGTAGATTGGACAAGGCCACATAGCTGACCAAAAGGTCATGGAGCAAAGGCAAACAATATGTTAATGGTGTGTTGAAAGACAAAGCATTAGTACAGAATAGGTGTTAACGGACTGAATATTGAACAGCAGCATGTGCAAACCTGAAAAAAAACAGTGGGTAAGCAAACTGAATAAACTAAGATGAAATGAAATAAATGCAATACAAAAGGTTGTAAAAAATGTAAAAACGCAAAAAAGAAGAAAAAAGAAAAAACAACTAAAAATGAAAGTAAAATGGGGGGCTGTCATGCTCTGAAATTATTGAACTCAATGTTCAGTCCGGCAGGCTGTAGTGTGCCTAATCGATAGATGAGATGCTGTTCCTCGAGCTTGCGTTGATGTTCACTGGAACACTGCAGCAATCCCAGGACAGAGATGTGAGCATGAGAGCAGGGGGAGTGTTGAAATGGCAAGCAACCGGAAGCTCAGGGTCCTGCTTGCAGACCGAGCGGAGGTGTTCCGCAAAACGGTCACCCAGTCTGCGCTTGGTCTCCCCAATATAGAGGAGACCACATTGTGAGCAGCGAATACAGTATACTACATCGAAAGAAGTACAGGTAAATCGCTGCTTCACCTGAAAGGAGTATTTGGGGCCTGGGATAGTGAGGAGAGAGGAGGTAAATGGGCAGGTATTACACCTCCTGCGATTGCAGGGGAAGGTGCCATGGGATGGGGACGAGGTGGTGGGGGTAATGGAGGAGTGGACCAGGTTGTCGCGGAGGGAACGATCCCTTTGGAATGCTGACAGGGGAAGGGAGGGGAAGATGCGTTTGGTAGTGGCATCACGCTGGAGGTGGCGAAAATGGCAGAGGATGATCCTTTGGATATGGAGGCTGATGGGGTGGAAAGTGAGGACAAGGGGAACCCTGTCACGGTTCTGGGAGGGAGGGGAAGGGTTGAGGGCAGAAGTACGGGAAATGGGCCGGACACGGTTGAGGGCCCTGTCAACAACAGTGGGGGGGATTCCTCGGTTGAGGAAAAAGGAGGTCATATCAGAAGCACCGTCATGGAAGGTAGCATCATCAGAGCAGATGCGTCGAAGACGGAGAAACTGGGAGAATGGAATGGAGTCCTCACAGGGGGTAGGGTGTGAAGAAGTGTAGTCGAGGTAGCTGTGGGAGCCGGTGGGCTTATAATGGATATTGGGAGACAACCTATCCCCAGAGATGGAGACAGAGAAGTCGAGGAAGGGAAGGGAAGTGTCAGAGATGGACCACGTATGGGTGAGAGAAGAGTGGAAATTGGAAGCAAAGTTGATAAAGTTTTCCAGTTCGGGGCGGGAGCAGGAAATGGCACCGATACAGTCATCAATGTACCGGAAAAAGAGTTGGGGGAGGGGGCCTGAGTAGGACTGGAACAAAGAATGCTCGACATATCCCACAAAAAGACAGGCATAACTAGGACCCATGCGGGTACCCATAGCGACACCTTTGACATGAAGGAAGTGCGTGGAGTTGAAGGAGAAGTTGTTCAATGTGAGAACAAGTTCAGCCAGGCGGAGGAGGGTGGTGGTGGATGGGGACTGGTTGGGCCTCTGTTCCAGGAAGAAGCGGAGAGCCCTCAAACCATCCTGGCGGGGGATGGAGGGGCAGCGCGATTGGACGTCCATAGTGAAGAGGAGGCGGTTGGGACCAGGAAACTGGAAATTGTCAAAATGACGTAAGGCGTCAGAAGAGTCACGGATGTAGTTGGGAAGAGACTGGACCAGCGGAGAAAAGATAGAGTCAAGATAGGAAGAAATAAGTTCAGTGGGGCAGGAGCAGGCTGACACAATGGGTCTGCCGGGACGCACCCATTTGTGGATTGTGGGAAGGAGGTAGAAGCGGGCTGTCCGGGGTTGCGGGACTATGAGGTTGGAAGCTGTAGAGGGAAGATCTCCAGAGGAGATGAGGTCAGTGACAGTCCTTTGGACGGTGGCTTGATGTTCGGTGATAGGGTCATGGTCCAGAGGGAACTAGGAAGAAGTGTCTGTGAGTTGGCACTGAGCCTCTGCAAGGTAGAGGTCGGTACACCATACAACAACAGCACCACCCTTGTCTGCAGGTTTGATGACCATGTCGGGGTTAGACCTGAGAGAACGGAGTGCCTCAAGATCAGAGGGGAACAGGTTAGAGTGAGTGAGGGGGGCAAAGAAATTGAGATGACAAATGTCTAGCCGACAGTTTTCAGTGAAGAGATCAAGAGCGGGTAAGTGGCCGGGGGGGGGGGGTGGTCCAAGTAGAGGGAGAATGCTGGAGGTGGGAGAATGGGTCTGCTGGTCGGGAGGAGGACTCCTGGTCAAAGAAGTGAGCCTGGAGGCGGAGAAATATTTTCTGGATACAGCCCGTGGGGATTTCCATGGATCCAGTCCCTCACTTCACATTGGTGGGGGTGCCTTACACAGTAGTCTTCCCCAGTGAACCTTTGCAGCGGCTGCCCCAAGCTGTAGTGCGTCCCTCAGCACGTAGTCCTGGACCTTGGAATGTGCCAGTCTGCAACATTAGGTCGTGGACAACTCTTTGCGCTGGACGACCAGCAAGTTTCGGGCAGACCAAAGGGCGTCTTTCACCGAATTGATAGTCCTCCAGCAGCAGTTGATGTTTATCTCGGTGTGCATCCCTGAGAACAGCCTGTAGAGCACAGACTCCTGTGTTACACAGCTGCTTGGGATGAACCGCGATAAAAACCACTGCATCTTTTTCTGCACCTGCTTTGCAAAGACAGACAGGGCAGTCCTCTCTCCTCTGTCTTGTTTGTTTGCTGTATTGAACCCTTTGCTGAGTCTATTAGGAAGGATGCAAGCATAAGGGGGGGTTTCAATCCGAGGCAGTGGAGTCACTCAGGTTAAAACTTCCCTGTACCTGGATGACGTCGCCGTCTTTTGCTCGGATCTGCTGTCCGTTCGCAGACTGATCAGCATCTGCGTCCAGTTCGAACTCGCCTCGGGAGCCAAAGTTAACCACGGCAAGTGCGAGTCCATGTTCTTTGGGAACTGGGCTGACCGATCCTTTGTCCCCTTCACCATTAGGTTAGACTACCTGATGGTGCTGGGGATATGGTTTGGAAGGGCTGGGACGTGCACCAAAACATGGAAGTAGCGAGTAGCCAGGATACACCATAAGCTGAGCATGTGGGAGCAGCGATCTCTCTCCATTGTGGGTAAGAACCTGGTGATCAGGTGCGAGGCGCTCACGTTGCTGCACGTGGTGCAGGTCTGGCCCATACGCCACTCCTGCGCTGTGGCGATCACCCGAGCCATTTTCCGCTTCATATGGGGTTCCAAAATGGACCAGGTCTGGAGGGACACGATGTTCAAACCCCTGGATAAGGGCGGGAAAAATGTACCCAACGTCGCCCTCATCCTGATGACTACCTTCGTGTGCGGCTGCATCAAGCTGTGCGCAGATTCCCAGTGCACAATCTCCAAGTGTCACTACGTGCTGAGGTTCTATCTGTCTCCAGCGTTGTGAAGGAAGGGCCTGGTCACATTGCCGCGGAATGCTCCATCCAGTTGGACCGTGCCGTACCACCTATCCTTCGAGGGAAAGTTTCTGTGGAAAAACATCTTTGACCACCAATCCTTAGGGTAGTGGTCTGCACGGAATGTCCTCAAGGCCCTACAGGAAAAGGAGATGGTGGATCCAGTCGGATGGTTCCCCGAGCAAACTTCCAAAGTCATTTGGCGGAATGCCTCATCACCAGAACTTTCAAACAAGCACCAAGATGAAACTTGGCTGGTGGTGAGAAGAGCCCTCCCCATCAGATCCTTCCTGCACGCCCGAAGTCTCACCCCCTCCGCACAATGCCCTCGAGGTGGCTGTGGTGGGGAAGTGACAGTTGCCCACCTCTTTCTCTGAATTGCCTCCAATGCAAGTATATCCCTCCTTAAATAAGGAGACCAAAACTGTACACAGTACTCCAGGTGTGGTTTCACCAACACCCTGTACATTTGTCGCAAGACTTCTCTCCTTTTATACTCCATTCCCCTTTGTAATAAAGGGTAACATACCATTTGCCTTCCTAATTATTTGCTCTACCTGCATGCTAACGTTTTGTGATTCACGTACGAAGACACCCAGATCCTTCGATATCGCAGCATTCTGTAGTCTCTCGCAATTTAAATAATATTTAATTTATCTGTTCTTACTACCAAAGTGAATAACCTCACATTTTCCCACATTATACTCCAGCTTCCAAATGTTTGCCTGGATCCGAGAGGCCCTGGCGGAATCTAAACTGAGCATCGATGAGCAGATTATTGCTAAATGCGTGGTGATTGATATCACTGTTGATGACATCTTCCATCACTTTGCTGATGATTGATAGTAGACTGATGGGGCGGTAATTGGTCAGATTGGATTTGTCCTGCTTTTTTTTTTATGGACAGGACACACCTCGGCAATTTTCCACATTGTCGAGTAGCTGTTTGTGTTGTAGCTCAAAAAAAATTATCTTAATAAATTATCGGCTGTAAGCACGTTTGGCATCGGGTTGAATAATTTCTGTGTGAGGAATGTTCCAGCATCATAAACCAGGGGAACGTGCTGACTGAGCTGTGTCTTCATCTCTTCTGGGCAGCCGGACAGTTCACCCTTCATTCTGCTCTGATTCACTTTCCCAAAGCAGATCTACAGATTCTCACATCTGGAGACTGGGTTTTCTTGTTAGGTTCCTTTTGATTTTTCTTGCTCCTGAATGATAATATATGCCAACCTTGGATCAACCTTGCGTTGTGTCCCAGTCTTGGTTAAAAGCGACACATAACGGCACCAACACTCTGAAACAAACAACACAGTCACACTTTCCTTCAGTGAGATTAATGCTGAGACGGTTTCCATGTCGAATGCAATTGTGAACAAATTTCTCACAAAGAAATTGTGGGTGATTTGAGTATTTGCACTGAATTTCTGTGCAAGGAGGGGCAGTTTCAAACAGCCATTCCGAAATCACTTCCTTCACAAAGACAAAGACTGTGCTGTCTTAACGTGTCACTCAACTTCACAAACAAATTTGAACTCGAAGTTCAGCAGAAGACAGAGTGGTGAATGATTGATAGTGTAATCTTTGGATGAGAAAAGATACTTAACATACAAAATCCAACATTTGAGCTAGCGTGTAAGATTGATCTTTCCATGGAGATGATCACTGGAACACTGGAACAGGCCCAAGACAGAAATGTTGACATGAGAGCAGTGGGGAGTGTTGAAACGACAAGGAACCAGAAGCTCGGGGTCATGCTTTCGGACTGAGCAGAGGTGTTCGACATAATCTGCGTTTGGTCTCCCCAATTTGGTGGAGACTGCAATGTGAGCCGCGAATACAGTACACTAAATTGAAAGAAGTACAAGTAAATCGCTGCTTCACCTGAAAGGAGTGTTTGGGCTTTAAATAATGAGCAGAGAGGAGGGAAAAGGGTAGGTATTATATCTCCTGCGATTGCATGAGAAGATGCCTTGGGAAGGGGACGAGGTGTCAGGGATAATGGAGGAGTGGACCAAGGTGTCGTGGAGGGAACTATCCCTTCAGAATTGTGAGAAACGTCGCCCACTTAATAATAATTTACACCAAGTCAAACTCTGAAGAAGTAAGTTTATTTAACGTTCTTGCAAGATCGGGTGTCCGACAAGCAGGCACACCGATCAACATATTCAGTTCATGTTTATACAATACAAATCCATTTGTCCACGCCTTTATTTTACATTATTGGTTATAACGTATTATGACACTAACCTATCCTATGGTTGCTACAGTCTCCTCCTCTGTTTACTTCTCCCCCTACTCTAACTTTCTAGCCCCTAACTCTTGTTTTTGTTTTACCTTATTTAGCTCTCCATTGTGTGTTTTAACTTGCAGCTGTCAGCCTTTATCTTTGTGGGGCAGTTTCTTATTCACTACATCCTTTGTTCTAACTCTTGCTGTTTCTCTTTTATCTGCCTAAGCACAATTTTTAAGAGATGTACTGTCCCAAGGTCTGTACTTACATACCCTTATCAGTTCTCTTTTTCAGTGATGTACTGTCTTAAGGTCTCTACTTACATACCCTTATCAGTTCTCTTTTTCAGTGATTTCATTATGTTGTTTTCAAATGACTTCTTGGTAACTTTCCACAAGCTGTAGAAACAACATTTCAGTATTTCTTATTCTCACAATTTCCCCTTTTCTTTTACTTAATCCTTGTTGTTTTCTACATGCTGCGGAGGGTTCTCATATGTCCTCTCAAATCCTCTGAGCATTATTTCAGCCGCCTTTTCAATGTCTGTATTTCCGTTGATACTATCCACTTTGTCATTACCTAACAGGTACATACTCTCTTCCTGGCCTCTTTGTATTGACATCTGCTTCGTCAAAGCTGTCTCAATCAATCGCTGTGTCAGCCCTCTTACACAAGGAATAATACAACACCCGATGGCTATTAGTATTCCGACAACCATGATCAGGGAGGTAAAAACCGAGATTATCATGCCTTTCCATTTTACAAACCAGGATTCAAGCCACCCCGTCAGGGAAGTGTCTGCTCCTGAATTTTCGGCCATCTCCTCTGCTAAAGTTGTTAACCCTTGCAGTGCTCGGTGATTGAACCATCGGGTGCTGTGTTATTTGTGATAAATGTTCAACATTTCCCTCCTAACATTATACACACTCCTCCTTTTTCTGCTAAGATCATATCTAGAGCCAGTCGATTTTCCCAAGCCATTCTACTAGTGGCGTCTAATTGTTCAGCTATACCTTTTACCGCATCTCTCGTATAATTTATAAATCTTTGTTGGTTGTAATAAATATAATTTATCCAATCTACATTTTTGTTAATAGAGACCCACCAAAACAAAGACTCGAAACCGGCGGTTATTTGGTTTCGGGCCTTGAATTCATCAGGTACCCCTCTTGGGACCCCTATGAAATCCATGTATACCTGGTCGTCAAAAGAGTTCGCTATCGCTTCCCTTTTGCCCCTTTCCCTCGTTATTATCTTTTGTTTCTCAAATGCCAAGGTGAATGGTATTGCCAATTGAACAATTGCGCACGTCCCCTTCCACTGGCAGGGTAGGGTCTGTCTGAGGACTTTTCCTCCGCAATACCACCATAAATCCGCTCTGGGAACATTCAATGATGAGTAGTTCCCTCCCCTGACTCTTCCAGTTACGTCCTCAGTCTCTATGCATGACTTCAACTCTCCCATATTGCTGGTTAGCTCCGCACCGTGTCGACATACGCATGATGTGTGATTCACACTGGTGGCTAAAAATGAAGGGGGAGTCCTTGAATCTTCTTTCTCTAGGGGAGGGAACATTATTGACAAGGATATGCAAGTTTGAATACCCCAAGCCGTCTTATCCTGATATAGGGCTAACATGCATTCCATGCCCTTTCGGTCACGCTCCCACCCCAGCGGGAAAGGTATTACTTGAGCTATCGGTCTACCAGATGCACAAGCATAGCAATTGTTTTTGTTCAAACTTTTTACAGGTAATTTTATCCATTCTACCCAGGCATTTGTGTCCCCGTAACCGGTTTCTATCTCAATTGTCTTTCTCAGGTCCTTTACCTCTATTATTTTTGCTATGTTAGGATCGTTATGAGAGGTCCCTTTTAGTTTGTTAGCTGGTTTACCAGTCTTATCTATTGTTACCTGAAAGCAACATTTTAATTCACCTTTCTTTTTCCCTTCTCTAACTGTTACTCCAAACACCTTGTTGTCTAATTGGAAGTGGGTAATACAAAAACATCCAACCCATTTTATTTCCTGGCTACTTTTGAAAAGAAAGAAAGAAGGCACACAATATTACAGACAGTATTTCCGCGCTTGCGCCGTTATATTAAAAAAAAGTTTGTTACTCAAAGTCTTTTTAGCTTTATTTTCAATGGTTCTTCTGTTAATTCGGTTGTCCAAGTTCCTTCCTCGGCCGGGGTTTGTACCGGCCCCTTGATTCTTGTGCAGTGGGTCCAACCTCTTTCTGCCGTTCTTATGGCTGTTTCAGTGGTTAGGAGAGTCTGGTATGGTCTTTCCCAGTTCAGTTGTAGTTTAGTCTCTTTCCACGATTTCACCAGAACCCAATCTCCTGGTTGGATCTTGTGCACTGCAAATTCGAGAGGTGGTGTCTGTGCTAACAGGCCTTGCTTCCTGAGGAATGACAATGAGGAAGACAACGCCAGTATATAGTTCTTTAGAAACAAATCTTTAGTTTCTAAGGTTGGCATCTTGCCCCTGGTTCCCATATAGGGTAATCCGAATAGCATTTCATAGGGGGACAGTCCCACATCTTTTCTCGGGGCTGTCCGAATTCTGAGTATTGCTATAGGTAAACATTTTGTCCAGGGTAACCTTGTTTCAAGTATCAGTTTGGACAGGTGTTTCTTTAAGGTCTGATTCATTCTTTCCACCCGCCCTGAAGAGGGAGGGTGCCAAGGGGTATGGACGTCCCATTGGATTCCCAATCCCCTAACTAATTCTTGTAATAGCTTCGAGGTAAAATGACTTCCTTGGTCTGAAGTGCTGTGGCTGCCACAGCTTGCACACACTCTGGCCATCCCTTTTAGCTATTTCATTGTGGTTTCTGCCACTTAAAATCAAAGCTCAGCAAAGCTACTATTCCTAACTTGGCTATATTTCCCATTAAGCATAGTGCCATGCCTTTCTGCTCACTTCCACATTCCCCCCTTTTATCATTCTATGATAACCTTCTCTCTCCACTGATCAACTTATATATGATTATATATATTCACTAGGATTATATGGATCTATTTACTCAAATAACATTTAAACAGTATAAGATAAAAGCAAATATAAAAAACTCAGCCACTGCTGAATCAGAAGGGTAGGCTGAGCCACCCTCTAACAGTTATGAAGTCATTTCTGATAAGCTGTCCCTCCCTGCAGCACTGAAGCTAGCTTGTTAGCAGTACATGACTGATTAATTGTTTCAGTGTAGGCTGAGCCACCCTCTAACAAGGGGGCGTGTATTAGCCTGGTCGGTATGTTTTTCATTCTAGCCTTTCCCTAGGATTGTCATGTCTGGGTGATAAGAAGAGTGCTTTTGAAGTACAATGTCTCGCTCTCTCTCTCTCTCTCGCTGTACCAGCTGCAAGGCCAAGTTGCCTCTGCAGCCCTGAAGTTATGAAGTCAGCTAGCTTGTTAGCAATACATGACTGATTAATTGTTTCATCTTAAATGTTCCCATGTAATTCTGTTCTTAAAAATTCTAAAATCTAAATTCTGTTCTCACAGTCCCCCCTTTTGATTCTTCAAAACATTTTTAAAAATCAATCCCTTGATCCCACCTAGGTGCCTTTAATGGTCTCTATTTGTCTGGAAACAGCCTTCAACACCCAGAGGGGTCGCACTCAATACGTCGCCTGCTTGTGCCATAAGAGGGGCCTGCGGTAACTCTGTAAAGGCATAAGTTTTGCAGGGGCTTCAACTACTTGTTTACAACAATGCCTTTTACTATCAGATTTCTAAGGTCTTTCATCTGGCACCTATGGCCGATATTATTGTGCTGCCACTGCGGATCTTGATTAGGGTATTTTTGCTCAGCTGGTTCGTTTCCCCCTACCCCAGGAGGGTTTTCTCTTTCCCAAATTTTCAGGGGTCTTCTACGAGGACTTTCATTTCCTTTTTAAACACTCTTACCTCTCCTGACGTTAATGGTGCACTAACAAATCCAATTTCATTATTTCCTATTGGTACCTCTCTCAAGGGCATCATTGTCTTAGGAGACTCTCTGTCTCTATCGTCGTCGTTATCGTCGGGTTTAGGGGTGGTCCTTCTTGCTGTCCTTAGATCATATTTGGGTCTTTTTCTCCTTGGTTTTTGACTCGAAATCCCAATACTCCAACATCCGTCCCAATGGACTTTCTGGAGGGATGTTGCCGGCAGACTTTCCTTGTCTCCCATCGTCTTCCTTTTTAGACGATTTATTTCCCATGGTTAACTGAAGGGTCTTGTACCCTATGGTATTCACCTCCTAACTGAAGGGTCTTATACCCGACAGTATTCACCTCCTAACTGAAGGGTCTTGTACCCTACGGTATTCACCTCCAAGCTGAAGGGTCTTATACCTTACGGTATTCACCTCCTAACTGAAGGGTCTTATACCATACAGTACTCACCTCCTAGCTGAAGGGTCTTATACTGCAGGACTGTAAAATTCACTCCTCAAGGACTTTTGGTACTTAGAAGGTCTTATCCTACAGTTAACCATAAGTCACCAAGATAATACTTAAAAGTCGTTTTTCTTACCTTGGTCCGTGCACGGAGTTGCCTGACTTCACATGTGTACCTGCCGCACTAAATACTCGTTCAGAGTGACTTCCTCAGGATCGTTTTCAGTCAATTACTCGGGTCCGCGACCAACGAGAGAAACGAGACCGTTTTTAAATTAACGGGACGCGTCTTCTCGTCTGTCGTCGGCCGCGGTCCCGGCAATGATGAAGAGATCCCGGACGAGCCCCCAATTGTGAGAAACGTAGCCCACTTAATAATAATTTACACCAAGTCAAACTCTGAAGAAGTAAGTTTATTTAACGTTCTTGCAAGATCGGGTGTCCTACAAGCAGGCACACCGATCAACATATTCAGTTCATGTTTATACAATACAAATCCATTTGTCCACGCCTTTATTTTACATTATTGGTTATAACGTATTATGACACTAACCTATCCTATGGTTGCTACAGTCTCCTCCTCTGTTTACTTCTCCCCCTACTCTAACTTTCTAGCCCCTAACTCTTGTTTTTGTTTTACCTTATTTGGCTCTCCATTGTGTGTTTTAACTTGCAGCTGTCAGCCTTTATCTTAGTGGGGCAGTTTCTTATTCACTACATCCTTTGTTCTAACTCTTGCTGTTTCTCTTTTATCTGCCTAAGCACAATTTTTAAGTGATGTACTGTCCCAAGGTCTGTACTTACATACCCTTATCAGTTCTCTTTTTCAGTGATGTACTGTCTTAAGGTCTCCACTTACATACCCTTATCAGTTCTCTTTGTCAGTGATGGACTGTCTTAAGGTCTCTACTTACATACCCTTATCAGTTCTCTTTTTCAGTGATTTCATTATGTTGTGTACAAATGACTTCTTGGTAACTTTCCACAAGCTGTAGAAACAACATTTCAGTATTTCTTATTCTCACAGAATGCTGACAGGGGAGGGGAAGATGAGGTAGGTGGTGGCATCACGCTGGAGGTGGTGGAAATGGTGGAAGATGATCCTTTGGATGTGGAGGCAGGTGGGGTGGAAAGTGAGGACAAGGGGATCCCTGTCGCAGTTCTGGGAGGGAGGCAAAGGGGGAAGGCAGAGGTTGATGGTCCTGTCAACTACACTGGAAGGGGGGCAAGGGGTGGGGGTTGAAATCTGGTGATGTTGTTGAATTTAATTTCAAAAACTCCTTGAACTCTCTGCCGATGAAGACTGAAAAAGGGAAGAGCAACCACACAACAAGGGTCTCAAATCCAAGACCCTGAGATTAAAAGTCTCATGCTCTACCAACTGAGCTAACAAGGCCTGAAACAGTACTTCTACTCTGATACAGTAAATCCACTTACAGAAGCCCCAAAGTGTGAGAAATTCCTCTCACTCATCAATAATAAATCTGAAATCTTTTTACCTTCCAAATGCTGCCATCTATTTTGTCAGTATTTATTTCTCTCTCCTTTTTATTTAGTTCATGCATTTCTTCAGAATTTTTTTTTTCAATTATGTCTGAGGGAAGAAATGAACAGATCTGACAGCTCAAAACTGGGCATCCATGAGGCACTGTGGGCCATCAGCAGCAGCAGAATTGTATTTAAACACAATATGTTACCTCATGGCCTGGCATATCCCTCAATCTACCATTACCATCAAGCCAAGGGAGCAATAGTGGTTCAATGAAGTGTGCAGGAGGGCATGACAGGAGCAGCACCAAGCAGACCTAAAAATGAGGTGTCAACCTGGTGAAGCTAGAACACAGAATTACTTGCATGTCATATAGCGGAAGCAGCATGCAATAGACAGAGCTCAGCAATCTCACAATCAACAGATCAGATAAAAGCTCTGCAGTCCTGCCACATCCAGTCCTGAATGGTGGTGGATAATTAAACAATTAACAGGAGTCACAGAGAGTCATAAAGTCGTACAGCATAGAACCAGGCCCTTTGGCCCACCGCGTCCATGCCGACCATAATGCCTATCTATACTAATCCGACCCGCCTGCATTTATTCCATATCCCTCCATGCCTTGCTCATTCAAGTACCTGTCCAGATGCCTCTTAAATGTGACTACTGTTCCTGCCTCCACCAGGCAGCTCATTCCAGATACCCACTATTCTTTCTGTGAAAAATTTACCCCTTTGACCCCCTTTAAACCTACTCCCTCTTAGCTTAAATCTATGCCCTCTAGTTTTAGTCACCCCTACCATGGGAAACAGAGTCTGGCTATCTACACTATCTATGCCTCTCATAAAGCGTGACATAGGAGTGAAGAACGAGTGACCAAGAGGAGGAAAGTGGCACGGCATAGAGCTAATGGCTGGAGTGGGGGTTGGGGTCTGAGAGCGAGTGGCAGGAGAGCTGGGTGACGCGAACAGGGAACAATCGGCCAGGGGAGCAGCGAGGTGGAGAGCGAGCAGCTGAGGAGAAGAAGCGTCAAGGCCGAGTGGGGAGAGCTCCAACCTCAAAGTCTCCCATTCAGCCGCTTCCTTCAGCTGAGTGAGAGGCTGGATACCCGATGACGCTTTAGCGTGCATGTGCGAAGATGGACCAGGCGCTGATTTGCGATGATGTTGGTGCTGAGCCATGACATCATCCTGTGCATGTGCCACTTAACCCTGGCAAGATGTAGCTGTGCCTATGCGCAGCTTGGCGCTCTCTGATGATGTCAGCAGGCCGCTCCGTTGATAGGCATCACATTGTGTCAGCAGTGCCCACAACCCAGGAAAGAATAAAAAAGAGATTTACCACAATGGCAGCAGGGTGAAGGATTTCCGTTATGTGGAGAGATTGGAGAAGCTGGGGTTCTTCTCCTTGCAGCAGAGAAAATTCAGAAAAGATTTGACACATTTGTTCAAAATCATGCAGGTTTTCAATAGTTTATATAAGGAGAAACTGTTTCCAGTGGTAAAAGGGTCAGTAAGCAGAGGACACAGATATCAGGTGATTGGCAGAAGAACCAGAGGTGACATGAGGAACCATTTTTTACACTGCAATGTGTTGTGATAAAGAAAGAAAAGACTTGCATTTATATAGCACCTTTCCTGACCACTGGATATATCAAAGCACTTTGTAAACAATGAAATACTTTTGAAGTGTAATCACTGTTGTAATGTCAGAAATGCAGCAGCTAATACCCACAAACTGCAATGTGATAATGACCAACTGATCTGATTGAGGGGCAAATATTGATCACAACACCAGGGAGAATTGCTCTTCACTTGTTTGAAATTGCAGCATGGGATCTTTTACATTCACCCAAACATGCAGACCAGGTCTTGGTTTAACATCACACCTGAAAGGCAGCACCTTCAACACCCTCAGTGCTGCACTGGAGTGTCAGCTGTGCAATCTGAACCCAGAAGCTTGTGATTTCGAGGTGAGTGTGACCAACTGAGCCACAGCTTTTACCTGAGTCTCAATCCTTCTACCAACAGTTTCTCTCTATCGGGTCTGTCACGACCCCTCATGATTGTGAACACCTCTATCAAATCTTCTCTCGAAGGAGAACAACCCCAGCTTCTCCAATCTATCCACATAACTGAAATCCTAACCACACGTTGCAGAAAGGAATTCTTCCTCATGTTCTTTCTGGTTTTGTGAGTCACTTTAAATCTGTAACCTTCGGTTACTGACCGTTCAGCAGTTAGAAACAGTTCCTCAGTATTTACTCTACCTCAAACCTTCAAGGAAGCTCTGCAAAGTAACTGAAAATCAAGTTGTCAGAAGTGGGATTTAAACACATGCCTCCAGTGAAAGCTGCAACCTGAACAGAGAAGCTGAAACTGCTCAGTCACCTCAACTGTTCAGACCTTTTTGACCTCGTCATCACTTCTGTCCTTTGAAAGGTTCACTCAGTTCAGGAACTTGTTCAATGTTACTGGAATGCTCAGTGATTGGGATATTAACTCCCCCGGGTTTTCCTGAGCTTGTTCTCGGTGTATGGGGATGTTTGTCCTGGGCCGTGGAATCTTGCATCCCTGTAATGGACATTAACCCACTGATTGAATCTGTATTCACTGCTTTCCGCTGGTGCTGGGTAATTGCAGAGTGTGGGGCCGGAATGTTGCTGCTTGTCCCGGCCTCACTCACTCTGGAAAAGAGTGAATAATTGATGCATCTGTTTCTGTATCTGAAATGTGACTTCGATCTGCTGTTATTAACCGAGGCAGCGCTGCAGAAGGATACGTTAATAATCTCTCACTAATCAACTGCAAACATTCAGAATGTGTAACTTTGAGCAGCGCTTTCTGCACCGTCAGGGCTGGAAAGTTGAGGGAGGGAGAAACACTGTCAGGATCTGAGTGCACACAGCACTGCACAGAGAAAGAGCCAATATACCGGGGCTGAGACACAGTGTATCTTTTCACATTTAATCACAATAATATCCGGAGTCAGGAACTGAAAAGGATGAAAAACCGAATAATAAGAGCAAAAGTAAGAAAACTAAGCAATTATAGATTAGCTGATGAGCATTCTCTGTGTTACCTGATAGTCTACTGTTTTATTTTCAATGCTCTCTCCACTGTGGCCAGGGAATGATTTCTTCTCAAGGGCTGAATATTCACAAAGCTTCTTGGAATTTAAAATCTTTCAAAATTAATTCCATGGAGCTGATGGGGAAAAGTCAAATAACTGCATCTATTATCGGAGAGCTGGTTGGTGATGACGTGGATGTGTCTGCAGTGTGCAGGACCAGACTGTTTCTATAGATTCACAATGAATGTTCCATCCTTTATTTGTAACAGTAAAACTGATCGTGGACAATGGCTATTCTGGTTGCAGCAACCTGAAGATTTAACTCATTAACACCCTACTTTATGGTAATCTAGAAAGCACAACACCCAGCTCTGTCAGTTAGTGTGCTTGTTTGTTAACCCACAATTTGTTGGTTCAAGCACTTAAAAGGATGAGGCTTTATTAACTTAAACTCTTCTACATCTGCTGTATTACTCTTGCTGTTGATTCTTCAAAGATAAGTTTAATCAAGTCTTTCTTTGTGAAATCCATGCTGACTGTGTTTTATTATATTTTCATTTTCATATGTATTTTCTACTTTTGGGGATTACAGGATATTGTCATTTTTTATTGATTTTATTTTTATTTATTGCACTTATTGTCCATCCCTAATTCCCTCGAGAAGGTGGTGGTGAGCTGCCTTCTTGAACCACTGCAGTCGATGTGGTGCTGTTCGGAAGGGAGTTCCAGGATTTTGACCCAGCCACAGTGAAGGAACGGTGATATAGTTCCAATTCCAGGATGGTGTGTGGCTCAGAGGGGAACTTGCAGGTGATGGTGTTCCCATGCACCTGCTGCCCTTGTCCTTCGAGGTAGTAGAAGTCACGGGTTTGGAAGGTGCTGTGTAAGGAGGCTTGCTGCCTTGCTGCAGTGCATCTTGTGGATGGTACACACTGCTACCACTGTGCGTTGGTGATGGAGAGAGTGAATATAGTGAATGAGGTGCCAATCAAGTGGGCTGCTTTGTCCTGGATGACGTTGAGCTTCTTGAGTGTTGTTGGAGCTGCACCTATCCAGGCAATGGAGAGGATTGCATCACACTCCTGACTTGTGCCTTGTAGATAGGGGACAGGCTTTGGGGAGTCAGGAGGTGAGTTACTCGCCGCAGGATTCCTACTGTCTGAACTGCTCTTGTAGCCATGATATTTATATGACTACTGCAGTTCAGTTTCTGGTCAATGGTAACCCCCAGGATGTTCATAGTGGGGGATTCAGCACTCGTAATGCTGTTGAATGTCAAGGGGAGAGGGTTAGATTCTCTCTTGTTTCAGAAGGTCATTGCCTGGGACTTGCGTGACTCGAATGTGAAATATCCTTATTGTAGGGTATTGTATTGTACTGTGCAGTGACTACACTTGGAAAGTACTTCATTGGCTGTAAAAGGCTTTACAAAGTCCTGTGGTCGTGAAATGCATGTGTTGCTTTTTCCATTGTTATCAATGTCATTGTGATCAAAAGATAGGTTTCGTGAGCACAAAGTTTAAATCAATGTTGATTCAAATAATGTAAAAACATCTATATTCTTGCACGATACTTAATAATCACCATCTTCCTTTCCTTACAGAGTACAATGTTTTTGACCCTGAAATTGATTCCACAATCTCAGTCCCTCAGACAATTTCAGCCCAGTTCTGATGAAAGATCACAGATCTGAAACGTTAACTCTGTTTCTCTCTCCACAGATGCTGCCAGACCTGCTGAGTATTTCCATCATTTTCAAGAGTCTCGATTTAATGAATAGGAAACTTGTTTCAGATCAGATTGGGAGACAGTGTGAAACCACTCCATTGTACTCATGTCTGAGATTCTGAGGACAGTTGGCTGTTAGTGGAAGACATAATCAATTAAATGTATGTAGCAACAGCTCAGACCAATTATTATTTTACAAGGTGGTGTGATGGCCATCCAGGGGTTAAAAGTAGGGATCTTGTCAGGTTTCAGTGTGCAGGAACACGAGAAGATCTCAGGGGTAAAGGCTCAGATCATCGACCAAGTTCTCCACCTGATGAGGGATCTAGGCTGGACAAAGAGGACCGTGACACTCTGAGACCAAGCTCGACTAGTCCACACACCTGCTAGAGCTGTAAAGTTATATTCCCCAAGTTTGTTCAAGATAATTTTACTTCCAATTATTAAGTACTATTTTACTCTCAATAAAAGTTCTGGACTTATTAATCAAGTATCCTGTTGCTTTAATTGGTTAAAGTCATGCCCAAAGAGATTGTCCGCAATAGACTTTCCAGAACTGAAAGATAAGTCTGCAAGGATTGCTAATTTTACAGCCCTGTTTAAAAAGAGAGATAAACCCAGGAACTACAGACCAGTTAGTCCAATGTCAGTGGTGGGGAAACTTTTAGAGACAATTATCCAGGAGAAAATTAACTGGCACTTGGTCGAACATGGGCTAATAAATGACAGCCAGTACAGATTGGTTAACAGAAGATTGTGTATGAATTAATTAATGAATTAATTTCTTTGATGAGGTTTCAGAGAGAGTTGACCAGGGTGGTGAGGTTGATGGTGTGTGTCTGCACTTCAAAATTGTGTTTGATAAAGTACCATAAAATAGACTTGTTAACAAAATTTGAGCAGATGGGATTAAAGAGGCAGTGGCAGCGTGGATACAAAATTGGCTGAGAGACGGAAAGCATAAAGTAGGGTGAATGCTTGTTTTTCAGAATGGAGGGACTAATACAGTAATGTCACTGTTGTTGCAGTGTGTGCAGTGTCTGACCCTGAGCTGTCCTAGGGAGGGGGCTGTTTGTGATTTTCCTGTGGGGTATATTATCATCAGGGTATCTCTCTGAGCTGTCACAGGGATGGGGCAGTGTGTGATATCCTTGTGCATGTCATGCAGGCCCACTGGCGTGTGGTTCCATCCTGATGCCAAGAAACAGAGCCCTATCTATGGGCAAAAAGTCTCACTTCCCTGTGGGTGTCTTGAGAGAGAAGAAGGCTTAGGGAGTAAACCTGGACAGTAAATCCGGAGTGGAGTCCCATACCTGTTACTTATCAGGTAGTTTTCCAGCAACTCCTACAGCAGAGCTGGTACCAAATAGTACTGGTTTTTTCCTTTCCTTTGGACAATACTAGCAATGCTGAGAGGGGGTCCTGATGCTCAGTGTCTCCATACTATTTGCCCAGGCCTGTGCCCTGGAGAGGACACTCCAGCTTCATGGTTAAACATTAGCAAAACATGGGAAGAAACAGTTACCGAATATAAGCTCTCACTCAATTGGTGTAGAGTATGAGCACCAGGGGCTACTTTTGACAGTGGGAGAGATCATCGCGTCTCAATGGATAACTACCACCTACTCCAAGCTGTGCAGCCCCCAGTCAGTTAGGTGCTGTCCTGCCACGACCTACTTGCTTCAATGGGTGCTTGCAGCTTCGAGAGATATCTCTCAACTGGCGGACTGATAATCTATGCACCAGGCAAGACAAACTCAACAAAGAAGACACCAGTGCTTCGCATCACAAGCTGGAATGTAAGGACCATGTCTCCTGGCCTTACCGACAACCTTCTGCAGGTTGATAGCACACACAAGACAGCTGTGATTGACAAGGAACTCACAAGGCTCAATGTGGACATTGCTGTGCTGCAATAAACTAGACTAATTCAAAGTGGATCCCTCAAAGAGAAACACTACACCTTCTTCTGGCAGGGGAAAGCCCAAGAGGCAACTCGTGAGCATGGAGTGGGTTTCACAGTAAATAACATGCTACTTGTGATGAGTGAACCACCCACAGTAGGCTCAGAGAGACTTCTTACCCTTCACATGTCAACAAGCGCGGGCCCAGTTAATCTCATGTGCATCTATGTGCCGACACTCACCTCCACCCCAGATGTCAAGGATCAATTCTTTGAGACACTTGACACTGCCATCAGTAGAATTCCCAGCACTGAGGGACTGTATCTTCTAGGGGATTTCGACGCAAGCTTGGGTACTGACTACAGCTTGGCCAACGAGCATAGGGCACCAGGGGATTAGCAAGATGAACGAAAATGGACAGAGGTTTCTGGAGCTATGCTGTCACCATGGACTCTGTGTGACGAACAGCTATTTCCAGGTCAAGCTGTGCCACAAGGTGTCCTGGAGACATCCGAGATCATGCCACTGGCACCAGCTAGACCTTATCATCACCAGACGTACCACCCTCAGCAGTGTCCTCATCACACGCAGCTATCATAGCGCTGACTGTGACACTGACCACTCCCTGGTGTGTAACAAGGTCAGGCTTCAGCCAAGAAAGCTTCACCCATCCAAGAAGAAAGGTCGTTCTCGGATCAACACTTGCCGAACCACTGATCCAGAAAGGACCCAGGAGTTCCTCAACATCCTCGATCAGGCTCCTTCAGAAAACGCCCAAGGCCTCAGTGTGGTATCAAAGTGGAATCATCTGCACGCCACCATCTATAACTCTGCACTCGCTGTGTATGGGAAAAGAGATGGGAGGAATGCTGACTGGTTTGAGGCTTATTGGACTGAAATGGAGTCAGTTACTGCAACTAAGAAGAGAGTCCTCATGAACTACAAACAAGTCTCCAGCAAACAAACTCTAGATGCTCTCAGAGCTGCCAGAAACAAGTCTCTGCAGACTGCTCAGCACTGCACCAATCAATACTGGTTAAAACTCTGCAACAGCATACAATCTGCCACTGAATCTGGGTGATGCTAGAGGGACATATGAAGGAATTCAACACACCAAGGTTCCTTAGACAGCACCTTCCATACCCGCAACCTCTACCAACTAGAAGGACAAGGGCAGCAAATTCATGGGAACACCACCACCTGCAAGTTCCCCTCCAAGCCACACACTATCGTGACTTGGAACTATATCGCCTTTCCTTCACTGTTGCTGGGTGAAAATCCTGGAACTCCCTTCCTAACAGCACTGTGGGTGTACCTACCTCACACAGACTGCAGCGGTTCAAGAAGGCAGCTCACCACCACATTCTCATGGGAAATGAGGGATGGGCAATAAATGCTGGCTTAGCCAGTGATGACCACATCACATGAATGAATAAAAAAAAAAAATTATGAAAGCAATGGGAGCAGCAGTAACTAAATCAACACCTTTGAAGACAAAGACAGGGGTGATCATCACTGAACCTAACAAGCAGATGGAAAGGTGAGTGGAGCATTACCTTGAACTCTACATAACGGAGAACATTGTCATTGAAGTAGCTCTCAGCACCATTCCAGACTTCCCTGTCATGGAGGAGTTGGACAGCGACACCACCATAGAGCTCAACAACGCCATTGACCGTCTTGCCAGTGGTAAAGCCCTGGGAAATGTACCCTGTTGTTGTGCAAAGGTTTTCCCTGTTATTGTTTTATTTTCTGTTACTGACCGTCTCCTCACTGTGACCATTTGCCCTGGTTTTATTGTGGCCAACATCACCATCTGGTGGTGGAGCGGAGGCTCTGCAGGAAGGGGTTGACAAAGTGGGAGAGACTCGGCTGGTCCGTGTTTGCAGCTTGTGTTCGTGTGAGCAAAAGTGAGTTGTTGCTGATTGATGTGTTCACTGGAAGGAAAAAGCTGATTGCAATAGAGTGCCTTTGGAAGCATCTTGTCATTATGGGTAAATACTTGACGTATTGAAAGTGAACGGTTTGCATTATTACAAAGCATAAATAGCAGAAAAGGGTTTCGATCCATCGATCTCTGGGTTATGGGCCCTGCACGCTTCCCTGCGCCACTCTGCTAACTGCTGCATTAAACTGTAGCTGCCTGTTAGTGAAATATGTTCATTTCCCCCATGTTTTTATGAAAATAGGATTGTCGTCGGATTTCTCAAGAATCCCGGACTCAGCAACACACTTGCTGACGGACTCACTCTCATTGCACAATGACACAAGGACACAGAGTAACAGCACCAACAATGAGGCAGGCAGAGAAAGACACACAGAAAACCAGGAAGAGATTATCAGGACCCAGAAATGAACAGACAGAGAAAGGTAAAAGCAAAATACTGCGGATGCTGGAAATCTGAAACAAAAACATGAAATGCTGGAATCACTCAGCAGGTCTGGCAGCATCTGTGGAAAGAGAAGCAGAGTCAAAGTTTCGGGTCAGTGACCCTTTGACTTTTGAAAGGTACAGAGAAAGGGACTGAGCAAACCAGCAAGAGACAGCGAGAGACTGATGAACACCACTTGGAGGGAGCACTGAGGGTGGCAAGGGTCCAGAATGTACTCTGCCTGGGGGATTTCAATGTCCATCACCGTGAGTGGCTCGGTAGCAACACTACTGACCATGCTGGCCGAGTCCTAACGGACATAGCTGCTCGATTGGGTCTGCAGTAGGTGGTGAGGGAACTAACAAGAGGGAAATACATACTTGACCTCATCCTCACCAATCTGCCTACCGCAGATGCATCAGTCCATGACAGTATTGGTAGGAGTGACCACTGCACAGTCCTTGTGGAGATGATGTCCTGTCTTCACATTGAGGATACCCTCTATCGTGTTGTGTGCCACTACCGCTGTGCTAAATGGGATAGATTTTGAACAGATCTAGCAATGTATAACTGGGCATCCATGAGGTGCTGTGGACCATTACCAGCAGCAGAATTGTTGTCAACCACATTCTATAACCTCATGGACCGGCATATTCCCCCACTCTAACATTACCAACAAGCTGGGGGATCAACCCTAATTCAATGAAGAGTGCAGGAGGGCATGCCAGGAGCAGCACCAGGCATACCTTGAAATGAGGCGTCAGCCTGATGAAGCTACAGCCCAGGACTACTTTCATGCCAAACAGCAGAAGCAGCATGTAATAGACAGGGCTAAGTGATCCCACAACCAACGGATCAGATCTACACCCTGCCACATCCAATGATGAATGGTGGTGGACAATTAAACAACCAACAGGAGGAGGTGGCTCCACAAATATCCCCAACCTCAATGATGGGGGAGCCCAGCACATCAGTGCAAAAGACAAGGATGAAGAATTTGAAACAATCTTCAGCCAGAAGTGCCGGGTTGATGATCCATCTCGGCCTCCTTCTGAAGTCCCCAGCAACACAGATGCCAGTCTTCAGCCAATTCGATTCACTCAACGTGATATCAAGAAACGACTGAAGGCACTGGATACAGCAAAGGCTACGGGCCCTGACAATATTCCGGCAATAGTACTGAAGACCTGTGCTCCAGAACTTGCCGCGCCCCGAGCCAAGCTGTTCCAGTACATCTACAACACCGGCATCTACTCGGCAATGTGGAAAATTGCCCAGGTATGTCCTGTACACAAATAGCAGGACAAATCCAACCCAGCCAATTGCTGCCGCATCAGTCTACTCTCAATCATCAGTATAGTGATGGAAGGTGTCATCGACGGGGAACTTGCTTTGCAATAACCTGTTCAGTGACGCTCGGTTGGGTTCCGCCAGGGCCATTCAGCTCCTGACCTCATTACAGCCTTGGTTCAAACAAGAACAAAAGAGCTGAACTCAAGAGGTGAGGTGAGAGTGTCTGCCCTTGACATCAAAGTAGCATTTGACTGAGTATGGCATCAAGGAGCCAGAGCAAAACTGGAGTCAATGGGAATCAAGAGGAAAACTCTCCAGTGGTTGGAATCGTATCTAGCACAAAGGAAAATGGTTGTGATTGTTGGAGGTCAATCATCTCAGCACCAGGACATTACTGCTGGAGTTCCTCAGGGTAGTATCCTCGGCCCAACCTTCTTCACTACTTCATCAGGGACCTTCCTTCAATCATAAGGTCAGAAATGGGGATGTTCACTGATGATTGCAAAATTTAGCACCATTTGCGACTCCTCAGATACTGAAGCAGTCCATGTAGAAATGCAGCAAGACCTGGACAATATCCAGGCTTGGGCTGATAAGTGGCAAGTAACATTCGCGCCACACAAGTGCCAGGCAATGACCATCTCGAACAAGAGAGAATCTAACGATCTCCCATTGATATTCAACAGCATTACGATCGCTGAATCCCCCACTATCAACTTCCTGGGGGTTCCCATTGACCAGAAACTGAACTGGAGTCGCCTTATAAATAGTGTGACTACATGAGCTGGTCAGAGGGTAGGAAGCATGCGGTGAGTAACTCACCTCCTGACTCCCCAAGCCTGTCCACCATTTACAAGGCACAAGGCTGGAGTGTGATGGAATACTATCCACTTGCCCGGATGGGTGCAGCTCCAACAACATTAAAGAAGCTAGACACCATCCAGGACAAAGCAACAGGCTTGATTGGCACCCCGTCCACAACATTCACTCCCTTCACCACTGACGTACAGTGGCAGCAGTGTGTACCATCTACAAGATGCACTGCAACAATGCACCAAGGCTACTCAGGCAGCACCTTCCAAACCTGCATCCTCTACTGCCTAGAAGGACAAGGGCAGCAGATGCATGGGAACACCACCACCTGAAAGTTCTCCTCCAAGCTACACATCATCCTGACTTGGAACTATATCGCTATTCCTTCACTGTCGCTGGGTAAAATTCCTGGAACTCCCTTCCTAATAGCACTGTGGGTGTACCTACCCCACATGGACTGCAGTGGTTCAAGAAGGAAGCTCACCACCACCTTCTCATGGGCAATTAGGGATGGACAATAAATGCTGGCCTGGCTGGCGACGTCCACATCCCATGAAACAAATAATTAAATGCAATAACAGCTCATCTCAATTAGTAGTATTTCTAAATCCCACCAGTCCAACATAAGCTGAACAATTATTGCATGTTGTGATTGACGGTCTGGTCTGTAAACTGCACTGTATCACAGATTGCTGACATTTGCTAACTGGAAGTGAGAACTGCAAAATCGGGACTGTAGTTCACATAGTCTGTCAGTGTGAAAGAATCAGGCAATGTGAGGTAATAGAATTTGTCTGCAAATGTTACACTCATATTGCTTTATATTTTTATATTGAAAATAAAAGTAATCATTTCGTGAAAATAATGACATGTTGTCCAAACTTTGGTAGCCAGTTGTTTTCGTCTTGCACTCAGCAGGGCAATCCACAAGAATACCAATTTAAGGGAAAACACCAACTTTCTTCTGTGTGAGAAGAGAGTGCTGATTGGTTGGCAAGTGAACTCTGATTGGTCGAGGCATTGCCATTCAGAATGCATCAGTTTATGGTCATTGACAGATAACTGCCCAGCTTTGTTTGAAGTTTAAACCAGGCAGCTTGACTCTGATTGGTCAGGGCATTGCCCTGTGGAATGAGCCAGTGAATGGCTGTCACTTATTTTGTTTAGCTTAAACTGGCACAATGTGTGTGCATGTTCTTTCTGTCTGCAAAGAACAGTGCCCTGTGTATTAATATATGTAGTTTACAGTACACACCAATGCACCACACTGCGAGCCCTACTGACAGTCTTAAATTGGTTGTCAGTGTAATTCGTAGCACACTGAGAATTATTTAGCAAATGTTGTCCTATTGTGGAATCACATCTCATGTTGGATACTGTGTTTTGAGTTTTGCAAGCACGGGTTGGTTGGGTAGGGCCCATTGCGAACAGCGGAAGGGACATGTTATTTGATACAATCCGCCAGTTTTGGGATGTACGTTCTAGAAACCTAGCATCACACTGGTATTGAAATTCATATATCACGTTACTTATTTGTGTGATAGGCAGGACGTCTCTTTTGTTTGACAGCAGCATCCTGTTAGTGGTGAACACCACACTTGTTGCTCCTGCATAGTAACAGCAGGAAACAGCTCGCTTCACCTGTTACTCAAATACTGGGGTTAAATTACCCTTCCAGGGTAATTTGAGGGAGACTGGGCACTTTTCAGGGCTCAAAATGACGTCCTTCAGTCCGTTTATAAGTTTGTGCGATATACAGTGAGAAATGATCTGATCAGTGTAGCCATTGTAATGCAGGATGTCTTTGATTCGCCCTATTTCAGCATCAAGCTTGCATGGAGGTGGTTACGGAGGGAGGGAGGGAGGTGATTACGGAGGGAGGGAGGTGGTTATGGAGGGAGGGAGGGAGGTGGTTACGGAGGGAGGAAGGAGGTTGGGACAGGTGAGAACACATAAGGATTTAGAAACAAGGATGAGTATTTTGAAATAAAAACAAGAAATGCTGGAACCACTCAGCAGGTCTGAGGATTTTGAGGTTGAGTTGTTGCTGGACCAGGAGCCAATGTCGGTCAGTGATTGGTTGCCGATAAGGCCAATCTTATAGCGCGTGGAACTGTAATAATCCCAACGCGTGTATTGACCAGTGAAGGTAGGTTTGCGGTAGACCGTGGTAGAAAACCCCTTAGCAGATTTCTCAACTAGTACATCAAGGAAAGGGAGCTCATTTGACAGCTCCATTCCAAAGGTGAATTTGAGTGCAGGATGGAGCCCATGAAGACGTGCAAGGAAATTATTTCATGCAGCTGCGGATTCAAATATAGCAAACGCATCATCTACATATTGGAAATATGCAAGAGGTCGGAGGTTAGGTGTCATTCCCTTAAAAACAGGTTTGTCATGGAATCCAACAAAGATGTTTGTGAGAGCTGGGCCGAGAGGGGATCCCATGGCAACACCAGCGATACATGGTGTCAATAAAACTGAACTCAACTGTGCAAGTTGCCGAGTTCATAAGTTCAATGAATACTGATTCGCACAATGGTGACGGGTCTAGATCACCATGATATAGCACTGCAGTGCAAATATCTATGGCTTCCTGAAGTGGTACATTGGTGAATAGGCTAGCAATGTCAAATGACACATGGACACGGCATTGCTATCGAAATGCAAGTCCTGGATGGTCTTCACAAATGTGAAGGAATCCTTCACTGTGTTTGTGGAGAACTTGCTCAAAAACTGGTTGTAACAATTTGCCCAACCATTTGGCAAATTCATTTCAGGTTACTATTTACATTACTTCAAATAAAGAAAACACAACGACACAAAGAATTGAGCACAACGCTGAAAGTTTCACAGCAAATAGTCAAATGGGAAAAGGATGAAATACAGAAAGAAAAAGCCTAAAATACTGAAAACACTCAGCCAGTCCGGAAACAACTGTGGAGAAGAGAAGCTCGGGTTAGTGGTCCAGTTCTGTAACCCTTCTATAGACCTGAAACATTGCTCCTCCCTTCCTCTCTCCACAGATACGGCTGGAACTGCTGAGTGTTTCCAGAATCTTCTGTTATTATTCAGGTTTCCAGTGTGTGCAGTATTTCTCTTTTTGAAAATAAAATATTCCCTGAGAGGAATGGAACTTTACATAAAAAATAGGAGTAGGCCATTCGGCCCATCGAAATAGCTCTGCCATTCACTAAGATCACAGCTGATCTCCTACATCAACTCCATCTTACCACACGAGCACAGATCCCTTGATTCCCTTCGTATCCAAAAACCTATCGATCTCTCTCTTGGATATACCCAATGATTGAGCATCCACATCTCTAGAGTCACAGAGAGATACAGCACTGAAAAAGGCCCTTCGGCCCACCGAGTCTGTGCCGACCAATAACCACCCATTTATACTAATCCTACATTCATCCCATATTCCCTACCACATTCCCACCATTCTCCTACGACCTATCTCCACTAGGGGCAATTTACAATGGTCAATTTACCTATCAACCTGCAAGTCTTTGGCTGTGGGAGGAAACTGGAGCACCCGGCGGAAACCCACGCGGTCACAGAGAAAACTTGCAAACTCCGCACAGGCAATACCCTGAACGGAACCGAGGTCACTGGAGCTGTGAGGCTGCGGTGCTAACCACTGCGCGTAGAGAATTCCAAAGATTCACAATACTTTGAGTGAAAAAAAATTCTCCTCTTCTCAGTCCTAAATGATGGAGCCATTTATACTGAGACTGTGATTCCTAGTTCCAGATTCCCCAGCCAGAGGAAACATCCTCCCAGCATTTACCCTGTTAAATCCCTTAAGATTTTTAGGTGCCAGTAAGATTACCTCTGACTCTTCTCAATTCTGAGGAATATCGGCCTCGTCTACTCAATCTCTTCTCATAGGACAATCCCCTCATCCCAGGAAGCAATCGAGTGACACTTTGATACACTTCCTTTAAGGCAAGTATATCCTTCCTTAGATAAGGGGAACCAAAACTGTACACAGTGCTCCAGGTGTGATCTCACGAAGGCTCTGCCTAATTGTAGTCAAACTTCTTTCTTCTTATAAAAACTCTTGACAATGTTGAACACAACTATTAACTGCCCCATTAACATCTCTTCTCTAAGAAGAAGGACCCCAGCTTCACACACCCCAGACCCCTATTCTTTACACATTAGCTGAATTCCTGCATCTCTGATACATTCTAGTAAATCTCCTCTGCACCCTCTCTAAGGCCTTGCCATTCCTGCTAAAGTGTGGAGCATGGAATTAGACACAATGCTCTAGCTGAGGCCTATAACCAGTGAGATTTAGAAAGGTTCAGCCTCAATTCCTTGTCTGTGTCCCGTACTCCCATTTCTGGTTTCTGACTCAATGTCGGCTCTGAGCTGTTGAAACTGCCTGAAGAAACATTTCCACCCAACAAAGCGCTCGGAATGTGAGAAGGGACAAAGTGAGTGACCAAGTACATCAACTCCAAGTAAAACTCCACCGTGTAGTGAAAACACTCGAAACACAACGGCTCTTTTAAGAGCCACCCACAATCTCTCTGAAAAAGCTGCACCAACATCTCTCTAGAATTGGTTTATTTCATTGGTTTTAATGCTCAGTAACTCTCTGGAACTTTCTCACTGTCTTTGTGTTTTCTGTTTCAATCTGGTATGGAGATTCTGGGAAGATGAGTTTCACTGCCTGGGAGGATCTTTGTGATTTTCCTGCAGAAACACAAAACAAAGTCTCTTTTCAGAGTCAGCCACCGCCTCATAAGGACAGCAGTGACATGGGAACGGGAGCTGGGGTGTGTTTTATGCCGGAAATATCAGTTAATGATTTATGTTGTGCTCTCATTATAGTCCAATCTCTGAATTGAGCCTTTCCACCGCACCAGGGTAATGGGGAGAGTTTTCATCGTTTCTTTTCCAAACGTACAGACGATGTTATAAAGTTGCTGATTTATCCAGATGGCGGATTCTCCCCTCACAGTGAAAAGTAACATCACACCTTCACATCGTTTTATAATTGAATAATTAGTGAAATGGAATTATTTGTGATGTTATTTCTCCCGAGACGGTGTTTCCTGCAGTGAAACTGATCAGTTTCAGCTCAGTCATTCAGGGACCTGGAATTCCTGCAGTTTGAGCCCGCTGTAACCCCAGCCCACTTCTGATTGGTCACCCTCTTCTCATAAAGTCAGTGACAGCACATGAGGAGGCCATTCGCCCCACCAAGTCCATGTCGGGTTTCCAATCTGTTCAGTCCCCGACTTGATCCCCAAAGCCCTGCAGAATCCCTTTGGGTCAGAATGACTGTGGCAGGACTCGAACCTGCAATCTTCTGATAAGATCATCGAATATACCGAAGTCAGACGCCTTATCCATTAGGCCACACGGCCATTAGTTCTCAGGAATGATTCAATCAGAGAACCTCGAAGCACTAAATACAAAAAATCATTGGTTGAACCTGTCAACCTGGCAGAATATTTGAATTTGTGAAAGCCGCCAATTTCACTTTGGAAAAGAAGTGATCGACTGGAAAAGTACATAAAAATCTATTTTCCCGTAGCGGTTTAAATAAACTTTTAAAACACAATTTTGCTTTTACCGACTCAAATTTCTGGTGCTATTTTATGAACAGCTTTATTTTGCCAATTTTTGTCAACTTCTCATCCGTAACTGACAGTAAAAGACTCCGTTCAGCAATCTTTCACACGACAAATAACTCAAACTCGGTGTGGAAGTAATAGATTACAGACTATTGGTAATTCCCCTTCACACAGGCTTCAGGGGGACAGTGAGAAGCCGCTGAAATAGTTGCTTCATCCTTTTACTGTCCTGTTACTGACATGTTGGAATCAGATTTGTATTTAACAAGCTATTTCTGTGAAAACAAAATCCTCAACGGACCAGTTGGGAATCTGGGAATCACTGAAGTAAAATAAAAGGCTTTTGATTGAGAAGACGGGACCTTCTCACCAGCAGCCGGGTTACATTCCCCTCACATCCTTACACAGTGAGCTGCTCTTTCCCTCGAGAAATAGACAGCAGCAGTTGGAAGTTCAGTAAAAGGATCGGTTCATTGAGACAAGTTTCTGACTGACAGGTGGTGCTGAATATTAATACAAAAATGTCCTGGAATGGGAAACAAGTGTCCAGAGTGGGGTCTGAAATCAGGACAGGGAAATGGCCAGCACTGACACAGATCATTTCATTATTACATTGATATCTGACTGTCTATAAGGAGAAGCGAGTTAAACACATGATGGTGAAAGGAATGGAAGATGACGCTGGTTGTTCTCGATGAAGAGGGATAGACAGAGGTGTGGGTACAGCAGACTTCAGACAGTAATCAACCCTTTCAGATACTGTGGGTGGATCTGAAAAGAGCCTTTGGGATAGGGAAAAAAGCTCTTTGTTTAAAAACCCTCAAATAGCTACCTTATAATTGGTCAGGTTACTAATGTTTTAGTTAGTGTAATTTATGAATAATTACTAATTAGAAAGTGCTGTTTGGACAGAGTGTAAAGCTGTGAGTTGATGTGTGAGGGACTTCACTGACTAGGGGAAGGAGGTGCTCTTTGGTCTCTTCTCTTCTGCCTTTTCAGCCTCCATGATACAGGGGAAGAAGCTGATCGGTGAGTAACTGGTACATTATTCTACTTATTACACGAGCAATAATGAGTTTGTAAAGCTAAGTAATGGCAGGGCAGCTCGAAAAGTAAAAGTTCGAAATTGGGGGAAGGCAAATTTTACAAAACTGAGAGCTGATTTGGTGGATGTGGACTGGATACAACTACTTGAAGGAAACCCAAAGATGTTTTATCAGTCCATGAAGAGCGAGAGGATAACTAAGGAAAGGGTATGGCCTATCAGAGATGTACAAGGGAACTTCTGTGTGGATCCAGAAGATGTGGGCGGGGGTCTTCATGAGTTTTTTGTCTCTGCCTTCACAAAGGAGAGGGATGATGCAGACATTGTAGTAAAAGAAGAGGAGTGTGAAATATTAGATACGATAAGCATAATGAGAGTGGAAGTACGAGAGGGTCTGACATCCTTGAAAATGAATAAATCACCAGGGCCAGATGGTTTGCATCTGAGGTTGTTAAAGGAAGCCAAGGAGTAAATAGTGGATGCCCTGGGGATCATCTTCAAATCCTCACTGGATATGGGGGAGGTGCCGGAGGATTGGAGGTCTGCGAACGTTGTACTATTATTTTAAAAGGATGTGGTAAGTCTGACCTCAGTGGTGGGTAAATTATTCGAATCAATTCTGAGGGACAGGATAAACTACCACTTGGAAAGACATGGATTAATCAAGGATAGTCAGCATGGATTTGTTAAGGGAAGGTCATGTCTCACTAACTTGATTGAGTTTTTTGAGGAAGTAACAAGGAGCATTGATGAGGATAGTGCGGTGGATGAGGTTTACATGGATTTTAGTAAGGCATTTGATAAGGTCCCACATGGCAGTCTGGTCAATAAAATGAAAGCCCATGGGATACAGGGGAATGTGGCAGGTTGGATCCAAAATTGACTCAGTGGCAGGAAACAAAGGATAGTAGTCAACGGATGTTTTTGCACATGGAAAGCGGTTTTCAGTGGCGTTCCACAGGGTTCAGTGTTGGGTCCCTTGCTGTTTGTGGTGTATATTACCACACGGGCAGCACAGTGGCGCAGCGGTTAGCACCGCAGCCTCACAGCTCCAGCGAACCGGGTTCAATTCTGGGTACTGCCTGTGTGGGTTTCCTCTGGGTGCTCCAGTTTCCTTTCACATGCCAAAGACTTGCTGGTTGATAGGTTAATTGGCCATTATAAATTGTCCCTGGGTAGGTGGTAGGGAAATATAGGGACAGGTGGGGATGTGGTAGGAATATGGAATTAGTGTAGGATTAGTATAACATGGATGGTTGATGGTCGGCACAAACTCGGTGGGCTGAAGGGCCTGTTTCAGTGCTGTATCTCTTAAAAAAATTAATTATTTGGAATTAAATGTGGGAGCTATGATTGGGAAATTGGCTGTGTAATTGATGTTGAGGAGGATAGCTGTAGACTTATGAATGGATTAATTGAGTGGGCGGAAAAGTGGCAAATGGAATTCAATCTGGAGAAGTGTGAGGTAATGCATTTGGGGAGGGCAAACAAAGCAAGGGAATACACAATAAACGGGAAGATATTGAGATGGGTAGAAGAAGTGAGAGACTTTGGAGTGCATGTCCACAAGTCCCTGAAAGTGACAGGATAGGTAGATAGAGTGGTGAAGAAGACATATGGAATGCTTTCCTTTCTTGGTTGACAAAAGCAGGGATGTAATGCGAGAACTGTTTAAAACGGTGGTTTGGCCACAGCTGGAGTATTGCGTACTGTTCTGGTCATCACATTACAGAAAGGACATAATTGTTGTGTAGAGAGTACAGAGGAGATTTACAAGAATGATACTGTGGGTGGCTCTGAAAAGAACCTTTGGGTATTTCATAAAATCCTGGCAGATTGCCTTGGTTTTGGTGCCCGGAGCGCTGGTTTTCTTGGGCAGCAGAATGCCCTAGATATTAGGCAGCACCCAGCCCGGAGTGATGGTCACCCCTCCCAGCAGCTTGGTGAGCTCCTCGTCATTCTGGACAGCCAACTGTAGGTGTCTGAGGATGTTGCGGGTCTTCTTGTTGTCCTGGGCTGCGTTACTGGCCAACTCGAGGATTTCAGCGGTCAGATACTCGAGCACAGCAGCCAGATAGACCGGGGCTCCGGCACCGACACGCTCAGCATAGTTGCCATTTCTCAGGAGCCTGTGAACACGGCCCACCAGGAACTGCAGTCCAGCCCGGGAGGAGCGAGACTTGGCCTTGGACCGAGCTTTCCTGCCGGTCTTTCCTCTTCCAGACTTTTCTTTTCCAAAAATAGACTTGAGGACATTCCGTGCAGACCACTGCCTGATGGATTGGTGGTCAAAGGTGTTTTTCCACACAAACATTTCCACGAACGCACAGTCCAACTGGATGGAGCATTCCGTGGCAATGTGACCAGATCCATCCTTCGCAACACCGGGGTCAGATAGAACCTCAGCACATAGTGACACTTGGTGTTTGCATACTGGGGCTCTACGCACAGCTTGATGCAGCCACATACTAAGGCGGCCATCAGGTTGAGGGCGACGTTGAGTACATTTTTTCGCCTTTATCCAGAGGTTTGAACATCGTGTCCCTCTGGACCCTGTCCATTTTGCGCCTTCAGATAAAGCGGGAAATGGCTCGGGTGATCGCCACAGCACAGGAGGGGGGTATGGGCCAGACCTGTGTCACTTACAGCAACAACGTGAACACCTTGCACCTGATGACCAGGTTCTTACCCATAATAGAGAGAGATCGCTGCTCCCACTTGCTCAGTTTATGTTGTACCCTGGCTACTCGCTCCTCCCAGGTTTTGGTGCACGTCCCGGCCCTGACAAACCATATCCGCAGCACCTTCAGGTAGTCTGACCTGACAGTGAAGGGGACAAAGGATCGGTCAGCCAGGTTTCCAAGGAACATGGCCTCGCTCTTGCCATGGTTAACAATGGCTCCCGAATACAGTTCGAACTGGTCGCAGATGCTCATCAGTCTGTGAATGGACAGCGGATCCGATCAGAATACAGCAACATCATCCATGTACAGGGAGGCTTTTACCTGAGTGACTCCACTGCCTGGGATTGTCACCTCTCTTATGCCCGCATCCTTCCAAATAGACTCAGCAAAGGGTTCGATACAGCAAACACACAAGGCAGGGGAAAGAGGACAGCCCTGTCTGACTCCAGATTTGATTGGAAACTTTCTGATTACCACCCAATTTTTTGGACTGTACTACTGATGTTTGTGTAGAGCAGTTTGATCCAATTGCAGATTCCCTCCCCAAACCCCATTTTGGAAAGCACATCCATCATGTATGTGTGCGATATCCTGTCAAAAGCCTTCTCATGGTCCAGGCTGATGAGGCAGGTGTCCACCCTCCTGACCCGTACATAGGCGATCGTATCCCTGAGTAGCACGACACTATCAGAGATCTTCCTGCTGGGTACAGTACAGGTCTGGTCAGGATGAATCACCAACTCCAGAGCAGAGTTGACTCGACTGGCGATGACTTTGGACAGAACCTTGGAGTCTACATTAAGCAGTGAGATGGGCCGCCAATTTCTGATTTCTGCCCTCTCACCCTTCTGCTTGTAGATGAGGGTGATGATGCCTTTCCTCATGGATTCTGACATGCTGCCGGCCAGGAGCGTACTCTCGTACACTTCCAGCAGGTCTGGGCTGACCCAGTACCACAGGGCCGAATACAACTCAACTGGTAAGCCGTCGCTTCCGGGAGTTTTCTTCGTCTCAAAAGACTTGATGTCCTTTGTCAGCTTGTCCAGAGTTAGCGGTTTGTCCAGATTCTCCTGCATGCTGTCATCTAAGACCTCTGTGATGGATGACAGGAAGGACTGGGAGGACGTGCTGTCCATAGACTTCACGTCTTACAGCCCAGCATTCAAGGATTTGCTAATCCTTAGTATGTCGGACTGCGAAGTTGTGACCGAGCCATCTTCTTCCTTCAAGCTGCTGATCACAGAGCTCTCTCTGTGTACCTTTTGGAAGAAGAAACGCGAGCACGTCTCATCCTGCTCAATGGAGCAGTGTCTGGACCGGAGGATGATCTTGGAGGCCTCCGTGGCAAAGAGCGAGGCCTGCTGGCTCTTCACCTCTTGGAAATCCTCCTTGACCTCAACCCCCATCGACTGCAGCCAGAGCAGATTTTGCATTCTTTTCTGGAGTGCGGACATTTCCCTCTGTCTCTCTCACCCTCTGAACACCTTTGGAGATAAAGAACCTCTTGATGTTCTCCTTGATCACTTCCCACCAGTTCACCGGATACTCAAAGTGGGTCTCACTGTTCTCCAACTTTTTCAATCTCTTTTGAGTTCCTCAATGTTCTCTGGGGTTAGCAGTGTAGCATTGAGCTTCCATGTCCCCCTGCCAACCCGCTGGTCATCCTGTAAGTGACAGTCAACCAGTAAGAGGCAGTGGCCGGAGAAGAACACCGGCTTGACGGAGGTGGATCTGACCGTGAAAGCAGGGGACACATACAGGAAGTCAATCCTGGAACGGGCAGACCCGTCCGATCTTGACCAGGTGTATCTACGCTGCTCTCTGTCTGCAGGTTTGCTGAAGACATTGTGCAGTTTGGCATTTTATACTGTTTCCTTTAAGAATCTGGACGGAACGTCCAGTTTTCTGTCGTCACTGCCAGATCGTCCAGCTGCATCAATGATGCAGTTGAAGTCACCTCCAAGAATGATCGGCCTGGATGTCGCCAGCAGCAGTGGGAGTTGCTGGAGGAAGGTCAGCCGCTCACTGTATTGGACCGGGGCATATACGTTGCTTAACTGGAGCGGAGCATTGTTGTACATTACATCTGCTACGAGAAGGCGACCGCCCACCAGCATCTTAACTTCAGAGATGGTTAAGTTGCCTTCCCGCAGCAGAATCCCCAGGCCGGAGGAACAGGAACCATTTCCTCTGGACCAGATCGATGACCCATGGGATCACCATCGTGACCATTGCCTGTAAGTGCCGCGGTGCAGGATTCCACACTCCTGACGAAACATTACGCCAGCTTTGACCTTTGCGAAGTCATCCAAGGTTGAAACACATCACGTGGTGGATTTAACACAATGCATGTTAATCGAAGCAATCTTTATATCCACTATAAAGTTGGGTGTTGCTTACCACACCAGGTGTCCTTGCTAGTCCCGGTCCTTGAGTATGTTCCTGCATACCCATAGTGTACGCAAGCTGTTCCACATTCGTTGAGCCCAGAAACCCCTCATGGTTATTCATGAGGGTTTTGTTCCACTGGGGTGACATCGGCGGGTGGGGGGGCGGGTCTTGTAGGCAGCAAGGCTTGGGTTGTCCTCTGTTGTTGGTGTCTTTCCCCTCGGTCCCTCCTCGAAGACATCACTGTTCCTGACTTCCCGGAGCTGGAGCTGGAGTGCGCAGGACACTTCGCTGCTCTCGGTCTCCCGGAGCTGGGGTGCACTGAGCATCTCCTTGGGTTCCATGCATTTGGTTTGGGGTGCGCTGGGCGTGTCACAGCTTCCAGTGTACCGGAGCTGGTGGGCTTTATCTTCCAGCTCCTTTGAGTTCTGCTGCTTCTTTTGGAGGTGCCATCGTTCCGGCCCTTCCTCGTCCAGTGAGGAGGAGCTGCTGTAGTCTGTCTCAGACGGTAGCCTCCTCTTGCCGCTGGTTGGGTGTTGACTTGTTCTTTTTTTGGAGCTTTTTTCTTTGTGGTCTTCCTTTGTACCACCTGCCACTGACCTGTTTGTCCATCTGCTGCCTCCTCCTCCATTAATTCTGTCTGTGGAGGAGGAGTTTCCAGGCACGGAGTAGGTGTTGGGTCACTGGTTGCAGCTGCCTCCCCTTTCTTCTCTTTCTCAGATAGACTTTCATCGCTGTGGGGAGGATTGCTTGTTTCCCTCCCAGCACCAGACATGTTCACCGTTCCTTAACCCGGTCTTTCCTTGATCCTTGCTGCCTGAGCATAACTGAGGCAGCGTTTGGGCAGGTTTCGTAGAGGTGGCCTGCCCCACCTCACAGGTTGCAGTACTTACAATGATTACAGTCCTTGGTCTGATGGCCTTCCTTCTTGCAGTTCTTGCAGACGACTGTGCTGCAGTTAGCTGCCACGTGACCAGATTTGCCGCAGGTACGACAAACTCTGGGCTGCTGCGCATAGACCATGAAGCCTCGACTTCCCCCGAAAGCGAAGCTGGAGGGAGGATGGATGATGGCTCCGTTGGCATCGACCTTCAAGGTCACCTTGACCTGCCGCTAGCTGGTCCAAATCCAAATGGGTCCTTGACATCAGTGCTGCCACCGGCCACCTCAACATACCTGGTGAGGAAGGTGAGTACATCCACGACAGGAACATGGGGGTTGTAGAGGTGGCTTCTCACCACCCGGTCACGTTGCGATGGCAGTGTGAAGAGTGGCTCCACTGTGAGGATTGAGAGCGGCGCCTGGTTTCCCTTCTCCTTGAACACCTTCAGGAACTTGATGCATCCGCCACGTTCTTGGACGTCACGTCAAAATATCCACAGCTGGGGAAGTCCTGCAGGCAGAAGATGTTCGCAGCTTGGAATCCACAGCAATCAATAAGGATTTTCTTAATGAAGAAGGTACGATCAACCGGTGCATCTCCATCATTATCCTTCACTACCACCCGAACGGTGTTACACACTCCCTGGCCTGAAGTTACAGAATTGGTTACAGCCATTTTACTCAAAAACTTACCTGAGACAGGATCATGGTCTCTCCCCTGCTCCTCTTCCAGACATTTCCACAATCTCACAAATACTTTCACAAAGAGTGAGGAATTCCTCCCGCACTTCCCTGCTTTACCTTCTGGAGGAATGCAGTCCGGCTACTTCTGATTGGTTACTGTCTGCTGAATCTCATTGGCTGGTTCATGTCACCAATCAGGTAGCTGCTATCTCGCCGATCATCAAAGGGCAATGAGAAAATGGGGCGGAGATTGACAGTGGCAAATTGTCAGAGCTGAAATCCATTCACAAATTTGAAAAGCCCGCAAAAATATTTGTGAAACAAGGAACAGCTGAAATATAATAAATAATATCGTCTAAAGAGTAAAATGTATTTCACTCTCTCCTTATATTGTGTTTCTCCTCATTGTCCGTCACAGATACCAGACTGACTTTCCTTGCGGGGGCGGAGCGGTGAGGACTGGACCTGTGGGGAGAACACCGAGAGTGGAGCCGATAAATTGAGCCCGAGGATCGTGGTCCAGTCACTCACCTTCCGGGAGTGGAGCGGACCTGTGGGGAGAACACCGAGAGTGGAGCCGATAAATTGAGCCTGAAGATCGCGGCCTAGTCACTCACCTTCCAGGTGAGAAGCGGAGAGCAGTCCAGGCACGCCGGAGTTTGAAAACAAAGGAGCTGTGATGTCACAGGAAGGCTGCAAGGTGATTGGTTGGTGAGTATCTGCTGTTAGGGAGTTACTCTAAATAGCTGGGTAAGTAACTGAAAGTAAAGGGAAAGGTCTACAGTTTTTTCAATAAAGGAGGTCGTGTTTTTTGGGGGAGAATCAAGGTCCCTAGTGTAAATAATTTATTTTTTGGGTAATTTAAGGGGATAAATTAAGGGTAAGTTATGGCAGGGCAGCTCAGCAATGTGGAGTGATCCTCCTGTGCAACGTGGGAAGTCAGGGACACTTCAAGTATCCAGGACGAACACGTGTGCAGGAAGTGTCTCCAGCTGCAGCTACTCGAAATCCACGTTTCGGATCTGGAGCGGCGGCTGGAGATACTGTGGAGCATCCGCGAGGCTGAGATCATCATGGATAGCACGTATAGGGAGGTGGTCACATCGCAGGTAAAGACTGCTCAGGTAGAAAGGGAATGGGTCACCACCAGGCAGAGTAGAAGAACTAGGCAGGTAGTGAAGGAGTCCCCTGGATCCATCTCCCTTTCTAACAGATTTTCCACTTTGAATACTATTGGGGGAGATAACTTCTCAGGGGAATGCAGCAAGAACCAAGTCTGTGGCACCACAGGTGGATCAGCTGCACAGGAGGGGAGGAAAAGGAGTAGAAGAGCTATAGTGATAGGGCATTCTATCGTAAGAGGTACAGATAGGCATTTCTGTGGCTGCAAACGTGACTCCAGGATGGTATGTTGCCTCCCTGGTGCATGGGTCAAGGATGTCACAGAGTGGCTGCAGGACAAGTGGGAGGGTGAACAGTCAGAGGTCATGGTACACATTGGCACCAATGACATTGGTAGAAAGAGGGATGAGGTCCTGCAACCAGAATTTAGGGAGCTAGATAGCAGATTAAAAAGCAGGACCTCAAAGGTTGTAATCTCTGGATTACTCCCAATGCCACATGCTAATGAGTATAGGAATAAGAGGGTAGAGCAGATGAATGCATGGCTGAGGATATGGTGCGGGAGGGAGGGCCTTAGTTTCCTCGACCACTGGGTCTGTTTCTGGCAAAGGTGGGACCTATACAAGTTGGACGGGTTGCACCTGAACTGGAACGGGACCAACATACTTGCTGGGAGGTTTGCTAGTGCTGTTTTGGGGGGTAGGGGGGGTTTAAACTAATTTGGCAGGGGTGTCGGACACAGTGTGGAGGTACAGTAGGGGGTTAAACACAGTCAAATTTAAAAGAGAAACTGAGTCAGTCTGGAAGGCAGAGCAAATATAGACCTGTTACGGCACAAGTGAAAAATGCAAGGCTGGATTGCATCTATTTTAATGCAAGGAGTCTTACTAATAAGGCAGATGAATTGAGGGCGATGGGATTATGATCTTATTCCTATCACAGAGACATGGTTGAGGGAGGGGCTGGACTGGCAGCTCAGTATTCCAGGGTACAGAATCTACAGGCAAGACAGGTGACGGGGTAAAAGAGGAGGTGGCATTGCACTGTTGATCAAGGAGTCAATTACTGCAGTAAGGAAGGATGATATCTTAGTAATTCCTCAAATGAGGCCATATGGGTAGAACTTAAAAACAAAAAGGGGACAATCACTTGGCTGGGAGTGTACTACAGGCCTCGAAACAGACAGGAAGAGATAGAGGAGAAAATATGTCGGCAAATCTCAGAGAGGTGTAAGAATCTTCTTCTTCTTTGGCCTCCTTGTCTCGAGAGACAATGGGTAAGCACCTGGAGGTGGTCAGTGGTTTGTGAAGCAGCACCTGGAGTGGCTATGAAGGCCAATTCTAGAGTGACAGACTCTTCCACAGGTGCTGCAGATAAAATTGGTTGTCAGGGCTGTTACACAGTTGGCTCTCCCCTTGCGCTTCTGTCTTTTTTCCTGCCAACTGCGAAGTCTCTTCGACTCGCCACATTTTAGCCCCACCTTTATGGATGCCCGCCAGCTCTGGCGATCACTGGCAACTGACTCCCACGACTTGTGATCAATGTCGCAGGACTTCATATCGCGTTTGCAGACATCTTTTAAGCGGAGACATGGACGGCTGGTGGGTCTGATACCAGTGATGAGCTCGCTGTGCAATGTGTCCTTGGGGATCCTGCCATCTTCCATGTGGCTCACATGGCCAAGCCATCTAAAGTGCCACTGGCTCACTAGGGTGTAAATGCTGGGGATGTGTTGGAGATACGGTCCTGCCACCTGATGCCAAGGATTCTCCGGAGGCTGCGAAGATGGATTGAATTGAGACGTCGCTCTTGGCTGACATACGTTGTCCAGGCCTCGCAGCCGTAGAGCAAGGTACTGAGGACACAGGCTTGATACATTCGGACTTTTGTGTTCCGTGTCAGTGAGCCATTTTCCCACACTCTCTTGGCCAGTCTGGACATAGCAGTGGAAGCCTTTCCCATGCACCTGTTGATTTCTGCATCGAGAGACAGGTTACTGGTGATAGTTGAGCCTAGGTAGGTGAACTCTTGAACCACTTCCAGAGCGTGGTCGCCGATATTGATGGATGGAGCATTTCTGACGTCCTGTCCCATGATGTTCTTTTTCGTGAGGCTGATGGTTGGGCCATATTCGTTGCAGGCAGCCGCAAACCTGTCGATGAGACTCTGCAGCCACTCTTCAGTGTGAGATATTAATGCAGCATCGTCAGCAAAGAGGAGTTCCCTGATGAGGACTTTCCGTACTTTGGTCTTCGCTCTTAGACGGGCAACCTGCCACCTGATCTTGTGTGGAGGAAAATTCCTTCTTCTGAAGGCTTGAACGCATGTGAGAGCAGCAGGGAGAAGAAGATCCCAAACAATGTAGGTGCGAGAACACAGCCCTGTTTCATGCCACTCAGGATAGGAAAGGGGTCTGATGAGGTGCCGTTATGCTAAATTGTGCCTTTCATATTGTCATGGAATGAGGTGATGATACTTAGTAGCTTTGGTGGACATCCAATCTTTTCTAGTAGTCTGAAGAGATCACGTCTGCTGACGAGGTCAAAGGCTTTGGTGAGATCTATGAAAGCAACGTTGAGGGGCATCTGTTGTTCACGGCATTTCTCCTGTAGCTGGTAAAGGGAGAACAGCATGTCAATGTTGGATCTCTCTGCTCGAAAGCTACACTGTGCCTCAGGGTAGACACGCTCAGCCAGCTTCTGGAGCCCGTTTAAAGCGACTCGAGTGAAGACTTTCCCCACTATCCTGAACAGGGAGATTCCACGGTAATTGTTGCAGTCACCACGGTCACCCTTGTTCTTATAGAGGGTGATGATATTGCCATCGCGCATGTCCTGTGGTACTGCTCCCTCGTCCCAGCACAGGCAAAGCAGTTCGTAGAGTGCTGGAAGTATAGCAGGCTTGGTATTCTTGATTATTTCAGGGTAATGCTGTGCTTCCCAGGTGCTTTTCTGCTGGCTAGAGAATGAATGGCATCACTGAGTTCCGATTTTGTTGGCTGTACGTCCAGCTCGTCCATGACTGGCAGAGACTGGGCTGCATTGAGGGCGGTCTCAGTGACAACATTTTCCCTGGAGTACAGTTCTCGGTAGTGCTCCACCCAGCAGTCCATTTACTTCCGTTGGTCAGTGATTGTGTCCCCTGATTTAGATTTGAGGGGGGCGATCTTCTTGATGTTTGGCCCAAAAGCTCTCTTCATGCCATCATACATTCCTCGGATGTTTCCGGTGTCAGAGGCCAGCTGAATATGACTGTATAGGTGTAGCCAGTAGTCATTTGCACAGTGCCTGGCTGTTCTTTGTGCAGCGCTTCTGGCTGCTTTAAGAGCTACGGATGTTAACTCACTGGGGGCTTTCTTGTAGTTCAACAGTGCAATTCGCTTAGCGGCTATGACAGGTTCCAGCTCTTCAAAGTTTGATTGAAACCAGTCTGCATTCTGCTTCACACGTTTGCCATAGCTGATCATAGCTGAGTCATAGATGGCATCTCTGATGTGGGCCCACTTGGTCTCTGCATCCCCTGTCGGAGTGTTTTGATGAAGTTTGTCAAGTGAATTTGGAAACTTACGTAACAGCTGTGGATAAGAAATTCTGCTAGTGTTGATGCGCGGGCGGCCCTTCCGCTGGGAGTGATGCAGCTTCTTTGGTTTGAGTCTAACCTTGCTGCATACCACACACTGCACACCACACACATCCTTGTCCACTCAACACAGTATTGGACTGGCAGTAAAATAAGCTTGCATGCAGCTTGCTGTGAAATGGCATGAGACTGCCATCTCTTGGTGTGAAATAGAACTGCAAGAGGGAAATTGATTGAAAATAAAAAGCTCGGTGGGAATGTAAGCTGTGAGGGGAATACAAAGGGCCGGATTTTATTTGGTTCACTCCCCCCGAGATTCCGGCCCTGCTCCAATTCTGGTCTTTTGAGCATCGCTGATTTTTATCGCTCCACCGCTGGCAGCTGTGCCATCAGCTGTCCAGGCCCGAAGCCTGAGATTTCCCTCCCTGAACTCTCCGCCTCTCGACCTCTCTTCCCTCCTTTAAAACACTCATGGAAGCCTACTTCTGTGACCATGCTTTTGGCCATCTGCTCTAATACGGTCTTGTGTGGCTTGGGGTCCAATTTTGCTTTCCGACACTCCTGTGAAGTGCCATGGGACGCTGTATTACGTTAAAGGTGCTCTATAAATTTACACACAAGTTGTTGTTGTTTTTGGTCTGGAATGTATTGCCTGAGAGAATGGTGGAAGGAGACTCAATCGTAAGGTTGAAAAGGGAATTTCGATAAATAGTTGAAAGGAAATGAAAGAGCTGCCACAGGCACGATGGGCCGCCCTGGTTGTAGATGTCGTCGTCATCCTTCCTTCTACGTGAGATGATGGACGTGCAGCAAATCCATTGGTGATGGGATAGTTTCCCATGGTGCACTTTGTCCGATAGCTGAAGAGGTCAATATGTGAGAGGCAGGTTCTTCCACAAGTGACACATATGAGGTGGGATTATCAGGTGTCGCTGTTTTCCATGTTGGCACCTGCTGTCAAGCTGCTATAGTCACTGATTGTCATGGTGACGCACACACCAGTCCAGGGGTAATATCACCATTTCCCTCTGTTGTTGGCCAGTGTCTCCCATGTGTGAAAATCGATGTTTCGGGCCTTCATGTCCTGCTTGCAGGCATCCTTGAAGTGGGGCTTTGGGCATCCAACTGGTCTTCTGTCTCCGGCGACCTCCCCATACAGAATACCCTTGGGAATGTGTCATCTTCCATCCTGCGAACGTGCCTGAGCCAGCAAAGTCACCTCTGCTTGACGAGTGTGAGCATACTCGGGAGATTTGCTTTTGAAAGCATTGTTACATTTGTGATTTTGTCCAGTGTTTATTTGCGCAGTGTCTCACTGTCTTTTGCACAATTGCCTTGGCTAATTTCAAGTCGTATAATGTTCTGGCTGCTGGTTTCATGTTGTGCATCAGGTCGGTTCTGCTTTTTGCTTCAATAACAGATGTCATCTCTGCTGAGTAGGTGGGGAAGAGACAGTTGCCCACCTCCTTCTGGAATGTGTCTTTGCAAAGCAGGTGTGGAAAGAGATGCAGTGGTTTTTGTCGAGGTTCATCCCAAGCAGCTCTGTAACACAGGAGTCGTGCTCTCCGGGCAGTTCCCAGGGATGCACACCGAGATAAACATCAGCTGCTGCTGGAGGACCATCAATTTGGTGATAGACACTCTTTGGTCTGCCCTAAACATGCTGGTCTTCCAGCGCAAAAAGTTGTCCACGACCGAGTGTTGCAGACTGGCACATTCCAAGGTCCAGGACTACGTGCTGAGGGACACACTAAAGCTTGGGGTAGCCACTGCAAAGGCTCAATGGGGAAAGACCACTGTGTAAGGTCCCCCCGCCATAGTGAACTGGGCAGCTGGACTCAATGGAAACCCCTCGTGCTGTATACACCAGATATGGGTTTGCTGTAAAATGTCCATGTCAGGTAAAATGGAGTGGAAGGGTTGTGAGGCAACTCACTCCTGTATTGAAGAAAACTGATTTCCTTTGCACTTTTTGGAATGTCAACTTGGTGCTGTTTTGAACTGTTGTATCATGCATTTTTTACAGATTTATATGAATAAAGCATATTTTTACGAATAAAAACCTGGGGATTCATATGCATAGTTCTTTGAAGGTGGCAGGACACATTGAGAAAGTAGTTAGCAAAGCATATGGGATCTTGGGCTTCATAAATAGAGGTACTGAGTACAAAAGTAGGGAAGTTATGCTGAACCTGTATAAATTTCTAGTTGGGCCACAACCAGAGAATTGCATCCAGTTCTAGTCAACACACTTTTGGAGGGATGTGAGTGTCCTTGAGAGGGTGGAGGAGATTTAACAGAATGGTTCCAGACATGAGGGATTTTAGCTGTAAGGTTAGGTTGGAGAAGCTGGGGTTGTTCTCCTTGCAGCAAAGGAGATTGAGGGGAGATTTGATAGACATGTACAAGATTATAATAAATATGACAGGTTTAGATAACTTACAGGGCGATGGGGATAGAGCGGGGGAATGGGACTGAATGGATTGATTTACATGGGCTTGATGGGCAAAATGACTTCCTGTACTGTAGTGACTCCAGGACTCAATGACTCTCTCTCCTTCTCTCTCTCTCTCTCTCTCTGTCTATCGCTTTACCTCTCTCTGCCTCTCTCTCTCTATCTGTCTTTAGCTGGTCCTCTAACTTTCTATCGCACTCTCTCTCTCTCTTTTTTTCACACTCTCTCTCTCCATTACACACATATTTGTCAATCACATGTCAAAGAAGGAAGCGTAATGAAGGAATGTCTGTGCCCTTGAAAATGTTTCCAGCAGAATAGTTAAATGTTTAAAGTTTCTGTTGGGAGTATGACCTGAGATGGTGAGACACAAGGATGTGAGGTTATTAAAGTCCTCATGAAATGTAATAGGGAATAATTTTCTTCACTGGTGAACCCAAAGGAACAAATATGGCACAAGAATGAGTAAAGTCAGAGGATTGAGAAACATCCAATGGTTCTTCACATCTACAAGTCAGCAGACCCACAGAAAAACAGTAGGTTGAGAGTTCAGATCCAGTGATAGACTGGACAAATATCGAGCCAGTGCTTTTTTCTTTATAAACATGACATCTGTCCACTTGGCTATTGCACCTCGTCTCGATGTATCTGATAATACTGATACTATTTGTATTCCACAGTTGCTTTGAAATCACAGGCAATATAAATGGATTGGGAATGTCAATGGTTAGGAACCATTAATGGATTGGGAAAGTCAATGGACTGGAAAATATCAGTGGATTGGGAAATTCTATAGACTGAGATATATCAATGGATTGGGACAGTTCAGTACATTGTGAAACATCAATGGATTAGGAAACAGGAATTAAAGGGACAGATGCAGTTCAACCTGGAAAAGTGTGAAGTGATTCATTTTGGAAGGTCGAATTTGAATGCAGAATACAGGCTGAAAGACAGGATGCTTGGTGGTGTGGAGGAACAGAGGGATCTTGGGGTCCATGTCCATAGATCGCTCAAAGTTGCCACCCAAGTTGATAGGGTTGTTAAGAAGGCGTATGGTGTGTTGGCTTTCATTAACAGGGGGATTGAGTTTAAGAGCCGCGAGGTTATGCTGCAGCTCTATCAAGCCCTGGTTAGACCACACTTGGAATATTGTGTTCAGTTCTGGTCGCCTCATTATAGGAAGGATGTGGAAGCTTTAGAGAGGGTGCAGAGGAGATTTACCAGGATGCTGCCTGGACTGGAGGGTATGTTTTACGAAGAAAGGTTGAGGGTGCTAGGGCTTTTCTCATTGGAACGAAGAAGGATGAGAGGTGACTTGATAGAGGGGTACAAGATGATGAGAGGCATAGATAGAGTGGATAGCCAGAGACATTTTCCCAGGGCAGAAAGGGCTATCACCAGGGGGCATAATTTTAAGGTGATGGAGGAAGGTTTCGGGGAGATGTCAGAGGTAGGCTCTTTACACAGAGAGTGGTGGGTGCGTGGAATGCACTGCCAGCGGTGGTAGTAGAAGCAGATACATTAGGGACATTTAAGCGACTCTTGGATCGGTACATGGATGATAGTAGAATGAAGGGTATGTAGGTAGTTTGATCTTAGAGTCGGTTCAAGGTTCGGCACAACATCATGGGCCGATGGGCCTGTACTGTGCTGTACTGTTCTATGTTCTATGTTCCAGATGAAAGGATTGCATTAATTAATGGATTAGAATGTGGAGAGGCAGGAGAAAATGATGCCATTTTAGGGGGCCGGGGGTTAGTAGAAACAGACCAGGGCTATTTTACTCTCTATCTCATTCCTTTCTTCTATCTGGCTCATTATCACATCCTCTCTCTCTCAGAGCGGTGGGAATCACTGGAACCCACACTTGTTGCCCAGGTTGTTTGGTTCCGGGAAAATACAAGGTCCACATCAGATTGACAGGAAAGATAAATGTGATTCAGAGCCAATCATATTCCTTTTGGTGATGTGTGCTCAGCCTTGTTATATCAGCAAAGGCAGCAGGAAATGCAAATCCTGAAGAGTTTTGATAGAGTGAAGAAGGAGAAAGTGTTGCCAGTGACAGAAGGGTCAGTAACCAGAGGAAACACATTTAAAGTAATTGACAAAAGAATTAGAGTTGTGATGAGGAGATTGTTTTTTCAGCAGTGTGTTGCTCTGGTCTGGAATGCAATCCTGAAATGTCAGTGGAAGCAGATTCAATGTTAACTCTGAATGGAATTGGATACATACCTGACATGGAAAATATAACAGGGCAATGGGGGAAAGGACAGGAGTGTGGGATGTGGGATTAATAGAATAGCTCTGTTAAATATCAAGCAAATGCACAGTAATAAGGTTCAGTGCTTGGACCTCAGTTATTTTCACTCTATCAATGGCAGAGAAGGCTCGAGGGACCATGTGGCTGCTCCTCATGTTCTTCCCAGTGTCCAGGATAAAGTGTAACATCACACTGATTTCCAGATGGCCAAAACAAATGCAACGGACATCTTTTCTGGAAACATCACATTTAAAGTGAGAAACTAATCATAAGGCACGGATGGGGATTAAACCCGTGATCTTCAGTTTACGAGACTGACGCCTTACCACTTGGCCACCATGCCTTTTGTTAATGGATACCTGAGGCTCCAGAGGAGGATTTGTGATTCTTTTTCAGTTTGGTTGAAACAGCATCGAGAAACATGCACAGAAATAAAGAGGGATTGTGGAATGGGAAACAGATCAGCCTCATTTACATCATCAGCATCATGAAATCTTCATTCAGACGTTCCATTCTCATCCTCAGCTTTTCTCACATCTGTACAATAATATAAGAGTGGACATTGGGTTGTTACTGGGCAGATTATATAAATGGACTATGTGCATCATCACAGGAAGTGATGTAATATAATCTGCACGGCACCTCATGGAGAGTTGTAGATGAAACTTTCAATGCAAGATGTGTGGAGTAAACTCAGGTTATTTTAACCGTCAGATTCTTATAAATTGTGTACTAAGCCTTGACAGATATCAGAATATTATATGGGGGCCACAGTAAACCAAAGCAATGATGGGGAAATCTTTGCCTGTACCTTTGAAAAGGTCACTGGACTGAACCAAGCCGAGGAGTGGCCGAGATGGTTCCAGAGGTTTGCAAGGTATCGTACTGCATCGGGTCTCGTGCAGAAGCCAGACATGGAGCAGGTCAGTACACTATTGTCTGCCATGGAGGGAGTGTGTAGGCTCCGAGTGAAGAAGTTATTAAGGCACTCAAGACCTATTTTAATTGAGGAAAAAAATGTCATCGTGGAGCCAAAGTTAAAACGCTGCATTTGCTGACAACGCAACCACCAGGTGACGCTGTACTAGCACATGCGCAAATGCAGCCTCTTCCACTGAAACGTCACTTTCTGTGACATTCAGGCAGCTGCCAGGATTAAAGATGGAGCTACTCAATTTATCACAGAAAACAACTTAGACCCAAAAATCCCCTCAAAGGTTGCCATCGCCGCCTCCGTCCCACCCCCAATAGTCCCCCGCTACCTCTTGCGCATTCGCCAGTTATATAGTACCAAGTCATCCTAATTCACCTAAAGTGAACTACTTTCGGAGCAGTGACTGTCATTTCATAAGCAAATACGGCACATATCTACACAATGGACATGTTTTGGTTGATACCCGGAGAACGTTGCGCTGTTTGAAGTCTCATCAGAAGGACAGCACCTCTGACAGTGCTGCACACCCTCTGTAATTCAGTGAGGTTTCATAGAGTCAGAGAGTTATACAGCACAGAAACAGGACCTTCGGCCATCGTGTCCGTGCCGGCCATCAAGTACCTGTCTATTCTAATCCCATTTTCCAGCACGTGGCCGTAGCCTTGTATTCTGTGGCGTTTTGAGTGCTCATCTAGATACTTCTTAAATGTTGTGAGGGTTCCTGCCTCTACCACTCCTTCAGGCAATGTGTTCCAGATTCTAACCACCCTCGAGGTGAAACATTTTTTCCTCAAATCCCCTCTAAACAGTGCCATCCCATTCTCCGGACGATCATTCCCCGCTTCCCCCCATCCCACTCTCTGACTGCTCACTCCCCGCTTCCCCCACCACCACCCCCATCCTGCTCTCTGGCCGCTCACACTCCAGGCCATGGGCTCTGCCGCTTCCCTCCTCTCGGCCACTTGCTCCAACATTGCCCCATCTCCCCTCGAGGCTCGCCTTCCTTTATCGGGTGGTGCGGTGAAGAATGATCGAATGTTGGAGCGAGAGGCCGAGAGGAGGGAAGCAGCATGGCTTAGAGCTAGTGTCTGGAGGGACGTGGGGGGGAAGCGGGGCGTGAGTGGACGGAGAGAGGGCAGTGCGGGGGTGGGGGGGTAGCAACTGGCCGGAGGGCGGGGGAGCAGGGTAGCGAGGAGCGGGCAGCGAGCGGCCTGGAGTGAGTGGCTGAGAGGGGGTAGAGAGTTTTCCTGCGCATGCGCCACTTCGTCCTGGAAGACGTCGGCTGAGCATGCGCAGCATCTCAGAGCGCAGGAGACTGTTTGTGCATGTGCGCAGCTTGGAGCGTTCAGATGACGTCGGCTGGCCGCTACATTGTCAGGAATCACTTTGAATTTAATAAGCGTACAAAACAGAAAGGGGAGAGTATTCATTCATTTATCAATGACTTGTACAAACTCACGGAGGTTTGTGAATACAGCAACTTAAGAGAAGAGCTGAATGGAGACAGGATTATGTTCGGGGTATTAGACAACACCCTTTCAGATCATCTGCAGTCCAGGGCTGATCTCACATTAACGAAAGAGTTTCAATTGAGCAGACAAACAGAGGTTAGAAAGTTTAACCAATCCGTTGTTCGAGGGGACAGGGAGAGTCTGATCTCCAGAGTTGCAGACTCAATTGAATTTTTTCAGAAAACAAAAGGAAAAATTAGTGGTAAAAGACAAGAAAGACGGGAAGAGCATCTAGTGGTAGCTGCAACCAATTGCAGTCGGTGTGGCTGAGAGAGACACAAGTGGGAAAACTGCCTCGCCAAAGAAGCTGAGTGTTTTTCCTGCAGAAAGATGGGACACTTTCAGTCAGTGTGTGGCAGTAAAATACCAGCACTGAATATAAATAAAGGGAAATCCCCAGAGAGCAAAAACATTAATGAAGTACAGGATATCCAAAGTGTGGAAATACATTTTTTAGGTGAAATCCAGGAAATAAAGTGAGAGTTGCTGGACGACAGAAATTCTGAAATATTTTAAGATAGAGGTAGATAGATTCTTGATAAACAAGGGGGTGAAAGGTTATCGGGGGCAGGTGGGAATGTGGAGTTGAGGTTACAATCAGATCAGCCATGATCTTATTGAATGGTGGAGCAGACTCGAGGAGCCGAGTGGTCTACTCCTGCTCCTAATTGGTATGTTTGTATGTAAGAAAACATGTTCTAGATACAATGAGAACTATCATTTGTTTGCAATTGGATTTGAAACCCCCTTTTATCAAAAGGTGATAGAGCTTCGATTTTTCGACAATTAACAGACAAATCCTTGTGGAGTTGAGATTGACAGAAATAATGGGCTGGATTCTACAGAGCCCTCAACGTCGAGATCTGTGGTGGGGGTGGGGTGGGAGCCGCCTGAAGATGGCCCCGGATGAGGCCCGCCATGGACCTCAACGTCGGCAGGGCCTGGCTCGATATTGCCTGCGACGGCGAGGCGTTGTGGGGGGACCCCCACCGCTCGGCAACGGGACCACAAACTTGCATTAATTATTATCCCATCACTTCCTGATATCCAGCTGCGATCTTCAGCCCGGTGACCGGCACTGCCGTGCCTTCGGAGCCCCATCCGGGGAAATGAGGTGCAACACTGGTGGGGAGGGGGGAGAAGGTAAGTTTCTCAGTGTGGGGGAGGGGGGACGGAGTCAAATTAATGTCATGGGTGTAGGGGATGGTGGGAAGGGTTATAGTTCACAGTTTGTGCAGTTTTGGGCGGAAGGTCAGATAGTAAAGGTAGGTTTTGGGAGGGAAGGGCAAATAATTAATTTAACTGTTATTGGGGGGATGGGAGAGAGGCAAAAGCAATGTATTTATTTCATTTCATTTAATCTTCCTTTAAATATTTTCCAGTAGGACTAACAGCCCTTTAAAAATGGCTGACACTCCAGTACAGTACTAAGGCAGTGCTGCACTATCAGAAATGCTGTTTTTCAGGTGAAACAGAAAACTGAGGATCCCTCTGCCCTCTCAGGTGGATGTTAAAGGTACCATGGCACTATTTCAGAGAATAGAAGGGGAATTATTTCTGGGATGCTGGTCATTGTTTAACCCTGAATCAACATCACTTCAAAACAGATTATCTCGTTTTTATCACATTGTTGTTTCTGGGAGCTTGCTGTGCGCACATTGGCCACCATGTTTCCTACATGACTACAGTGACTACACTTGGAAAGTCATTCATTGGCTGTAAAAGGCATTGCAACGTCCTGTGGTCGTGAAATGCAAGTCTTGCTTTTTCCATTGTTATCAGTGTCATTGTGATCAAAAGATCGGATGCGTGAACACAAAGTTCAAATCAATTTTGATTAAAATAATGTAAAAGCATCTATATTCTTGCACTGTACTTAATAATCTCCATCTTCCTATCCTTACAGAGTGCAATGTCATCGACCCTGAAATTGATTCCAGAATCTCATAGAATCTTAGACTCATAGAAAGTTTAAGGCACAGAAAGAGGCCACTTGGCCATCAGACAATTTCAGCCCAGTTCTGATGAAAGGTCACAGATCTGAAACGTTAACTCTGTTTCTCTCTCCACAGATGCTGCCAGACCTGCTGAGTATTTCCAGCATTTTCTGTTTTTATTTCAGATTTCCAGTATCTGCAGTATTTTGCTTCTGTGTTAATTTGAAAGTTAAAACTGAACCACCTGTTTACAATTCACACTGGGGTCTCCCATGAAATGATTCTGTATAATATTGAAAGAATGAATACAGATTCCGACACAGAGCTTCCTGTGGGGAATTGGGGATATGAAAACCAGCAGACTCTGCAGGAATTTCCACTGGGAGCACAAATTCACAAAATCTACCTTTTATATATCGATTCATTTTGATTGTCCTTCTGGAAAATTATTTTGCAACAATTTAAACATCAACCCACAGCTCCATGACTGGGTCAATTATGAGGTCATCCTCTGACAGTTCATGTGACAGCTGGAGCCACAAGACATCAGAACCAGATTTGTGACTGCATTAAAACCCGGAATCCTGTCCCAATGGCTTTTCAAATAAAGCTGTTGCTGTTTGAAAACACAGCAGTTAAACTTTCTGCCTGACCATGAGGGGAGCTAGGGAGAAATTTACAAAACTCAATCCTTCAACAAAATAGTTCAAAAATCGTTCATATCGAAATCATGTGAGGATTCATATGCAGTAGAGAAACAAGCAAATACAGAAAGTACAGAGGAGAGCTGAAAAAGGAAATGAGATCAGCAAGAGAATGTATGAGAAAAGATTAGCAGGTCACATAACTGGGAACACTGAAGTCTTTTACCAACATATGGACAGTCAATGAAAGGGTGGGTCAATTCGGAGATCCTGTGGAGGCAGAGGGTGTGGCTGAGGCACTAATTAAGTATCACAAAATAAGCGGATGCTGCAAATGTCACAGTAAAGGAGGAGGAAGTGAAGAAATTGGACAGGATGAAAATAGATAAAGAGGAGACAAATACAAGGTTGGCAGCTCTCACAGTAGAAAAGTCACCCAGTTTGAATGGGCTGCATCCTGGGTTGCTGAGGGAAGTAAGGGTGGAAATATCAGAGACTCGAACCACAATCTTTCAATCCTCCTTAAATATGGGAATGTTGCCAGAGGACTGGAGGATGCAGGTAAGCTTGGGTAGTTCGGTCTTAGTCTAATTTGAACATTTTTATAATGTATCCCTTGTAATAACTAACAAGGTCAAGAAAGCCATTTTATAATTAACACATGACCAAAGGAGCCATTTTGTGTTCAGTGCTAATGTGCCGTGTAGAGGACACTATTTGTGCTTAAACATTAGCACAACACGGGAAGAAACGGTTACAGATTATAAGCTCTCACTCAATTGGTGCAGAGTATGAGCACCAGGGGTTACTTCTGACAGTTGAAGAGATCATCGCATCTCATTGGATAGCTACCACCCACTCCAAGCTGGGTAGCCCCCAATCAGTTAGGTGCTGTCCTGCCACAACCTGCTTGCTTCAATGGGTGCTTGGAGCTTAGAGAGTCATCTCTCAACAGGCGGATCGATAATCAATGCACCAAGAAAAACAAGCTCAACAAAGAAGACACCAGTTCTTCGCATCACAAGCTGGAATGTGAGGACCATGTGCCCTGGCCTTACTGACACCCTTCTGCAGGTTGATGAGACACACAAGACAGCTTTGATGGACAAAGAACTCACAAGGCTCAATGTGGACATTGCTGTGCTGCAAGAAACTAGACTCGTCCAAAGTGGATCCCTCAAAGAGAAACACTACACCTTCTTCTGGCAGGGGAAAGCCCAAGAGGCAACTCGTGAGCATGGAGTGGTTTTCACAGTAAAAAACACGCCACTTGAGATGAGTGAACCAGCCACAGTAGGCTCAGAGAGACTTCTTACTCTTCACTTGTCAACAAGCGTGGGCCCAGTTAATCTCATGTGCATCTATGTCCCGACACTCACCTCCACCCCAGATGTCAAGGATCAATTCTATGTGACACTTGAAGCTGCCATCAGTAGAATTCCCAGCACTGAGGGACTGTACCTTCTCGGAGACTTCAACACAAGCTTGGGTACTGACTACACAGCTTTGCCAATGTGCATAGAGCACCAGGGGATTGGCAAGATGAATGAAAATGGACAGAGGTTGCTGGAGCTATGCTGTCACCATGGATTCTGTGTGATGAACAGCTACTTCCAGGTCAAGCTGTGCCACAGGGTGTCCTGGAGACATCTGAGATCACGCCACTGGCACCAGCTAGACCTTATCATCACCAGACATACCACCCTCAGCAGTGTCCTCATCACTCACAGCTATCACAGCGCTGACTGTGACACTGACCACTCCCTGGTGTGTAACAAGGTCAGGCTTCAGCCAAGGAAGCTTCATCCATCCAAGAAGAACGTCGTCCTCAGATCAACACTTGACGAACCACTGATCCAGAAAGGACCCAGGAGTTCCTCAACATCCTCGATCAGGCTCTTTCAGACAACAATGCTCAAGGTCTCAGTGCGGTGTCAAAGTGGAATCATCTGTTAACAAGCAGATGGAAAGGTGAGTGGAGCATTACCTTAAACTCTACATAACGGAGAATATTGTCATTGAAGTGGCTCTCAGTGCCATTCCAGACTTCCCTGTCATGGAGGAGCTGGACAGTGACCCCACCATAGTGGAGCTCAACAAAGCCATTGACCATCTTGCCAGTGGTAAAGCCCCGGGAAATGATGGTATTCCACATGGAATCATCAAGAGTGGAAAAGCGGTTCTACTGCAGCATCTCCATGAACTTCTGTGTCTCTGTTGGAAGGAAAGATCTGCACCTCAAAACATGCGTGATGCAAACATTGTCACCTTGTACAACAATAAGGGGGAATCGCAGTGACTGCAGCAATTAGCGAGGCATCTCCTTGCTAAGTATTGTGGGGAAGGTCTTTGCTCGCATTGCTCTGACCAGATTGCAGACCCTGGCATCACACATCTATCCTGAGTCTCAGTGCAGCTTCAGAGCTGGTAGATCGACAGTCGACATGATTGTCTCACTTCGGCAGTTACAGGAGAAGTACTGTGAACAGTACAGACCACTCTACATTGTCTTTACATATGAACATACGAATTAGGAGCAGGAGTGGGCCACTCGTCCCTTCGAGCCTGCTTCACCATTCAATAAGCTCATGGCTGAACTGATTACTCCACATTTCCATCTACCTCCAATAACCTTTCACCCCCTTGCAGATAAAGAATCTATCCATCTCTCCCTTAAAAATATTCAAAGACTCTGCTTCCAACGCCTTTTGAGGAAGAAAATTCCAAATACTCACGACCCTCTGAGGGGGAAAATTGCTCCTCATCTCTGTCTTAAATGGGTGACCCCTTATTTTTAAACAGTGACCCCGAGCTCTAGATTCTCCCACAAGGGGAAACATCCTTTCCACATCCACCCTGTCAAAACCCCTCAGGATCTTGTATGTTTCAATCATGTCGCCTCTTTCTCTTCTAAACTCTAGTGGATACGAACCTAGCCTGTCCAATCTTTCCTCGTAAGACAGCCCACCCATTCCATGTATTAGTCTAGTAAACCTTCTCTGTACTACCTCCAATGCATTTACATCCTTCCATAAATAAGGAGACCAGTACTGTACTCAGTGTTGCAGAAGAGGTCTCACCAATGCCCTGTATAGCTGAAGCATAACCTCCCTACTATTGTATTCAATTCCCCTGGCGATAAATGATAACATTCTATTAGCTTTCCGAATTACGTGCTGTACCTGCAGACTAACATTTTGCGATTCGTGCACTAGGACACCCAGATCCCCTGCATCTCAGATCTCTGCAATCTCTCACCATTTAGATAATATGCTTTTTTATTCTTCCTGCCAAAGTGGACAATTTCCCACTTTCCCACATTATACTCCATTTGCCAGGTCTTTGCCCAGTCACTTAACCTATCTATATCCATTTGTAGCCCCCTTATGTCCTCTTCACAACCTACTTTCCTACCTATATTTGTCATCAGCAAATTTAGCAACCATACTTTTGGTCCCTTCATCAAAGTCATTTCGAGAATTGTAGAAGGTTGAGGCCCCAGCACAGATCCCTGTGGACCACTCGTTACTTCTTGCCAACCAGAAAATGACCCATTTATGCTGACTCTCTGTTTCCTGTCAGCTAGCCAATCCTCTATCCATGCCAATATGTTACCCCTGACACCATGAGCATTTATTTTCTGCAATAACCTTTGATCTGTCACCTTATCCTTCTGGAAATCGAAGTAAAATACATCCACCGGTTCCCCTTTATCCACAGCACATGTAACTCCCTCAAAGAACTCCAATAAATTGGTTAAACATGATTTCCCTTTCACAAAACCATGTTGACTCTGCCTGATTACCTTTATTTTTTCTAAATGCCCTGCTATAACATCTTCAGTAATCGCTCCTAACATTTTCCCTGGGACAGATGTTAAGCTAACTGGCCTGTCGTTTCCTGCTTTCTGTCTCCCTCCCTTTTTGAATAAATGAATTACATTCGCTACTTTCCAATCTAACAGAACCTTCCCGAAGCGAGGGAATTTTGGAAAATTAAAACCAGCGCATCAACTATCTCACTAGCCACTTCAGGACCTGGCGACTTGTCAGCCCGCAGCTCCAACAATTTGTTTAGTACCACTTCACTGGTGATTGTAATTTTCTTGAGTTCCTCCCTCCCTTCCATTTCCTGATTTACAGCTAATACTGGGATGTTATTTGTATCCTCAATAGTGAAGACCAATCCAAAGTATCTGTTCAATTCATCTGCCATCTCTTAATTATCCATTATTAATTCCCCAGACACACTTTCCATAGGACCAACACTCACTTTGTTAACTCTTTTCTTTTTAAAATATCTATCGAAACTCTTACTAGTTGTCTTTATATTTCTCGCTAGCTTTCTGTCATACTCTAATTTTACCTTCCTTATCAATCTTTTAGTCATTCTTTGCTGTTTGTTTTATATTCTGTCCAATCTTCTGACCTGCCTCCCATCTTTGCACAATTATAGTCTTTTTCTTTAAGTTTGATAGTATCTTTAACTGTTTTCCTGAACCATGGATGGTGAGTCCCACCTTTGGAATTTTTCTTTCTCGTTGAAATATATCTATTCTGTGTATTCTGAAATTTTCCTTAAATGTCTGCCACTGCATCTCTATTGACTTATCCCTTAACCTAATTTGCCAGTTCACTTTAGCTAGCTCTGCTTTCATGCCCTTATAATTGCCCTTATTTAAGTTTAAAATACTCGTTTGGGACCCACTCTTCTCTCCCTCAAACTGAATGTAAAATTCAATCATATTATGATCGCTACTACCTAGGGTCACCTTAACTACGAGGTCATTAATTAATCCTATCTCGTTGCACAATGCCAGGTCTAGTATAGCCTGCTCTCAGGTTGGCTCCAGAACTTATTTTCCAAGAAATTATCCCAAAAACATTCTATGTACTCCTCATCTAGGCTACCTCTGCCCATCAGAATTTCCAGTCTATATGTAGATTAAAATCCCCCATAATTATTGCTGTACCTTTCTGACAAGCTGCCATTATTTCTTTTTTTATACCCCATCCTACAGTGTGGTTAATGTTAGGTGGCCTGTACACCACACCCACAAGTGACTTCTTGCCTGTATTATTTCTCATCTCAACTCAAACTGCTTCCACCTCGTGATCTCCTGAACTTAGGTCATCCCTCTCTATTGCGCTAATACCATCATTAATTAACAGAGTTACCCCATCACCTTTTCCAAGCTTCCTGACCTTCCTAAATGCCATGTCACCTCCAATATTCTCATCCCAATCTCTGTCGCCCTGCAGCCATGTCTCTGTAATGACTATCAGATCGTACTTATTTATTCTATTAGTGCTCTCTGTTCATCTGTTTTGTTTCGAATGCTCCATGCATTCAGATACAGAGCACTTAGTTTTGTCCTTTTTTTATTTTTGTAACCTTTAGCCTTATCTGTTGATTTACTCTTAGATTTGTACATTCTGTCCCTTCCTGTCACAGTCTGTTTATCATTTCCCATATTTATACCTTTCTCTATTGCCTTGCCTCTCCTCCTTGATTCACCATATCTTCCCAAATTTGATCCCTTGCCCCCACTATTCAGTTTAAAACCGTCTCTACGTCCCTCGTTAAATGGCTCGCGAGAACACCGGCACCAGCACGGTTCAGGTGTAGACCGTCCCAACGGTACAGCCACCTCTTTCCCCAGTACTGGTGCCAATGCCCCACGACCCAGAACCCACTACTACCACACCAGTCTTTCAGCCACACATTACTTTCTCTAATCTTATTTGTCCTATGCCAATTTGCACATGGCTCAGGTAATAATCCAGAGATGATTACCTTTGAGGTTCTGCTTCTTAATTTGGTGCCTAGTTCCTCATACTGACTATGCAGAACCTCTATCCTTGTCCTGCCTATGTCGTTGGTACCGACATGGACCACGACAACTGGATCCTCCCCCTCCCATTGTATGTTTCGCTCCAGCCCTGAGCAGACGTCCTGAATCCTGGCACCGGCAGGCAACACAGCCGTCTGGACTCTTGCTCTTTGCTGCAGAGAACAGTGTTAATCCACCTGACTATACTGTCCCCTACTACCACTACATTCCTTTTTTCTCACACTTTGAGCCGCAAACACTTTTTTTAAATTTTCAAAATATACTTTATTCATAAAAATCTGCAAATATTACATTGCCAAACAGTTTCAAACAGCACCAAAAAATACAAACATTGCAAGGGAGATCAGTTTCCTTCTCTCCTATCATGAGTTTCTTCACAACCCTTCCATTTCACTATTGTCATGCCAATTACAGTTTTACATTTACAGCAAAAGAAAATATCAATGATACAGTTCGAGGGATTTCCCATGGATCCAGCCCCTCAGTTCAGCTTGGTGGGGGGACCTTACACTGTGGTCTTTCCCCATTGAGCCTTTGCTGCGGCTGCTCCAAGGTTTAGTGCGTCCCTCAGCACGTAGTCCTGGACCTTGGAATGTGCCAGTCTGCAACATTCGGTGGTGGACAACACTTTGCGCTGGAAGACCAGCAAGTTTCGGGCAGACCAAAGGGCGTCTTTCACCGAATTGATAGTCCTCCAGCTGCAGTTGATGTTTGTCTCGGTGAGCGTCCCTGGGAACAGCCCTGAGAGCACAGACTCCTGTGTTACAGAGCTGCTTGGGATGAACCTTGACAAAAACCACTGCATCTCTTTCCACACCTGCTTTGCAAAGACACATTCCAGGAGGAGGTGGGCGACCGTCTCTTCCCCACCACAGCCAACGCGGGGGCACTGTGCGGAGGTGGCGAGACTTCGGGTGTGCAGGAAGGATCTGACGGAAAGGGCCCGTCTCACCACCAGCCAAGCTACGTCTTGGTGCTTGTTTGAAAGTTCTGGTGATGAGGCATTCCGCCAAATGCCTTTGACGGTCTGCTCGGGGAACCATCCGACAGGATCCACCATCTCCTTTTCCCATAGGCCCTTGAGGACATTCCGTGCAGACCACTGCCTGATGGACCGGTGGTCAAAGGTGTTTTGCCGCAGAAACTAAACACTTTTTTTTTTATTTCCAAAATATACTTTATTCATAAACATCTGTAAAAATTACATTGCCAAACAGTTTCCAAACAGCACCAAAAATACAAACATTGCAAGGGATATCAGTTTCCTTCAATACTCTCATTAGTTTCTTCCCAACCCTTCCGTTTCACAATTGTCATGTCAATTACAGTTTTACATTTACAGCAAAATGGACCTTAATCACTTACAGATACTCATAAAACATGCAGCTTTTTCCAAACCAATCAAATACCTGCTTGCCTGTGATGTCACAGCTCAACAGATCCTCACCAAACAGCTCCTTCCACTGCACCGAAGCAAGAACCAAATCCTGTGAACTCACCCCAGCGGCTCTCTGTTTCCCTGCTCTCACTCTACATTGTCACATCACTTTTTGATTTTTTTACCCCAGCTCTGCTCCTGCTGTGCTCCTCTCTCTCTCGCTCTGTCTCTGAGTCGGTGATTTTGACACACTTGATAACTCTCTGTCCCGTCGTGCTCTTCTGTCTCTGGTCCAAAATCTGACTCTGGTGGGATTTGAACCCACAACCTTTGAACGCCTTCTTTATCATTATTTAGAAGTCCAACACGCTATCCATTGCGCCACAGAGCCGCACACATTTTGATAAACATCACCAAGGCCTTTGATCTTGTCAGCAGTGACGGACTCTTCAAACTGCGATGGAAACTCGGCTGCCCTCCTGAACTCTTGGGCATCATCTCTTCTTTCCACGAGAACATGCACAGTTCCATCAGTTACAATGGAGCAACATCAGACACTTTCAAGATCAGCAGTGGGGTAAAGCAAGGCTGCGTGCTGGCGCCAACTCTCTTCGGAACAGAGGAACATAGGAGTAGGCCATTCAGCCCGTCGAGCCTTTTCTGACATTCAATTCGATCATGGCTGATCATCTACATCAACGCCCCTTTCCCGTGCTCTCCCCATATCCCTTGATGTCATGAGTATCAAGATTTCTAACAATTTCTGTCTTGAACATGCTCAATGATTGAACAGCCACAGCTCTCTGCGGTAGAGAATTCCAATGATTCACCACCGTCTGAGTGCAGAAATTCAACTCGATCTCAGTTTTAAATGGCCTACTCCTTATTCTGAGACTTGGCCCCCTGATTTTAGACTCACCAACCAGGGCAAACATCCTATCTACATCCATACTGTCACGCCCTATAAGAATTTTATCAGTTTCAATGAGATCACCTCTCATTCTTCGAAACTTTAAGGAATACAGGCCCAGTTTCCTCATAAGACAATCCCACCATCCCAGGGATTAGTCTGGTGACCCTCTGTTTCACTCCCTCTATGGCAAGTATATCCTTCCTTAGATGAGGAGACCAAACTATGCACAATACTCCAGCGCAGTTTCACCAAGGCTCTATACAATTGCAACAAGACATCTTTACTCCTGTACTCATGACCCCTCGTGTGAAGGCCAACATACCATTTGCCTTCCTAATTGATTGCTGCACCTGCACAAGAGCTTTTAGTGTCTCATGAACAAGGACACCCAGGTCCCTTTGGACATCAACACTTCCCAACCTCTCACCATTTAAGAAATACTCTGTCTTTCTGTTTATTCCATCAAAGTGGAGAACTTCACACTTACTCACATTATATTCCATCTGCCATGTTCTTTCCCATTCACTTAGCCTCTCCAGGTTCCCTGGAAGCCTCTCTGCATCCTTCTCACAGCTCACACTTCACCGAGCATTGTGTCATCTGCAAACTTGGAAATATTACATTTAATCCCTACATCCAAATCATTTATTTCGGTTGTTAACAGCTGTGGCTCCAACACTGATTCTTGCAGTACCCCAATAGTAACAGACTGCCATCCTGAGGAGGACCCGTTATTCCTGCTCTCTGTTTTCGGTCTGTTAACCAATTCTCAATCCATACCAGTATATTATCTCCAATCCTATGTGCTCTAATTTTGTTTACTCACCTCCTGTGTGGGACATTACCAAAGCATCCACTGATTCTCCTTTATCTGTTCGACAGGTAACATCCTCAAAAAACTCAACGGGTTTTTTCAAACCTGTTTTCCTTTTCATAAATCTATGTTGACTCTGCCCAATCATATCATTATTTTCTAACTGTCTATTTATCACATCCTTTATAACTGGTGTATTCTTCTCCATGCTGCTATTGTACACTTTCAGTGACACAGATGGGGGTGTTCACCTGTATATCAGAGCTGACGACAAGCTGTTCATCTTGGCAAGACTCCACTTGGACGTAGAGACTTGGACGTAGAGACTCCACTTTCTATCAACATTGATAACATCACTTTGGAGGTTGTCAACAGCTTCACATACCTTGGATCAACAATCACCAGCAATCTGTCCCTTGATGCTGAAATCAGCACCAGGATTGCCAATGCTGCAGCTGTCACGTCAAAGTTGAGAAGACGGGTGTGAACCGACAGCAAACTGACCGTAAATACAAAGCTCCACGTGTACCAGACTTGTGTTCTCAGCACCCTCCTTTATAGTAGAGAATCATCAACAACTTATGCAAGCCAAGAAAAGCAGCTGAACAGCTTCCACCTCCACTGCCTCAGATGGATATTGGATATCTCCTGGCAGGACAGAGTGCCGAATGAGGAAGTACACCAGCGTGCAGGGATCCACAGCATGTTTGCCCTCTTGAGTCAGAGGCGGCTCTGTTGACTGGGCCAAATGAATGACAGTCACATTGCCAAATACATGCTCTGTGGTGAGCTTGCTATCAGCACAAGACCAACAGGTCAGGGAAAAAAATCAAGTTATTTGGAGAGGTTTGAGTTAATTAAGGAGAGTGGGCTTGGATTTATAAATGGAAGTTCATGCTTGATGAATCTAACTGCATTTTTTGATAAACTATCTGAGAAAGTTGATGAAGGGAATGCAGTGGATGTTGTTTATATGGATTTTACAAAAGCATTTTATAAAGTACCACATAAAAGGGTGGTTAACAAAATTGAGGTTCATGGATTAGGAGGGTCAATGTCCATTTGGATAGGAAATTGTTTTAAGGACAGTAAACAGCGAGTCAAATGAAATGGTTCTTGGTCAGACCGGAGGATAGTCGACAGTGGTGTTCCCCAAGGGTCAGTGCTAGAACCATTGCTTTTTTTTGCTACAGATTAATGACTTGGATCTTGGAATATCGAGCAGAATCTCAAAATATGCCGATGACACCAAACTTGGAGGAGTGGCAAACAGTGAGGATGATATGAACTGCCTGAAACAGGATAGTTATCGGCTAGTAGGATGGGCAGACAGGTGGCAGATGCAATTTAATAGTGACAAGTGTGAGGTGATGCATTTTAGCAGAAGAAATAGGTAGAGGCAATATATACTCAATGCTACAGTTCTGAAGAGTGTGCTGGAATAGAGGGACCTGGAGTACATGTCCATCATTCTTTGAAGTTGGCAAGACATATTGCGAGAGTGGTTAGCAAAGCATGTGGGATCTTGGGCTTTATAAATAGAGACATTGAGTACAAAAGCAGGGTTGTTATGCTGAACTCTGGTTAGGCCCCAATTGGAGTGTTGCATTCAGATCTGCTCACCAATCTTTAGAAAGGATGTGCGGATTCTTGAGAGGATGCAGAGAATATTTACCAGAATAGTTCCAGGGATGGAGGGTTTTAGTTTCAAGGTTAGGTTAGAAAAACAGGGTTTTTTCTGCCTGTATCAAAGGAGATTGAGGGGAGAATTGATAGAGGTGTCGAAGGCTATGACAGATTTAGATAAGTTGGCAAAGAAAAATTGTTCCCATTAATTTTGGTACAAGGACTAGGGGATTCAGATTGAAGGTTTTGGACAAGAGATGCAGGGGGAATGTGCGGAAGAGCTTTTTTACACAGTGATTGGTAATGATCTGTAACTCGCTGCCCGCGAGGGCGGAGGAAGTGGAGACAATCGTTGGTTACAAAAGGAATTTCGATGGGCATTTGAAGGAAATAAATTTACAGGGCTAGGGGGATCGAGCAGACAAGTGGGACTGACTGGATCGCTCCATGGAGAGCTGGTCTGTACTCGATGGGGCAAATGGCCTCCTTCTATACCACAAATGACCCAATGACTCGATGAGTCTATGTCACTCTCAGAATCAAGACAACAGAGTGACAGATTTAACATAACATTATAACATATGTTTGGTTTGACAAATTCAATAATAACTCGTCTCCACTCCTAGTATTTCTAAATCCCACACATTCACTATAATGTCAACAATTATTCCCTGTTGTGTCTCTCTCAGATTTGTAAACTTCACGATATTGGAGTGAGGTGACATCTACTGGCGGGAAGCAAGAACTGCAATCAAGCAGCAGAAACTCCACAGTCTGTCAGGGTTAAAAAAACATTGCAATATGAGGAAATAGTGAAGGGGTTTGATCGGGTTGATGGAAACATGATTCCACTTGTGGTATCGTATGAAGCAAGGGCCGGAAATATAAAATTGGCGTTAATAAAAGAAATGAGGAATTCATGAAAAATGCATTTGCTTAGAGAATGGTTATAGAGATATACAGCACTGATATAGGCCCTTTGGCCAACTGAGTCTGCACTGACCATCAAACATCCATTTATACTAATCCTATGTTAACCCAGAATTCCTTACCACATCCCCACATTTCTCCTATCACCTACCCTGGGGCCAATTTACAACAGTCAATTTATCTATCAACCCACAAGTCTTTCGTTGTGGGAGGAAACCAGAGTACCTTGTGGAAGCCCACATAAACAACTTGCAAACTCCACACAGGCAGTATACAGAACTGAATCGGGGTCATTGAAGTTGTGAAGCTGCAGTGCTCACCACTGCACCACCCTTAGAATGTGGATAGAGTAAAAAGTGAGATTGGATGGACAGAAGCAGTCTGAAAAGATGGCTCAAACAAAAGGTGAAAACCCTGAAATGTTAACTCTGTTTCTCTCTCCACAGATGCTGTCAGAGGTGCTGAGTATCTCCAGCACTTTCTGTTTTTATTTCAGCTTTGTAGGATATTGTTTTGATCTGAAAAAAATGCATGATCGGCTGTGGGTGCCAGTGAAATTCCACAGGAGCGAATAAAAGCCATGCGAACGGTGGCTCGTTGGTTTTGGGGGTGTGATTCTCGCTTTGGGTATATAAGTGATTAATATGTGGGAGGTCCTGGGTTCAAATCCCAGACGAGCCCTTCTCTGTTGTCATTTTTAGTTTAAGGTCATCGATTGCTTTCAGCCTTCCAGAAAGCGGAATCGATTTCCAAACTGAGCCTGCTTGAGGACCGGGGAACTGGATTCAAAGAGCTTGTCGACAAAATTGAAATGAACAAAATATACAGATTGTCAAGTGGGAATATAAGGTTGCAACAGTAACTAAAGGCCTGCTCGGGTCAGCAAATGAAACCCGACCCAAGCCTGACAGAACCACATCCGACCTGGTCCGAGTCCTTTCATTTTATTCCCGTGCCCGAACTGACCACCAGAATGTTCAGTTAAACTTGCTTCCGTTTTTCACTTTTTAAGCTTGTGCAGGTAAGGCAACAAAAACTGTAACTGGACTTGAAAGGTTGTTTAAATGTACACTAAGATTAGAGCTACGTACCGGAGGTGATGAGCTGAAGATTGTTACCATAGAAGTTAGTGATTGTGAGGTCACTAGTTAAAGAGAATCTCATGGAGTTGTGCCCAGACAGGTTGTCTCACACTGTATTGATTAAAATATTGCCCGAAGGCTAGAAAATATCATTATACATTCCCTAGACTCCTGCTTTACAGGTTGAAATACTTTCTGCAAGTTTATCCAGAGAGCAGCTGAGATGCAGAGACCAGGAAGGTCTTGAGTGATTAATTATTATAAAATATACATTCTTATATTAAAGAGATTGTGCTCTACCTTCGATGGAATCGCTCACTGCAGACGAGTGCGGAGTGTTTCCCGCCTTGACGTCCTGGCTGTCACTGGATCTTGAGTCCAGGCCTCTGGATTACTGGTCCAGTAATCTTTGAAATTTCTACCTTGATCTAATATTTTAATCTGGTAAGTCAGATTTTACAAAAAAAAATTAAATGATTTAAGACTGCTTCATGTTCAGCAGTGCCAAATGAATAAAGAAATTCAAATATATTCAAAATTATATATCAACTATTAAATACTAATGCCCAGCTTTGAATACAAAAAAATGCCTCTAATTGTGTTCTGGTCTGGAATGGAATTCTTCAGTGTTTCTGTTTAGCTTGGATTGACTTATCAATTTTCTTGTTTTTCACTTTGTCGATGCCTTTGAATAATTGTGGATCCTTCTTCAGGGAGTCTTCTTTCACCAGGTAGTTCTGACCTCTGATGATGTTGATCGTAATCAGCTTCAATTTGCTGTTAGTTTTGGAAGTGAGCAGATTTCCTTTGCTTGAGTTTACAACATGGAACTTAGTCTGACGTGTGGACCCATGGGAGGATTTGAAAGCTGCCCTTGCATTGGAGCATACAGTTGCATCCATCCAAACAGAGGTACAGGAGAAGTGACATATTCAGTTCAGTCTGTCGATCATGGGACTTTTAATCTTAGGGTTGTGAGTTTGAGCGCCATTTAGTTTTTCCATTTTTTAGGCTTCATTAGCAGAGAGTACAAGGAGTGTTTGAAACGAAATTCAACAACAGTATGAGAAACGCTCTCTTTCATTCGGGACTCTCGCGAGCGAGGAGTGAACAGCTGGGAAGTCAATTTCATCGGGAGTTTCGGCGGAGCAGGGACTGCTGGGTAAGTAGAAACCTATATATTTGGGCTGTGTAAATTCTCTTACCTTTTCGTTGTGCAGCTTTTCCAGGAGCACAGGCATTGCGAGCGAGGAGTGAACAGCTGGGAAGTCAATTTCATCGGGAGTTTCGGTGGAGCAGGGACTGCTGGGTAAGTAGAAACCTATATATTTGGGCTGTTTAAATTCTCTTACCTTTTCGTTGTGCAGCTTTTCCAGGAGCACAGGCATTGCGAGCGAGGAGTGAACAGCTGGGAAGTCAATTTCATCGGGAGTTTCGGTGGAGCAGGGACTGCTGGGTAAGTAGAAACCTATATATTTGGGCTGTGTAAATTCTCTTACCTTTTCGTTGTGCAGCTTTTCCAGGAGCACAGGCATTGCGAGCGAAGAGTGAACAGCTGGGAAGTCAATTTCATCGGGAGTTTCGGTGGAGCAGGGACTGCTGGGTAAGTAGAAACCTATATATTTGAGCTGTTTCTGAACCCGAGACACTACTCTTGTAGTGTCTCCCACCCGCCCTCCTCCTCTTACCAAAAAAAAGGACTCGGTTGTGTGTCGGTAAGGTAAGGCTTTTTCTATTTCTCTTCTTGTTTTATCGTGTGATTGGTTAAAAACTTGGGTATTTAGAATAGTGGGAATGGAGGTTAAGGCAGTTGAATGTTCCTCCTGCAGAATGTGGGAGGTAAGGGTCGCCAAGGGTGTCCCTGCTGACTGCATCTGCAGGAAGTGCACCCAGCTCCAGCTCCTCGAGGACCGCGTTAGGGAACTGGAGCTGGAGCTGGAGGAACTTCGGATCATTCGGGAGGCGGAGGGGATTATTGAGAGGAGTTATCGGGAGGCAGTCACACCTCAGGTAAAAGAAGAAGGTAGATGGGTTACTGTCAGGGGAAGGAGAGGGAACCAGCAGGCAGTGCAGGGATCCCCTGTGGCCGTTTGGCTCAACAACAGGTATACCGTTTTGGATACTGTTGGGGGAGACGACTTATCAGGGGTAGGCAATGGGATACAGGTTTCGGGCGCAGAGTCTGTCCCTGTTGCTCAGAAGGGAAGGGGTAAGAGGAGCAGAGCATTAGTCATTGGGGACTCCATAGTTCGGGGAACAGATAGGAGGTTTTGTGGGAACGAGAGAGACTCACGGTTGGTGTGTTGCCTCCCAGGTGCCAGGGTACGTGATGTCTCTGATTGTGTTTTTGGGATCCTCAAGGGGGAGGGGGAGCAGCCCCAAGTCGTGGTACACATAGGCACCAACGACATAGGTAGGAAGACAGATGGGGATTTAAGGCAGAAATTCAGGGAGCTAGGGTGGAAGCTTAGAGCGAGAACAAACAGAGTTGTTATCTCTGGGTTGTTGCCCGTGCCACGTGCTAGCGAAGTGAGGAATAGGGAGAGAGAGGAGTTGAACACGTGGCTGCAGGGATGGTGTAGGAGGGAGGGTTTTGGTTTCCTGGATAATTGGGGCTCTTTCTGGGGTAGGTGGGACCTCTACAAACAGGATGGTCTTCACCTGAACCAGAGGGGTACCAATATCCTCGGGGGGAGATTTGCTAGTGCTCTTCGGGGGAGTTTAAACTAATTCAGCAGGGGGATGGGAACCTAAATTGTAGTTCCAGTGTGCTGGATGTTGAGAGTAGTGAGGGCAGAGATAAGGTTATAAGGACACAAGAGGGCACTGGCAAGCAAGAGCTTGGTTTAAAATGTGTCTACTTCAACGCCAGGAGCATCCGGAATAAGGTGGCTGAGTTTGCAGCATAGGTTGGTACCTGGGATCTCGATGTAGTGGCCATTTCAGAGACATGGGTAGAGCAGGGACAGGAATGGATGTTGCGGGTTCCGGGATTTAGATGTTTCACTAAGAACAGAGAAGAGGGTAAAAGAGGGGGGGGGGGGGGGGGTGTGGCATTGTTAATCAAGGAAAGTATTACAGCGGCAGAAAGGACGTTTGAGGACTCGTCTACAGAGGTAGTCTGGGCCGAGGTTAGAAACAGGAGAGGTGAGGTCAACCTGTTGGGAGTTTATATAGACCTCCAAATAGTTCCAGAGATGTAGAGGAAAGGATAGCAAAGATGATTCTTGACAGGAGCGAGAGTAACAGGGTAGTGGTTATGGGGGACTTTAACTTTCCAAATATTGACTGGAAATACTATAGTTCGAGTACTTTAGATGGGTCTGTTTTTGTCCAGTGTGTGCAGGAGGGTTTTCTGACACAGTATGTGGACAGGCCAACCAGGGGCGATGCCACATTGGATTTGGTACTGGGTAATGAACCCGGCCAGGTGTTAGATTTAGAAGTTGGTGAGCACTTTGGTGATAGTGATCACAATTCGGTTAGGTTTACCTTAGCGATGGGCAGGGACAGGCATATACAGCAGGGCAAGAATTATAGCTGGGGGAAAGGAAATTATGATGCGATTAGGCCAGATTTAGGATGCGTAGGATGGGGAAGGAAACTGCAGGGGATGGGCACAATCGAAATGAGGAGCTTATTCAAGGAGCAGCTACTGCGTGTCCTTGAGAAGTATGTACCTGTCAGGTAGGGAGGAAGTTGTCGAGCGAGGGAGCTGTGGTTTACTAAAGAAGTTGAAGAGCTTGTCAAGAGGAAGAAGAAGGCTTATGTTAGGATGAGACGTGAAGGCTCAGTTAGGGCGCTTGAGAGTTACAAGCTAGCCAGGAAGGATCTAAAGGGAGATATAAGAAGAGCAAGGAGAGGACACGAGAAGTCATTGGCGGATAGGATCAAAGAAAACCCTAAGGCTTTCTATAGGTATATCAGGAATAAAAGAATGACTAGAGATAGGTTAGGGCCAAACAAGGATAGTAGTGGGAAGTTGTGTGTGGAATCGGAAGAGATAGGGGAAGTGTTAAATGAATATTTTTCGTCAGTATTTACTGTGGAGAAAGAAAATGTTGTCGAGGAGAATACTGAGATACAGACTACTGGGCTAGATGGGATTGAGGTTCACAAGGAGGAGGTGTTAGCAATTTTGGAAAGTGTGAAAATAGACAAGGCCCCTGGGCCAGATGGGATTTATCCTAGGATTCACTGGGAAGCCAGGGAGGAGATTGCAGAGCCTTTGTCCTTGATTTTTATGTCGTCATTGTCGACAGGAATAGTGCCGGAAGACTGGAGGATAGCAAATGTTGTCCCCTTGTTCAAGAAGGGGAGTAGAGACAGCCCTGGTAATTATAGACCTGTGAGCCTTACTTCGGTTGTGGGTAAAATGTTGGAAAAGGTTATAAGAGATAGGATTTATAATCATCTTGAAAAGAATAAGTTCATTAGAGATAGTCAGCACGGTTTTGTGAAGGGTAGGTCGTGCCTCACAAACCTTATTGAGTTTTTTGACAAGGTGACCAAACAGGTGGATGAGGGTAAAGCCGTGTATGTGGTCTATATGGATTTCAGTAAGGCGTTTGATAAAGTTCCCCACGGTAGGCTATTGCAGAAAATACGGAAGTATGGGATTGAAGGTGAATTAGTGCTTTGGATCAGAAATTGGCTAGCTGAAAGAAGACAGAGGGTGGTGGTTGATGGGAAATGTTCATCCTGGAGTTTAGTTACTAGTGGTGTACCGCAAGGATCTGTTTTGGGGCCACTGCTGTTTGTCATATTTATAAATGACCTGGATGAGGGTGTAGAAGGGTGGGTTAGTAAATTTGCGGATGACACGAAGGTCGGTGGAGTTGTGGATAGTGCCGAAGGATGTTGTAGGTTACAGAGGGACATAGATAGGCTGCAGAGCTGGGCTGAGAGATGGCAAATGGAGTTTAATGCGGAAAAGTGTGAGGTGATTCACTTCGGAAGGAGTAACAGGATTGCAGAATACTGGGCTAATGGGAAGATTCTTGGTTGTGTAGATGAGCAGAGAGATCTTGGTGTCCAGGTACATAAATCCCTGAAAGTTGCCACCCAGGTTAATAGAGCTGTTAAGAAGGCATATGGTGTGTTAGCTTTTATTAGTAGGGGGATCGAGTTTAGGAGCCACGAGGTCATGCTGCAGCTGTGCAGGACTCTGGTGCGGCCGCACCTGGAGTATTGCGTGCAGTTCTGGTCACCGCATTATCGGAAGGATGTGGAAGCTTTGGAAAAGGTGCAGAGGAGATTTACTAGGATGTTGCCTGGTATGGAGGGAAGGTCTTACGAGGAAAGGCTGAGGGACTTGAGGTTGTTTTCGTTAGAGAGAAGGAGGAGAAGAGGTGACTTAATAGAGACATATAAGATAATCAGAGGGCTGGACAGGGTGGACAGTGAGAGCCTTTTTCCTCGGATGGTGATGGCAAACACGAGGGGACATAGCTTTAAGTTGAGCGGTGATAGATATAGGACAGATGTCAGAGGCAGTTTCTTTACACAGAGAGTAGTAGGGGCGTGGAACGCCCTGCCTGCAACAGTAGTAGACTCGCCAATTTAAGGGCATTTAAGTGGTCATTGGATAGACATATGGATGAAAATGGAATAGTGTAGGTCAGATGGTTTCACAGGTCAGCGCAACAACGAGGGCTGAAGGGCCTGTACTGCGTTGTAATGTTCTGTGTTCTATAACTCTCTGCAGCATCTCGCTGTGAAAGATTGAACTTTTTCTCATTTCTTTTTCAGCTGGGAGTCAGTGCGGCTCAGTGGGACTTCTAGCTGTCTCCCACCTCACAATCCATCAGTTCTGAGAAAGCAATGGGAAATATTACTCATGGCTGAGCAAGCAGAGGACACCGATTTAAGGTGAATGGGAAAAGAACCAAAGGCAACATGAGGAAAAACCTTTTTTATGCAGCAAATGGTTAAGATCTGATATGTACTGCCTGAGAGTGTGACGGAGGAAGGTTCAACCATAGCTTTCAAAAGGATAGATGATAATTATCTGAAGGGAAAGAAAATTCAGGTTTACATTGAATACATGAGGATGTGGCATGAGCTGAGTTGCTTGTGCAGAGAGGCAGCACAAGCACGATGAGCTGAATCCCTCCTTTTGTGCTGTAAGTATTCTGTGATCTATGATTCTATGCAAAGTGAAACCAACACTCACAGATGAGAAACTGACAGGTACAGTGTAAACCCCACACTAACAAACCAGCAAATGCCAGGGACAGAGTAAAACCAACAGTCCTAGACAAGAAACTGACAGATACTGTGTGAAACCCAAAAATCACTTATCAGGATTTGGCAGTTAATGTGTAAAAACCTCTCTTCAATATCCATCCTGCAAGGTACAAAGAAAATTAGGTACAAACCCAGGCTCATACTTCGAAGACTGAGAGATAAAGAGCAAAACACAGACTCACCTACAAGAGGCTGACAAGTACAGAGAATAAAATAGAGGGGGTGCAGATTAAAAACACATGCATGTAACGGATACTGATAGGGATAGAATCAAACCCTTTCTCACACATGACACGAAAATTGGTGGTGTCGGAAATAGTGAGGAGGAAAGCCTTAGATTACAGGCCAATATAGATCGTCCGAGGCAGAGAATATAAGAGCAGGGAGGTTATGACGGCGCTGTATAAAATGCTAGTTAGGCCACAGCTGGAGTACTGTGTACTGTTCTGGGCACCACACTATAGGAAGGATGTGATTGCACTGGAGAGGGTGCAGAAGAGAGTCACCAGGATGTTGCCTGGGCTGGAGCATTTCAGCTATGAAGAGAGACTGAAAAGGATAGCATTGTTTTCCTCAGAGCAGAGAAGGTTGAGGGGAGATAAGATTGAGGTTTACAAAATTATGAGGGGCATTGATGGGTTAGATAGGAAGAAACATTTTACCTTAGCGGAGGGGTCAATAGCCAGGTGGCATAGATTTAAGGTAAGGGGCAGGAGGTTTAGATGGGATTTGAGGAAAAAAGTTTTACCAGAGGGTGGTTGGAATCTGGAACGCACTCCCTGAAGAGGTGGTAGAGGCCGGAACCCTCACAACATTTAAGAATTATTTAGATGAGCACTTGAAATGCTATAGCATACAAGGCTACGGGCCAAATACTGGAAAATGGGATTAGAATAGTTAGGTGCTTGATGGCCAGCACAGACACAATGGGCTGAAGGGCCTGTTTCTGTGCTGTATAACTCTATGACTCTATATCAGAAACTGATAGATCTGGACAAAAGCTGATGTTCACATACAAGTTGTTGAAAGATATGTGGTGAAACTCACATTTTTTTATTTCCAAAATATACTTTATTCACAAAAATCTGTAAAAATTACATTCCCAAACAGTTTAAAACAGCATCAAGTCAAAAAATACAAACAGTGCAAAGGTGATCAGCTACCTTCTGTACAATCATGAGTTGCCTCACAACCCTTCCACATCATTGTCATGCCATATACATTTTTACATTTACACAAAATTTCTCCGATACAGTTCGAGGGATTTCCCATGGATCCAGCCCCTCAGTTCAGCTTGGTGGGGGGACCTTCCACTGTGGTCTTTCCCCATTGAGCCTTTGCTGCGGCTGCCCCAAGCTTTAGTGCGTCCCTCAGCACGTAGTCCTGGACCTTGGAGTGTGCCAGTCTGCAACATTTGGTGGTGGACAACTCTTTTCGCTGGAAGACCAGCAAGTTTCGGGCAGACCAAAGGGCGTCTTTCACCGAATTGATAGTCCTCCAGCAGCAGTTGATGTTTGTCTCGGTGTGCGTCCCTGGGAATAGCCCGTAGAGCACAGACTCCTGTGCTACAGAGCTGCTTGGGATGAACATCGACAAAAACCACTGCATCTCTTTCCACAAAGTTAACTCACATAGCAATAGCAGAAACAGTCACAAACCAAAAACTGAAACATACAGAGTAGAAACCCGCATTCTCACACCAGAAATTCACGGCTACAAAGTGAAGCTGACTCTCTCCTCCCAGGCACTGACAGGTACAAAAGAAAACACACACTAACATACCAGGAAATGAAATGTAGGAAATAAAACCTGATTATCATGTCAGAGATTGGCATTAATGATAGTTGTGGTACCCAGAATGCTCTGCGCTCTAGAATTTGCCTTGTCTCTGATAAGGAGCAGGCGCGGCAGTGGCTGAGCTCCATCTGCAGCTGGAGCGGAATATTCACAAAGTGCAGGGAGACCGTGCCCGGAGCGGGTGCACACAGCTGGAGCAGGGCGTCAAGGCCACAATAGGATGGAACAATCCCGTTTGTGTCCCTGCGGGTGGCGGTGAAGCTTTTCCCTGTGAGGCTTCCCGAAACTGCCCGCCAGCAAGGTCAACTGATCAGAGAGCGTCTGTAAATGGATAGGAATTGGGGATTGAGCAGGGAGCGTCTCTAAATGAATAAGATTTGGGGACTGGGCAAGGAGCGTCTGTAAATGGATAAGAATTGGGGATTTGGCAGGGAGCGTTTTTTTATCCGTTCGTGGGATGTGGGCGTCGCTGGCTCGATCTCAGCTACAGTAATGTGTCCAGTTCTGGGCACCAGGTTTCAGAAAGGACATCAAAGCTTTTGAGACAGTTCGGAGGAGATTTGCGAGAATGATACCAGAGATGAGGGGTTTCAGTTCTCTGGACAGGGTGGTGAAGCTGGGATTGTTGGTCAAAAATGTCAAGGGGAGGTGAGGAGAGATCTTTTTGCCCAGTAACTGATTCGGATTTGGAATGAATTGTCTGACAGGGTGCTGGAAACAGATTCAATTATAACTTTCATAAAGGAATTGGACAAATATTTCAAAGTGAATTTCTCCAGGACTATGGGGAAATAGGCAGGGGGTTGGACTAATTGCATCATTTTTTTCACAGATTCAGCACAGGCACAAAAGACCGATTGGCCTCCTTCTGTGCTGTATGATTCTATGAAATAGTGACAGTCAGGGCAAGTCTGTATAAGAAGGAGAAATGGAGACAGGTCAGGGAGAGCACATCACCAAAACTGGGAGATACTACATTGGACAGGGAGGGTCGGAGGGGGAGAGAGCAGGTACATACAGTCAGAATCAGCACCTTCAGGGGAAGAGAGAGAGAGGAACCAGTGAGTGTAGAAGTGAACCCAGCCAGAGTCAACCTGCTGAAACACCAGTGAGTTCACACTGGGGAGAGATCATTCACCTGCTCCGTGTGTCGGAAGGGGTTCATTCAGTCATCCAACCTCACTGAACATCAACTTGTTCACACTGATCAGAGACCTTTTTAATGTCCTGACTGTGAGAAGAGCTTTAAAAGCAGTAATGATCTGCTGAAACACCAACACACTCACTCTGGGGAGAGGACGTTCCCCTGCAATGTGTGTGGGAAGGGATTCACTCAGTCATTCAATCTGCTGCAACATCAGCAAGTTCACATGTAACTGCAGGGGTTGGATTCTGCTGTTGTTGCTGCTATTCATCACTTTCAGAGACAAAGTTGGGTCTTACTTTATAACCAGTGTAGTCCAGAGCAAAAGCGTCTTCTTAATGTTGAGATAAATGGGAGAAGAAACCGGGAAGTGGCGGCGAGGATGGGGGAGGTGCTGCACCATCACTTTAATGGTGCACCCTCCCTCCCCCGGGGTCCTCGCTGCACGTCCGCCAGGCCTGGTGGCTCTGATTGGGGTCGTGAGAGCCCCTGAGACTCGGTGCAGCTGAGGCTGCGCTCACCCCCGCTCAGCTCTGTTGTGATATTTAAAATACGAAAGGCCTGTTGGACTGAGAGCTGATCTGGAATTTAGAAAGCAGCATTACTGGAAGCTCATTGCTGCTCAGCACAATCTCACCCCCAATCCTGGGAATTGTTGATTCTGACACCCTGTAATTCAGTTCTGCAATTAACTAGAGGGGGAGATGTGTGAGCAGAGAAACAGAGCGAAATGAAAACACAGCTGGACAGATGTGCAACAGGTCAATCCACTGTGACAATATCTCCATCACTGACTCCCTCCTGACAGTAACCAGCCCTTTCACAGAGACTGTGGGTGGCTCTGAAAAGAGCCTTTGGTTTATTAGATGTCATTTCGGCCGCTTTACTTTTTCTGGGAGCTCTGAGAGCTGGTTTTCTTGGGCAGCAGCAAGGCCTGGATATTAGGCAGCACCCCGCCCTGAGCGATGGTCACGTCTCCCAGCAGCTTGATGAGCTCCTCGTTGTTGCGGACGGCCAGCTGCAGGTGTCTGGGGATGATGCGGGTCTTCTTGTTGTCCCGGGCCACGTTACCGGCCAGCTCGAGGATTTCAGCGGTCAGATACTCGAGCATTTTGCAGCGCCAACATCATCACATTTCCGCAACAAATCCATCTTCGTGCATGCGTGATAAAGCATCATTGGGTATCTAGCCACCCCATCCCCCCACCACTTGGCTGGAGGAAGTGGCTGAATGGGAGATTTTGAAGCTGTAGCTCTCCCCCCTCGGCAACTCACTCCAGGCCTCGAAGATTCCCCCCCTCAGCCGCTCGCTCCAGACCTCGCTTCTCGCCCCCCCACTCCCCTGGCCAGTTGTTCCTCGCTTCGCACCACCCCACTCTCTGGCCACTCGCCCCAGGCCGTGCCGCTTCCGTCCTCTCAGCCACTCACTCCTACGTCGCCCCGTCACTCCTTGCGGCCCTCCTGCTTCTACAGGTGGCGCCTGGTGAAGAAATGTGGGAGCGAGTGTCACGGCCAGAGCTAGCAGCTGTGGGCTGGGCTGGGACAGGGTGGGGGGTGGGGGTACGGAGAGCGAACAGACAGAGTGCGGAATTTCGCCAGTAGGGAGGAGGGGGAGAAAGCGAGTTGCAGAGTGGGGAGAGCTGTCAGTGGGGTGGGAGCTAGTAGCTGCATTCGGGTGAAGTCAATCCTGGTCAGTTATATAAACAAATCACAATAACGAATTGGCAGCACATTTTATCCTCTGCCCGATTTTCCTTTCCATCGATCGGGGTGCTAATTCACTATCTTCCAATGGAAATTCAATCATAAAATTCCTTTTGTATTTAATAGGATTACTGAAATGTTAAATGGATCTGAGGATTACAGTTAGTATTAGCAAACGCACCCGAGTGAATTAGCACCCCAATCGATGGAAAGGAAAATCGGGGAAAGTATAAAATGTGCTGCCAATTCGTTATTGAGATTCGTTGAGTAATTCGATTCTGCCCAACACTGAAATTGGCGGATTTTTTGAATTCAATCTTTCTGCCAGGACGACAATTTAAGCCAATGATTTGCTGTATTTTCTAATTCGAGGCTCGGCAATTGGTTAAGACATGCGAATGGGAAGAGGGTGACCAATCAGAAGTGGGCTCTGGATAGCGCGGGCTCAAACTGCGGGAATTCCATGTCCCTGAATGAATGAGCTGAAACTGATCAGTTTCACAAACCCTGTCAGTTTCAGTGCAGGAAACACCGTCTCGGGAGAAATAACATCACAAGTGGGTCTGGTTCCAGTGACGGCTGCTGCAAAACTCCCGGATTCCCTCATTGCAGCGAAATCATTTTGAAATTCTTTGAAAACAATGAGTGATTCTGGAGGAGTGATGGCTTTTCACTGAGGGCATGTGTCGACTGGAGAAATAACTAACTGTAGAGCCTCGGGCACTGTTTACACAGCCCGTTCAGAAAATCAAATCCACTGCACATCCTTGCTACAAATGAAATGTCAAATTTGGGGATTCTAGTTTTGTATCTCGAGCACAGCACAGATTTATTCCAGACAGTTCTAAACAGCCTATCCCAGCTCCCGTTTCCAGGTCACTGCTCTCTCTGTGAGGCGGTGGGTGTCTCTTCGAAGAGCATTTGTTGTGTTTACTGGAAAGGGTCGAGTTGTTCAGCCGCTGAATTCGTAGAGAGTGCGGCCCTGACGTTTCAGAGCGTACACCACATCCATGGCAGTGACCGTCTTGCGCTTGGCGTGCTCAGTGTAGGTGACCGCATCCCTGATCACATTCTCCAGGAAAACCTTCAACACCCCGCGAGTCTCCTCATAGATCAAACCTGAGATCCGCTTGACCCCGCCACGGCGAGCCAGGCGGCGGATTGCTGGTTTAGTGATGCCCTGGATATTATCAGGAAGCACTTTGCTGTGCCGCTTTGCTCCGTCTTTGCCCAGTCCTTTCCCTCCTTTCCCTCTGCCAGACTTTCTTTTATTAATTTCCAAAATATACTTTATTCATAAAAATCTGTAAAAAAAAATACATTACAAAACAGTTCCAAAAAGCACCAAATCAAACAATACAAAGAGTGCAAAGGAGATCAGTTTCCTTCAATACAGGTGTGAGTTGCCTCACAACCCTTCCATTTCATTGTCATGCCATGTACATTTTACAGCAAACAAATATTTTCTGGCTACAGTTCGAGTGGTTTCCCATGGATCCAGCTCCTCAGTTCAGCTTGGTGAGGGGACCTTACACTGTGGTCTTTCCACATTGAGCCTTTGGTGCGGCTGCCCCAAGTTTTAGTGCGTCCCTCAGCACGTAGTCCTGGACCTTGGAATGTGCCAGTCTGCAACATTCGGTCATGGACAACTCTTTGCGCTGGAAGACCAGCAAGTTTCGGGCAGACCAAAGAGCGTCTTTCAACGAATTGATAGTCCTCCAGCAACAGTTGATTTTTATCTTGGTGTGCGTCCCTGGGAACAGCCCATAGAGCACAGACTCCTGTACTACAGAGCTGCTTGGGATGAACCTCGACAAAAACCACTTCATCTCTTCCACACCTGCTTTGCAAAGACACATTCCAGAAAGAGGTGGGCAACGTCTCTTTTCCACCACAGCCACCTCGAGGGCCGCGTGTGGATGGGGTGAGACTTCGGGTGTGCAGGAAGGATCTGACAGGGAGGGCTCTTCTCACCATCAGCCAGGCTACATCTTGGTGCTTGTTTGAAAGTTCTGGTGATGAGGCATTCTGCCAAATGACTTTGGACTTCTGCTCAGGGGACCATCCGACAGGATCCACCATCTCCTTTTCCCGTAGGGCCTTGAGGAGATTCCGTGCAGACCACTGCCTGATGGATTGGTGGTCAAAGGTGTTTTTCCACAGAAACTTTTCCATGAAGGATAGGCAGTACGGCACAGTCCAACTGGATGGAGCATTCCACGGCAATATGACCAGGCCCATCCTTTGCAACACTGGGGACAGATAGAACCACAGCACGTAGTGACACTTGAAGTTTGCAAACTGGGGATCTACACACAGCTTGATGCAGCTGCACACAAAGGTAGCCATAAGGATGAAGGCGACGTTGGGTACATTTTTCCCGCCCTTATCCAGAGGTTTGAACATCGTGTCCCTCCGGACCCGGATCATTTTGGATCCCCAGATGAAGCGGAAAATGGCTCAGGTGATCGCCACAGCGCAGGAATGCGGTATGGGCCAGACCTGCACCACGAATGTGAGCGCCTCGCACCTGATGACCAGGTTCTTACCCATAATGGAGAGAGATCGCTGCTCCCACATGCTCAGCTTATGTTGTACCCTGGCTACTCGCTGCTTCCAGGTTTTGGTGCACATCTCAGCCCTTCCAAACCATATCCCCCGCACCTTCAGGTAATCTGACCTAACGGTGAAGGGGACAAAGGATCGGTCAGCCGAGTTCCCAAAGAACATGGCCTCGCTCTTGCCGTGTTTAACATTGGCTCCCAAGGCCAGTTCGAGCTGGTCGCAGATGCTCATCACTCTGCACACAGACAGTGGATCCGAGCATAAAACGGCGACGTCATCCATGGACAGGGAGGTTTTAACCTGAGTGCCTCCGCTGCCTGGGATTGTCACCCCTCTGATGCTCGCATTCTTCCTAATAGACTCAGCAAAGGGTTCAATACTGCAAACAAACAAGGCAGGGGAGAGAGGACAGCCCTGTCTGACTCCAGATTGGATCGGGAAACTTTCTGATTCCCACCCATTGATTGAGACTGCACTACTGATGTTTGTGTAGAGTAGTTTGATCCAATTGCAGATTCCCTCCCCAAACCCCATTTTGGAATGCACATCCATCATGTAAGTGTGCGATATCCTGTCAAAAGCCTTCTCCTGGTCCAGGCTGATGAGGCAGGTGTCCACCCTCCTGTCCCGTACATAGGTGATCATAACCCTGAGTAGCGCAAAGCTATCAGAGATTGTCCTGCCTGGTTTAGTATAGGTCTGATCAGGGTGAATCACCAACTCCAGAGCAGACTTGAATCGACTGGCTATGTCTTTTGATAGAATCTTGTAGTCAGCATTAAGCAGAAATTGGGCCACCAATTTCTGATTTCTGTCCTCTCCCCCTTCTGCTTGTCGATGAGGGTGATGATGCCTTTCCTCATGGATTCTAACATGCTGCCAGCCTGGAGCATACTCTTGTTTACTGGCAGACATGTTGATTCTTTCCTCAAATCAGTGCACAATAAAAGAGACTGATTCTGTCAGGCTCCTTTTTATACAGGCCACCTGGACCTGGCTGAGAAAGGCAGAGTGAGAGCAGGGAGGGGAGGAGACAAGAGTGAAGATTAAACAGAGAACTAGATGGAGGAGACACCCAGAGTGACAGACAGAGAGAGAACGGCCCCTCATCTTTCAGCTCCACCTCCAGTTTCCTCCGGGCTGCCAATTTCAAACCCTTTATTAACAGTAGAACCAAAACCCAGTTCTCCACACAAACCCTTCCAGACTCGGCCTTCATAGTCAAGGCTTTCCAGAAAGCCGGAGCTTTTAAATATGGTCCCGATGCAATTAACACTCAGTAATATTCCCACCTAAACACAGTCCATTCTATACTAAGAAACCTCCTCAGTAACATCACCATTTCCTCACACATCCGCTTCCTGCAGTTTACAAACACCTTACTGCAGCTGTTTGGGGAATCTCCTGTGTTAAGATTGGAGTTGGAAAGCGGCCTTTACCCGGCAGTGTTATTGTCTCACACTGAATCTGCCAGACATCCTGTTCTCTTTATTGCGAGAGAGAAAGCACGGATTTAGGAAATGTTCATTTGAAATGATCTCTATTGAGAACGAGCCCGGCCGTGGGACAGGTATTCCAATGCAAAGAGCTGTCCATGACCGAGTGTTGCAGACTGGCACATTGCAACGTCCAAGACTATGTGCTGTGGGACGGCATTAAAGCTTGGGGAAGCCACCATGGAGACTCAATGGGGAAAGGCTGCAGTCTGAGGCCCTAGTAGGCCATAGTACAGTGAGGGGCTGGAACCCGTGGAAAACCTCTCGGACTGTTTGCACCAGAGAATGTTTGATGTGTAATGTAAATACTGTAAATATAACCTGTGCAGGCAGGGATAGTGAGATACATCATGTACATTATTGAAGGAAACTGATCTGTATTGTACCTTATGTAATATTAAATTTGAACTGCTTTGCAATGTAATTGCACAAATTATATGAATAAAATACATATTGTGCAAAAGAAAGCAGCTTTCCTGTCAACACACACCTTGTCTCAGGGCACAACCTTCCTGTGATCTTGTCATACCCAACTTTGCTCTATATCTTCTGACACACACACTTTACAGTCTGTCATTTCCAAAAACAAGCATTCTAAAATCAAAAGACCTTTTGTTTATTTCTCCTTTCTTTTCATTTCTCCTCTATTCTTCTCAATCACTCCCTTCAACAGTCCTATTCAGATCAAGGTGGAATGTGAATAGTGTCACAACTCACCTGACACTATTATTACCCTTCTTTTCTCTTGTCTCATTCAATGGGAAAGTTTTATTCACCAGTCTGTTGCTGTTTTACACTCTTGCCATACCATCTGGTATTGCATCCATCTGAATTCTGTGCTTTCATGGCCTTCCATATCTTTTCCTCTTCTGGATGATTTGTTTGCTTCAGTTCCATTCAACCAGGCTGGACCACAGGGAAGCTTAGAACCTTTGCCTTGGACGGGTCCACGTTGATCCATTACATTCAGAATCACCTCCTTGAAATAACTCCATAGTACAACTACAGTAACCACACAGAATCTGCTTCAAACACTCCTCCACATTTTATCTGTTCTGACCGTCAACACCTCCAGCTCTTTTGTTTAAGTGGAACCCATCAGGTGTGTATAGGCTACTTCTATTCTGAAAGCTGTAGCACTGGTTCAGGGAATTCAGCCCTGTTTCTCTACTCTAAAGGCTCAGCCATGCTTGATCTGCGTGGTATTTTACTTTTATTGCAACGTTACAAGACCTCCAATCCTCTGGAAAATGATGGTCAGACCTTCCACTATTTCTTCCCTGGCTTCTTTCAACAGCCTGGGGTATATTTCATCTGGACCTGGTGATTTATCCACATTCAAGGATGTTCATCCCATTAAGACTTCCTCTCTCGTTAAGTTATCACGTCCAATACTTCACACTCCTCCTCCTTCATAACAATATTTGCATCGCCCTCTCATTCGGGAAAACAGTCAAGTATTCATTAAGGATATTGGCAACATCTTCCACCATGATACAAATGTTACATTTTTGATCTTTTATGTGTCCTGCTATTTGCTTAGTTGCCTCTTGCTCTCATGTTTTGTTGCAACATCTTTGGGTCCATTGTTACTTTGTTTGTCCATGTTTTTTTCTGCTTTCTCTTTGCTCTTCACCGCTGCTCCCAATCGCCTCCAGTGCAGTCAAAACACAAGGTGTCAGAAGTGGGATTCGAACACACGCCTCCAATGGAGACTGCAACCTGAACGCAGCGCCTTAGACCGCTCGGCCATCCTGACTGCCTGCGACCGGCTATCAATGCTAAGGAAATTATTCATTCTTTGCGAAAGTATTTGTGAGATTGTGGAAATGTCTGGAAGAGGAAAGACCAGCGGGAAAGCTCGAGCCAAGGCCAAGTCTCGCTCCTCCCGGGCTGGACTGCAGTTCCCGGTGGGCCGTGTTCACAGGCTCCTGAGAAAGGGTAACTATGCTGAGCGTGTGGGTGCCGGAGCCCCGGTCTATCTGGCTGCTGTGCTCGAGTATCTGACCGCTGAAATCCTCGAGCTGGCCGGGAACGCGGCCCGGGACAACAAGAAGACCCGCAACATCCTCAGACACCTGCAGCTGGCCGTCCGCATCGACGAGGAGCTCAACAAGCTGCTGGGAGGAGTGACTATCGCTCAGGGCGGGGTGCTGCCTAATATCCAGGCCGTGCTGCTGCCCAAGAAAACCAGCGCTCAGAGCTCCCAGAAAAAGTAAAGCGGCCAAAATGTCATCAAATAAACGAAAGGCTCTTTTCAGAGCCACCCACAGTCTCTGTGAAAGGACTGGTTACTGTCAGGAGGGAGTCAGTGATGGAGTTATTGTCACAGTGGATTGACCTGTTTCACATCTGTCCAGGTGTGTTTTCAGTTCCCTCTCTGGATTTCGCTCTGTTTCTCTGCTCACACATCTCCCCCTCTAGTTAAGTGAAGAAGTGAACTACAGGGTGTCAGAATCAACAATTTAATAAATCCCGCTGCCTTCGATTTTATAAATCCCGAGACCATCCCGGTACATTAACGGGAACTGGTTCGGAGCTGATGAATTAATTTAATAATGGAAGTGTCCGGGTTAATTCTCTGTTTTTCATTTGGACAGTTTGAATTGTGTTTTTTTTTTCTCTCCGGTGATCTGAGCGCCGCTTCTCAATGAGAATCTGCTCCCGGAACAGAGTAAATGCAGGAAGGAAGAGGCCATTCTCGGGCTGTGTGTTTCTCTCCTAACCTGATCTGTTTAGACCGCACTGTTCCCAGAGGACGGAATCAGTGAGAGTTGTTCACACACAGGAGCTGAGTCCATTGCAGCGCTTTAATATGTGCCTTCCCCCCGGCCCTCCCTATTCTGCGGACACAGAGCTGTCTGTTTCCCCCGGCGGCGGGATCGAGTCGGGGATTCTCTCCCCGCAGTGTCAGGGTCTGCAGCCCCGGGGAACTGGCGGTTTCAGTCAGAGTGACCGTGCTGCCTTACATATCCTGTGTACTGATCTCCAATGGATTCAAATATTAGTGAACTCATTGGGTAATGTTTGTAAATAACCCTCATGTGAACGGACCCGGCTCCATTAATGCCTTCCAAATAAAACTGGGATCCATTTCTTTTCCCCAAATGCCAGCTAACGGATCCCAGGAGCGGGGTTGAGATTGTGCTGAGCAGCAATGAGTCTCCGGTAATGCTGCTTTCTAAATTCCAGATCAGCTCTCAGTCCGACAGGCCTTTCGGGAAAGTGATGTGACAAAACAGAAACCATGTGGCCGCCCCTCCAATCTAATGGCTTTGATGATGAACAGAGATGGCAGCTCTTTCCTTTGCTGATTTGGTGGCTCTGAAAAGAGCTTGTTACACTTGTTACTGAAGCTGGGTTTTAGGTGCGTTCCCCGCGGATGCGGCGGGCCAGCTGGATCTCTTTGGCCATGATGGACCGGGATCATTCTGGTGAATCTGCTCATTTTCCAGCAGAAGCATCAGTCGCTGTTTGAACTGTTTAAAGTCAGGGGTGTATTAGCAGCCAGAAAGTGAAGGGCAGTTCATTTCTCCCTGCAGCATTATCCGCCTCTTTCAGGAGAAAAGATCAGAAACCGCTCGTTTCTGTCAGTCCCCGAGAAGCCTGTGAGAAGCGGTTAGTCGCTAATTTGTTCCTTTTACAGAGTGGAAGCTGATATTTGTCCCGTTTTAAATTGCTGAACCGGACCTTCCTCCCGCCGCTTACAGTTAACAGATTGAAAAATGAAAACGATTCCTAAAATCGCGTCAGGATTTTGTGACGGTAAATACAGTAAAACAGAACATAAAATGAGAGGTTTTAAAATTGTTGCCTGAAAATTGAAATTTTCCATCACTTCAATTCCTTCCTGCTCTGGAATTGCCGGGCTTTTTCCAATTGGAAAATCTAAGCCAATGAGAACTTCTATTTACTTATATGTGATTCTCCTATTGGTTAAGAATTGGATTGAGAAGAGGATGACCAATCAGAGACAGAGTCAAACTGCGGGGATTCCAGGCCCCAGTAACTGAGCTGAAACTGTTCAGATTGACAAACCCTGGCAGCAGCTTCACACATTGGACACTTCACACTGAATCATTCAAGGGCTGGTGTGAGAGAAGCTTCAGATCCTGTCTTTACTCTCTGACTCATTATTCATCTGGAACCAAACAATTCGTAAATGTGAAGCAGTGAAGAGACTTTTCACTCTCACTGCAGAATGTGTCATCTGGGGAAATAAGGAACTATTATATTCGGAGATTCCAGGTACATTCCTCCCTGAACAAATCCATTCCTAACATTCCCGATCACAGCCTATGCCAGCTCCTGTTGTCACCCGACTCCAGCTGAATTGGAGAAACTCATGTGTTGGGGTTTGAGTTGTGAGGTGGGGTTTCTCCGCCAGTGTTACTGTCTTACAAACTCTCCCCCTGAATTTGTGAACTGAGACTGCACCGAAGACATCTCCAGTTGGAGTGAGGGCCGGATATCCCTCTGTTTTGTTACAGAGAGTGGGGAAAGGGCTGGGTGGAGGGGATGTCAGCGAGTCACCAGGGATCCTGGATTTACCCCAAATCATTTCCATGTGGAATCTGCAGGCGGGGCCGGGACAGGGATCATTTGATCAGGGGATCAGCTCTTTCCTGAGAGATGTGGGTGGCTCTGAGAAGAGCCTTTGTGTTCAGATGTTTCCAAGTTTCCCGCGCTCTTTCACTTCTTTCCAGACCCTGCTTTCTGAGCCTTCGCTGCTTTCGGCTTGACCTTGCTCTTCCATGTCTGCACTTTCTTCAGCGCCTTTCCGCCCGCCGCACTCTTGCCTTTTTTGACCTTCTTCGCAGGAGACTTTTTCTGAAGCGCTGCTTTCTTCACCGCCTTATTTGGCGTTGCCGCTGCCTTGCTGCTCGTTTTCTTGGCTGTTACTTTCTTTGTTGTCACTTTCTTGTCTGCTGGTTTCTTCACTAAAGATTTCTTGTCTGCTGGTTTCTTCACTGAAGATTTCTTGTCTGCTGGTTTCTTCACCTTCTTTCCCACTTTTCCCTGGGTTTTCCTTCTTGCTGATTTTGAAGGAGCCGGAGGCTCCCTGTCCCTTGCTCTGCACCAGGGAGCCTTTGTTCACATTCCTCTTGATACTTTGCTTGATCTGTGTCTTGAGCTTCTCCTGAGCGGTGGCAGACCTGCAAGGAATCAACTACCAGCTAGCGTATAAAGCGAGACCAAGGCTCAGGGCCTTCAGTTACCTGGAGGGGAGTCGGAGAGGCAGCGGATCCTGTGAGGAACCACAATCCAGGAAGGATGAGAAGGTCATTGTCAGGGTACAGAGGAGGTTAAGTTAAAGATTTACCAGTTTATAAGCAAGCGCAGAGCCAAGGAACGGTGCTGGGGCAGATCAAATAATAGGAAGCTGTGCTCAGTTGGAAGGCAAGAGTGATTAAATGACAGAAGAGATGATGGTGCAAGGCAAAAGTCAGGGAAAGAATAAGTAACATTTTGTCAGTACAGATACCAGGAGTGGGGTTTGAACTCACGCAGACACATGTTTAGTGGATCTTAAGTCCAACACCTTAACCACTCAGCCATCCTGGTACATTAACCAGTCACTGAAAATGAAATTTAATGTGATCCGGGTGCCATCTGGCCTTTGACAATATCAAGTTGTGACTCCTCTCCCATGCTGAATTGGACCCTTCATTATTTATGAACCTCAATCGGATCACCCCTCAGTCTAGGTTTCTCTAAGGTGTAGGGACCCAACTCTTTTAGTCTAACTTGATAACCAAGATGTCTTATACTGGGAATTCGTCGAATGTCTCTCCTCTGTACCCTTTCCAAAGCCTCAATATCACCCATCATGTGAGGAGACCAAGACTGGATACAATATTCCAAGTGAGTCCTGACCAAGGTTTCATAAATGGACAAATTCGGGACATCTCAGATACTGAAGGAGTCCGTGTCCAGAAGCAGCAAGACCTGGACAACATTCAGACTTGGGCTGCTAAGTGGCAAGTAACATTCACACCACATAAGTACCAGGCAATGACCATCTCCAACAAGAGAGAGTGTAACCATCTCCCTTTGACGTTCAACAGCATTACCATCGCTGAATCCCCCCACCATCAACATCCTGGGGGTTACCATTGACAAAAGCTTAACTGGACCATTCATATACATACTCTGGCTACAAGAGTAAATCAGATAGTGGGAATTCTGTGATGAGTAACTCAGCTCAAGGCACGTGGTGAAATGCTCATTAGGAGAGCTGGAGAAGTGGACTGGTCAGGTGGGCAGAAAAGTGGCAAATGGAATTCAACTTGGAGAAGTGTGAGGTGATGCCTTTGGTGAGGTCAAACACAGCAAAGGAAGACACAATTAATGGGTGAATGCTGAGAGGTGTAGAGGAAGTGAGGGACCTTGAAGTGAATGTCCACAAATCCCTGAAAGTAGCGGGATAGGTTGATAAGTTGGTTGAGAAGGCTTATGGAACCCTTTCCTTTATTAGCCGATGTATAGAATATAAGAGCAGGGAGGTTATGCTGGAACTGTATCAATCATTAGTTAGGCCACAACTTGATTTCTGTGTGCAGTTCTGGTCACCTCATTCCAGAAAGGATGTAATTGCACTAATGAGGTTACAGAGGAGATTTACAAGGATGTTGCCAGGACTGGAAAAATGCAGCTATGAGGAAAGATTGGATAGACTGGGGTTGTTCTCCTTGGAATAGAAGAGGCTGAGGGGAGATTTGATTGAAATGTACAAAATTGTGAGGGGTCTGGATAGAATGGATGGGAAGGGTCTATTTACCTTAGTAGGGAGGTCAGTGACTAGAGGGCATAGATTTAAAGTGATGTGTTGAACAATTAGCGGGGAGATGAGGAAAGGTTTTTTCACCCAGAGGGCTGTGGGAGTCTGGAACTCACTGCCTGTAAGGGTAGCTGAGGCAGAAGCCCGCAACTCATTTAAAAGGAGTCTGGATGTGCACCTCAAGTACCTGAACCTGCAGGGCTACGGTCCAAATGCTGGTCAATGGGATTCAGCTGGGTGGCTCGTTTTTTGGCCTGCCTGTGCTGTAAACTTTCTATGTTCTATGATTCTATGCAGACACAATGGGCCGAATGGCCTCCTTCTGCACTGTAATAATTTTGTGATTTTTGACTCTCCAAAACTTGTCAACCATCTACAAGGCACAAACCAGGATGAGTGCAGCACCAACAATACTCTAGAAACTCGACACTGTTCAGGACAAAGCAGCCGCCTTGATTGTCACCCCATTCACCACCTTAAACATTCACTCCCTTCACCACTGACGCACAGTGGCAGTCGTGTGTACCATCTGCCAGATGCACTGCTGCAACTCACCAAGGCTCCGCAGACAGCACCTTCCAAACCGAAGACCTCCACCACCTTGAAGGACAAGGGCTGCAGATGCATGGAAACACCACCATGTGCAAGCTCCCCTCCAAGTCACACACCATCTAATCTGCAAATATATCGCTGTTCATTCACTGATGTTGGGTCAAAATCCTGGATCTCCCTTCCTAACAGCACTGTGGGTGTACCTACACCACATGGAGTGCAGCAATTCAAGAAGGGAGCTCACCGCCACCTTGTCAAGGACAATTAGGGATGGGTAACAAATTCTGGCCTTGCCAGTGTCGCTCACATCCCATGAAAGAATATGCCTCATTTTATACTCAATTGTCCTCTGAATGCAGCCCAACCCTCTACTTGCTCCAACTATCACTTCACAGCATTGCTGCTGTAACTTTAGAGATCTGTGCACTAGAACATCCAGATCTCTGCTCAAAAATATTTTCTTTTTTCCACCTACTTTAATGTTTTTCCCTGAAGGGTGTATGAATGTTGAGCATTCGCCCTGTCCACATGAATAACACTGCACTTACCCAAATTAAACATCCTTTACCAGTCATGAACCCAATCTCCCAACACATTAAGATCTGCCTGAAACAGTCGAGCATCGTCTACAGTCTAAACACTCGCACAGATCTTCAAATCATCGGTAAATTTACAGATGGTGCGCCCTACACCTACATCCAGATCATTAATAAAAATAGTAAAGAGCAACAGACCCAACACCGATCCCTGTGGGACACCACTAGTAACTGGTCTCCAAACAGATCCAGATCCATCTGGAACTACTTTCTGCCTACATCTGCCAGTCAGTTCCCAATCCAGATCAACATATTACCACTGATACCAGGGACTTTAATCTTATAGAGAAGCGTCTTGTGTGGAACCTTATCAAAATCTTTTGGCTGAGATCTGCTAATTGAACAAAGGCCGGGGATGAGGCCTAGGCCTGTCCTGCTTTGTGTGTGGGTCTCAGGACCACACAAGGTGAGATCAGCTCACTGAGCACAGGCCCATCCTGCTCTATATGGTGCTCAGTACCTCACCAAATGAGAATAACTAACACACCACAGGCCATGGAGCCTCGGCCCATCCTTCCCCGATTGCGGTTCAGTGCCAACCAGGTCAGATCAGCTAATTCAGCACAGGCCGGAGATGGAAGCTGGACCTTTCCTGCTCTTGGGACTCCGTACCATACCAGGTGCGATGAAGTAAAATACCACAGGCCGGGGATGGAGCCTGAGATTTCCCTGTTCTGTGTGGGGCTCTGTACAACAACGTGTGAGAAGAACTATCATCCCTCAGGCTGAGGAAGGAGCCTGGGCCCATTCTGTTCTGTGTGGCTCCTACCACACTGAGTGGGATCAGTTAACTCAACACAGGCCATGAATACAACCAGGCCCTTTCCTGCTCCGTGTGGCTCAGTATCACACCAGGTGGCATCAGCTAACACAGCACAGGCTGGGGCTGGAGCCTGGGCCCGACCTGCTCTGTGGGCTCAGTAACCACCCGTAAGATGAACTTTTTTCAAAAGACTTCAGTGTATTTATCTCTGTCCAACACTGTGAGGCAGCTTTCTATGTTTATAAAGAGTGTAATTTATTGACTGGTCTCTTGGATCAAACAGGGTAACAGACAGAGGTCTGTGTGCAGAGGGTTTGGGGGTGAGCTCTGATTCCTAACCCTTTCTGGACTGTGAGGAATAAAGAATGAATGAGAGAGAGAGAATGTGGGAGAAGGGATGATGGAAGAATTTGTCCGTGAACCTGATTAAAAGTGTCTCAAACGCAAGATAATATTAGGATATCAAGAGCAGAACATTAACATAATCTGAGTTCCGCGATCTGGTCGGGTCCCATTCCCCTGAATTGAGGAATGAACGGGTGGGGAAATTCCACCTGGAGTTATATTTGTCTCCAATGAAGATGAGTTCACAGTGAGGATGGAATAGCTCAGTTGGGAGAACACTAGATTGAAGAACCAGGATACAATCCCTGGTTTCATCAGTTTTAATTTGGTGTCTCCATCAGTTTAAGTAGAGAGAATCAGAGGGGAGATTTTCCACTCTTGACCCCATGGGCTGAATTTTAAACTAACGGTGCGGCTCTCGGCAGAGGCACCGGAAGCGGGTGTCATCACCACACGAGTGAAATGTGGCCGACAGACTCCGATCACGGAGCAGCCGACCAATTAATGAAGGGGAGGCGTGGGGCCCATGTAAACAAGGACCAGAGGTAGGGAACGAGGCACCGATGGCACCGACATCTGACACAACGGCAGGTGCTGGCACCATATTGAAAGGACTGCCAGACCTGCATTCACTGCTGCCTGGTTTAAAGGAGTGTCTTCCTGAGAGCCCTCTGCTGTCCCAGAACCTGTTCTGCTGCCTCTGCTGTCCCAGGATCCGTTCTGCTGCCTCTGCTGTCCCAGGACCCGTTCTGCTGCCCCAAGACCCGTTCTGCTGCCTCTGATGCCCCAGGACCCGTTCTGCTGCCTCTGCTGCTCCAGGACCCGTTCTGCTGCATCTGCTGCCCCAGGACCCGTTCTGCTGCCCCAAGACCCGTTCTGCTGCCTCTGATGCCCCAGGGCCCGTTCTGCTGCCCCAGGACCCGTTCTGCTGCCTCTGCTGCTCCAGGACCCGTTCTGTTGCCTCTGCTGCCCCAGGACCCGTTCTGCTGCCTCTGCTGCCCCAGGACCCGTTCTGCTGCCTCTGCTGCCCCAGAACCTGTTCTGTTGCCTCTGCTGCCCCAGGACCAGTTCTGCTGCATCTGCTGCCCCAGGACCTGTTCTGCTGCCTCTGCTGCCCCAGGATCAGTTCTGCTGCATCTTCTGCCCCAGGACCTGTTCTGCTGCATCTGCTGCCCCAGGACCTGTTCTGCTGTCACTGATGCCCCAGGACCCGTTCTGCTGTCACTGATGCCCCAGGACCCGTTCTGCTGTCTCTGCTGCCTGATAGGTAAGGAGCTGAATGCGAGCCTGCAGTGACCATGGTCCAATGGTTTGGCGATGCCTTCCTGCAGGTTCGCCTCCAGGTGACAACAGATAGGTGGAAGATCCTCTTCCCCAGGGATGGGAGGTGGAGACCTGTCCACCTGACCAAGCAAAGCTGCTTTGAGATATTAGGTGAAGTCAGCAGCCATGGGGTCAACCCCAAGACATGGATCCAGTGCACGAAGTGGGTCAATGACCGGATCCAAGGCTGCTCAGGCACAAACTCAAAACACTTTGGACCCTTTGGACATTGCGCATGGCAGAGTGAGAGGGAGTGTTTGGTGGAAAGGGAGTGACCACCCAGTCATGTGTATTGGGGAAGGGCAGCAGGACACGCTGCCTGAGGCTTGGCTGCATCTCGGTGGGAGGTGCACGTCAGTCATTGTCTAAACTCACACAGTCCCTCGAGAGGGGCCACATGCAGGAGGAATATGTGTGTCCACATCATGGACTGCTGGATTATCACCATCAGAGATGTTGGGCTTGTCCCCGCTGGGAGACGAACTTTGTTGATCATAGTGACTGCAATAGAAGACAGCCCACAATCGGAAAGAGCGTGTCAAGACTGGCAGTGGATGCCTTATCTCCATGTCCTCATCCCGATGGAGGAGGAGGCCATGGAACAGGCCGGGCAGCAAAGCAGCTGCTCCATAGCTGATGGAGAGACAGGGACACCTACCTAAGAGAGTGAGTGAACATCTCCTGGGGCACAAGGGTGCATCCGCTGCAAAGGAGCCACACTGCTCATCTGTTCACCACTGCATCAATGGAGCTGCACAGTAGGGGTGGTTGGAATGTCACAATGGGCAGACTCTAACCCTTCAATGTCCCTGTTTTCACATGCAGGCTAGGATGAACGACAAGAGCGAAGAGCTGGAGAGACTGGGGGACAGCCAGACACCTCTGAGGAGGCGGAGGGAGCCTCAGAGGGTGCACCGTCACATCATTCCCCTGCACCCTCCACCAGCACAGAAACCCTCACTCGGTGGGTATCCACTCGCTGTTAGATTTGGGCACACAAGCTGGTGAGCACGTCAAAGACAGGCCCGGGCAGCTGACGGAGGCTGTGACAGCCGAGGCCACTGGCAGTTGGAAGTCTGTGGGAGGCCAGGCCCATGCTGAGTCCCAGGCTGATGACGTGCCTCTGGTGTCACCAGCAACACGGGAAATGCTGCAGCTGCAGCAAGAGGTCAGGCAACATCTGGCAGAGTTGCCGGAGGTTATGTGTACCCAAGTTCGGATGATGGAGGAGTCCATCCAGGCCTTGCATGCTGTACTATCTCTGATGGGGGTGTGTCTGGCTTCCTTCCCTGAGAGATTGGTGACTCTGATGGAGAGCCAGATCCAGCCGACCAATCAGTGGCTGCCGGAGATGTGTGCAGACCTGCACTCCATCGCTTTGTCCATGAGCTCCATCCAGCGGTGACAAGGTGAGAGGGGGGGGACGAGGCACCTGAACTCTTCACCAGGACCACGTCCCTCTCAGGTCAGCAGCGAGGTACAAGTGTGTCTTATAAGGGGGAGGAGCAGCTGGCTGCTACATCTGGGGTCTCTTCTCAGGGTGCTCCTGGTGTGGACAGTAGCTCCAAAGCCCCTCTGCCAGTGACACAAGTGATGCCAGTGCCTGCCTCCATCACCCTCGATGACAGAGGGGGGGGGGTCCCTGTACCTGTGCAGGAGGCCCTCAGTGTGCCGGGGCCCTCCAGGCCTCAGGCAGCAAGAGGACGGCCACCAATGTCATCCCAAGCCATGGGGCAGCAAGGTCAGCAGCCTGTCTCCACCTCAGCTGACAGAGCAGGGGGAGCACCACGTAGGAGCATGCGGAAAAGATTTCCGAAGAGCACCTAGATTCACTTGGGTTCATGGTGAATGTGCATTCCAGATGGATAGGGTTGCATCTGATGTCAAACGGAAGAAAGAAATGATGTTCTCTCACTATGTCTCTTCCTATTGTTGATGCCCTTTGGGACTTCATTTAAACCCTTCCTCCCAAGGGGTTGGAACTGAGGGACCAAGCCCTGAGTTCACAAAGCTTCGGTCTTGTCACTGTGCGATGTGTACCTGGACGCTGCAGTGCAGAAGGAAGCAGGCGACAACAGGGCTGCTTAAAGCTAAGACTTTATTGCTGTGGTTCCAGAAGGTGGTAAGGCTCAAAGGAAACTTGAATGTATAAGGGTGTCTCATGTCTCCCTTGTGTGTATCTCATGGCCCCTTTCCTGCTGTGCCTGAGGTTCTTCATCTGGCACTGCTTGGGCAGCATCCTCCTCCACATCCTCATCATCAGAGGAGACATCACACTCCACGATATCCTCACTTGTCAACACCTCACCCCTCTGTAATGCCAGATTGTGCTGTGCACAGCAAACCACCACGATATGTGAGACCCTCGCCGGGACATACTGAAGGGCTCCACTGGATCGATCTAGGCACCTGAATCTCATCTTCAGGAGACCAATGGCCTCCTTGATGGTCGCTCGGGTTGACCCGCAGCAGGTGTTGTACCTCTCCTCTGCATCCGTGCGTGGGTTCCTCACAGACGTCAGTAGTCATGTCCTCAGTGGGTAGCCCTTGTATCCAAGGATCCATCTCTGAAAGCGGATGGGGCCGCGGAAAGGTTCTGGCACCTGGGAGTGCCTTGGTATGCAGGCGTTGTGGCTGCTTCCCGGGATTTGTGCACACACCTATGGGATCCATTTGCAGTGGTTGCAGACCAATTGCACACTGAGCAAGTGGAAGCCCTTCCTGTTGAAGGCTGCTGGCTGGTCTGCAGGAGCCTTGATGGTCACATGGGGTGACACCCTACACCTGGGGGAATCCAGTGATGGCCCCGAATCCTATAGTCCTCTCAGCTTGACTGTTTGGATCGATGTGCACATAGTCACCAGCCCTCCTGAACAGGACATTGCTGACCTCCTTGATGCACTGATTCACCACAGACTGTGAGATTCCACACATATCTCCAGTGGATCCCTGCAATGATCTGCTGGTGCAGAAGTTCAGTGGCACAGTGACCTTCAGTGACACTGGTATCAGGTGCCCACCAAGTCCCATGGGGCACAGCTGCATCATGGCAGAGAGATCAGTGACGACCTCCGTGCAGAGGCGCAGTCTGTGGAGACACTGTCACTCGGACATCTGCAGGTAGTTGAACCTCAGCTGACGTGTTCCTCTGCCTCCTTCTCCAGCCTCCTGTTCGAGGCTGGCCTTACTGTGGGCCCCCAAGCTGCTGTGGTGCCCCTGCTGGTGCCTGCGCCTCCCTCCCTTCCTCTCTACTCCTCCTCCTCCTCAATGTGAGCCTTGAATGAGGCCCATGACAGGTTGCCCCTCCCTGAGTGCAAGGCCTTCACAGTAAACAACACCCAGCCACATTTACCTCACTTGTCACCCTCAATGAGGTGGCACTGCCCCAATGGTACCCTGGTGTGGCTCCCCCTGCAGAGCTGGCACATTGTCCCCCACTCCTGACAGTGTTTCCCGATGCCCTTTCCCCCTCCACCCTTACTGCCAAGTTACGCTGCCTCACCCGATAGCTTCCCAGTGAAGCCAACACTCAGCTCCCACCTCCCAGTCACCTCCTTTAACCAGGCGAGTCTCGGAAGCCCCGTGGTTCCCGTGCACTATTAGTTCAATTGGATCCAGTGAATAAAATTGCTGACAATTGGACTCATAAATACTTTAAATGCCTTCTTGCCGAGTGGATGTGCGAAGTCTGCCCTCCATGTCAGCCGCCGACTGAAAAATCCGGTCCGACGTCTTCCATCCCTATTTTCTACACCCCCCCTCCCCCTCCCCAGCCTCCATTCCCGTCTCCAACGGTCCCTTAAAATTCTGGTTCATGTCTCTGAGACTAATGGGAGTGAAACTACATCTGCTCCTTAGCCTGAACAGGGAGAGCTGCTCTCTCTGTGTTGAAAGTGAATGAATCTGCTCTTTACCTTGTCTTACTGGAACGTTCACTGTCTGGAAATGTCTGTTTGAAAATGTTTTCCTGTTATATTAATGGAGCAGAGGAGCAGATGTGAGGTGCTGTTCAACAGAGAGGTTTGGAAGTGGGTGAAGGGGTGGAGTGATGGTGTGTGTGAGAGGTGCAGTGAGTTGGCCATTCTCAATAGAGTGTCAGGAATGAAGGTCAGAGGAACAGACCAGGCAGGCAACACAGAAAGAGCGAGGAGAAGCTGGTGTGAAAAACAGAGATTAAACAACAGGCTTGTTCAGTTGGTTTGGGTCTGGTGTTCAGAATACCCGGAATCTGGGTTCACTTCCCTTCCAACTCAGCGAATTATATCAACATTATGTTCATAAAACCATAGAATGATACCCAAAGAAGGAGACCATTTGGTCCATTGTGTCAGTGCTGTCTCTTTGGTTATGTTATCCAATTAGAACTGCTGCTCAGCTTTTTCCTGTAATCTGTACATTTTTCCTTCCAGTATTTATCCCAATTGCTTTTCAAAGTTACGACTGAATCTGCTTTCAAGTCCTGATCAGACAGTGCATTCAAGATCACAACACATCACTGTATAAAAAATCATTCCTCATTTCGCCTCTGGTACTTTTCTCAATTACCTGATAAATACATCCTCTGGTTACTGACCATTTTGCCACTGGAAACAATTTCTCCTTATTTAACTTATTGAAAACCTTCTTGATGATGTCACATACTAGACTGCCAGTAAAACTGAAGCCCATGGAATTAAAGAGACAATGACAGCATGGATATGAAGTTTGCAGACTGATAGGAACATAGAAGCAGGAGTAGGCCATTCAGCCCATCGAGACCACCCCACCATTCAATATGATGATGACTGATCATCCACTTCAATGCCTTTTTCCCACACTATCTCCATATCCCTTATGTCATTTGTATTTAGAAATCTGTCAATCTCTGCTTTAAACATACTCAATGACTGAGCTTCCACAGCCCTCTGGGGTAGGGAATTCCAAAGATTCACAACCCACTGAGTAAATAAATTTCTCCTCATCTCTGTCCTAAGTGGCTTTCCCCTTCTGTTGAAATTGTGTCCCCTGGTTCTAGATTCCTCAACCGAAGGAAAAACTTCATCTACCCTGTCTATCCCTTTAAATATTTTGTAAGTTTCAATGAGATCACCTCTCATTCTTTGAAACTCCAGAGAATACAGTCCCAGTTTCCCCAATCTCTCTTCATAGGACAGTCCTGCCATCCCGGGAACAGGTCTGGTGAACCTTCATTGCACTCCCTCGATGGCAATGATATCCTTCCTAAGGTAAGGGGACCAAAACTGCACACAGTATTCCAAAGTGCAGTCCAACCAAGGTTATATACAATTGAAGCAAGATTTCACTACTCCTGTACTCAAATCGTCTTGTGATAGAGGCTAACATATCATTCGTCTTCTGAATTGCTTGCTGCACCTGCATGTTAGCTTTCAGTCACTTATTGACAAGGACACCCAGGCCCCTTTGTACATCTACACTTTCTAATCTCTTACCATTTAAGAAATAATCTGCACATCTGTTTCTCCTACCAAAGTGGATAACCTAACATTTTTACAGATTATATTCCATGTGCCACTTTCTTGTCCACTCACTAAGTCTGTCCAAATCCCCTTGAAGCTGCTTTGCATCTTTCTCACAACACACATTCCCACCTAGTTTTGTGTCATCTGCGAACTTGGAAATACGACATTTGGTTCCCACCTCCGAATCATTGATATATATTGTGAACAGCTGGGTCACAGTGTGGTGGTGAACAGTTGTATTTCTGTCTGGAGGAAGGTTTACAGTGGGTTCCCCATGGTTCCTCATAACTTCAGTTATGTGCAGAGACTGGAAAAGCTGGGGTTGTTCTCCTTGGAGCAGAGCAAGTTCAGAACAACTTTGACAGAGTTAGAATCAAGGAATCAAATGGTTACAGTACAGAAGGAGACCATTCAGTCCATCATGTCCATGACAGCTCTTTGCAAGAGCAAATCAGCTAATTCCACTCCTCTGCCCTTTCATTGTAACCCTGCAAATTTTCTCTATTCAGGTGTTTATCCAATTCCTTTTTGAAAGCCACGATTGAATCTGCCTCCAGCACACTCTCAGGCAGTGTATTCCAGATCCAAACCACTCACTCTGTCCCACACCCCTGGTACCATTGCAGAAAATCTCTTCTGTTCATTTCATCCCTCATAAATAATTGAAATGAAATGTTTATTAGGAAATGCACAATATAAAAAAGAGAGAGAAATAAATGCTGAGAAAAATAGAAGTCAATGTTTGGAAGGTAAAAAGAGCAAAATATGTAACTTTTATTCTGGTTGAGTGAGAAGAATATATCACACTCTGGGGCTTTTTAAGAGGATTTACTGATAAACCTGGGATTTGAGAGGAAGCTGGTTCATGGTTTACAGAACAAATTCAGTCCCTGGGGTGGAGCCAACAGCTGCACCGTCCTATAACAGACAGGATGGGGACACTGTCTCAGGCCTGGTGAGCTCAGTCGATGAAAGCATGAAACTCTGAATCTCAAGTTTTTGAGTTTGAGCCCCACGGTGGGTGTCTTTTATTTCCTTTTTAGGCTGATTTTACAGCCATTCTCCAGCTCTGAATTCCTCGGCAGAGAGTTCAAGGAGTGTTTGAAATGAGATTCAACAGCAGTATGAGAAAGTCTCTCCTTGATTCAGGACTCTTACCTCTCTGCAGCAACTCGCTGCTGAAGATTGAACTTTATCTCATTTCATTCTCAGCTCATGGTCAGTGTGGACCAATGGGACTTCTGGCTGTCTCCCACTTCACAATCCATCAGTGCTGAGAAATCAATGGGGAATATTACTCACATGTTGTAATGTTTTATAAATACTTGAATGTATTTCACACTGTGTCTAACAGTGTGAATCTCCCCTGGTATCTCAGCTCACCAACACTTCAACAGAACATTCACATAATGTGAGCTCTGAGATCTGTTCAGATCCCATTCCCAAGACCTGGAAAGTGGGATTGGGCTGGATCGCTCTTTTTCAGCTGGCACAGACACGATTGCTAAATGGTCTCAGTCTGTGCCATAAATTTTCTCCATTTTCTATGTTCTATGAAGTGAGGTGTGATTGGGAGGGGCAATTCCACCAGGGTTATATTTTCTACCAAAACAATGCCACAAGGGACACTTCACTTTTTTATTCATTCATTCATGCGATGTGGGCATCGCTGGCTAGGCCAGCATTTATTGCCCATGAGAAGGTGGTGGTGAGCTGCCTTCTTGAACCATTGCAGTCCATGTGGGGTAGGTACACCCACAGTGCTGTGAGAAAGGGAGTTCCAGGATTTTGACCCAGCGACAGTGAAGGAACGGCGATATGGTTCCAAGTCAGGATGGTGTGTGGCTTGGAGGGGAACTTGCATGTGGTGGTATCCCCTGTAATTGCTGCCCTTGCCCTTCTAGGTGCTAAAGGTCACTGGTTTGGAAGGTGCTGTCTAAGGAGTTGTGGTGCATTGCTGCAGTGGATTTTGTAGACGGTACACACTCTGCAACTGTGCGTCGATGGTGGAGGGAGTGAATGTTTGCAGATGGGGTGCCAATGAAGCGGGCTGCTTTGTCCTGGCGGTGTTGAGATTCTTGAGTTGGAATTGCACCCATCCAGGCAAGTGGAGAATATTCCATCACACTCTTGACTTGTGCCTTGTGGATGGTGGACAGGCTTTGGGGAGTCAGGAGTCATGGATGAGTGAGAGGAATATATCACACTTTGGGGCTTTTGTAAAAGGATTTATTCATAAACCTGGGATTTGAGAGGAAGCTGCTTCATGGTTTACAGAACAAATTCAGCCCCTGGGGTGGAGCCAACAGCTGCACTGTAATTACTCACCTCAGGATTCCAAGCCTCTGACCTGCTCTTGTAGTCACGTTATTTGTATGGCTACCCATGGTAACCTCCATGATGTTGATGGTGGGGGATTCAGTGATTGTAATGCTATTGAATGTCAAGGGGAGATGGTTAGATTCTCTCTTGTTGGAGATATTCATTGCCTGGCACTTGTGTGGTGCGAATGTTACTTGCCACTTATCATCCCAAGCCTGTGAGACTGAAATAGCTCAGTTGGGAGTGTGTTAGACTGAAGATCCCTGGTTCAATCTGGGGTTTTGGCAGTTCTCATTTATTCTGCATCACCCTTTGGTTTTGACTCTTGAGCTGCACAATTTACACTGAAATTATTTACCCAACTCTGAAGGTTGGATTGGAATAGAGAGATATCAAGGATGGGAAATATTTACATTGTCTGCTTTAGCTTATTCTCTATCTCCCTGTGTCCTTTCCCCCAGTTTTTGACTCTCTCGGGGCCGGGTGAACATTTGATTTGCTGCATTTGTCCCAAACTGAAGCCTTTTCCACATCTCTGGGTGGTCAGACTCGCTCTGTCTGTTTTTGCTGCTCGTGACCATTAACGAGAACAGGCCACGAGTTCAACGTTTATCAGCAAACGGAAGATAATTGGAAAGAATTCTGTGTTACTGCAGATCAGTGACAAAGATACAATGGATGTTATTCAAAATAAATTCCCTTTGACATTTTATGTAAACTTGTTTGCATCCAAAAGTTGGATTTTAAGTGTAACAAAAATGTGTCAAATTATTGACTGACCATGTGTCAGCGCACATGGGGATCAAATCCACAGCCTTGTTGTTATCAACACTGCGTCCTAACCAACTGAACTAAGCGGCCTATAGACAGAGCCAGGTATGGGTTTGAGCCACACGCTGGGCGGTTTGTGTTTTATTTCTCACACTGGGTGACAGAGCGATTGTACAAACAATGGACACATCACATCCCTGAAACATTGTTCTGATATAAAACAGTGTGAAATAAGAACTGAGCATGGAAATGGAACGGAACCAGAAATCAGGACTTTAATCTATTAAAGTTGATCTTGAAATTCAACCATTCACTGAACATTCCAATAGATCGAACTCTCTTCTGAAATAAAATCCAGGAACTTGAGATGCTGTAAAACACAACTGAGCCTGATGTGATTTGAACACGCAACCTTCTAATCTGGAGTCAGACGCGCTACCTTTGTGCCACAAGCTCACAGATAACGCAAAGTGTTCCATTCCTGACAGATTTACTTCTTGTTTAGATTCAGTGATTGAAATTAATTCAATCCTCATCTGACCTCCACTCTGTCAAGGCCTGCAATCCGACCTGAACCCGACGACCTGTGTCGGGTTCGGGTCATGTCGGGTAGCTCTTCCGGTTCTGGCTTTCGGGCTCGGGTCAGGTTGGGTCAGGTTCAGGTCAGGCTGGGTCCAGGTTGGTCTGGGTCCGTGTCGGACACACACAGTAAGTATTACATTTAACTTTGCTGGGAAGTTGAGTTTAATAAGTGTCAAAAGTTGAAAAGCCAACCAAAGCCGGGAGTCCGGGTCATTAAGGAGGGAAACTCTGAGTCTGCGCAGTGAGCAAGTGAGCATCTCAATGATGTCATTGCGCTCATGCTGCAGCTTCCTGTAGATTCGGAATCGGGAGGTAGGTAAAGTGAACATTCCGGTGGTCGGGTAAGGCTCGGGTCGGTTTGGGCGTGGGAATAAATGGAGATACTCGGGCCGGGTCGGGCTCGAGTCCAATGTGGTTCTGTCAGGTTCGGGTCGGGTTTTTTTTCCTGACCTGAGCAGGCCTTTACCGCTCTGTCAGTTCAGTGCCTTATTTAAACTATTACTTGGAGTTCTGTTTTACAGGGTCTCGGCTGTTTAAGTGTTTCCCAGACCCACTACTCTGATTAATCAGACATTTTGCTGCTAACTGCTGCTGTTACAATTGAAATGTAAAAAAGAATTTCCAGTGACCTGCAACCAATGGACAAATACATTTCAGAAAGTTAAAGCTCATTCACCAATCCACAAATGTGTCTTTCTGCTTCTATTTATAAACAACTCCTTCTCTCCACTATGAGAACTATACAATCACTACAGTTATTTGAAAGTTAGTCTAAGATGTTCCAGTTCATCAATTTTAAAACTGCAGCAGGTATTTTCCAGAAAACTTCTCTGTTGGAACCTCAGTCCCATTTCGATTGAAAGTGGACAATTAATGTATTCACTTGTTCATTGTGGACAGGTGTCTGACTTGGAATAAATCTCATTAACTTTCAATGAGGTGGCAGTATTTCTGTGCTCCCATTTTACACAGTCTGTCCTGTTCATGCACCATGTTTTTATTCTCCTCTCCCATTCTCCACAGGATACAGATTACAAGCATCATCAATCTAGCTGTTGAAAAGCATTGGAAGAATCTGGTCACACAGGTATTGAAACATTCATTTTCTGCCATTTTCCAAGTTGGTTGCTTTAAACACAGTACGATGTGCAATCATCTTGAAAAGAGATTCTCTTCAATATCCAATACAAACTGTATTACAAACCTGACAGACAAACACAGGAGAACAAGTGACTAGTGAACACAAACCTCATGGTGCTCATTTTCAGATTTATTGCAGTCACTTACAAAACAAGTGAAAGAATATTACAGTGAAATGATTTGGAAAGTAGGTGTGACTTTTGTTGGTGCCTTTCTTTGCTCTGTTGGTGAAACTTTCTTGCACCTGACTCCTGTTCATGTCTCTGTTTCCTCTATTGAATGAGGAAGGAGGTATTTGATCAGAAATCAACTGGATTGTGTACCTTTGAGAGGGGATTTCTGCACCATCAGGGCTGGAAACAGGAGTGAGTGAAAGACAATGTGTGGAGTTTGATTTTGTACAGAGGGAGAGCAAATCTAACAGGACTGTGAGATATTGGCCTGGATTTTACAGCCCCAATCGCGGTGAACTCTGAGACTTTCACTGCTATTGAGGGTCTGAACAGCACTGCAACTGCCAGTACATGCACACACTAACACCAGCATCTGGAAGTTGTGGTGGTGAGAAATGTGCTTGGAAGGAGCCTCTGATCATAATCGCACCAGCCAACTCTTTAAAGTGACAGGGACCTGTAGTTCAGCAATTTGGGCTCATTGCCCACAATGTACCCTGATTTTTACCTGGGTTGGATTAAAGCCGGTACCAACAGGCTCAGGGCTGCTCGGGAAGGACTTTTCTGTTGACACAACAGCTCCACTATTCCAGGAAGACACCGGCAGCAGCAGTTGTCAACTTTCCGAGGGAGTTCAGACATTTTAAATGTTGTATTTTATTTCTTAATTGCATGTAACTTTTTAGCATAGCCTGATCAGAGTTCTTAAATATACATCTGACTTTTTGTTAACAAGATTGAAGTGCTTTTAAAAGATCTCTAAATGTATATGACTTTTTATCAAGATTTACTTGGCTTCTTTGTAAAGATTCTTGAGCAAGATTGAAGTGACTTTTAAAAACTACATCTTATCCTTTAAAATCCTGCTTCCATGTAGATGACATTGGAAGATGACTTCAGAATAGCTTAGACTATCTTTCTAACAGGTACTGCAACAGCTTAAGACCTACTTTTCTGCAAAAGCTGGTGAATTACCTTCCGGGAGCGGAGAGGAGCGGAGCGTAGCAGACCTACATGGACCGATATAAGGAGAACGTTGACAGCGGAGCCTATAAATCCAATCCGAGGATCGAGGCCCAGTCTCTTACCTTCCAGGAGTGGAGTGGAGCTCTTCCAGTGTGCTGGAGTTTTGAAAAAAAAGAAGCCAACTGTGATGTCAGAGGAGAGCTGCAAGGTGATTGGTTGGTGAGTCACTGCTGTTAGTGTATTTAAATATCTTAAAGAAAAGGGCAAAGTTTTTTTACTTGAAAAAAAAACTCTGCTGATAAGATGAGGACTACTAAAGTGTTTTTTATATTCAGTGTAGCTTATGAAGGACTTTAGATTGTCGTGGGTAGAACAAGGCCCCTAGTGTCATTAGTATTTTTTAATTAAGGGAGTAACTAATTAATCTAAGGGTAAGTCATGGCAGGAGAGCTCAGCCCCATGATATGCTCCTCCTGCGCTATGTGGGGATTCAGGAACCCTCCCAGTCTCCATGACGACCATGTGTGCAGGAAGTGTATCCAGCTGCAGCCACTGGCTACTCGCATTATGGAGCTGGACCTGCGGGTGGTTTCACTGTGGAGCGTCCACGAAGCTGAGGGCGTCATGGATAGCATGTTTAGTGAGGTGGCCGCACCGCAGGTAATGGATGCACAGGCAGAAAAGGGATGGGTGACCACCAGATGGAATAGTCGGAGCAGGCAGGTAGTGCAGGAGTGCCCTGTGGCCATCCCCCTCTCAAACAGATACACCGCTTTGGTTAATGTTGGGGGGAAGACCTCCCAGGGGAAAAGAGCAACAGCGCGGTCCGTGGCACCACGGAGGGCTCTGCTGCACAGCAGGGGAGGAAAAGGGGTGGAAGAGCTATTGTGATAGGGGATTCTATCATAAGGGGTGCAGATAGGCGTTTCTGTGGCCGCAAACGAGACTCCAGGATGGTATGTTGCCTCCCTAATACTAGGGTCAAGGATGTTTCGGAGCAGCTGCCGGAAATTCTGAAAGGGGAGGGTGTGCAGCCAGAGATCGTGGTCCATATTGGTACGAACGACATAGGCAGGAAGAGAGATGAGGTTCTGCAAAGTGAATATAGGGAGTTAGGCAGAAGGTTAAAGAGCAGGACCTCTAGGGTTGTAATCTCAGGATTACTCCCTGTGACACGTGCTAGTGCGGGTAGGAATAGGAGGATTAGGCAAATGAATGCATTGCTGAAGACTGGCGAAGGCGGGAGGGTTTCAGGTACTTGGATCATTGGGATCTCTTCTGGTGCAGAGGTGACCTGTACAAGAGGGACGGGTTGCATCTGAACTGGAAGGGGACCAATATCCTTGTCGGGAGATTTTATAGTAATACACTGGAGGGTTTAAACTAGTCTTGCAGCGGGGGTGGGACCCAAAGTAGTAGTCTCTCCGATGAGATAGTTGAGGCAAATGGAGAGGTTAAAGCAAGCAAGTCCAGTAGGCAGGCCAGGCAGGGGCAGGACAGGGAGCGTGGAAGGTCTGGTGGGCTAAACTGCATTTACTTTAATGCAAGTATCCTTACAGGTAAGGCAGATGAACTCAGAGCATGGATCGGTACATGGGATTGTGGTATTGTAGCTATTACGGAAACGTGGTTGAGGGATGGGCAGGACTGGCAGCTCAATGTTCCGCGGTACCGATCCTTCCAGCGTGACAGAGGTGGAGGTAAGAGAGGAGGGGGAGTTGCACTATTGATTAGGGAGGACATCACGGCAGTACTTAGAGAGGATATCCTGGGGTGAATGTCCAGTGAGGCCATACTGGTAGAACTTAGAAATAATAAAAGGGTGATCCCTTTGATGGGATTATACTATAGGCCCCCCAATAGTCAGAGGGAAGTGGAGGAGCATATATGTAGGGAAATCACAGATAGGTATAGGAATTATAGGGTTGTGATAGTTGGTGATTTTAACTTCCCTAATATTGACTGGGACTGCCTTAGTGCTAAGGGATCAGATGGGGAAGAATTTGTTAAGTGAGTCCAGGATAGTTTTCTGAAGCAGTACGTGGATGGCCCGACTAGAGAAGGGGCTACACTCGATCTCCTCTTAGGAAATGAGAATGGGCAGGTGGTTGATATGGCAGTGGGGGAGCACTTTGGGACCAGTGACCATAACTCTATTAGCTTCAAGATAGTTATGAAAAAGAATTGGACTGGTCCTCAGGTTGAAGTCCTAAATTGGGGGAAGGCTAATTTCCATGGCATCAGACAGGAACTCTCAAAAGTTGAATGGGAGAGGCTGTTTACAGGTAAAGGGACGTCTGGCAAGTGGGAGGCTTTTAAAAGTGAGATAGGAAGAGTTCAGGGCCAGCATGTTCCTGTTAGATGGAAGGGCAAGGCTGGCAAGTTTAGGGAACCTTGGTTGACGAGAGATATTGAGGGTCTGGTCAGGACAAAGAAGGAGGCATACGTCAGGTATAGGCAGCTGGGATCGAGCGAGTCCCTCGAGAAGTATAGGGGATATAGGAGTATACTTAAGAAGGAAATTAGGAGGGCGAAAAGGGGCCATGAGATTTCCCTGGCAGATAAGATAAAGGAGAATCCTAAAAGATTCTATAAGTGTATTAAGAGTAAAAGGGTAGCTAGGGAGAGAATAGGTCCCCTTAAGGATCAGTGTGGCAATCTGTGTGTGAAGCCACGCGAAATGGGCGAGGTCTTAAATGAATATTTCTTGTCTGTATTTACCGTGGAGAAGGTCATGGAAGCTAGTGAGTTCAAGGGAGGGAACAGCGATATCCTGCAGCATATCAACATTACAAAGGAGGAGGTATTGGAGGTTTTGAAGCGCATTAAGGTGGATAAATCCCCAGGGCCTGATCAGATGTATCCTAGGATGCTATGGGAAGCAAGGGAGGAGATTGCTGGGGCGCTGGCAGAGATTTTTGTATCATCGTTAGCCACGGGTGAGGTACCGGAAGACTGGAAGATAGCTAATTTGTTAATTAATAAATTAAATAACAAATCATGTCACCTCTTTCTCTTCTAAACTCTGGCGGAGACAAGCCTAGCTTGTCCAATATTTCCTCGTAAGACAGCCCACCCATTCCATGTATTAGTCTCGTAAACTTCCTCTGTACTACCTCCAATGCATTTACATCCTTCCGCAAATAAGGAGACAAGTACAATACTCAGTACTGCAGAAGAGGTCTCACCAATGTCCTGTATAGCGGAAGCATAACCTCCCTACTATTGTATTCAATTCCCATGGTGATAAATGATAACATTCTATTAGCTTTCCTAATTACGTGCTGGACCTGCATATTAACCTTTTGCAAATCATGCCCTCGGACACCCAGATCCCTCTGCATCTCAGAGCTCTGCAATCTCTCACCATTTAGATAATATGCTTTTTTATTCTTCCTGCCATAGTGGACAATTTCCGACTTTCCCACATTATACTCCATTTGCCAGGTCTTTGCCCAATCACTTAACCTATCTATATCCCTTTGTAGCCCCCTTATGTCCTCTTCACAACCTACTTTCCTACCTATCTTTGTGATCAGCAAATTTAGCAACAATACCTTCGGTCCCTTCATCTAAGTCATTTATATAAATTGTAAAAAGTTGAGGCCCCAGCACAGATCCCTGTGGCACACCACTCGTTACTTCTTGCCAACCAGAAAATGACCCATTTATGCTGACTCTCTGTTTCCTGTCAGCTAGCCAATCTTCTATCCATGCCAATATGTTACCCCCGACACCATGAGCTTTTATTTTCTGCAATAACCTTTGATATGGCACCTTATCCTTCTGGAAATCGAAATACAATACATCCACTGGTTCACCTTTATCCACAGCACATGTAACTCCCTCAAAGAACTCCAATAAATTGGTTAAACATGATTTCCCTTTCAAAAAACCATGTTGACTCTGCCTGATTACCTTATTTTTTTCTAAATGCCCTGCTATAACATCTTCAGTAATCGCTCCTAACATTTTCCCTAAGACAGATGTTAAGCTAACTGGCCTGTCGTTTCCTGCTTTCTGTCTCCCTCCCTTTTTGAATAAATGAATTACATTCGCTAATTTCCCATCTTACAGAACCTTCCCGAAGCGAGGGAAATTTGGAATATTAAAACCAGCGCATCAACTATCTCACGAGCCAATTCAGGACCTGGCGACTTGTCAACCCGCAGCTCCAACAATTTGTTTAGTACCACTTCCCTGGTGATTGTAATTTTCTTGAGTTCCTCCATCCCTTCAATTTCCTGATATACGGCTAATACTGGGATGTTATTTGTATCCTCAATAGTGAAGACCGATGCAAAGTATCTGTTCAATTCATCTGCCATCTCTTAATTATCCATTATTAATTCCCCAGACACACTTTCTATTGGACCAACAGTCGCTTTGTTAACTCTTTTCTTTTTAAAATATCTATCGAAACTCTTCCTAGTTGTCTTGAAATTTCTTGCGAGCTTTCTCTCATACTCTAATTTTACCTTCCTTATCAATCTTTTAGTCATTCTTTGCTGTTTTTTTAATATTCTGTCCAATCTTCTGACCTGCCTCCCACCTTTGCACAATTATAGGCTTTTTCTTTAAGTTTGATAGTATCTTTAACTGTTTTCGTGAACCATGGATGGTGAGTCCCACCTTTGGAACTTTTCTTTCTCGTTGAAATGTATCTATTCTGTGTATTCTGAAATATCCCCATAACTGTCTGCCACTGCATCTCTATTGACTTATCCCTTAACCTAATTTGCCAGTTCACTTTAGCTAGCTCTGCTTTCATGACCTTATAATTGCCCTTATTTAAATTTAAAATACTAGTCTGGGACCCACTCTCCTCTCCCTCAAACTGAATGCAAACTTCAATCATATTATAATCGCTACGACCTCGGGCCACCTTAACTATGAGGTCATTAATTAATCCTATCTCGTTGCACAATGCCAGGTCTAGTATAGCCTGCTCTCTGGTTGGCTCCAGAATGTATTGTTCCAAGAAATTATCCCCAAAACATTCTATGTATTCCTGATCTAGGCTACCTCTGCCCATCTGAATTTTCCAATCTATATGTAGATTAAAATCCCCCATAATTATCACAGTACCTTTCTGACAAGCTGCCATTATTTCTTCCTTTATATCCCATCCGACAGTGTGGTTAATGTTAGGTGGCCTGTACACCACTCCCACAAGTGACTTCTTGCCTTTATGATTTCTCATTTGTACTCAAACTGCTTCTGCATCCTGATCTCCAGAACTCAGGTCATCCCTCTCTGTTACGCTAATACCATCATTAATTAACAGAGCTACCCCGCCACCTTTTCCTAGCTTCCTGTCCTTCCAAAATGCCATGTCACCTCCAATATTCACATCCCAATCTATGTCGCCCTGCAGCCATGTCTCTGTAATGACTATCAGATCGTACTTATTTATTCTATTTGTGCTCCCAGTTCATCGGTTTTGTTTCAAATGCTCCATGCATTCAGATACAGAGCATTTAGTTTTGTCCTTTTATTATTTTTGTCACCTCTAGCCTTATCTGTCGATTTACTCTTAGATTTGTACATTCTGTCCCTTCCTGTCACAGTCTGTTTATCATTTCCCATATTTATACCTTTCTCTCTTGCCTTGTCTCTCCTCCTTGATTCACCATATCTTCCCAAATTTGATCCCTTGCACCCACTATTCAGTTTAAAACCGTCTCTACTTCCCTCGTTATGTGGCTCGCTAGAACACCGGCACCAGCACGGTTCAGGTGTAGACCGTCCCAACGGTACAGCCACCTCTTTCCCCAGTACTGGTGCCAACGCCCCATGAACCAGAACCCACTACTACCACACCAGTCTTTCAGCCGCACATTACTTTCTCTAATCTTATTTGTCCTATGCCAATTTGCACATGGCTCAGGTAATAATCCAGAGATGATTAACTTCTGAGAATGAATCATTTATTACGACTTGCTGTTTTCTGTCCTTAAGCCAATTTTCTATCCAATTGGACACTGACCCTCCTATTCCATGAACCTCAATGTTGTTAATCACCCTTTTATGTGTCGTTTCTTAAAATCCATATAAACAACATCCACTGCATTCCCTTCATAAACCTTCTCTGTTAGTTCATCAAAAATGCAGTTAGATTAGTCAAGCATGAACTCCCATTTATAAATCCATGCTCACGCTCCTGAATTAACTCAAACCTCTCCAAGTGACTGTTGATTTTTTCCCTGATTGTTCTTTCTAAAACCTTACCCACCACTGCTGTTAATCTAACTGGCCTGTAGTTAGCCGGACTGTCCTTACACCCTTTCTTGAATAAGGGTGTCACATTTGCAACTGTTTAATCCTCTGACACCTCCCCCGTATCCAGGGAAGATTGGAAGATTATAGCAAGCCTTTCTGTTATCTGCATCCGCATTTCCTTTCGCAATCTGGGATGAAAGCCATCCGGACCAGGTAATTTATCTTCCTGAAGCATAACCAGCCTTTTCAGTACCTCCCTCTCTCAATTTGTACCCTCTCCATTGCCTCTACACTCTCCACTTCTACTGATATTTTGTCAAATTCCACTTCCTTAGTGATCATTGATACAAGGTACTTATTAACTAGATTAACATTGCCCTGCAGCTCGAAGTATATATTACCCTCTTTGTCCCTAATGGGGCCCACTTCACCGCTGACTACCTGCTTTTTATTTATATACTGCTCGAAGATTTTTGGGTTCCCTTTCATGTTGACTGCCATTCTATTCTCGTAGAGATAGAGAATAAGCTAAATATAGAAGATATAAATATTTCCCATCCTTGGGTGAAGTGGAATTTTTTTATGCTGTGAGTGGTAATGTCCTGACCCACGAGTGTGGTAGAAGTAGAGACAATCAATGATTTGAAAAGGAAATTGGATGGATACCTGAAGCAAAGGAACTTGCAGGAGGAAAGGGATCGAGCAGGTGAGTGGAACTGAGTAGCTGGCTCCGATAATTGCTGCAGTCACTTCGATCCCCCTTAATTTTGTACAAGGTGACAATGTTTGCATCACGCATGTTTTGAGCCCTTGTTGAGCTCGACTATGGAGGACTCACTGTCCAGTTCCTCCATGACTGGGAAGTCTGGAATGGCACTGAGAGCTACTTCAATGACAATGTTCTCCGTTATGTAGAGTTCAAGATAATGCTCCACTCACCTTTCCATCTGCTTGTTAGGTTCAGTGATGATCACCCCTCTCTTTGTCTTCAAAAGGTGCTGATTTAGTTACTACTGGGCCCATTGCTTTCTTAATTCCTTCATACATCCCTCTAGCATCCCCGGATTCATCAGCAGAGTTTTAACCAGTATTGATTGGTGCAGTGCCGAGCAGTCTGCAGAGACTTGTTTCTGGCAGCTCTGAGAGCATTTAGATGTTGTTTGCTGGGGACTTGTTTGTAGTTCATGAGGGCTCTCCTCTTAGTTACAGTAACTGACACCATTTCAGTCCAATAAGCCTCAAACCAGTCAGCATTCCTCCCATCTCTTTTCCTATACACAGTGAGTGCAGAGTTATAGATGGTGGTGTGCAGAGGATTCCACTTTGACACTGCACTGAGGCCTTGAGCATTGTTGTCTGAAAGAGCCTGATCGAGGATGTTGAGGAACTCCTGGGTCCTTTCTGGATCAGTGGTTTGGCAAGTGTTGATCAGAAGACGAGCTTTTATCATGGATGGATGAAGCTTCCTTGGCTGAAGCCTGACCTTGTTACACACCAGGGAGTGCTCAGTGTCACATTAGGCGCTGTGATAGCTGCGAGTGATGAGGACACTGCTGAGGGTGTTATGTCTGGTGAAGATAAGGTCTAGCTGGTGCCAATGGCATGATCTCGGATGTCTCCAGGACACCTTGTAGCACAGCTTGACCTGGAAGTAGCTGTTCATCACACAGAATCCATGGTGACAGCATAGCTCCAGCAACCTCTGTCCATTTTTGTTCATCTTGCCAATCCCCTGGTGCCCTATGCACATTGGCAAAGCTGTGTAGTCAGTACCCAAGCTTGTGTTGAAGTCTCCTAGAAGGTACAGTCCCTCAGTGCTGGGAATTCTACTGATGGAAGCGTCAAGTGTCACATAGAATTGATCCTTGACATCTGGGGTGGAGGTGAGTGTCGGGACACAGATGCACATGAGATTAACTGGGCCCACACTTGTTGACAAGAGAAGAGTAAGAAGTCTCTCTGAGCCTTCTGTGGGTGGTTCACTCATTTGAAGTGGCGTGTATTTTACTGTGAAACCCACTCTATGCTCACGAGTTGCCTCTTGGGCTTTCCCCTGCCAGAAGAAGGTGTAGTGTTTCTCTTTGACGGATCCACTTTGAACGAGTCTAGTTTCTTGCAGCACAGCAACGTCCACATTGAGCCTTGTGAGTTCCTTGTCAATCACAGCTGTCTTGTGTGTGTCATCAACCTGCAGAAGGTTGTCGGTAAGGCCAGGACACATGGTCCTCACATTCCAGCTTGTGATGCGAAGGACTGGTGTCTTCTTTGTTGAGTTTGTTTTTCTTGGTGCATAGATTATCAATCCGCCTGTTGAGAGATGACTCTCTAAGCTCCAAGCACCCATTGAAGCAAGCAGGTCGTGGCTTCACAGCACCTAACTGACTGGGGGCTGCCCAGTTTGGAGTGAATGGTAGCTATCCAATGAGACACTAAGAGCTCTCCCATTGTCCGAAGTAACCCCTGGCGCTCATACTCTACACCAATTGAATGAGAGCTTATAATCAGTAACTGTTTATTCCCGGGTTGTGCTCATGTTTAACCACGAAGCTGGAGTGTCCTCTCTCGGGCACAGGCCTGGGCAAACAGTATGGAGACCCTGAGCATCAGGACCCCCTCTCAGCATTGCTCGTATTGTCCAAAGGAAAGGAAAAACCAGTACTGTTTGTAACCAGTACTGTTTGTTACCAGTTCTGTTGTAGAAGTTGCTGGAAAACTGCCTGATAAGTCACAGGTAACTGCCTCCAGGACTCCACTCCGGATTTACTGTCCAGGTTTACTGCCTCAGCCTTCTTATTTATTTATTTAGAGATACAGTACTGAAACAAGTCCTTCCAGCCCACCGAGTCTGTACCAACCATCAACCACCCATTTATACTAATCCTACATTAATTCCATATTCCTACCACATCCCCTCAATTCCCCGACCACCTACCTACACTAGGGGCAAGTTACAATGGCCAATTTACCTATCAACCTGCAAGTCTTTGGCTGTGGGAGGAAACCAGAGCACCCGGCAGAAACCCACGTAGTCACAGGGAGAACTTGTAAACGCTGCACAGGCAGTACCCAGAATCGAACGCGGGTCACTAGAGGTGTGAGGCTGCGGTGCTAACCACTGCACCACTGTGTCTTCTCCAGACACCCCTTGAGAAGTGAGACTTTTTGCCCAGAGATGGGGCTCTGTTTCTTGGCATCAGGATGGAACCACACACCAGTGGGCCTGTATGACATGCACAAGGATATCACACACTGCCCCATCTCTGGTACAGATCGGAGTCAGACACTGAACAGATTGCAACCCACAAGGACATCACAACCTTCCCGCTCTCTGGGACAGGTCAGTGTGATACACCAAACAAACAGCACCCCACAGGGACCTCATAAATGCCACGTCCCTGTGACAGATCAAGGTCAGACACTGCAAATATTGCAACCACAGGAACATCACAAATTGCCCCATCCCTCGGACAGCTCGGGGTCTGACATTGAACATATTGCAACAACAAGGACATTACTGTATTACTCCCTCCATTCTGAAAAACAAGCATTCACCCTACTTTTTACCCTGCAGCCAATTTTGGATCCACACTGCCACTGCCCCTTTAATCCCATCTGCTTGAATTTTGTTAGCAAGTCATGGAGAGATGCAAAACTGAAACAGGCCCTACGGCCCACTGAGTCTGTGTTGACCAACCACCACCCAATTATAGTAATCCTACACCATAATCCCATATTCCCTACCACATCCCCACCATTCTCTTACCTACACTGGGAGCAATTTACAACAGCCAATTTACCTATCAACCTGCAGTCTTTGCTTGTGGGAGGAAACCGGAGCACCCAGCAGAAACACACACAGTCACAGGGAGAACTTGCAAACTCTGCACAGGCAGTACCCAGAACTGAACCTGGGTTGCGAGAGCTGTGAGGTTGCAGTGCCAACCACTGTGCCATTGTGCTGCCCCAAGTCGAGTTTATTGTACCTTTTCAAACACAATTTTGACGTCCAGACACGTACCATTAACCTCACCACCCTCGTCAACTCTCTCTGAAACTTCATCAAAGAAATTAATTCATTAATTATTTCAGACACAATCTTCTGTTAACCAATCTGTACTGGCTGTCATTTATTAGTCCATGTTCTACCAAGTGACAGTTAATTTCCTCCTGGATAATTGTCTCTAAAAGTTTCCCCACCACCGACATTAGACTAATTGGTCTGTAGTTCCTGGGTTTATCTCTCTTTTTAAACAGGGCTGTAATATTCACAACCCTTGCAGACTTATCTTTTAATTCTGGAAAGTCTATTGCAGACAATCACTTTGGGCATGACTTTAACCAATTAAAGCAACAGGATACTTGATTAATAAGTCCAGAACTTTTATTGAGAGTAAAATAGTACTTCATAATTGAAAGTAAAATTATACTTCACAAACTTGGGGAATATAACTTTACAGCTCTGGGGATTGGTCGAGCTTGGTCTCAGAGTGTCACGGTCCTCTTTGTCCAGTCTAGATCCCTCGTCAGATGGAGAACTTGGTTGATGATCTGAGTCTTTACCCCTGAGATCTTCTAGTGTTCCTGCACACTGAAACCTTACAAGATCCCTACTTTTAACCCCTGGATGGCCATCACAACACCATGTAAAATAATAATTGGTCCTAGCTGTTGCTAGGTACATTTAATTAGTTCTTAATAATGTCTTCCACTAACAGTCACCGGTCCTCAGAATCTCAGACATGAGTACAATGGAGTGGTTTCACACTGTCTCCCAATCTGATCTGAAACAAGTTTCCTGTTCATTAAATCTAGACTCTTGAAGGTCACGATGTACCATACCATGGGTTTTATCAGGGGTCCGAGAAAGGTCCATTGTTTGAATACATTTAGCTGAAACTGTCCTTTCCCACACAGACACAGAAACTCACAGTAATTAGATTGAACTAACTTTAAATGAAAACCCATTCTCTCTAAAATGTTTATTGATTCATTAATTATAACTCAATCAAGGTTCATTACTTTTACAATCATCTGTTTCAGGATGGGTAGCTACTCATTAATTATACAGGATATAAACGTTAGTACTGAACACAAAATGGTTCCTTTGGTCATGTGTTCATTATAAAATGGCTTTCTTAACGTTGTTAGTTATGACAATGGATACATTATAAAAATGGTCAAGTTAAACTGAGATCGAACTACCCAAGCTTACCTCCATCCTCCAGTCCTCTGGCATCATTCCCATATTCAAGGAGGATTGAAAGATTGTGGTTCGAGTCTCTGCTATTTCCACCCTGACTTCCCTCAGCAACCCAGGATGCAGCCCATCCAGACCGGGTGACCTGTAGACAGGTGTGAGCACTGCTAACCTTGTAATTGTCTCCTCTTTATCTATTTTCATCCCCTCCAAATTCTCCACTTCCTCCTCCTTTACTGTGACATTTGCAGGACCCGTTTATTTTGTGATGACAGATGAAATGTACTTAATTAGTACCTCAGCCACACCCTCTTGCCTCCACAGGATCTCCTAATTGACCCACCCTTTCATTGACTGTCCATATGTTGGTAAAAGACTTCAGTGTTCCCAGTTATGTGACCTGCTAATCTTTTCTCATACATTCTCTTGCTGATCTCATTTCCTTTTTCAGCTCTCCTCTGTACTTTCTGTATTCCGCTTGTTTCTCTACTGCATATGAATCCTCACATGATTTTTCAGTGAATGGTTTTTGAACTATTTTGTAAAAGGATTTAGTTTTGTAAATTTCTCCCTAGCTCCCCTCATGGTCAGGCAGAAAGTTTAACTGTTGTGTTTTCAAACAGCAACGGCTTTATTTGAAAAGCCATTGGGACAGGATTCCGGGTTTTAATCCAGTCACAAATCTGGTTCTGATGTCTTGTGGCTCCAGCTGTCACATGACCTGTCAGAGGATGACCTCATAATTGACCCAGTCATGGAGCTGTGGGTTGATGTTTAAATTGCTTCAAAATAATTTTCCAGAAGGACAATCAAAATGAATCGATATATAAAAGGTAGATTTTGTGAATTTGTGCTCCCAGTGGAAATTCCTGCAGAGTCTGCTGGTTTTCATATCCCCAATTCCCCACAGGAAGCTCTGTGCTCGGAGTCTGTATTCATTACATCAACATTATACAGAATCATTTCATGGGACACCCCAGTGTGAATTGTAGACAGGTGGGTCAGTTTTAACTTTCAAAGTAACACAGAAGCAAAATACTGCTGATACTGGAAATCTGAAATAAAAACAGAAAATGCTGGAAATACTCAGCAGGTCTGGCAGCATCTGTGGAGAGAGAGACAGAGTTAACGTTTCAGATCTGTGACCTTTCATCAGAACTGAGTTGAAATTGTCTGAGAGACTGAGATTGTGGAATCAATTTCAGGGTCAAAGACATTGTACTTGGTAAGGATAGGAAGATGGAGATTATTAAGTACAGTGCAAAAATATAGATGCTTTTACATTATTTTAATCAAAATTGATTTAAACTTTGTGCTCATGAATCCTATCTTTTGATCACAATGACACTGATAAGAATGGAAAAAGCAAGACTTGCATTTCACGACCACAGGACATTGCAAACCCTTTTACAGCCAATGAAGGAAGTACTTTTAAAGTGTAGTCACTCAACAGTACAATAGAGTACCCTACAATAAAGATGTATAAGATTCTCACCACACAACTGCCAGACAATGACCATCCCAAACAAGAGAGAATCTAACCATCTCCCTTTGACATTCAATGGCATTACCATCGCTGAATCCCCCACTCTCAACAACCTGGGGGTTACCATTGAGCAGAAACTGAACTGCAGTAGCCATATAAATATTATGGCTACAAGAGCAAGTCAGAGACTAGGAATCCTGCGGCAAGTAACTCACCTCCTGACTCCCCAAAGCCTGGACATTAGTCAGGGGTGTGATGGAATACTCTCCACTTGTCTGGCTGGGTGCAGCTCCAACAATACTCAAGAAACTCAACAGGACAAAGCAGCCCGCTTGATTGGCACCCCATTTACAACATTCATGCCCTCCATCACTGGCACACAGTGGCAGCAGTGTGTACCATCCACAAGATGCACTGCAGCAATGTGCCAAGGCTCCTGAGACAGCACCTTCCAAACCCGCGACCTTTATCACCTAGAAGGACAAGGGCAGCAGATGCATGGGAACACCACAACCTGCAAGTTCCCCTCCAAGCCACACACCATCCTGAATTGTAACTGTATCACCGTTCCTTCACTGTTGCTGGGTCAAAATCCTGGAACTCTCTTCATAACAGCAGCACATGGACTGCAGTGGTTCAAGAAGGCAGCTCAGCACCACCTTCTCAAGGCAATTAGGGATGGATAATAAATGCTGGCCTAGCCAGCGACACCCACCTCCCATGAATGAATTAAAAAATGATAATATCCTGCAATCCTCCAAAGTAGAAAATACAGATGGGAATGAAAAATAATAAAACAGTCAGCATGGATTTCATAAAGAAAGACTTGATGAACCTTATCTTTGAAAAATCAACAGCAAGAGTAATATAGCAGATGTAGAAGAATTTAAGTTATTAAAGCCTCATCCATTTATGTGCTTGAACCATCAAATTGTGGGTTAACAAACAAACATACTAACTGACAGAGCTGCATGTTATGCTTTCTAAATTACCCTAAAGTAGGGTGTTAATGAGTTAAAGCTTCAGGTTGCTGCAACCAGAATAGCCATTGTCCACTATCAGTTTTACTGTTATAAATAAAGATGGAACATTAATTGTGAATCCATAGAAACAGTCTGGTCCTGCACACTGCAGACACATCCACGTCATCACCAACCAGCTCTCCTATAATTGGTGCAGTTATTTGACTTTGCCCCATTCGCTCCATGGAATTACTTTTAAAAGATTTTAAATTACAAGCAGTTTTGTTAATATTCAGCCTTTGAGAAGAAATCATTCCCTGGCCACAGTGGAGACAGCATTGAATATAAAACAGTAGACTACCAGGTAACACAGTGAAAGCTGATCAGCTAATCTATAATTACTTACATTTCTTAATTTTGCTCTTGCTACTCGGTTTTTCATCATTTTCAGCTCCTGACTGTGGATATTATTATGATTAAATGTGAAAAGATGCACTGTGTCTCAACCCCGGTATATTGGCTCTTTCTCTGTTCAGTGCTGTATACACTCAGATACTGACAGTGTCTCTCCCTCCCTCAACTTTCCAGCCCTGACGGTGCAGAAAGCGCTGCTCAAAGTTACACATTCTGACTGTTTGCAGTTGATTAGTGAGAGATTATTAACGTATCCTTCTGCAGCGCTGCCTCGGTTAATAACAGCAGATCTAAGCCACATTTCAGATACAGAAACAGATGCATCAATTATTCACTCTTTCCCAGAGTGAGTGAGGCCGGGACAAGCAGCAACATTCCAGCCCCACACTCTGCAATTACCCAGCACCAGCGGAAAGCAGTGAATACAGATTCAATCAGTGGGTTAATGTCCATTACAGGGATGCAAGATTCCACAGCCCAGGACAAACATCCCCATAGACCGAGAACAAGCTCAGGAAAACCCGGGGGAGTTAATATCCCAGTCACTGAGCATTCCAGCAACATTGAACAAGTTCCTGAGCTGAGTGAACCTTTCCAAGTACAGAAGTGAGGACGAGGTCAAAAAGGTCTGAACAGTTGAGGTGACTGAGCGGTTTCAGCTTCTCTGTTCAGGTTGCAGCTTTCACTGGAGGCATGTGTTCAAATCCCACTTCTGACAACTTGATTTTCAGTTACTTTGCAGAGCTTCCTTGAAGGTTTGAGGTAGAGTAAATACTGAGGAACTGTTTCTAACTGCTGAAAGGTCAATAACCGAAGGTTATAGATTTAAGGTGACTAACAAAACCAGAAGGAACTTGAGGAAAAATCGATTTCTGCAACATGTGGTTAGGATTTCAGTTATGTGGATAGATTGGAGAAGCTGGGGTTGTTCTCTTTAGAGAGGAGATTTGATAGAGGTGTTCACAATTATGAGGGGTCGTGACAGACCCGATAGAAATTGTTGTTGGAAGGATTGAGACTCAGGTAAAAGCTGTGGCTCAGTTGGTCACACTCACCTCGAAATCACAAGCTTCTGGGTTCAGATTTCACAGCTGACACTCCAGTGCAGCACTGAGGGTGTTGAAGGTGCCGCCTTTCAGCTGTGATGTTAAACCAAGACCTGGTCTGCATGTTTGGGTGAATGTAAAAGATCCCATTCTGCAATTTCAAACAAGTGAAGAGCAATTCTCCCTGGTGTTGTGATCAATATTTGCCCCTCAATCAGATCAGTTGGTCATTATCACATTGCTGTTTGTGAATATCAGCTGCTGCATTTCTGACATTACAACAGTGATTACACTTCAAAAGTATTTCATTGTCTGCAAAGTGCTTTGATATGTCCAGTGGTCTTGAAAGGTGCTATATAAATGCAAGTCTTTTCTTTCTTTATCACAACACATTGCTGTGTAAACAATGGTTCTTCATGTCACCTCTGGTTCTTCTGCCAATCACCTGATATCTGTGTCCTCTGCTTACTGACCCTTTTACCACTGGAAACAGTTTCTCCTGATTTAAACTATTGAAGAACTTCATGACTTTGAACAAATGTGTCAAATCTTTTCTGAATTTTCTCTGCTGCAAGGAGAACAACCCCAGCTTCTCCAATCTTTCCACATAACTGAAATCCCTCACCCTGCTACCATTGTGGTAAATCTCTTTTTTATTCTTTCATGGGATGTGGGCACTGCTGACACAATGTGATTCCTGTCAATGGAGCGGCCCGCTGACATCATCGGACTGTGCCAAGCTGTGCATAGGCACAGCTACATGTTGCCAGGATTAAGTGGCACATGTGGAGGATGATGTCATTGCGCATATCCGCGCTTGGTCCATCTTAGCACATGTGCGCTAAAGCGTCATCAGGTATCCAGCCCCTCACTCAGCTGGAGGAAGCGGCTGAATAGGAGACTTTGAGGCTGGAGCTCTCCCCCATCGGCAACTCGCTCCAGGCCTCGATGCTTCCACCCCTCAGCCGCTCGCTGTACACCTCGATGCTCCCCTTGACAATTGTTCCTCACTCGCGTCATCCAGCTCTATGGCCGCTTGCTCTCTGCCCCCCAACCCCCGCTCCAGCCGCCAGCTCTAGGCCATGCCACTTCCCTCCTCTAGGCCACTCACTACTCACTCCTACGTCACACTTTGCAGCCCACCTTGCTTCTTCGGGCGGCGCGTGGAGACTGGACAAACGTGGGAGCAAGTGGCCGAGAGAAGGGAAGCAGCGCAGCCTAGAGCCAGTGGCTGGAGGGGAGGGGGGGGTGGGGAGTGAGCGAACGACTGGAGAATGGGGTGACATGATCGGGAGACAATCGGCCAGGGAAGTAGGGGGGGAGCAGCGAGGTCTGGAGCGAGCGACTATGGAGGGTGGAAGCGGCCGGTGCAAAGCAGGGGGAGAAAGCGAGTTGTGCCACCTCGTGGTTGCGTTGTCAGCAAACGCAGCCTTTATTGTCCATCCTTAATTGCCCTTGAGAAGGTGGTGGTGAGCTGCCTTTTTGGAGCTGCTGCAGTCCATGTGTTGTACGTAAACCCACAGTGCTGTTAGGAAGTGAGTTCCAAGATTTTGATCCAGTGACAGTGAAGGAATGGTGATATAGTTCCCAGTCAGGACAGTGCGTAACTTGGAGGGGATCTTGCAGATGGTGGTGTTCCCATTCATCCAATGTCCTTCTAGGTGGTCGAGGTTGGGGGTTTGGAAGGTGCTGTCGAAGGAGGCTTGGTGAGTTGCTGCAGTGCACCTTGTAGATGGTACACACTGCTGCCACTGTTCACTGGTGGTGCAGGAAGTGAATATTTAAAGTAGTGGATGGAGTGCTGATCAAGTGATCTGCTTTGTCCTGGATGGTGTTGAGTTTCTTTGGTGTTGTTGGAGCTCCACTCATCCAGGCAAGTGGGGAGTATTACATCACACTCCTGACTTGTGCCTTGTAGATGGTGGACAGGAGGTGAGTTACTTGCAGCAGAATTCCCAGCTTCTGACCTGCTCTTGTAGCTACGGTATTTATATGACTGATCCAATTCAGTTTCTGCTCATTGGTAACCCCCCGGATGTTGATTGTGAAGGATTCAGCAATGGTAATGTCATTGACTGTCAAGGGGAGATGGTTAGATTCACTCTTGTTGGAAATGGTCATTGCCTGGCATTTTTGTGGCGTGCATGTTACTTGCCACTTATCAGTCCAAGCCCAATCTTGCCCAGGTCTCTCTACATGTGGACACGGACTGCTTCAGTATCTGAGGAGTTACTAATGCAACTGAACATTTTGCAATCATCAGTGAACATTTCCACTTCTGACCTTATGATGGAAGGAAGTTTATTGATTCTAGACAGATACATGAATGGGCAGGAAGAAAAGAGATAGAGACCCTTAGAAAATAGGCGACATGTTTAGATAGAGGATCTGGATCGGCGCAGGCTTGGAGGGCCGAAGGGCCTGTTCCTGTGCTGTAATTTTCTTTGTTCTTTGTTTGTTCTTTGATGAAGCAACTGAAGACGGTTGGGGCCGAGGACACTACCCTGAGGAACTCCTGAGCGATGTCTGGTACTGAGATGATTGGCCACCAACAACCAGCACCATATTCCTTTGCGCAAGGTATGACTCCAACCAGTGGAGATTTTTCTCCTTGATTGCCATTGACTTCAATTTTGCAAGGGCTCCTTGATGCCCTTGGCAAGAGCAGTCACTGTCACCTCACCTCACCTCCTGAATTCAGCTCTTCTGTCCATATTTGGGCCAAGGCCATAATGAGGTCAGGAACTAAGTGGCCCTGGCGGAACCCAAAATGAGCATTGGTGAGTAGGTTATGGCTGTGTAAGTGCTGCTTGATAGCACTGTCAACGCCACCTTCCATCACTTTACTGATGATCAAGAGGAGGCTGATCGGGCAGGAATTGACCGGGTTGGATTTGTCCTGCCTTTTGTATACAGAACATACCTGGGCAATTTTCCACATTGCTGGGTAGATGCCAGTGTTGTAGCTTAGCGGGCGGTGTGGCTAGTTCTGGAGCACAAGTCTTCAGCACTGCAGCCAGGATGTTGTCAGTATCCAGAGCCTTCAGCCATTTCTTGATATCATGTGGAGTGAAGTGGATTTAGCTGAAGATTGGCACCTGTGATGCTGGGGACCTCAGGAGGAGGCCGAGATTGATCATCTACTTGGCACTTCTGGCTGAAGATGGTTGCAAATGATTCAACCTTGTATTTTGCACTGATATACTGGTCTCCCTTATCATTAAGGATGGGGATATTTGTGGAGCCTCGTCCTCCTGTTAATTGTTTAATTATCCACCACCATTCAGGACTGGATGTGGCAGGACTGCAGAGCTTTGATCTGATCTGTTGGTTGTGAGATCACTCAGCTCTGTCTATTGCATGCTGCTTCCGCTATATGACATGCAAGTAATCCTGTGTTGTCGCTTCACTCATTTTTAGGTCTGCTTGGTGCTGTTCCTGACATGCCCTCCTGCACACTTCATTGAACCACTATTGCTCCCTTGGCTTGATGGTAATGGTAGAGTGAGGGATATGCCAGGCCATGAGGTAACATATTGTGTTTAAATACAATTCTGCTGCTGCTGATGACCCACAGTGCCTCATGGATGTCCAGTTTTGAGCTGCCAGATCTGTTCATTTCTTCCCTCAGATATAATTGAAAAAAAAATTCTGAAGAAATGCATGAACTAAATAAAAAGGAGAGAGAAATAAATACTGACAAAATGGATGGCAGAATTTGGAAGGTAAAAAGAACTCAGTTTTATTATTGATGAGTGAGAGGAATATATCACACTTTGGGGCTTCTGGAAGTGGATTTACTGATAATCTGGGGAATTGATAGGAAACTGCTTCATAGTTGGTGGAACAAATTCCCGCCCTTGGGGTGGAGCCAACAGCTACATCCGTCCAATAACAGACAGAGTAGAAGTACTGTATCAGGCCTTGTTAACTCAGTTGGTAGAGCATGGGACTTTTAATCTCAGGGTCTTGGATTTGAGACCCTTGTTGTGTGGTTGTTCTTCCCTTTTTCAGTCTTCATCAGCAGAGAGTTCAAGGAGTGTTTGAAATTAAATTCAACAACATCACCAGATTTCAACTACTCCCATCCCGCCCCCTCCCAGTGTAGTTGACAGGACTCTCAACCTCTGCCTTCCCCATTCCCCTCCCTCCCAGATCTGCGACAGGGTTCCCCTTGTCCTCATTTTCCACCCCACCTGCCTCCACATCCAAAGGATCATCCTCCACCATTTCCGCCACCTCCAGCGTGATGCCACCACCAAACGCATCCTCCCCTCCCCTGTCAGCATTCCGAAGGGATTGTTCCCTCCGCGACACCCTGGTCCACTCCTCCATTACCCCCAATACCTCGTCCCCTTCCCAAGGCACCTTCCCATGCAATCGCAGGAGATATAATACCTGCCCTTTTCCCTCCTCTCTGCTCATTATCTAAAGCCCCAAACACTCCTTTCAGGTGAAGCAGCGATTTACTTGTACTTCTTTCAATTATGTATACTGTATTCACTGCTCACAATGCGGTCTCCTCCAAACTGGGGAGACCAAACGCAGATTAGATGGAACACCTCTGCTCAGGCCGAAAGCATGATCCTGAGCTTCGGGTTGCTTGCCATTTCAACACTCTCCCCTGCTCTCATGTCAACATTTCTGTCTTTGGCCTGTTCCAGTGTTCCAGTGAAAATCAACCCAAGCTCGAGGAGCAGCACCTGACCCTTTGATTCGGCACTATACAGCCTTGTGAATTGAACATTGTGTTCAATAACATCAGAGCATGACTGGTGTCAGGCAACCACAAGCATTAACACACTCTTTGCCTTTGTCCCAGGACAGATTTGTTATTTAATCTCTCCTTCCCTCTGCACTATCAAACACCTTCCCCTTTGTTCTCTCCCACATGCCCCTCCCCGTCACTTGTTTAAAACCTAATTCTTTTCTAACCTGTGTCAGTTCTGATGAAAGGTCACAGACCAGAAACGTTAACTCTGTTTCTCTCACCACAGATGCTGCCAGAGCTATTGAGTATTTCCAGCACTTTTTGTTTTTATTTCAGATTTCCAGCATCTGCAGTATTTTGCTTTTATTGTGTCAGAAAGTCTTTCCTTGATTCAGGACTCTTACCTCTCTCCAGAATCTCTCTGCTAAAGATTGAACTTTATCTCATTTCACTCACAGCTCAGGGTCAGTGTGGCACAGTGGGACTTCTGGCTGTGTCTCACTTCACAATCCCTCAGTACTGAGAAAACAATGGGGAATATTACTCACATGTTGTGTTCTGTAACTTTTTACAAACACTTTAATGTATATATTGTCTTCCAAAGCAGTGACAGAATGGTGGCTTTAGTGTGTTGTTGAAATAGCTTTGTTGAGTTCGTGTTGTACTAACAGTTAAACAGTTCTTGATTCAATCCCAGGTTTTGGCACTTTCAACCTCTCCTGTGTCTTTTTCTTTGGCTCCAATTGTCAAGCTGCATGATTTACTCTGAAATTAGCACCAGAGAACCAAGGCACCAGCGAGCATGAGGAGCTGAAATTAGCACAGATCAAATCCACTTAATATTTCTGACTGAAGATGGTTGCAAATGCTTCAGCTTCATCTTTTGCACTGACGTGCTCAGCACCACCATCATTGAGGATGTGAATGTTTTTGGAGCCTCCTCATCTTGTTAGTTATTTAATTATCCACCACCATTCACGACTGGATGTGGCAGGACTGTGGAGCTGTGATCTGATCCTGAGGGAGATATCCGTGTGTGGAGTGGCGGGATGTATGGAGAGTGATCCTGAAGAGGGTGTCCGAGCCTGGAGTGGAAGCTTTCCGTGGAGGTACAGGAGTAGGTCATTCAGCCCCAGTGTTTTATAAAGGTTTAGCATAACTTATTTGCTTTTACTCTATGCCTCTATTAATAAAGCCAAGTGTCCTGTTTGCTCTTAGCAACCTTTTCAAACCTTGATCAAAAAAGATTGGTGTACATTGTCTCATTCTTCCTCCCAAACTGTATCACTTCACAAGTCTCGGTGTAAAATTTTATCTGTTGTGTGAAAGCCCATTTTACCAGTGTGTTTAAGTTCCTCTGAAGTGTGTTACTGTCACTGGCATAGGATGAAATTCACGAGCATTCTTTGATGCTATCTCCGTGGAAAGAGCAATCTTACACACTAGCTCAAATTGGGATTTTGTGTGTTTAGTATCTTTCCTCATCCACCAATATAAGCACAAATCTGTCTCATAATGTACGGTCTAAGAATGTGCTAATGTTGCAATGTGGTGATAAATTCTTCAGTGTCACAATGTACTCACCAACTGTTTCACTACTTTTCTGATTTCTGGATCCAAGTTTGTAGCTTTCCGCGATCTCTAGTGGCTTAGGGTTGAGCCTCACTTCAACGAAGAAACGGAAAATTATGATTTAAAGATTACACTGTCAATCATTCACATCTCTGTCTTCTCCTGAACTTCGAGTTCAAATTTGTTTGTGAAGGTGATTCACACGTTAAGACAGCACAGTCTTTGTCTTTGTGAAGGAAGTGATTTGGGAATGGCTGTTTGAAACTGTCCCTTCTTGCACAGAAATTCAGTGCAAATACTTGATCACTCACAATTTCCTTGAGAGAAATTTGTTCACAATCGCATTCGACACAGAAACGGCCTCAGCATTAATCTCACTGAAGCAGAATGTGACCGTGTTGTTTGTTTCAGAATGTTGTTGCCGTTATTTGTCGCTTTTAACCAAGACTGGGAGACAAGGTTGATCCGAGGTTGGAATATATTATCATTCAGGAGCAAGAAAAATCAAAAGGAACAAAATAAGAAAACCCAGTCTCCGGATTTGAGAATCTGTAGATCCGCTTTGGGAAAGTGAATCAGAGCAGAATGAAGGGTGAACTGTCCAGAAGAGATGAAGACACAGCTCAGTCAACACGTTCCCCTGGTTTATGATGCTGGAACATTCCTCACACAGAAATGATTCAACCCAATGACAAACATTCTTCCAGCTGATAATTTATGCTACTGATTTATGGACTGTCTCATGTGGTTACCGAGTGACGACGAGAAGATATTAAACTTTGTTCTATTCAATCTAGCTGTGATAAAGTTTGAATTTTTCTCCCTTTTATAAACAGTATTTGAAGGGTCTCGGTAACAATGTTCAGTGTTGATGAGAGTGGGGTCTGGGTGAGAAGCTGCTGAGTGTGACAGGGTCAGGACTGGATGCAGGAAGTTCTCTGACAGTCTCCCTCTATCTCTCTAATGGGTTTGAGTTGATTTACGACTGGTAGCTTTTATTTTACTTTTCTTATTTAGAGATATAGCCCCTTCGGCCCACCGAGTCTGTGCCAACCAGCAACCACCCATTTATACTAATCCTACATTAATCCCATATTCTCTACCACATCCCCACCATTCGCCTACCACGTACCTACACTAGGGACAATTTACAATGGCCAATTTACCTATCAACCTGCAAGTCTTTTGGAGGTGGGAGGAAACCAGAGCACCCGGCGGAAACCCACACAGACATCGGGAGAACTTGCAAACTCCACACAGGCAGTACCCAGAACTGAATCCTGGTCGCTGGAGCTGTGAGGCTGCGGTGCTGCGGTGCTAACCATTGCGCCACTGTGCTGCTGTTGGTGTTTTGATAAATGAAGGAAGTTCCCTCCACCCATTTTTGTTGGACAGACAGTGTGGTATAAGGATGTAAAGGGTTAATGCTGAAGATCGTGGGATCAACCCCTCCCACTGTCAGAGTGATGATAGAACAGTCACATGAGATGAAGTTTTGGAGAAGAGAGAGCAGCACCAAGGATGCTAGCTTAGCAGGCTTGATGAGTGTGTATAGAGTATTGTGCAAATTAGAAAAGAGTTCTTAGTTCTTTCAGCAGGAACTGTGTCCGGAAAATATCGAGAAACTCACAATTTTATTATTCAGGAGTCGGAACACAGATATTAATTCCAAGTGACAGTTCTGGGACCAATTAACAAAAAAAGTAGAGAATAATATTGCTCACTGATTGAAATCCCCTAGTGAGGAGACAGTTAAACAGGTGATCTTTTGGGGCATCCTTCGATCCAAGGTTTCAGCAACATTTAATCTCCCTTTTTGGTGAAATTCTCTGTAATTTGCAACTTTTTTTTATCAGCGTTGATGGGCGAGTGAAAAAACTGAAAAGATTGAACAGTTCCATCCTTTCTTTTCTTCCTTCTTCTCTTCTTTCCATCAGTTTCTCTTTTCTGTCCCAGATCAATATAATGATGAGAATCCCAATTTAATCTGCTGTTTCTGGTGTTTTATCCATTCCAATCAAAATTTCAACATTCCAATCAAATCTATTTGTTATTCCACAGTGTCTCTCCATGTGTTTTATTCTGTTGTATTCTCTCACAGTCTGTTTGATGATCAATGTTACATCTCACTCTCTGTTCTGGTGAAGATCAGAAGCAGTGATATCTGTTTACACCACCCGTCAAGTCGGCCTGATGCTGTGGCTCGCTGATCATGTGGGGTTAAAGCAATTCTTCCAGTCAGTTAGTTCAGTTTTCATTTCATGAGAAATTCGGTCATCATGACTTCATCAGTGACCTAATGGTTCAGGTGTCTGAGTGATGTTAATCATGATGTGATGAAATGATTGTATGTTCCAGTCTTTCCGTGGTGGGTTTTCACACTGAGTAGAAACGTGTTGGACATGGTCTGGAAATGTTTCACACTGCTCCATTCCCAACTTCATTTACTTACAGAAGATATATTTCCATCATTCCACAGCTGGCTGCACAGCCAGAAGCTGTGCTGAAGGTGACAGCTGTATCTCTGCAACTGACAAGGTGGCCGAGAGGTTAAGGCGATGGAATGCTAATCCATTGTGCTTTGCACACGTGGGTTCGAATCCCATCCTTGTCGCTAGTTTATGAGCTGTTTCGTGTATTATTTATGTTGGGTGAGCTTATGTGTCAAGTCAGCCTCGAAACCTGTTCTTGTCAATGTCCAGACAGTGATTCCAGAATTTGTTATACTTTATTAAAATTGAGACAGACAATTGGAATTCTTCACCCAAACTGCACTGGAATGAAGATCAAATAGGGATCACGAAACGGAGCAGGATTTTTCCTCCCCTCCTTCCTTCCATCATTACTTTCTCTGGATTTGCACCAAGTGAAAGACAAATGGGAAAAGCAAATGGTGAGGGAGCAGATGCAGAAAATTATCCTTTGGCAAGAAATTTATTTTCAAATCTTCTTGATAGATTAAGTGAGTGAGCAATGCTTTGGCAGATGGAGTTTAAAATGAGGGGTCATCTACTACCTACGATAGATCAGAGTGTTTTTTTGTAAGAGGTGAGATGTTAGAAACGGTTGAGGAGCAGAGACCCGAATACTGAATTGATAAAAGCTGGTAGAAAATAATGTGAAAAGTGAACAGAATCTGAAGTTTGGAACTCATGTTGTAGTGATATAAAGCTCTGTGCTCCTGAAGTATATGTCCAAGCCCAGATTGTGGGGAATCTGTGGAGAGTGATTTGGTTTTTCTTCATTCTTGGGTGTGAGTATCGCTGATAAGGCTAGCATTTATTACCCATTCCTATTGCCGTTGAGAAGGTGGTGGAGAGCTGCCTTCTTGAACTGATGCAGTCCATATGGTGCAGGAACACCCACAGTGCTATTGGGGAGGGAGTTCCAGGATTGTGACCCAACAACAGAGAAGAAATGGCGATATCGTTCCAAGTCAAGATGGTGAGTGACTTGGAGGGGAACCTGCAGGTAGTGAGTTCCCATGCATCTGCTGCCCTTGTCCTTCGAGGTGGTAGTGGTCACGAGTTTGGAAGGTGCTGTTGAAGGATACTTGGCGAGTTGCTGCAGTGCATATGGAGATGGTACACACTGCAGCCACTGTTTACTGGTTGTGGAGGGATTGAATGTTTAAGGTGGCGGGTGAGGTGCCGATCAAGTGCGCTGCTTTGTCCTGGATGGTGTTGAGCTTCTTGAGTGCTGTTGAGTGGGATGTATTCCATCACACTCCTGACTTGTGCCTTGTAGATGGTGGACAGGATTTGGGGTGTCAGGAGGTGAGATACTTGCTGCAGAATTCGAAATCTCTGACCTGCGCTTATAGCCACAGCATAGATGTGACTGGTCTAGTTACGTTTCTGGTCAAGATGTTGATGGTGGGGGATTTAACGATGATAATGCTTCTGAATATCAAAAGGTAGATTTTTTTTCTCTCTCATTGGAGATGTTCACTGCTTGGCACTTGTGTGGCCAGAAGGTTGCTTGTCACTTATCAGCTCAAGCCTGAATGTTGCTCAGGTCTTGCTGCTTTCAGGCACAGACTGCTTCAGTATCTGAAGAGTTGTGAATCATCATCTAACATTCCCACTTCTGACTTATGTTGAAGAGAAAGTCGTCAATGAAACAGCTGGGATGTTTGGGTCTACGACACTACCCTGAGAAACTCCTGAGGCAATGTCCTGGGCTGAGATGATTGGCCTCCAATAACCACAACATCTTGTTTTGTGCTAGGTATGACTTCAACAAGTGGAGGGTTTTCCCCCTGATTCCCATTGACTTCAATTTTGCGAGGGATTCTTGATGCCACACTCACTCAAGGGCAATCACCCTCACCTCTCCTCTGGAATTCCAGTCTTTCGTCTCTGTTTGGACCAAGCTGCAATGAGATCATAAGAACAGAAGATCGGAAGAACTCATAGCAGGAGTAGGCCATTAGGCCCCTCGAGCTTGCTCCGCCATTCAATAGGATCATGGCTGACCTGATCATGACCTCAACCCCACTTTCTTGCCTGCCCACATAACCCTTGGCTCTCTTGTAGATAAAAATCTTGAAGACATTCAATGACCCAGCCTCCACTGCTCTCTGCGGTAAAGAATTCCAAAGATTAATGACCCTCTGAGAGAAGAAATACCTTCTTAAATGAAAAAGCCGTAAATCTGAAACTGTGTCTCCTAGTTCTAGATTCCACCACGAGAGGAAACATCCTCTCAGCATCTACCCTGTCAAGCCCCTCAGAATCTTATATGTCTCAATACGTTCTCCTTTCATTTTTCTCAACTCCAATGAGTATCGGTCCAACCTGCTCAACTTTCCTCATGAGACAACACCTTCATCACAGGAATTAATCAAATGAACCTTCTCTGAACTGCCTCCAATGCAAGTATATCCCTCCTTAAATAAGGAGACCATAACTGTACACAGTACTCTAGGTGTGGTTTCACCAGCACCATGTACATTTGTAGCAAGACTTCTCTACTTTTATACTCCATCCCCCTTGCAATAAAGGGTAACATTCCATTTGCCTTCCTAATTATTTGCTGTACCTGCATGGTAACTTTTTGTGATTCATGTACGATGACACCCAGATCCTTCTACACCGCAGCATTCTGTAATCTCTCACAATTTAAATAATATTTTCCTTTTCTATTCTTCCTACCAAAGTGGATAACCTCACATTTTCCCACATTATACTCTATCTGCCAAATTATTTCCTGGAGTTGAGAGACCCTGGCAGAACCTAAATTGAGCATCGATGAGCAGATTATTGCTAAGTGTGTGGTGCTTGATAGCACTGTTGGTGACATCTTCCATCACTTTGTTGATGCTTGATAGTAGACTGATGGGGCGGCAATTGGTCAGATTGGATTTGTCTTGCATTTTTTTTGTGGAGAGGGCACACTTGGGCAACTTTCCACATTGTCAAGTAGATGCCCGTGTTGTAGCTCTACTGGAACAGCTTGGCTGAGGGCGCAGCTAGTTCTGGAGCACAAGTCTTCAGTACTAGTGTGGAAGTGAGCAGAAAGGCATGGCACTATGCTTAATGGGAAATATAGCCAAGTTAGGAATAGTAGCTTTGCTGAGCTTTGATTTTAAGTGGCAGAAACCACAATGAAATAGTTAAAAGTAAAGGCAGAGCGTGTGAGACTGTAAAGACTAGCCGACACTGGTAATTGCAAAGACATCTGTTCTTTATGGCCTGATTGTGTGACTCCCTGTGGTTTGGAACAAATGGACTCCTGTGAATCAAATGATGTCCATCCCTGTGTGAGTGATAAGGAGTGCTCGGCCCCTCTTATCTTCGTGAACTGCCACTACTTGATGTAGCTGCAGACTGCATGAAACACTCAGGAATGTACACCTAACAGAGATAGCAGGAAGCGCCGCAATTACTTGTCACAAGGTAGAGACAGACTCATGATCCATGTAGGGAGTGAGACTAGAATGATTATTGATGATTCCTATGCTCTTGCTAATTAGCTTGCTTGTCCGCTTTGTTTTATCTTGCTGGTACAAAACAATATTTTATTAGTAACAAGTATGTATTGAAAATGGAGTGTATTGGAACCTCAGTAACAGATGTACTGCATGTCACCACGTGGGTGAAGTCGAATTGTATCGCACTGATTGGTTAAACAAGGGGGTATAGCATGAATCTTAATGTATAAACAGTAGTACCTGTATCAAAAAACTTTACTTACTCTAGTGGACCAGACAGACTCTGGGTGGAGTCAGTGTCGTTGCATTAGAGGAAGTCAGCCGGCTAAATGCGCAAATAAAGTAATTGATTTTACCTACACATCCGACTCAGTATATTTAATGAACCAGACTGAAGCCAAAAAGAACTCAGATTTACACTAGAGCCGGAATGTTGTTAGGGCCCATAGTCTTTGCTGTATCGAGTGCCTTCAGCTATTTCTTGCCATTATGTGGAGTGAAGCAAATTGGCTGAAAACTGGAAGCTGTGATACTGGGGACCTCAAGAGGCCGAGATGAATCATCCACTGAGCAATTTCTGACTGAAGATGGTTTCAAATGCTTCAGCTTCATCTTTTGCACTGACGTGCTCGGCTCCACCAACATTGAGGATAGGGATGTTTTTGGAGCCTCCTCATCTGGTTCGTTATTTAATTGTCCTCCACCTTTCATACTGGATACCTAGTTTCTCAGGGCAGTGTCCAAGGCCCAATCATCCTCAGCTGTTTCATTGATGGCTTTCTCTTCAACAAAAGTCAGAAGTGGGAATGTTCGCTGATGATTCACAACTCATCAGATACTGAAGCAATCTGTACCTGCAAGCAGCAAGACCTGAACAACATTCAGGCTTGAGCTGATATGTGACAAGCAACATTCTTTGATCTGATCCTGAGGGAGATATCCGTGCGTGGAGTGGCGGGATGTATGGAGAGTGATTCTGAAGAGGATGTCTGAGCCTGGAGGGCAGAATCTGTGGAGCGTGATCCTGACGAGTGTGTGTAAACCTGGAATGGAAGCTTTCTGTAGAGGTACAGGTGGAGGCCATTCATTCCCAGTATTTTATAAAGGTTTAGCATAACTTATATGCTTTCACTCTATGCCTCTATTAATAAAGCCAAGTGTCCTGTTTGCTCTTAGCTACCTTTTCAATCCTTCTAACATTGGTGTACATTGTCTCTCTGCTCCTGCACACAGTTTAGAATTGTAACGTTTCATTTATATGGCATTCTTCCTTCCAAATTGTATCACTTCACACTTCTCTGTGTAAAATTTCATCTGTTCTGTGAAAGCCCATTTTACCATTTTTTTTTCAGTTCCCCTGAAGTGTGTTACGATCACTGGCATAGGACAAAATTCCTGAGCATTCTTTGATGCTATCTCCATAGACAGAGCAATCTTTTACGCGAGCTCAAATGTAGGATTTTGTGTGTTTAGTATCTTATTTCACCCACCAATATAAGCACAGATATGTCACGGAAATCCTGTTCACTGCAGTCCCTGCTGTTGTTTGCTGCCTATATTTACAGATTTTTATCTCAACTCGTCACCATGTTCTCTAATATATTCAGGGGGCATCAGCAGAGAAAATGTTCAACAAGCATGGCAAGTGCAATGAAATGTTTATTTATTTCATTATGTCATGAACATAATATACAAATTTTTACATGTGTGAATCATCAATATGTGTCTTCAAAAATGGAACCCCGTCACAATAAACACTGCCACCTTTCAATGTTTAGCAGACAGGTTTGACGGCCTGATGTGTGTGATTCCCATATTAATGTGTTTGTACAAAGTTCGGGGAAAGATGGAGATACGAATAATTTACAGGAAAATCTTTTAAGCATATTACCACATCTCTCACTCACAAAGATCTGCAAACACATGGATTCCAAAAGAACCTGAGTGCAAAATCACCTAAAATAAACACAGCCAGAGAGACTTGCAATAACCTGTAGCTCAGGGAAAGTACATGATGTTATGGAAGGGATTCTGTTTCTTCTGTTAAAATATTTTTTGAAGAAGTCATAATCAAACTGAATAAATGTAGGACCAGTTCTTTTTCAAGAGAGAACCAAAGGAGCCAATTTGGCAACTATGTTTACTGGTTGTCACATGATTCAAGTTAAATATAGAACAGAAACCCTGGTAACCGGAAGAAATGTGGTTAGTGAAGTCAGTCATGCCCCTTGATTGGGCAACCTTGGCAGCAGCAGCGCAAACCTAAGACAGCAGAAAACTCACAACCTTTGGTTGTAGCAGTAAGTGTGTTTTACCTGCTGGAGTGAGCAGCTGATAAAGTTAACCTGAAGAATCGTCAAGGAAGGAGAGAAGACCACAACCCAGTTTGTTTTCCAGAAAATCTTTAAAAGACCCTGAGAAGTCCACTGAGTTAATTCATCTTGTCGCATGTCTTTGAAGAAGGCCTGCTAAAATTAATTCTCAATGCCTTCTGAAAAGAACGGATCTAAAATACCCTAGTGACGTGTCTACGTATACTCGGAAGTTAGACTGTATTCCAGTTTTGGAGCAACATATCTCATCTGATGATTTCTTCAAAAATGAGCAAATAAACAGCCCAAGAGGTTTTTTTTGTCTGTAACAGAGTGCTGAATTTAAAAAAAAATCCCTTTTATTTTTTCAGCTATCCGGTGTGTGTGTGTGCGTGTGGCTCGAAGATAAAAAAAAGGACTTTAAAAGTTGTTCAAGGTGAAAAAGGAACTTTTAAAATTTCCACCTGTGTGTTTATGCTTTACTTCATGACTAGTTAAAACTTGTTCGACAATAAATGGATAATTTTGTTGTTCATTAAAGAAACCTGGTCAGTGTCTTCTATTCTGGGAAAAATAGAGTATATGATTGACTGTATCAGTATGTGGGAAAAGTTCACATAGATGTTGTGACCTGTGGAGAAGTGGGATGAGAATAAAGAGTGCCCTCCTCTGCCCTTAGTTGTCACAGCACTTGTGATCTGGCTCAGCAGCTTAATTGGTTCGAGTGTTTGTCTAATAATCAGAAAATCATGGATTCATATCATGGCTTCAAAAGTTTAGCTATCAATCATTTACATCCATTTTCTTGTGAACTTTAACTTTTCTTATGAATTTCATTCACAAAAGAAAACAGCTCAGTGGTTGCCTTTGTGAAGGATGTGAGTTTGAAATGGCTGTTCCTGCTCGGACAGATGTCCAGTGCTAATATTTCAACGGCAACTCAATCCCGTACAATTTCTTTGAGAGCAATGTGTTTGCAGTTGCATTTAACCTGGAAAACAGCTCAACATTAATCTCACTGAAGGAAAGTGTGACCGTGTTGTATGTTTCAGAGTGTTTGTGTCATTTTGTGTCTCTTTTAACCAAGACTATAACACGACGCAAAGGGGAGGGTTGATCCGAGGTTTAGAATATATTATCATTCAGGAGCAAGAAAAATCAAATGGAACAAAATAAGAAAACCCAGTCGCCAGATTTGAGAATCTGTAGATCCGCTTTGGGAAAGTGAATCAGAGCAGAATGAAGGGTGAACTGTCCGACTGCCCAGAAGAGATGAAGACACAGCTCAGTCAGCACGTTCCCCTGGTTTATGATGCTGGAACATTCCTCACACAGAAATTATTCAATCAATATTCATCTGCCAAGTCGGTCTGAGGCTGTGCCTCTCTGATCATGTGGAATTAAAGCAATTCTTCCAGTCAGTGAGTTTAGTTGTCATTTCATGAGAAATTCGAAGTCATCATGACTTCGTCAGTGACCAAATGGTTCAGGTGTCTGAGTGATGTTAATCATGATGTGATGAAATGATTGTATGTTCCAGTCTTTCCGTGGTGGGATTTCACACTGAGTCGAAACGTGTTGGACATGGTCTGGAAATGTTTCACACCACTCCATTCCCAACAGGCCATGACCTGATGTGATGGAAATTTCATTTACTTACAGAAGCTGCATTTCCATCATTGCACATCTGGCTGCACAGCCAGGATCTGTACTGTCCAAACAGCTGACAAGGTGGTCGAGAGGTTAAGACGGTGGCGTGCTGATGCATTTTGCTTTGCATGTGTGGGTTCGGATCCCAATTTTGTCGTTAGTGTATGAAGTGTCTAGTACATTGTTGTGGGGGAGCTTTTGTGGAAAGTTGGCCTGGAAACATGTTCTTATCAGTATCTCGCTGGTGATTCCAGAATTGTTTATACTTTATTAAAATTGAGACAGACAATCGGAATCCTTCACCCAAATTGGACTGGAATGAAGATCAAATAGGGATCACGAAAAGGAGGAAGATTTTTCCCTCCCTCCTTCCTTCCATCTTTACTTTCTCTGGATTTACACCAAATGAAAGACTAATGGGAAAAGCAAACGGCGAGGGAGCAGAAGCAGAACATTATCCTTTGGCAAGAAATTTATTTTCAAATCTTCTTGATAGATTAAGTGAGTGAGCAATGTTTTGGCAGATGGAGTTTAAAATGTGGGGTCATCTAGTACCTACGAAAGATAGATCAGAGTGTTTTTTATAAGTGGTGAGATGTTAGAAACTGGAGAAGCAGAGGCCCACGTGCTGAATCACTAAACACTAACGGACTGGTAGAAAATAATGTGAAAGGTGAATGGAATCTGAAGATTGGAAATCACGTTGTAGTTATATAAAGCTCTGTGCTCCTGAAGTAAATGTCCAAGCCTGGATTGTGGGGAATCTGTGGAGAATGATTTGTTTTTTATTTATTCTTGGGTGTGAGTATCGCTGGCAAGGCTGGCATTTATTGTCCATCCCTAATTGCCCTTGAGAATGTGGTGGGGAGCTGCCTTCTTGAACTGCTGCAGTCAATGTGGTGTAGGAACACCCACAGTGCTATTGCAGAGGGAGTTCCAGGATTTTGACCCAACAACAGTGAAGAAATGGTGATATAGTTCCAAGTCATGATGGTGAGTGACTTGGAAGTGAACCTGCAGGTGGTGGTGTTCCCATGCATCTGCTGCCCTTGTCCTTCGAGGTAGTGATCACGGGTTTGGATGGTGCTGTCGAACGTTACTTAGCGAGTTACTGCAGTGCATCTTGTAAGTGGTACACACTGCTGCCACTGTGCTCTGGTGGTGGAGGGAGTGAATGTTTAAGGTGGTGGGTGAGGTACCGATGAAGAGGACTGCTTTGTCCTGGGTGGTATTGAGCTTTTTATGTGTTTTTGGAGCTGCAGCTATCCAGAAAAGTGGAGAGTATTCCATCACACTCCTGACTTGTGCCTTGTAGACAATGGACAGGCTTTGGTATGTCAGGAGGTGAGATACTTGCTGCAGAATTCCCAATTTCTGACCTACGCTAAAAGCCGCAGCATAGATGTGACTGGTCCAGTTTAGTTTATAATCAATGATAACCCCCAAGATGTTGTTGGTGAGGGATTCAGTGATGATAATGCTGCTGAGTATTAAAAGGTAGATGGTTTGATTCTCTCTCATTGGAGATGTTCACTGCGTAGCACTTTTGTGGCAACCAAGTCGCTTGTCACTTATCAGCTCAAGCCTGAATGTTGTTCAGGTCTCGCTGCTTGCGGACATGGACTGCTTCAGTATCTGAGGAGTTGTGAATCATCACCTAACATTCCCACTTCTGACTTAAGTTGAGGGGAAACTCATTAATGAAAGGGCTGAGGATGGTTGAGCCTAGGACACTACCCTGAGAAACTCCTGAGGCAATGTCCTGGATTGAGATGATCGGCCTCCACCAACCATAATCATCTTGCTTTGTGCTAGGTATGACTCCAACAAGTGGACAATTTTCCCCTGATTCCCATTGATTTCAATTTTGCTAGGGATCCTTGATGCCACACTCACTCAAGGGTAATTACTCTCACCTCTCCTCTGGAATTCCACTCTTTTGTCTCTATTTGAAACAAGCTGCAATGAGATCACAAGAACAGAAATAGTAGCAGCAGGAGGCCATTTGGCCCCTCGAGCCTTCTCCGGCATTCAATAGGATCATGGCTGATCTGATCATGGCATCAACCCCACTTTCTTGCCTGCCCCCCATAACCCTTGACTTCCTTGTAGATAAAAATCCAAAGATGAAAAACTGTCTGAGAGAAGAAATTCCTCCTCATTTCCTTCTTAAATGGAAAATCCCTAATTCTGAAACTGTGTCCCCTAGTTCTAGATTCCACCACGAGGGGAAACATCCTCTCAGCATCTACCCTGTCAAGACCCTTCAGAATCTTATATGTCTCAATACGATCACCTCTCATGTTTCTAAACTCCAATCAGTATAGGTCGAACCTGCTCAATCCTCCTCACAAGACAACCCCTTCATCACAGGAATAAATCCAGTGAACCTTCTCTGAACTTTTTTTAAAATTTCCAACATATACTTTATTCGTTAAAAAAACTATAAAAATATACATTACAAAACAGTTCAAAAACAGCACCAAGTCAACAATACAAAGATTGCAAAGGAGATCAGTTTCCTTCAGTACAGGAGTGAATTGCCTCACAACCCTTCCATTTCATTTTACCTGCCATGTACTTATTGCAGCAAACAAATATTTTCTGGAATAAAAACAAGAAATACTGGAACCACTCAGCAAATCTGGCAGCATCTGTGGAAAGAGAAGCAGAGTTAACGTTTCGGGTCACTGACACTTCTTCGAAACTGACAAATATTAAAAATGTCACAGGTTATAAGCAAGTGAGGTGGGGGTGGGGCAAGAGATAACAAAGGAGAAGGTGCAGGTTGGACAAGGCCACATAGCTGACCAAAAGGTCAGCAATATAAAAGGTTGTAAAAAATGTAAAAAAGCAAAAAAGAAGAAAAAAGAAAAAACAACTAAAAATGAAAGTAAAATGGGGGGCCGTCATGCTCTGAAATTATTGAACTCAATGTTCAGTCCGGCAGGCTGTAGTGTGCCTAATCGATAGATGAGATGCTGTTCCTCGAGCTTGCGTTGATGTTCACTGGAACACTGCAGCAATCCCAGGACAGAGATGTGAGCATGAGAGCAGGGGGGAGTGTTGAAATGCCAAGAAACCGGAAGCTCAGGGTCCTGCTTGCAGACCGAGCGGAGGTGTTCCGCAAAACGGTCACCCAGTCTGCGCTTGGTCTCCCCAATATAGAGGAGACCACATTGTGAGCAGCGAATACAGTATACTACATCGAAAGAAGTACAGGTAAATCGCTGCTTCACCTGAAAGGAGTATTTGGGGCCTGGGATAGTGAGGAGAGAGGAGGTAAATGGGCAGGTATTACACCTCCTGCGATTGCAGGGGAAGATGCCATGGAATGGGGACGAGGTGGTGGGGGTAATGGAGGAGTGGACCAGGTTGTCGCGGAGGGAACGATCCCTTAGGAATGCTGACAGGGGAAGGGAGGGGAAGATGCGTTTGGTAGTGGCATCACGCTGGAGGTGGCGAAAATGGCAGAGGATGATCCTTTGGATATGGAGGCTGATGGGGTGGAAAGTGAGGACAAGGGGAACCCTGTCACGGTTCTGGGAGGGAGGGGAAGGATTGAGGGCAGAAGTATGGGAAATGGGCCGGACACGGTTGAGGGCCCTGTCAACAACAGTGGGGAGGATTCCTCGTTTGAGGAAAAAGGAGGTCATACCAGAAGCACCGTCATGGAAGGTAGCATCATCAGAGCAGATGCGTCGAAGACGGAGAAACTGGGAGAATGGAATGGAGTCCTCACAGGGGGTAGGGTGTGAAGAAGTGTAGTCGAGGTAGCTGTGGGAGCCGGTGGGCTTATAATGGCTATTGGGAGACAACCTATCCCCAGAGATGGAGACAGAGAAGTCGAGGAAGGGAAGGGAAGTGTCAGAGATGGACCACGTTTGGGTGAGAGAAGAGTGGAAATTGGAAGCAAAGTTGATAAAGTTTTCCAGTTCGGGGCGGGAGCAGGAAATGGCACCGATACAGTCATCAATGTACCGGAAAAAGAGTTGGGGGAGGGGGCCTGAGTAGGGCTGGAACAAAGAATGCTCGACATATCCCACAAAAAGACAGGCATAACTAGGACCCATGCGGGTACCCATAGCGACACCTTTTACTTGAAGTGCGTGGAGTTGAAGGAGAAGTTGTTCAATGTGAGAACAAGTTCAGCCAGGCGGAGGAGGGTGGTGGTGGATGGGGACTGGTTGGGCCTCTGTTCCAGGAAGAAGCGGAGAGCCCTCAAACCATCCTGGCGGGGATGGAGGTGCAGCGCGATTGGACGTCCATAGTGAAGAGGAGGCGGTTGGGACCAGGAAACTGGAAATTGTCAAAATGACGTAAGGCGTCAGAAGAGTCACGGATGCAGTTGGGAAGAGACTGGACCAGCGGAGAAAAGATAGATTCAAGATAGGAAGAAATAAGTTCAGTGGGGCAGGAGCAGGCTGACACAATGGGTCTGCCGGGACGTACCCGTTTGTGGATTGTGGAAAGGAGGTAGAAGCGGGCTGTCCGGGGTTGCGGGACTATGAGGTTGGAAGCTGTAGAGGGAAGATCTCCAGAGGAGATGAGGTCAGTGACAGTCCTTTGGACGATGGCTTGATGTTCGGTGATGGGGTCATGGTCCAGTGGGAGGTAGGAAGAAGTGTCTGTGAGTGGGCACTGAGCCTCTGCAAGGTAGAGGTCGGTACGCCATACAACAACAGCACCACCCTTGTCTGCAGGTTTGATCACCATGTCGGGGTTAGACCTGAGAGAACGGAGTGCCTCAAGATCAGAGGGGGACAGGTTAGAGTGAGTGAGGGGGGCAATAGGCGTTTGATAAGGTTCCCCACGGTAGGCTATTGCAGAAAATACGCAAGTATGGGGTTGAAGGTGATTTAGAGCTTTGGATCAGAAATTGGCTAGCTGAAAGAAGACAGAGGGTGGTGGTTGATGGCAAATGTTCATCCTGGAGTTTAGTTACTAGTGGTGTACCGCAAGGTTCTGTTTTGGGGCCACTGCTGTTTGTCATTTTTATAAACGACCTGGATGAGGGTGTAGAAGGGTGGGTTAGTAAATTTGCGGATGACACGAAGGTCGGTGGAGTTGTGGATAGTGTCGAAGGGTGTTGTAGGGTACAGAGGGACATAGATAGGCTGCAGAGCTGGGCTGAGAGATGGCAAATGGAGTTTAATGCGGAGAAGTGTGAGGTGATTCACTTTGGAAGGAGTAACAGCAATGCAGAGTACTGGGCTAATGGGAAGATTCTTGGTAGTGTAGATGAGCAGAGAGATCTTGGTATCCAGGTACATAAATCCCTGAAAGTTGCTACCCAGGTTAATAGGGCTGTTAAGAAGGCATATGGTGTGTTAGCCTTTATTAGTAGGGGGATCGAGTTTCAGAGCCACGGGGTCATGATGCAGCTGTACAAAACTCTGGTGAGGCCGCACCTGGAGTATTGCGTGCAGTTCTGGTCACCGCATTATAGGAAGGATGTCGAAGCTTTGGAAAGGGTGCAGAGGAGATTTACTAGGATGTTGCCTGGTATGGAAGGAAGGTCTTACGAGGAAAGGCTGAGGGACTTGGGGTTGTTTTCGTTAGAGAGAAGGAGGAGGAGAGGTGACTTAATAGAGACATACAAGATAATCAGAGGGTTAGATAGGGTGGATAGTGAGAGTCTTTTTCCTCGGATGAGGATGGCAAACACGAGGGGACATAGCTTTAAGTTGAGGGGTGAAAGATATAGGACAGATGTCAGAGGTAGTTTCTTTACGCAGAGAGTAGTAGCGGCGTGGAACGCCCTGCCTGCAACAGTAGTAGACTCGCCAACTTTAAGGGCATTTAAGTGGTCATTGGATAGACATATGGATGTAAATGGAATAGTGTAGGTCAGATGATCGGCGCAACATCGAGGGCCGAAGGGCCTGTACTGCGCTGTAATATTCTAATTCTAATTCTAAAATGACAAATGTCCAGCCGACAGTTTTCAATGAAGAGATCAAGAGCGGGTAAGTGGCCGGGGGGGGGTGGGGGGGGGGTCCAAGTAGAGGGAGAATGATGGAGGTGGGAGAATGGGTCTGCTGGTCGGGAGGAGGACTCCTGATCAAAAAAGTGAGCCTGGAGGCGGAGAAATATTTTCTGGATACAGCCCGAGGGGATTTCCATGGATCCAGTCCCTCACTTCACCTTGGTGGTGGTACCTTACACAGTGGTCTTCCCCAGTGAACCTTTGCAGCGGCTGCCCCAAGCTGTAGTGCGTCCCTCAGCACGTAGTCTTGGACCTTGGAATGTGCCTGTCTGCAACATTAGGTCGTGGACAACTCTTTGCGCTGGAAGACCAGCAAGTTTCGGGCAGACCAAAGGGCGTCTTTCACCGAATTGATAGTCCTTCAGCAGCAGTTGATGTTTATCTCGGTGTGCATCCCTGAGAACAGCCTGTGGAGCACAGACCCCTGTGTTACACAGCTGCTTGGGATGAACCGCAATAAAAACCACTGCATCTTTTTCTACACCTGCTTTGCAAAGACAGACAGGGCAGTCCTCTCTCCTCTGTCTTGTTTGTTTGCTGTATTGAATCCTTTGCTGAGTCTATTAGGAAGGATGCAAGCATAAGGGGCGGGTTACAATCCGAGGCAGTGGAGTCACTCAGGTTAAAACTTCCCTGTACCTGGATGACGTCGCCGTCTTTTGCTCGGATCTGCTGTCCGTTCGCAGACTGATCAGCATCTGCGACCAGTTCGAACTCACCTCGGGAGCCAAAGTTAACCACGGCAAGTGCGAGTCCATGTTCTTTGGGAACTGGGCTGACCGATCCTTTGTCCCCTTCACCATCAGGTCAGACAACCTGACGGTGCTGGGGATATGGTTCGGAAGGGCCGGGGCGTGCACCAAAACCTGGATGTAGCGAGTAGCCAGGATACACCATAAGCTGAGCATGTGGGAGCAGCGATCTCTCTCCATTGTGGGTAAGAACCTGGTGATCAGGTGCGAGGCGCTCACGTTGCTGTACGTGGTGCAGGTCTGGCCCATACGTCACTCCTGCGCTGTGGCGATCACCCGAGCCATTTTCCGCTTCATATGGGGTTCCAAAATGGACCAGGTCTGGAGGGACACGATGTTCAAACCCCTGGATAAGGGCGGGAAAAATGTACCCAACGTCGCCCTCATCCTGATGACTACCTTCGTGTGCGGCTGCATCAAGCTGTGCGCAGATTCCCAGTGCACAATCTCCAAGTGTCACTACGTGCTGAGGTTCTATCTGTCCCCAGCGTTGTGAAGGATGGGCCTGGTCACATTGCCGCGGAATGCTCCATCCAGTTGGACCGTGCCGTACCACCTATCCTTCGTGGGAAAGTTTCTGTGGAAAAATATCTTTGACCACCAATCCTTCAGGTAGTGGTCTGCACGGAATGTCCTCAAGGCCCTACAGGAAAAGGAGATGGTGGATCCAGTCGGATGGTTCCCCGAGCAAACTTCGAAAGTCATTTGGCGGAATGCCTCATCACCAGACCTTTCAAGCAAGCACCAAGATGAAACTTGGCTGGTAGTGAGAAGAGCCCTCCCCATCAGATCCTTCCTGCACGCCCGAAGTCTAACCCCCTCCGCACAATGCCCTCGAGGTGGCTGTGGTGAGGAAGAGACAGTTGCCCACCTCTTTCTCTGAATTGCCTCCAATGCAAGTATATCCATCCTTAAATAAGGAGACCAAAACTGTGCACAGTACTCCAGGTGTGGTTTCACCAACACCCTGTACATTTGTAGCAAGACTTCTCTCCTTTTATACTCCATTCCCCTTTGTAATAAAGGGTAACATTCCATTTGCCTTCCTAATTATTTGCTCTAGCTGCATGCTAGCTTTTTATGATTCATGTACGAAGACACCCAGATCCTTCTATACCGCAGCATTCTGTAGTCTCTCGCAATTTAAATAATATTTAATTTATCTGTTCTTACTACCAAAGTGAATAACCTCACATTTTCCCACATTATACTCCAGCTTCCAAATGTTTGCCTGGATTGAGAGGCCCTGGCGGAATCTAAACTGAGCATCGATGAGCAGATTATTGCTAAATGCGTGGTGATTGATATCACTGTTGATGACATCTTCCATCACTTTGCTGATGATTGATAGTAGACTGATGGGGCGGTAATTGGTCAGATTGGATTTGTCCTGCTTTTCTTTTATGGACAGGACACACCTGGGCAATTTTCCACATTGTCGAGTAGCTGTTTGTGTTGTCGCTCAAAAAAAAATTATCTTAATAAATTATCGGCTGTAAGCACGTTTGTCATCGGGTTGAATAATTTCTGTGTGAGGAATGTTCCAGCATCATAAACCAGGGGAACGTGCTGACTGAGCTGTGTCTTCATCTCTTCTGGGCAGTCGGACAGTTCACCCTTCATTCTGCTCTGATTCACTTTCCGAAAGCAGATCTACAGATTCTCACATCTGGAGACTGGGTTTTCTTGTTAGGTTCCTTTTGATTTTTCTTGCTCCTGAATGATAATATATGCCAACCTTGGATCAATCTTGCGTTGTCTCCCAGTCTTGGTTAAAAGCGACACATAACAGCACCAACACTCTGAAACAAACAACACAGTCACACTTTCCTTCAGTGAGATTAATGTTGAGGCGGTTTCCATGTCGAATGCAATTGTGAACAAATTTCTCACAAAGAAATTGTGGGTGATTTGAGCATTTGCACTGAATTTCTGTGCAAGGAGGGACAGTTTCAAACAGCCATTCCCAAATCACTTCCTTCACAAAGACAAAGACTGTGCTGTCTTAACGTGTCACTCAACTTCACAAACAAATTTGAACTCGAAGTTCAGGAGAAGACAGAGTGGTGAATGATTGATAGTGTAATCTTTGGATGAGAAAAGATACTTAACATACAAAATCCAACATTTGAGCTAGCGTGTAAGATTGATCTTTCCATGGAGATGTTCACTGGAACACTGGAACAGGCCCAAGACAGAAATGTTGACATGAGAGCAGGGGGGAGTGTTGAAACGGCAAGGAACCAGAAGCTCGGGGTCATGCTTTCGGACTGAGCCGAGGTGTTCCACCTAATCTGCGTTTGGTCTCCCCAGCTTGGAGGAGACTGCAATGTGAGCAGCGAATACAGTACACTAAATTGAAAGAAGTACAAGTAAATCGCTGCTTCACCTGAAAGGAGTGTTTGGGCTTTAAATAATGAGCAGAGGAGGGAAAAGGGTAGGTATTATATCTCCTGCGATTGCATGAGAAGATGCCTTGGGAAGGGGACGAGGTGTCAGGGATAATGGAGGAGTGGACCAAGGTGTCGTGGAGGGAACTATCCCTTCAGAATTGTGAGAAACGTAGCCCACTTAATAATAATTTACACCAAGTCAAACTCTGAAGAAGTAAGTTTATTTAACGTTCTTGCAAGATCGGGTGTCCTACAAGCAGGCACACCGATCAACATATTCAGTTCATGTTTATACAATACAAATCCATTTGTCCACGCCTTTATTTTACATTATTGGTTATAACGTATTATGACACTAACCTATCCTATGGTTGCTACAGTCTCCTCCTCTGTTTACTTCTCCCCCTACTCTAACTTTCTAGCCCCTAACTCTTGTTTTTGTTTTACCTTATTTGGCTCTCCATTGTGTGTTTTAACTTGCAGCTGTCAGCCTTTATCTTAGTGGGGCAGTTTCTTATTCACTACATCCTTTGTTCTAACTCTTGCTGTTTCTCTTTTATCTGCCTAAGCACAATTTTTAAGTGATGTACTGTCCCAAGATCTGTACTTACATACCCTTATCAGTTCTCTTTTTCAGTGATGTACTGTCTTAAGGTCTCCACTCACATACCCTTATCAGTTCTCTTTGTCAGTGATGTACTGTCTTAAGGTCTCTACTTACATACCCTTATCAGTTCTCTTTTTCAGTGATTTCATTATGTTGTGTACAAATGACTTCTTGGTAATTTTCCACAAGCTGTAGAAACAACATTTCAGTATTTCTTATTCTCACAATTCCCCCTTTTCTTTTACTTAATCCTTGTTGTTTTCTACATACTGCGGAGGTTTCTCATATGTCCTCTCAAATCCTCTGAGCATTATTTCAGCCGCCTTTTCAATGTCTGTATTTCCGTTGATACTATCCACTTTGTCATTACCTAACAGGTACATACTCTCTTCCTGGCCTCTTTGTATTGACATCTGCTTCGTCAAAGCTGTCTCAATCAATCGCTGTGTCAGCCCTCTTACACAAGGAATAATGCAACACCCGATGGCTATTAGTATTCCGACAACCATGATCAGGGAGGTAAAAACCGAGATTATCATGCCTTTCCATTTTCCAAACCAGGATTCAAGCCACCCCGTCAGGGAAGTGTCTGCTCCTGAATTTTCGGCCATCTCCTCTGCTAAAGTTGTTAACCCTTGCAGTGCTCGGGTGATTGAACCATCGGGTGCTGTGTTATTTGGGATAAATGTGCAACATTTCCCTCCTAACATTATACACACACCTCCTTTTTCTGCTAAGATCATATCTAGAGCCAGTCGATTTTCCCAAGCCATTCTACTAGTGGCGTCTAATTGTTCAGCTATACCTTTTACCGCATCTCTAGTATAATTTATAAATCTTTGTTGGTTGTAATAAATATAATTTATCCAATCTACATTTTTGTTAATAGTGACCCACCAAAACAAAGACTCGAAACCGGCGGTTATTTGGTTTCGGGCCTTGAATTCATCAGGTACCCCTCTTGGGACCCCTATGAAATCCATGTATACCTGGTCGTCAAAAGAGTTCGCTATCGCTTCCCTTTTACCCCTTTCCCTCGTTATTATCTTTTGTTTCTCAAATGCCAAGGTGAATGGTATTGCCAATTGAACAATTGCGCACGTCCCCTTCCACTGGGAGGGTAGGGTCTGTCTCAGGATTTTTCCTCCGCAATACCACCATAAATCCGCTCTGGGAACATTCAATGATGAGTAGTTCCCTCCGCTGACTCTTCCAGTTACGTCCACAGTCTCTATGCATGACTTCAACTCTCCCATATTGCTGGTTAGCTCCGCACCGTGTCGACATACGCATGATGTGTGATTCACACTGGTGGCTAAAAATGAAGGGGGAGTCCTTGAATCTTCTTTCTCTAGGGGAGGGAACATTATTGACAAGGATATGCAAGTTTGAATACCCCAAGCCGTCTTATCCTGATATTGGGCTAACATGCATTCCATGCCCTTTCGGTCACGCTCCCACCCCAGCGGGAAAGGTACTACTTGAGCTATCGGTCTACCAGATGCACAAGCATAGCAATTGTTTTTGTTCAAACTTTTTACAGTATATTTTATCCATTCTACCCAGGCATTTGTGTCCCCGTAACCGGTTTCTATCTCAATTGTCTTTCTCAAGTCTTTTACCTCTATTATTTTTACTATGTTAGGATCGTTATGAGAGGTCCCCTTTAGTTTGTTAGCTGGTTTACCAGTCTTATCTATTGTTACCTGAAAACAACATTTTAATTCACCTTTCTTTTTCCCTTCTCTAACTGTTACTCCAAACACCTTGTTGTCTAATTGGAAGTGGGTAATACAAAAACATCCAACCCATTTTATTTCCTGGCTACTTTTGAAAAGAAAGAAAGAAGGCACACAATATTACAGACAGTATTTCCGCGCTCGCGCCGTTATATTAAAAAAAAGTTTGTTACTCAAAATCTTTTTAGCTTTATTTTCAATGGTTCTTCTGTTAATTCGGTTGTCCAAGTTCCTTCCTCGGCCGGGGTTTGTACCGGCCCCTTGATTCTTGTGTAGTGGGTCCAACCTCTTTCTGCCGTTCTTATGGCTGTTCCAGTGGTTAGGAGAGTCTGGTATGGTCTTTCCCAGTTCAGTTGTAGTTTAGTCTCTTTCCACGATTTCACCAGAACCCAATCTCCTGGTTGGATCTTGTGCACTGCAAATTAGAGAGGTGGTGTCTGTGCTAACAGGCCTTGCTTCCTGAGGAATGACAATGAGGAAGACAACGCCAGTATATAGTTCTTTAGAAACGAATCTTTAGTTTCTAAGGTTGGCATCTTGCCCCTGGTTCCCATATAGGGTAATCCGAATAGCATTTCATAGGGGGACAGTCCCACATCTTTTCTAGGGGCTGTCCGAATTCTGAGTATCGCTGTAGGTAAACATTTTGTCCAGGGTAACCTTGTTTCAAGTATCAGTTTGGACAGGTGTTTCTTTAAGGTCTGATTCATTCTTTCCACCCGCCCTGAAGAGGGAGGGTGCCAAGGGGTATGGAAGTCCCATTGGATTCCCAATCTCCTAACTATTTCTTGTTATAGCTTCGAGGTAAAATGACTTCCTTGGTCTGAAGTGCTGTGGCTGCCACAGCTTGCACACACTCTGGCCATCCCTTTTAGCTATTTCATTGTGGTTTCTGCCACTTAAAATCAAAGCTCAGCAAAGCTACTATTCCTAACTTGGCTATATTTCTCATTAAGCATAGTGCCATGCCTTTCCGCTCACTTCCACATTCCCCCCTTTTATCATTCTATGATAACCTTCTCTCTCTACTGATCAACTTATATATGATTATATATATTCACTAGGATTATATGGATCTATTTGCTCAAATAACATTTAAACAGTATAAGATAAAAGCAAATATAAAAAACTCAGCCACTGCTGAATCAGAAGGGTAGGCTGAGCCACCCTCTAACAAGGGGGTGTGTATTCGCCTGGTCGGTATGTTTTTCATTCTAACTTTTCCCTAGGATTGTCATGTCTGGGTGATAAGAAGAGTGCTGTTGAAATACAATGTCTCTCTCTCTCTCTCTCGCTGTACCAGCTGCAAGGCCAAGTTGCCTCTGCAGCCCTGAAGTTATGAAGTCATTTCTGATAAGCTGTCCCTCCCTACAACACTGAAGCTAGCTTGTTAGCAGTACATGACTGATTAATTGTTTCAGGGTAGGCTGAGCCACCCTCTAACAAGGGGGCGTGTATTAGCCTGGTTGGTATGTTTTTCATTCTAGCCTTTCCCTAGGATTGTCATGTCTGGGTGATAAGAAGAGTGCTGTTGAAGTACAATGTCTCGCTCTCTCTCTCTCTCGCTGTACCAGCTGCAAGGCCAAGTTGCCTCTGCAGCCCTGAAGTTATGAAGTCAGCTAGCTTGTTAGCAATACATGACTGATTAATTGTTTCATCTTAAATGTTCCCATGTAATTCTGTTCTTAAAAATTCTAAAATCTAAATTCTGTTCTCACAGTCCCCCCTTTTGATTCTTCAAAACATTTTAAAAAATCAATCCCTTGATCCCACCTAGGTGCCTTTAATGGTCTCTATTTGTCTAGAAACAGCCTTCAACACCCAGAGGGGTCGCACTCAATACGTCGCCTGCTTGTGCCATAAGAGGGGCCTGCGGTAACTCTGTAAAGGCATAAGTTTTGCAGGGGCTTCAACTACTTGTTTACAACAATGCCTTTTACTTTCAGATTTCTAAGGTCTTTCATCTGGCCCCTATGGCCGATATTATTGTTCTGCCACTGCGGGTCTTGATTAGGGTATTTTTGTTCAGCTGGTTCGTTTCCCCCTACCCCGGGAGGGTTTTCTCTTTCCCAAATTTTCAGGGGTCTTCTACGAGGACTTTCATTTCCTTTTTAAACACTCTTACCTCTCCTGACGTTAATGGTGCACTAACAAATCCAATTTCATTATTTCCTATTGGTACCTCTCTCAAGGGCATCATTGTCTTAGGAGACTCTCTGTCTCTATCGTCGTCGTTATCGTCGGGTTTAGGGGTGGTCCTTCTTGCTGTCCTTAGATCATATTTGGGTCTTTTTCTCCTTGGTTTTTGACTCTAAATCCCAATACTCCAACATCCGTCCCAATGGACTTTCTGGAGGGATGTTGCCGGCAGACTTTCCTTGTCTCCCATCGTCTTCCTTTTTAGACGATTTATTTCCCATGGTTAACTGAAGGGTCTTGTACCCTACGGTATTCACCTCCTAGCTGAAGGGTCTTATACCTTACGGTATTCACCTCCTAACTGAAGGGTCGTATACCCGACAGTATTCACCTCCTAACTGAAGGGTCTTGTACCCTACGGTATTCACCTCCTAGCTGAAGGGTCTTATACCTTACGGTATTCACCTCCTAACTGAAGGGTCTTATACCATACAGTACTCACCTCCTAGCTGAAGGGTCTTATACTGCAGGACTGTAAAATTCACTCCTCAAGGACATTTGGTACTAAGAAGGTCTTATCCCACAGTTAACCATAAGTCACCAAGATAATACTTAAAAGTCGTTTTTCTTACCTTGGTCCGTGCACGGAGTTGCCTGACTTCACATGTGTACCTGCCGCACTAAATACTCGTTCAGAGTGACTTCCCTAGGATCGTTTTCAGTCAATTACTCGGGTCCGCTACCAACGAGAGAAACGAGACCGTTTTTAAATTAACGGGACGCCTCTTCTCGTCTGTCGTCGGCCGCGGTCCCGGCAATGATGAAGAGATCCCGGACGAGCCCCCAATTGTGAGAAACGTAGCCCACTTAATAATAATTTACACCAAGTCAAACTCTGAAGAAGTAAGTTTATTTAACGTTCTTGCAAGATCGGGTGTCCTACAAGCAGGCACACCGATCAACATATTCAGTTCATGTTTATACAATACAAATCCATTTGTCCACGCCTTTATTTTACATTATTGGTTATAACGTATTATGACACAAACCTATCCTATGGTTGCTACAGTCTGCTCCTCTGTTTACTTCTCCCCCTACTCTAACTTTCTAGCCCCTAACTCTTGTTTTTGTTTTACCTTATTTGGCTCTCCATTGTGTGTTTTAACTTGCAGCTGTCAGCCTTTATCTTAGTGGGGCAGTTTCTTATTCAATACATCCTTTGTTCTAACTCTTGCTGTTTCTCTTTTATCTGCCTAAGCACAATTTTTAAGTGATGTACTGTCCCAAGGTCTGTACTTACATACCCTTATCAGTTCTCTTTTTCAGTGATGTACTGTCTGAAGGTCTCTACTTACATACCCTTATCAGTTCTCTTTTTCAGTGATTTCATTATGTTGTGTACAAATGACTTCTTGGTAACTTTCCCCAAGCTGTAGAAACAACATTTCAGTATTTCTTATTCTCACAGAATGCTGACAGGGGAGGGGAAGATGAGGTAGGTGGTGGCATCACGCTGGAGGTGGTGGAAATGGTGGAAGATGATCCTTTGGATGTGGAGGCAGGTGGGGTGGAAAGTGAGGACAAGGGGATCCCTGTCGCAGTTCTGGGAGGGAGGGGAAGGGGGAAGGCAGAGGTTGAGGGTCCTGTCAACTACACTGGGAGGGGGGCAAGGGGTGGAGGTTGAAATCTGGTGATGTTGTTGAATTTAATTTCAAACACTCCTTGAACTCTCTGCCGATGAAGACTGAAAAAGGGAAGAGCAACCACACAACAAGGGTCTCAAATCCAAGACCCTGAGATTAAAAGTCTCATGCTCTACCAACTGAGCTAACAAGGCCTGAAACAGTACTTCTACTCTGATACAGTAAATCCACTGACAGAAGCCCCAAAGTGTGAGAAATTCCTCTCACTCATCAATAATAAATCTGAAATCATTTTACCTTCCAAATGCTGACATCTATTTTTTCAGTATTTATTTCTCTCTCCTTTTTATTTAGTTCATGCATTTCTTCAGATTTTTTTTTTTCAATTATATCTGAGGGAAGAAATGAACAGATCTGGCAGCTCAAAACTGGGCATCCATGAGGCACTGTGGGCCATCAGCAGCAGCAGAATTGTATTTAAACACAATATGTTACCTCATGGCCTGGCATATCCCTCACTCTACCATTACCAGCAAGCCAAGGGAGCAATAGTGGTTCAATGAAGTGTGCAGGAGGGCATGTCAGGAGCAGCACCAAGCAGACCTAAAAATGAGGTGTCAACCTGGTGAAGCTACAACACAGAATTATTTGCATGTCATATAGCGGAAGCAACATGCAATAGACAGAGCTAAGCAATCTCACAATCAACAGATCAGATCAAAGCTCTGCAGTCCTGCCACATCCAGTCCTGAATGGTGGTGGATAATTAAACAATTAACAGGAGTCACAGAGAGTCATAAAGTCATACAACATAGAACCAGGCCCTTTGGCCCACCGCGTCCATGCCGACCATAATGCCTATCTATACTAATCCGACCCGCCTGCATTTATTCCATATCCCTCCATGCCTTGCTCATTCAAGTACCTGTCCAGATGCCTCTTAAATGTGACTACTGTTCCTGCCTCCACCAGGCAGCTCATTCCAGATACCCACTATTCCTTCTGTGAAAAATTTACCCCTTTGACCCCCTTTAAACCTCCTCCCTCTTAGCTTAAATCTATGCCCTCTAGTTTTAGTCACCACGACCATGGGAAACAGAGTCTGGCTATCTACACTATCTATGCCTCTCATAAAGCGTGACGTAGGAGTGAAGAACGAGTGACCAAGAGGAGGAAAGTGGCACGGCATAGAGCTAATGGCTGGAGTGGGGGTTGGGGGGCTGGGAGCGAGTGGCAGGAGAGCTGGGTGACGCGAACAGGGAACAATCGGCCAGGGGAGCAGCGATGTGGAGAGCGAGCAGCTGAGGAGAAGAAGCGTCAAGGCCGAGTGGGGAGAGCTCCAACCTCAAAGTCTCCCATTCAGCCGCTTCCTTCAACTGAGTGAGAGGCTGGATACCCGATGATGCTTTAGCGTGCATGTGCGAAGATGGACCAGGCGCTGATTTGCGATGATGTTGGTGCTGAGCCATGACATCATCCTGTGCATGTGCCACTTAACCCTGGCAAGATGTAGCTGTGCCTATGCGCAGCTTGGCGCTCTCTGATGATGTCAGCAGGCCGCTCCGTTGATAGCAATCACATTGTGTCAGCAGTGCCCACAACCCAGGAAAGAATAAAAAAGAGATTTACCACAATGGTAGCAGGGTGAGGGATTTCAGTTATGTGGAGAGATTGGAGAAGCTGGGGTTGTTCTCCTTGCAGCAGAGAAAATTCAGAAAAGATTTGACACATTTGTTCAAAATCATGGAGGTTTTCAATAGTTTAAATAAGGAGAAACTGTTTCCAGTGGTAAAAGGGTCAGTAAGCAGAGTACACAGATATCAGGTGATTGGCAGAAGAACCAGAGGTGACATGAGGAACCATTTTTTACACTGCAATGTGTTGTGATAAAGAAAGAAAAGACTTGCATTTATATAGCACCTTTCCTGACCACTGGATATATCAAAGCACTTCGTAAACAATGAAATACTTTTGAAGTGTAATCACTGTTGTAATGTCAGAAATGCAGCAGCTAATACCCACAAACAGCAATGTGATAATGACCAACTGATCTGATTGAGGGGCAAATATTGATCACAACACCAGGGAGAATTGCTCTTCACTTGTTTGAAATTGCAGCATGGGATCTTTTACATTCACCCAAACATGCAGACCAGGTCTTGGTTTAACATCACGCCTGAAAGGCAGCACCTTCAACAACCTCAGTGCTGCACTGGAGTGTCAGCTGTGAAATCTGAACCCAGAAGCTTGTGATTTCGAGGTGAATGTGACCAACTGAGCCACAGCTTTTACCTGAGTCTCAATCCTTCCACCAACAGTTTCTCTCTATCGGATCTGTCACGACCCCTCATGATTGTGAACACCTCTATCAAATCTTCTCTCTAAGGAGAACAACCCCAGCTTCTCCAATCTATCCACATAACTGAAATCCGAACCACACGTTGCAGAAAGGAATTTTTCCTCATGTTCCTTCTGGTTTTGTGAGTCACTTTAAATCTGTAACCTTCGGTTACTGACCGTTCAGCAGTTAGAAACAGTTCCTCAGTATTTACTCTACCTCAAACCTTCAAGGAAGCTCTGCAAAGTAACTGAAAATCAAGTTGTCAGAAGTGGGATTTAAACACATGCCTCCAGTGAAAGCTGCAACCTGAACAGAGAAGCTGAAACCGCTCAGTCACCTCAACTGTTCAGACCTTTTTGACCTCGTCATCACTTCTGTCCTTTGAAAGGTTCACTCAGTTCAGGAACTTGTTCAATGTTACTGGAATGCTCAGTGATTGGGATATTAACTCCCCCGGGTTTTCCTGAGCTTGTTCTCGGTCTATGGGGATGTTTGTCCTGGGCCGTGGAATCTTGCATCCCTGTAATGGACATTAACCCACTGATTGAATCTGTATTCACTGCTTTCCGCTGGTGCTGGGTAATTGCAGAGTGTGGGGCCGGAATGTTGCTGCTTGTCCCGGCCTCACTCCCTCTGGGAAAGAGGGAATAATTGATGCATCTGTTTCTGTATCTGAAATGTGACTTCGATCTGCTGTTATTAACCGAGGCAGCGCTGCAGAAGGATAAGTTAATAATCTCTCACTAATCAACTGCAAACAGTCAGAATGTGTAACTTTGAGCAGCGCTTTCTGCACCGTCAGGGCTGGAAAGTTGAGGGAGGGAGAGACACTGTCAGTATCTGAGTGTACACAGCACTGTACAGAGAAAGAGCCAATATACCGGGGCTGAGACACAGTGTATCTTTTCACATTTAATCACAATAATATCCGGAGTCAGGAACTGAAAAGGATGAAAAACCGAATAATAAGAGCAAAAGTAAGAAAACTAAGCAATTATAGATTAGCTGATGAGCATTCTCTGTGTTACCTGATAGTCTACTGTTTTATTTTCAATGCTCTCTCCACTGTGGCCAGGGAATGATTTCTTCTCAAGGGCTGAATATTCACAAAGCTTCTTGGAATTTAAAATCTTTCAAAATTAATTCCATGGAGCTAATGGGGAAAAGTCAAATAACTGCATCTATTATCGGAGAGCTGGTTGGTGATGACGTGGATGTGTCTGCAGTGTGCAGGACCAGACTGTTTCTATAGATTCACAATGAATGTTCCACCCTTTATTTGTAACAGTAAAACTGATCGTGGACAATGGCTATTCTGGTTGCAGCAACCTGAAGATTTAACTCATTGACACCCTGCTTTCGGGTAATCTAGAAAGCACAACACCCAGCTCTGTCAGTTAGTGTGCTTGTTTGTTAACCCACAATTTGTTGGTTCAGGCACTTAAGAGGATGAGGCTTTATTAACTTAAACTCTTCTACATCTGCTGTATTACTCTTGCTGTTGATTCTTCAAAGATAAGTTTAATCAAGTCTTTCTTTGTGAAATCCATGCTGACTGTGTTTTATTATATTTTCATTTTCATATGTATTTTCTACTTTTGGGGATTACATGATATTGTCATTTTTTATTGATTTTATTTTTATTTATTGCACTTATTGCCCATCCCTAATTCCCTCGAGAAGGTGGTGGTGAGCTGCCTTCTTGAACCACTGCAGTCGATGTGGTGCTGTTAGGAAGGGAGTTCCAGGATTTTGACCCAGCTACAGTGAAGGAACGGTGATATAGTTCCAATTCCAGGATGGTGTGTGGCTCAGAGGGAACTTGCAGGTGATGGTGTTCCCATGCATCTGCTGCCCTTGTCCTTCTAGGTAGTAGAAGTCACGGGTTTGGAAGGTGCAGTGTAAGGAGGCTTGCTGCCTTGCTGCAGTGCATCTTGTGGATGGTACACACTGCTACCACTGTGCGTTGGTGATGGAGAGAGTGAATATAGTGAATGAGGTGCCAATCAAGTGGGCTGCTTTGTCCTGGATGACGTTGAGCTTCTTGAGTGTTGTTGGAGCTGCACCTATCCATGCAAGTGGAGAGGATTCCATCACACTCCTGACTTGTGCCTTGTGGATAGGGGACAGGCTTTGGGGAGTCAGGAGGTGAGTTACTCGCCGCAGGATTCCTAGTGTCTGACCTGCTCTTGTAGCCACGATATTTATATGACTACTGCAGTTCAGTTTCTGGTCAATGGTAACCCCCAGGATGTTCATCGTGGGGGATTCAGCACTCGTAATGCTGTTGAATGTCAAGGGGAGAGGGTTAGATTCTCTCTTGTTTCAGAAGGTCATTGCCTGGGACTTGCGTGACTCGAATGTGAAATATCCTTATTGCAGGGTATTGTATTGTACTGTACAGTGACTACACTTGGAAAGTACTTCATTGGCTGTAAAAGGCTTTACAAAGTCCTGTGGTCGTGAAATGCATGTGTTGCTTTTTCCATTGTTATCAATGTCATTGTGATCAAAAGATAGGTTTCGTGAGCACAAGGTTTAAATCAATGTTGATTCAAATAATGTAAAAGCATCTATATTCTTGCACTATACTTAATAATCACCATCTTCCTATCCTTACAGAGCACAATGTTTTTGACCCTGAAATTGATTCCACAATCTCAGTCCCTCAGACAATTTCAGCCCAGTTCTGATGAAAGATCACAGATCTGAAACGTTAACTCTGTTTCTCTCTCCACAGATGCTGCCAGACCTGCTGAGTATTTCCATCATTTTCAAGAGTCTCGATTTAATGAATAGGAAACTTGTTTCAGATCAGATTGGGAGACAGTGTGAAACCACTCCATTGTACTCATGTCTGAGATTCTGAGGACAGTTGGCTGTTAGTGGAAGACATCATCAATTAAATGTACCTAGCAACAGCTCAGACCAATTATTATTTTACAAGGTGGTGTGATGGCCATCCAGGGGTTAAGAGTAGGGATCTTGTAAGGTTTCAGTGTGCAGGAGCACGAGAAGATCTCAGGGGTAAAGGCTCAGATCATCGACCAAGTTCTCCACCTGATGAGGGATCTAGGCTGGACAAAGAGGACCGTGACACTCTGAGACCAAGCTCGACCAGTCCACACACCTGCTAGAGCTGTAAAGTTATATTCCCCAAGTTTGTTCAAGATAATTTTACTTCCAATTATTAAGTACTATTTTACTCTCAATAAAAGTTCTGGACTTATTAATCAAGTATCCTGTACATTTAATTGGTTAAAGTCATGCCCAAAGAGATTGTCCACAATAGACTTTCCAGAACTGAAAGATAAGTCTGCAAGGATTGCTAATTTTACAGCCCTGTTTAAAAAGAGAGATAAACCCAGGAACTACAGACCAGTTCGTCTAATGTCAGTGGTGGGGAAACTTTTAGAGACAATTATCCAGGAGAAAATTAACTGTCACTTGGTAGAACATGGGCTAATAAATGACAGCCAGTACAGATTGGTTAACAGAAGATTGTGTATGAATTAATTAATGAATTAATTTATTTGATGAAGTTTCAGAGAGAGTTGACCAGGGTGGTGAGGTTGATGGTGTGTGTCTGCACTTCAAAATTGTGTTTGAAAAAGTACCATAAAATAGACTTGTTAACAAAATGTGAGCAGATGGGATTAAAGAGGCAGTGGCAGCGTGGATACAAAATTGGCTGAGAGACGGAAAGCATAAAGTAGGGTGAATGCTTGTTTTTCAGAATGGAGGGACTAATCCAGTAATGTCACTGTTGTCGCAGTGTGTGCAGTGTCTGACCCTGAGCTGTCCTAGGGAGGGGGCTGTTTGTGATTTTCCTGTGGGGTATATTATCATCAGGGTATCTCTCTGAGCTGTCCCAGGGATGGGGCAGTGTGTGATATCCTTGTGCATGTCATGCAGGCCCACTGGCTTGTGGTTCCATCCTGATGCCAAGAAACAGAGCCCCATCTATGGGCAAAAAGTCTCACTTCCCTGTGGGTGTCTTGAGAGAGAAGAAGGCTTAGGGAGTAAACCTGGACAGTAAATCCGGAGTGGAGTCCCATACCTGTTACTTATCAGGTAGTTTTCCAGCAACTCCTACAGCAGAGCTGGTACCAAATAGTACTGGTTTTTTCCTTTCCTTTGGACAATACTAGCAATGCTGAGAGGGGGTCCTGATGCTCAGTGTCTCCATACTATTTGCCCAGGCCTGTGCCCTGGAGAGGACACTCCAGCTTCATGGTTAAACATTAGCAAAACATGGGAAGAAACAGTTACCGATTATAAGCTCTCACTCAATTGGTGTAGAGTATGAGCACTAGGGGCTACTTTTGACAGTGGGAGAGATCATCGCGTCTCAATGGATAACTACCACCTACTCCAAGCTGTGCAGCCCCCAGTCAGTTAGGTGCTGTCCTGCCACGACCTACTTGCTTCAATGGGTGCTTACAGCTTCGAGAGATATCTCTCAACTGGCGGATTGATAATCTATGCACCAGGCAAGACAAACTCAACAAAGAAGACACCAGTGCTTCGCATCACAAGCTGGAATGTAAGGACCATGTGTCCTGGCCTTACCGACAACCTTCTGCAGGTTGATGGCACACACAAGACAGCTGTGATTGACAAGGAACACACAAGGCTCAATGTGGACATTGCTGTGCTGCAAGAAACTAGACTCATTCAAAGTGGATCCCTCAAAGAGAAACACTACACCTTCTTCTGGCAGGGGAAAGCCCAAGAGGCAACTCGTGAGCATGGAGTGGGTTTCACAGTAAATAACATGCTACTTGTGATGAGTGAACCACCCACAGTAGGCTCAGATAGACTTCTTACCCTTCACTTGTCAACAAGCGCGGGCCCAGTTAATCTCATATGCATCTATGTGCCGACACTCACCTCCACCCCAGATGTCAAGGATCAATTCTATGAGACACTTGACACTGCCATCAGTAGAATTCCCAGCACCGAGGGACTGTATCTTCTAGGGGATTTCGACGCAAGCTTGGGTACTGACGACAGCTTGGCCAACGAGCATAGGGCACCAGGGGATTAGCAAGATGAACGAAAATGGACAGAGGTTTCTGGAGCTATGCTGTCACCATGGACTCTGTGTGACGAACAGCTATTTCCAGGTCAAGCTGTGCCACAAGTTGTCCTGGAGACATCCGAGATCATGCCACTGGCACCAGCTAGACCTTATCATCACCAGACGTACCACCCTCAGCAGTGTCCTCATCACACGCAGCTATCATAGCGCTGACTGTGACACTGACCACTCCCTGGTGTGTAGCAAGGTCAGGCTTCAGCCAAGAAAGCTTCACCCATCCAAGAAGAAAGGTCGTTCTCGGATCAACAGTTGCCGAACCACTGATCCAGAAAGGACCCAGGAGTTCCTCAACATCCTCGATCAGGCTCTTTCAGAAAACGCCCAAGGCCTCAGTGTGGTATCAAAGTGGAATCATCTGCACGCCACCATCTATAACTCTGCACTCGCTGTGTATGGGAAAAGAGATGGGAGGAATGCTGACTGGTTTGAGGCTTATTGGACTGAAATGGAGTCAGTTACTGCAACTAAGAAGAGAGTCCTCATGAACTACAAACAAGTCTCCAGCAAACAAACTCTCGATGCTCTCAGAGCTGCCAGAAACAAGTCTCTGCAGACTGCTCAGCACTGCACCAATCAATACTGGTTAAAACTCTGCAACAGCATACAAACTGCCACTGAATCTGGGGGATGCTAGAGGGACATATGAAGGAATTCAACACACCAAGGTTCCTTAGACAGCACCTTCCATACCCGCAACCTCTACCAACTAGAAGGACAAGGGCAGCAAATTCATGGGAACACCACCACCTGCAAGTTCCCCTCCAAGCCACACACTATCGTGACTTGGAACTATATCGCCTTTCCTTCACTGTTGCTGGGTCAGAATCCTGGAACTCTCTTCCTAACAGCACTGTGGGTGTACCTACCTCACACAGACTGCAGCGGTTCAAGAAGGCAGCTCACCACCACCTTCTCATGGGAAATGAGGGATGGGCAATAAATGCTGGCTTAGCCAGTGATGACCACATCACATGAATGAATAAAAAAAAAATTATGAAAGCAACGGGCCCAGCAGTAACTAAATCAGCACCTTTGAAGACAAAGACAGGGGTGATCATCACTGAACCTAACAAGCAGATGGAAAGGTGAGTGGAGCATTACCTTGAACTCTACATAACGGAGAACATTGTCATTGAAGTAGCTCTCAGCACCATTCCAGACTTCCCTGTCATGGAGGAGCTGGACAGTGACACCACCATAGAGCTCAACAACGCCATTGACCGTCTTGCCAGTGGTAAAGCCCCGGGAAATGATGATATTCCACCTGGAATCATCAAAAGTGGAAAAGCAGCTCTGCTGCAGCATCTCCATGAACTTCTGTGTCTCTGTTGGAAGGGGAGATCTGCGCCTCTCAACATGCGTGATGCAAACATTGTCACCTTGTGCAACAATAAAGGCGATCGCAGTGACTGCAGCAATTAGCGAGGCATCTCCTTGCTAAGTATTGTGGGGAAGGTCTTTGCTCGCATTGCTCTGACCAGATTGCAGACCCTGACATCACATCTATCCTGAGTCTCAGTGCAGCTTCAGAGCTGGTAGATCGACAGTCGACATGATTTTCTCACTTCGGCAGTTACAGGAGAAGTACTGTGAACAGGACAGACCACTCTACATTGTCTTTATAGACATCACCAAGGCCTTCGATCTTGTTTGCAGAGACGGACTCTTCAAACTGCTGTGGAAACTAGGCTGCCCTCCTGAACTCTTGGGCGTCATCTCTTCTTTCCACGAGAACATGCACAGTTCCGTCAGTTACAATGGAGCAACATCAGACACTTTCACGATCAGCAGTGGGGTAAAACAGGGCAGCGTCCTGGTGCAAACTCTCTTCGGAACGTAGGAGGAGGCAGTTTACCCTGTCGAGCCTGATCTGTCATTCAATTACATCCTTGATGATCATCTAACTCAACACCACTTCCCCGCGCTCTCCCCATATCCCTTGATGTCATGAGTATCAAGATTTCTATCAATTTCTGTCCTGAACATGCTCAATGATTGAACTTTCACAAACCCATGAGGTAGAGAATTCCAAAGATTCACCACCCTCTGAGTGAAGAAATTCCACCCTATCTCAGTTTTAAATGGCCTTTTAAATGAAACTTTAAGGAATACAAGCCCAGTTTCCTCATAAAACAATGCCACCATCCCAGGGATTAGTCTGGTGACCCTCCGTTGCACTCCCTCTGTGGCAAGTATATCCTTCCTTAGATAAGGAAACCAAAACTGTACACAATACTCCAGCACGATCTCACCAAGGCTCTATACAATTGCAGCAAGACATCTTTATTCCTGTACTCATGACCCCTCGTGTTAAGGCCAACATACCATTTGCCTTCCTAATTGATTGCTGCACCTGCATGCGAGCTTTTAGTGTCTCATGAACAAGGACACCCAGGTCCCTTTGGACATCAACACTTCCCAACCTCTCACCATTTAAGAAATATTCTGTCTTTCTGTTTATTCTACCAAAGTGGATAACTTCACACTTATTCACATTATATTCCATCTGTCATTTCATTCACTTATCCTGTCCAAGTCCCCTGGAAGCCTCCTTGTAACCTCCTCACAGCTCACATCCTTTACAATTGGCATATTCTTCGCCATGCTGCTATTTTAAACTTTCAATGACTCAGATGGGGGTGTCCACCTGCATACCAGAGCTGATGACAAGCTGTTCATCTTGGCAAGACTGCGCACCAAGACCAAAATGAGTCAGTTCTTGGTCTGTGAGTTGCTGTTTGCTGATGACGCTGTGCTGACATCCCATAATGAAGTTCATTAACAGCAGCTTGTCTATCGGTTCTCCCTGGCCTGCAAGGAGTTTGGACTGACGATCAGCAGCAGGAAGATCAAAGTTATGGGCCAGGACGTAGAGACTCCACCTTCCATCAACATCGACAGGCTCACTTTGGAGGTTGTCAACAGCTTCACATACCTTGGATCAACAATCACCAGCAATCTGTCCCTTGATACTGAAATCAGCACCAGGATTGTCAATGCTGCAGCTGTCATGTCAAAGTTGAGAAGACGAGTGTGAACCGACAGCAAACTGATCGAAAATACAAAACTCCGCGTGTACCAGGCTTGTGTTCTCAGCACCCTCCTTTATAGTAGAGAAGCATCAACAACTTATGCAAGCCAAGAAAAGCAGCTGAACAGCTTCCACCTCCGCTGTCTCAGATGGATATTGGGCATCTCCTGGCAGGACAGAGTGCCGAATGCAGCAGTACACCAGCGTGCAGGGATCTGCAGCATGTTTGCCCTCTTGAGTCAGCGGTGACTCTGTTGACTGGGTCATGTGTGCTGAATGGATGACGGTCGCTTTGACAAAGACATGCTCTTTGGTGAGCTTGCTATCAGCACGAGACCAACAGGTCACCCACGTCTGTGATACAAGGACATCTGCAAAGCGAGATCTCAAGCTGACTGGGATTGGAGTCGATGCATGGGAAGTCCTTCCTGCTGACTGGAATTCCTGGAGAAAGGCATTCAGGAAGACCATGGGAAAAGCAGAGGACAAAAGAAATGACCAGATGGTGGGAAAGAGAGGTCAGAGGAAGGAAAAATTATCAGTCGACCTCGGGCCAATGATATTCATCTGTACCAGCTGCTGAAGGGATCGTCACTCACGAGTCGTCCTCGACAGCCACAACAAACGATGTTTCACACAGAAGTGACGTACACCCCGGGTGCAGCCCATCGTCTTCCGAGACGGACGGTTGCCTATTACAATTACAACTACAGCTACAACTACAAGAGCGAGTCAGAGGCTGGGAACTCTGCCGTGACGAACTCAGCTCTTGACTCGCCAAAGTCTGCCCACTATCTGCAAGGTCTTCCTCTGATTTCAATTGCACACACATTTGCAATCTGGCTCTGTAGCTTAGTTGGTTCAAGCACCTGTCTAGTAAACAGAAGATCCTGGGTTCAACTCCCAGCAGAGCCTTATTTCACAGTAGCAACATGCTTGAAAAGTTTCATTATCAACACTGACATCTATGTCTTGTGAGCTTCAATTCAAAATACATGATGAATTTCAATCACATACAAAAACAGCCTTTGTGAAGGATATGAGTTTGGAATGGCTGTTCCTCCTGGTACAGAAGTTCAGTGCTGATACATCAAAGGTGACTTCTTTGACATAAATTTGTTCACAGTTACATTCAACCTGGAAAACAGCTTGATATTAATCTCACTGAAGGAGAGTGTTTGTGTCATTATGTGTTGCTTTTAACCGAGACTGGGACATGACGCAAGTGGGAGGGTTTAACTGAGGTTTGGAATATTTGTCAGTCAGGAACAAGAAAAATCAAAGGAACCAAATAAGAAAACCTATGTCTCATGTGGTTACCGAGAAACGGTGAGAAGATATTAAACTTTGTTGTATTTAATACAACTGTGTGAACTTTGATCTTTGCGGCCTTTTATAAACAGTATTTGAAGGGTCTCAGTAAAAATGTTCAGTGTTGATGAGAGTGGGGTCTGGGTGAGCAGCTGCTGAGTGTGACAGGGTCAGGACTGGATGCAGGAAGTTCTCTGACATTCTCTCTCTCTCTCTCTGATGGGTTGAGTTGATTTTCAACTGGCAGCTGTTGCTGTTTTGATAATTCAAGTTCCCTCCACCGATTTTTTTGGGCAGACGGTGCAGTATGAGGCTGTAAAGGATTAATGCTGAAGACAGTGGGGTCAACCCCTCCCACAATCAGAGTGATGATGTAACAGTCACATGAGATGAGGTTTGGGAGAAGAGAGAGCAGCACCAAGGATGCTCGTTTAGGAGGCTTGATGAGTGTGTATATAGTATTGTGTAAATTAGAAAAGAGTTCTTAGTTCTTTCAGCAGGGAATGTGTCCAGAAAATATCGCGAAACTCACAATTTTATTATTCAGGAGTTGGAACACAGGGATATTAACTCCAAGTGACAGTAGTGGTTTCATTTAACAAAAGAAAAGTAGAGAATAATATTGCTCATTGATTGAAATCCCCCAGTGAGGAGACAGTTAAACAGGTGATCTGTTGGGGCATCCTTCGATCCAAGGTTTCGGCAGCATTTAATCTCCCTTTTTGGTGAAATTCTCTGTTTTTTGCATCTTTTTTTAATCCAGCTTTGATGGACCAGTGAAAAAACTGAAAAAAGTGAACAGATCCATCCTTTCTTTTCTTCCTTCTTCCCATCAGTTTCTCTTTTCTGTCCCAATTTATTCTGCTGTTTCTGCTGTTTTATCCATTCCAATCAAAATTCAAAATTCCAATCAAATCTATTTGTTATTCCACAGTGTCTTTCCATGTGTTTTATTCTGTTGTATTCTCTCACAGTCTGTTTGATGATCAATTTTACATCTCACTCTCTGTTCTGGTGAAGATCAGAAGCAGTGATATCTGTTTGCAACACCCGACAAGTCAGCCTGAGGCTGTATCTCATCGATAATGTGGAGTTAGGAACATAGGAACATAGGAGCAGGAGTCGGCCATTCAGCCCATCGAGCCTACCCCACCATTCAATATGATCATGGCTGATCATCCACTTCAATGCCCTTTTCCCCACACTTTCCTCATATTCCCTTATGTCATTTGTATTTAGAAATCTATCAATCTCTGTTTTAAACATACTCAATAACTGAGCTTCCACAGCCCTCTGGGTTACAGAATTCCAAAGGTTCACAACCCTCTGAGGAATAACATTTCTCCTCATCTCTGTCCTAAGTGGCTTGCCCCTTATTTTGAAATTGCGTCCCCTGGTTCTCGACTCCCCAACCAGGGGAAATATCTTAGCTGCATCTACCCTGACTGTCCTTTAAATATTTTGTAGGTTTCAATGAGATCACCTCTCATTCTTCGAAACTCTAGAGAATACAGCCCCAGTTTCCCCAATCTCTCTTCATAGGACAGTCCCACCATCCCAGGAACAAGTCTGATGAACCTTCTTTGCACTCCATCTATGGCAATAATATCCTTCCGAAGGTAAGGGGACCAAAGCTGCACACAGTACTCCAAGTGCAGTCTAACCAGGGTTCGATACAATTGAAGCAAGAATTCACTACTCCTGTACTCAAATCCTCTTGCGATAAAGGCTAACATACTATTAGCCTTCCTAATTGCTTGCTGCACCTGCATGTTAGCTGTCAGTGACTTATTGACATGGATACCAGGTCACCCTTATACTCGATACCTCAGTTAATAAAGGAAAGGATTCCATATACCTGCTGAACCACCTTATTGACCTGTCCTGCTACCTTCAGGGATCTGTGGACATTCACTCCAACGTCCCTCACTTCCTCGACACCGTTCAGTGTTCTCCCATTAATTGTGTATTCCTTTGCCTTTTTTGACGCCTGCTCTCGCTGTTCCCTGCTCTCCGAGTGAACTCTTACTCCCTCTCCTGGGCTCTTTATGCTCCATTCTGCTCTCACTGTTTCCTGCTCTCTTAATGTATCAATATTTATTTGCCTTGTGTTTAATTTAAAATATGGATTAACTGTATTTTACAGTTGTAGGTTTTATTTGATAGTCCTGTACAAGTTGTGGATTGGTATTCAATATTTAGCTCTGTGAAAACGATTGTGAATGAAAATATAACTTTCAATCTTAAACATGGGCTGGTCTGCAAGCTCCAAGTCCTTCATTTTGTAGTAATGGAATTGATACTGTGTCTTTCAGTCTTAATCTCTGTGGCATTTTTGAACTGGTATGTAATGCATAACTTGGTCTAACGTCTGATGTACATTATTGGGATTCATAGGATCATAGGAAATAGGGGCATTAGGCCATTCAGCCCATCGAGCCTGCTCCAACATTCAAACAGATCGTGACTGATCAACTACCTCTACGCCATTTTTCCTGCTATCTCCATATCCCTTGATCTTGTTAGTATTTAGAAATCTATCGATTTCTGTCTTGAATATATTCAATGATTGATCTTCCACAGCCCTCTGGGATAAAGAATTCCACAGAGTTCCCACCCTCTGAGTAAAGAAATTCCTGCTCATCTCAGTCTCAAATGGCCTGCCCTTATTCTGAGACTGTGTCCCCTTGTTCTGGACTCACTAGACAGAGGAAACATCCTATCCATATCTACCCTGTGACACCCTGGAAGAACTTTGTCTGTTTCAATGAGATTACCTCTCATTCTTCAAAACTCTAGAGAATTTAGGCCCAGTCTCTGCAGTCTCTCATCATAAGACAATCCCACCATCCTAGGGGATGAGACCGGTGAATCTCTGTTGCACTCCCTCTATGACAAGTCTATCCTTCCTTAGATAAGGAAACCAAAATTGTACAGAATACTCCAGGTGCAGTCTCATCTAGACTTCATACATCTTTACTCATGTACTCAAATACGCTTTCAATGAAGCCAACATACCATTTGCCTTCCTAATTGATTGCTGCACCTGCATACTAGCTTTTGGTGTCTCAGGAACAAGGACACCCAGGTGCCTTTGGACATCGACACTTCCCAGCCTCTCACCATTTAAGAAATACTCTGTCTTTCTGTTTATTCTACCAAAGTGGAGAACTTCACACTTATTCACATTATATTCCATCTGCCATGTTCTTGCCCATTCATTTAACCTTTCCAAATCCCCTCAAAGCCTCCTTGCATTCATTCTGTACCTTTCAATTCTGTAAATTTTGTCAGTTCTATTTCAGATTTTATATTTAAAATGTAACCATGGTGACAGAGTTTATTTAGATCTGATGGTGAGTTTGTTTTTGGACTGTGATTGATGGATCAACCTTTCAGCTGTTCTGAATTGGAGTGAAATGGAAACAACTTCTGTCTCTCATGCTGTTGTTTGACTGTTTGACTGTGTCTCTTGACTTTGGGATCAGTGTCTGTGTGACTACTTCTTTTGTTTGTTCCAGTGGAACTGATGAGCTGGCAGTATCTCTGTGCTTTGGGAGTGATCCTGTACCGACTGTGTGTTGGAATGAGCTCGCTGTTTCTTTGTGTCCAAGAATCACCACATCCATTCAGGTTCCTTCGTGTATTTTCCTGCAGGAATGAAAGAACTGGTGAGATAGAAGATACAAAAGCGATCAATGTAATCGTCCCAATAAAAATCATTATGAACAATCACAAAATGAAAACCAGGAGCACAAACAGTGTCAGTGTCTGACTCCACTGCAGTACAGCAGCATTCAGCTTCTGTTTACCAGGTGTTTGCAGTGGATTTACAACAAGTTTGTGACATTCAGAAACAACACAAGCCCTGCACTGCTCAATGACTGGGACTGTCCGATAGAGCAGTGACCTTTACACAGTCGCATTTCTATTTCAACGGAAAACAAGCAGCCACTATTTAAAATGTGCCTTTCACACTTCTCACCTGGTGTCTGCAATAAATGCTCATTGTCTAACTGTCCACATGGTTATTTTGCGGCTATTTTCCCCCCACTGTTCACGATCCAACAAACAGTGAGAGACTGGAACTAAAGCAGGAAAATTCCCTCTCCTTTGGGTGGTAAAATTGTCAGTGATTTTCAATAGTGATTTCTTCCCATTGTGTCTCCCTGAGCCTGTACAGACACTGTCCGAGAATGAACTCTCCCTTCCCCATGTCCCCGGCTCACTCCATGTTCCGGGAGCAGCTCATGCTCCACAGTGTCTGTTACAAACAGATATGGTTCGGAAGGGCTGGGGCGTGCACCAAAACATGGGAGGAGCGAGTAGCCAAGGCACGTCAAACGTTGGGCATGTGGGGGCAGCGATCTCTCTCCATTGTGGGTAAGAACCTGGTCATCAGGTGCGAGGCGCTCACGTTGTTGCTCTACGTGGCGCAGGTCTGGCCCATACCCCACTCCTGCGCCGTGGCAGTCACCCGAGCCATTTTCCGCTTCGTCTGGGGATCTAAAATGGACCGCGTCTGGAGGGACACGATGTTCAAATCTCTGGACAAGGGCGGGAAAAATGTACCCAACGTGGCCCTCATCCTGATGACCACCTTCGTGTGCGGCTGCATCAAGCTGTGTGTAGATCCCCAGTACACAAACTCCAAGTTTCACTACGTGCTGAGGTTCTATCTGTCCCCGGTGTTGCGAAGGATGGGCCTGGTCACATTGCCGCGGAACGCTCCATGCAGTTGGGGGGTGCCGTACCACCTATCATTCGTGGAGCAGTGTCTGCGGGCAAACACCTTTGACCACCGGTCCATCAGGCAGTGGTCTGCACGGAATGTCCTCAAGGCCCTACGGGAAAAGGAAATGGTGCATCCTGTCGGATGGTTCCCCGAGCAGACCGTCAAAGTCATTTGGCGGAATGCCTCATCACCAGAACTTTCAAACAAGCACCAAGACGTAGCTTGGCTGGTGGTGAGAAGGGCCCTCCCCGTCAGATCCCTCATGCACACCCGAAGTCTCGCCCCCTCCGCACAGTGCCCCCGCATTGGCTGTGGTGGGGAAGAGACGGTCACCCACCTCCTCCTGGAATGTGCCTTTGCAAAGCAGGTGTGGAAAGAGATGCAGTGGTTTTTGTCAAGGTTCATCCCAAGCAGCTCTGTAACACAGGAGTCTGTGCTCTACGGGCTGTTCCCAGGGACGCACACCGAGACAAACATCAACTGCTGCTGGAGGACTATCAATTCGGTGAAAGACGCCCTTTGGTCTGCCCGAAACTTGCTGGTCTTCCAGCGCAAAGAGTTGTCCACGACCGAATGTTGCAGACTGGCACATTCCAAGGTCCAGGACTACGTGCTGAGGGACGCACTAAAGCTTGGGGCAGCCGCAGCAAAGGCTCAATGGGGAAAGACCACAGTGTAAGGTTCCCCCACCAAGCTGGACTGAGGGGCTGGATCCATGGGAAACCCCTCGAACTGTATCGTTAATATTCTCAATTGCTGTAAATGTAAAACTGTAATTGACATGACAATTGTGAAACTGAAGGGTTGGGAAGAAACTTATGACAGTATTGAAGGAAACTGACCTCCCTTGCAATGTTTGTATTTTTTGGTGCTGTTTGGAAACTGTTTGGCAATGTAATTTTTACAGATTTTTATGAATAAAGTATATTTTGGAAATAAAAAAAAAGTCTGTTGCAAACACTCCCCGACTCCCCCTCAACTTCCCACCACTCAAAGCTAATCTCTGAGCACATCTGCGGACACGCTCCCAAAGCAGTGGCTGCTGGAAGCAGGTGCTGTTTGTTCCCTTCCCCCGGGCCCAGGAAGTCTCCATTAGCAGCTGATTTAAAGCATCTTCCCCTGATTGAGTGAATGGCTTCACAGACTGGGTTGGGAAAGTCTGCGCATGCGCTCCACTCCTCATTCTGACGTCCCACTGTGGGCGGGGCTGCATCACGCGTGCGCAGATCCCTGCAGCAATTCAGCATTCAAACATCAATGGGAACTTTCCCCATTTCACCCTCATCAAAGTCCCAAAGAAAGTGAAGAGGGGCTTGGACTGGAGGGAGGGAGGGTCGGGGTAGGGGGAACCTAGAACCCAGAAAGCTGCCCACCTCCCCCATTTAGATGCTCAATTTGTGGTCATTCCCTGCAGGGGGTTTGTTATTATTGAGCCCCTCCTTGTAAAACAATCCGATAGAAAGAAGGGAGAAATGAGGGAGCCGGTGTGTTTGCTGGGACCTTGCAGAATTCATTTCAGCAGCAAAAGTCCCGGGTTATATTAACCCGAGTGAAACACGCTGTCAGTGAGAGGAAAACCGAACGGCCCTTTTCATCTTTTCATTGGAAACAAAGTAGAGCCGGAAGTGCGGCGAGCAGAGCAGACACACAAGCTCAATGACAGGAGAGCTCGGCCGTCCCTGAGTTTCAGCTCCCGGCTCTTACATTTCCTCATCCACACTGTCTTTACTGTGGATGTTCAGGGGTTCCTTGTCAGATCTGAGGACTGTATCCATTAAACATTCTGAGTCAGGAGATCCACACACTCTCTGTTATCAAGATTTATGGGCAGGAATGTTTCAAAACTTTGCTATTAAATCATTGTATTATTCACAGAACTAATGAGGTAATCGGTTCATTATTCAGGCCTTGAACTTGGTTTGGGTAGACCGAAAACTGAGAGGTTCAGCACCTCTCCAATCCTTCACTAATATAACTGATTTTTTTGATGAAGTAACAGAAAAGGTTGATGAAGGGAAAGCAATGGATGTTGTCTATATGGATTTTAAGAAAGCGTTTGACAAACTACCACATAAAAGGCTGGGTAACAAAACTGAGGCTCCTGGAATAGGAGGGGCAGTATCTGCTTGGGTTAAAAAATGGATGAAATATCAAGAAAAGCGAGTTGTGGTATTTGGTTGTTTTTCAGAATGGAAGATGGTGAACAGTGATGTCCACAAGGGTCAGTGTCAGGACCACCATATATAGAAATGACTTGAATATTGGAATCACAGAATCACAGAATTGTTACTGCACAGAAGGAGGCCATTTGGCCCATCGTGTCTGCACTGACTCTCCAAATGAGCAATTCACCTCATGTCACTTCCCCGTCCTCTCCCCATAATCCTGCACATTCTTCCTTTTCAGATAACAGTCTAATTCCCATTTGAATGCTTCAATTGAACCTGCCTCCATCACATTCTCAGGCAGTTCATACTTTAACCACTCGCTGTGTGAAAAAGTTTTACCCCATGTCGCTTTTGCTTCTTTTACCAATTACTTTAAATCTGTGCCTTCTCGTTCTCGATCCTTTCACAAGTGGGAACAGTTTCTCCCTATCCACTCTGTCCACACCCCTCATAATTTTGAATACCACTATGAAATCTCCTCTTAGCCTTCTTTTCTCCAAGGAAAACAGTCCTAACTTCTCCAATCTATCTTCATAACTGAAGTTCCTCATCCCTGGAACCATTCTCATGAATCTTTTCCATTATCTCTCCAATGCCTTCACATCTTTCCTAAAGTGTGGCACCCAGAACGGGACGCAGTACTTCAGCTGAGGCTAGTGTCTTGTACAATAGAACATAGAACATTGCAGCGCAGGACAGGCTCTTCGGCCCTCGATGTTGCGCCGACCTGTGAAACCATCTGACCTACACTATTCCATTTTCATCCATATGTCTATCCAATAACCACTTAAATGCCCTTAAATTTGGCGAGTCCACTACTGTTGCAGGCAGGGCGTTCCACGCCCCTACTACTCTCTGAGTAAAGAAACTACCTCTGACATCTGTCCTATATCTATCACCCCTCAACTTAAAGCTATGTCCCCTCGTGTTTGCCATCATCATCCGAGGAAAAAGACTCTCACTATCCACCCTATCTAACCCTCTGATTATCTTATATGTCTCTATTAAGTCACCTCTCCTCCTCCTCTCTAACGAAAACAACCTAATGTCCCTCAGCCTTTCCTCGTAAGACCTTCCCTCCATACCAGGCAACATCTTAGTTAATCTCCTCTGCACCCTTTCCAAAGCTTCCACATCCTTCCTTCATGCGGTGACCAGAACTGCACGCAATACTCCAAGTGTGGCCGCACCAGAGTTTTGTATAGCTGCAGCATAACCTCGTGGCTCCGAAACTCGATCCCCCTACTAATAAAAGCTAACACACCATATGCCTTCTTAACAGCCCTATTAACCTGGGTGGCAACTTTCAGGGATTTATGTACCTGGACACCAAGATCTCTCTGCTCATCTACACTACCAAGAATCTTCCCATTAGCCCAGTACTCTGCATTCCTGTTACTCCTTCCAAAGTGAATCACCTCACACTTTTCCGCATTAAGCTCCATTTGCCATCTCTCAGCCCAGCTCTGCAGCCTATCTATGTCCCTCTGTAACCTACAACATCCTTCGGCACTATCCACAACTCCACCGATCTTCGTGTCATCCGTAAATTTACTAACCCACCCTTCTACACCCTCATCCAGGTCATTTATAAAAATGACAAACAGCAGTGGCCCCAAAACAGATCCTTGCGGTACACCACTAGTAACTAAACTCCAGGATGAACAATTGCCATCAACCTACACCCTCTGTCTTCTTTCAGCTAGCCAATTTCTGATCCAAAGCACTAAATCACCTTCAATCCCATACTTCCGTTTTTTCTGCAATAGCCTACCGTGGGGAACCTTATCAAACGCCTTACTGAAATCCATATACACCACATCCACGGCTTTACCCTCATCCACCTGTTTGGTCACCTTCTCAAAAAACTCAATAAGGTTTGTGAGGCACGACCTACCCTTCACAAAACCGTGCTGACTATCGCTAATGAACTTATTCTTTTCAAGATGATTATAAATCCTATCTCTTATAACCTTTTCCAACATTTTTCCCACAATCGAAGTAAGGCTCACAGGTCTATAATTACCAGGGCTGTCTCTACTCCCCTTCTTGAACAAGGGGACAACGTTTGCTATCCTCCAGTCTTCCGGCACTATTCCTGTTGACAATGACGACATGAAGATCAAGGACAAAGGCTCTGCAATCTCCTTCCTGGCTTCCCAGAGAATCCTAGGATAAATCCCATCTGGCCCAGGGGACTTATCTATTTTCACACTTTCCAAAATTGCTAACACCTCCTCCTTGTGAACCTCAATCCCATCTCGCCTAATAGTCTGTATCTCAGTATTCTCCTCGACAACATTTTCTTTCTCTACTGTAAATACTGACGAAAAATATTCATTTAACGCTTCCCCTATCTCCTCTGATTCCACACACAACTTCCCACTACTATCCTTGATTGGCCCTAATCTAACTCTAGTCATTCTTTTATTCCTGATATACCAAAAGAAAGCCTTAGGGTTTTCCTTGATCCTATCCGCCAATGACTTATCGTGTCCTCTCCTCGCTCTTCTTAGCTCTCCCTTTAGATCCTTCCTGGCTAGCTTGTAACTCTCAAGCGCCCTAACTGAACCTTCACGTCTCATCCTAACATAAACCTTCTTCTTCCGCTTGACAAGTGCTTCAACTTCTTTAGTAAACCACGGCTCCCTCGCTCGACAACTTCCTCCCTGCCTGACAGGTACATACTTATCAAGGACACGCAGTAGCTGCTCCTTGAATAAGCTCCACATTTCAATTGTGCCCATCCTCTGCAGTTTCCTTCCCCATCCTACGCATCCTAAATCTTGCCTAATCGCATCATAATTTCCTTTCCCCCAGCTATAATTCTTGCCCTGCGGTATATACCTGTCCCTGCCCATTGCTAAGGTAAACCTAACCGAATTGTGATCACTATCACCAAAGTGCTCACCTACATCTAAATCTAACACCTGGCCGGGTTCATTACCCAGTACCAAATCCAATGCGGCATCGCCGCTGGTTGGCCTGTCTACATACTGTGTCAGAAAACCCTCCTGCACACACTGGACAAAAACTGACCCATCTAAAGTTCTCGAACTGTAGTATTTCCAGTCAATATTTGGAAAGTTAAAGTCCCCCAAAACAACTACCCTGTTACTCTCGCTCCTGTCTAGAATCATCTTCGCTATCCTTTCCTCCACATCTCTGGAAATATTCAGAGGTCTATAGAAAACTCCCAACAGGGTGACCTCTCCTCTCCTGTTTCTAACCTCGGCCCATACTACCTCAGTAGACTAGTCCTCAAACGTCCTTTCTGCCGCCGTAATACTCTCCTTGATTAACAATGCCACCCCCCCCCGCCCCTCTTTTACCATCTTCTCTGTTCTTACTGAAACATCTAAATCCCGGAACCTGCAACATCCATTCCTGTCCCTGCTCTATCCATGTCTCCGAAATGGCCACAACATCGAGATCCCCGGTACCAACCCATGCTGCAAGCTCACCCACCTTATTCCGGATGCTCCTGGCGTTGAAGTAGACACACTTTAAACCAAGTTCTTGCTTGCCAGTGCCCTCTTGCGTCCTTGTAACCTTATCCATGACCTCACTACTCTCAACATGCTGTACACTGGAACTGCAATTTAGGTTCCCATCCCCCTGCTGAATTAGTTTAAACCCCCCCAAAGAGCACTAGCAAATCTTCCCCCCAGGATATTGGAACCCCTCTGGTTCAGGTGAAGACCATCCTGTTTGTAGAGGTCCCACCTACCCCAGAAAGAGCCCCAATTATCCAGGAAACCAAAACCCTCCCTCCTTCCCCATCCCTGCAGCCACGTGTTCAACTCCTCTCTCTCCCTATTCCTCGCTTCGCTAGCACGTGGCACGGGCAACAACCCAGAGATCACAACTCTGTTTGTTCTCGCTCTAAGCTTCCACCCTAGCTCCCTGAATTTCTGCCTTAAATCCCCATCTCTCTTCCTACCTATGTCGTTGGTGCCTATGTGGACCACGACTTGGGGCTGCTCCCCCTCCCCCTTAAGGATCGCAAAAACACGATCCGAGACATCACAAACCCTGGCACCAGGGAGGCAACACACCAACCGTGAGTCTCTCTCGTTCCCACAGAACCTCCTGTCTGTTGCCCTAACTATGGAGTCCCCAATGACTAATGCTCTGCTCCTCTTCCCCCTTCCCTTCTGAGCAACAGGGACACACTCTGTGCCAGAGACCTGTACCCCATTGCTTACCCCTGGTAAGTCGTCCCCCCCAACAGTATCCAAAACGGTAAACCTGTTGTTGAGGGAAACGGCCACAGGGGATCCCTGCACTGCCTGCTGGTTCCCTCTCCTTCCCCTGACGGTAACCCATCTACCTACTTCTTTTACCTGAGGTGTGACTACCTCCCTATAACTCCTCTCAATAACCCCCTCCGCCTCTCGAATGATCCGAAGTTCATCCAGCTCCAGCTCCAGTTCCCTAACGCGGTTCTCGAGGAGCTGGAGTTGGGTGCACTTCCTGCAGATGCAGTCAGCAGGGACACTCTTGGCGACCCTTACCTCCCACATTCTGCAGGAGGAACATTCAACTGCCTTAACCTCCATTCCCACTATTCGAAAGTCCCAACAGATCTACTGAAAACCAAAAAAAAAAGTCGTAACTTGTTAGCTTAGCAATCCAACAGACAGAACTTTTTTTTTGGTTAGAGGAGGAGGATGGGTGGGAGACACTACCCGAATAGGGTTTCGGGTAAAGCAACCGCCCAAATATGTAACCTCACTTACCCAGCAGTCCCGCGTGCGCTCCGCCTATACACGAGAAATGGCTTCCGATGTCAACATGACCTCCTTGTTCTTGTACTCTATGCCTCTATCACTAAAGCCGAGGATACTGTATGCTTTATTAACCACTCTCTCAACCAATGACATATAACCCCAGGTCTCTCTGCTCCTGCACCCCCTTTAGAATTGTACCCTTTATTCGAGATTGTGACTCCATGTTCTTCCTACCGAAATGAATCAATTCACATTTCTCTGCATTGAACTTCACCTGTCATCTGTCCTCCCATTCCACCAACTTGTCTATGCCCTTTTGAAGTTCTACACTATCATCCTTACAGTTCACAATGCTTCCAATTTTCGTATCATCCATAAACTTTGAAATTCTGCCCTGTACACCAAGGTCTAGGTCATTAATATATATCAGGAAAGGCAAGGGTCCCAACACTGACTCCTGGGGAACTCCACTACAAACCTTCCTCTAGCCCGAAGAACATCCATTGCTCACTACTCTTTGTTTCCTGTCACTCAGCCAATTCCATATCCATGTTACTACTGTCCCTTTTATTCCATGAGTTATAACTTTGCTCACAAGTCTGTTGTGTTGCATTGTATCAAACTCCTTTTGAAAGTCAATAAAAGCAAAATACTGCAGATGCTAGAAATCTGAAATATAAATAAAAAGTGCTGGAAGTACTCAGCAGGTCTGGCAGCATCTGTGGAGAGAGAAACAGAGTTAATGTTTCAGGTCAGTGACCTTTCAGATGCTGCCAGACCTTTTGAAAGTCCATGTGCACCACATCAACAGCATTGCCCTCACCATCCCTCTCTGTTACCTCATCAAAAAACTCCAGCAGGACAGTTAAACATGATTTTCCCTTAACAAATCCATGCTGGCTTTCTTGAATTAACCCACATTTGTCCATGGGACTATTAATTTTGTCCCGAATTATTCTTTCGAGAAGTTTTCCCACCACCGAAATTGAACTGACTGGGGAGTGAGACGAGGTGAGTTGCTCCAACAGAGAGCCAGCACGGGTTCGACAGGCTGAAAGGCCTCCTTCTGTGCTGTAGCCATTCTATGATTGTATGATTCTAGCAACAACTGTTGGTGAAGAGGCAGTGATGCTGGAATGGGGTGACAGAAAGGGGAAAGTCTGGGCTGGTGTGTGTTTGCAGCATTTGCAGCTTGTGTTCGGGTTTGTGAATAAAGGTGATTTGGAAGCTGTGTTCCAAATTGAAGTGTTTACTGGAAGGAAGAAGTTGATGTAAATAGAGAGTAAAACGTGTTAAGATGAAGCGTGGTGTGATTGTGGATAGCAGTAAATATTGTGCTGGTGAATTATTTGTGTTAATAAACTTCCACTGCGCCCTCTGCTGCAGGCTGCTGTTTATATCCAGCTGTGTTTTAGTGCTGTGTGTTAGTGAGATAAATGTTTGTTTCAACGCTGTTTATAAAGCAATAGCATTGCACTCAAACAGTCCCAGACATAGCAACACACGGAGAAAAGCAAAATACTGCAGATGCTGGAAATCTGAAACAGAAACAGAAAATGCTTGAAATAGTCAGCAGGTCTGGCAGCATCTGTGGAGAAAGAACAACGTTAATGTGAGCTAAGGAAACAGACCTGAACTGTTAACTGTTTCTCTCTGCACAGATGCTGCCAGACCTACTGAGCATTTCCAGCATTTTCTGTTTTTATTACAGAAACACCTTTGATCAGCAGTAGCGGTGCTGGTGCGAGCCAGGGGGCAGCCAGGAAGGTATGTTTCACTATAAAGTACTTACCTGGCGATTCGGCGGACGCAGGCACGGGGACTGCTGGGTAAGTGAACTTATATATTCGGGCAGTGGCTAAACCCGAAACACTACACGTGTAGTGTCTCCCACCCATCCTCCTCCTCCAACCAAAAAAATGGACTCTTGTGTGGAGGGTTTGGTAAGGTAAGGTTTTCCTTTATATTTTTTTATTCTCTGTTGCCAATTTCGAGTAGAGGGGATGGAAGCTAGGGCAGTTGCATGCTCCTCTTGCAGGATGTGGGAGGTAAGGGTCACCACTTGTGTCCCTGCTGACTTCACTTGTGAGAAGTGCACCCAACTCCAGCTCCTCGCAGACCGCGTTAGGGAACTGGAGCTGGATCTGGATGAACTTCGGATCATGCGGGAGGCAGAGGGGATGATAGAGAGCAATTATAGGGAAGTACTGACACCTAAGTCACAGGATAAAGGTAGCTGGGTGACCGTCAGGGGAGGGAAAGGGAATAGGCGCACAGTGCAGGGATCCCCTGTGGCCATTCCCCTCAATAATAAGTATACCGTTTTGGATACGGTTGTGTGTGGGTGCCTACCAGTGGAAAGCCACAGCGGCCAGGTCTCTGGCACTGAGCCTGGCTCTGCGGCTCAGAAGGGAAGGGTGGAGAATAGGAGAGCGATAGTGATAGGAGATTCAATGGTTAGAGGAACAGACAGGAGATTCTGTGGTCGCGAACGAGACTCCCGGATGGTAAGTTGCCTCCCGGGTGCCAGGGTCAGGGATGTCTCGGATCGAGTCTGCAGGATTCTTAAGGGGGGTGGGGGGGAGCAGCCAGACGTCGTGGTACATATCTGTACCAATGACATAGCTAGGAAAAGGGATGAGGACCTGAAAAGTAAATATAGGAGTTAGGTTGGAAGCTAAAAGGCAGGACGAGCAGAGTAGTAATCTCAGGATTGATACCGGTGCCACGTGCTAGTGAGGCTAGAAACAGAGAGCGAGTGCAGCTGAACACGTGGCTACAGAGCTGGTGCAGGAGGGAGGGCTTCAGTTATGTGGATCATTGGGATACCTTCTGGGGAAGGTGGGACCTGGACAAGAAGGATGGGTTGCATCTGAACTGGAGGGGCACCAATATCCTGGGCGGGAGGTTTGCTAGAGCTCTTCGGGAGGGTTTAAACTAGTTTGGCAGGCGGATGGGAACCGGAGCTACGGATCAGTGGATGGGGTAGCTGTTGAACAGGCAGATACCGAGTGCAGAGAGTCTGTGAGGAAGGTTAGACAGTTGACAGGGCAAAGTTGCAGCCAGTATGATGGGTTGAAGTGTGTCTATTTTAATGCAAGAAGTGTCAGGAATAAGGGTGATGAACTTAGAGCATGGATCAGTACTTTGAGCTACGATGTTGTGGCCATTACGGACACTTGGAGATCACAGGGGCAGGAATGGATGCTGGATGTTCCCGGGTTTGGATGTTCCAAAAGGAATAGGGAGGGAGGTAAAAGAAGTGGGGGAGTGGCATTGTGAATCAGGGATAGTATCACAGCTGCAGAAAGGGAGGTCATCGAGGAGGGTTTGTCTACTGAGTCATTATGGGTGGAAGTCAGAAACAGGAAAGGAGCAGTCACTTTATTGGGAGCTTTCTATAGACCCCCCAATAGCAACAGAGACACGGAGGAACAGATTGGGAGGCAGATTTTGGAAAGGTGCAGAAGTAACAGGGTTGTTGTCATGGGTGACTTCAACTTCCCTAATATTGATTGGAACCTCCTTCGTGCAAATAGTTTGGATGGAGCAGTTTTTGTCAGGTGTGTCCAGGAAGGTTTCCTGACTCAATATGTAGATAAGCCGACTAGAGGGGAGGCTATGTTGGATTTGGTGCTTGGCAACGAACCAGGCCAGGTGGCCGATCTCTCGGTGGGAGAACATTTCGGTGATAGTGATCACAACTCCCGGACCTTTACTATAGTCATGGAGAGGGACAGGAGCAGATGGGATGGGAAAATATTTAATTGGGGGAGGGGGAATTACAATGCTATTAGGCAGGAACTGGGGTGCATAAATTGGGAACAGATGTTCTCAGGGAAATGCACGACAGAAATGTGGAGGTTGTTTTGGGAGCACTTGCTGCGACTGCTGGATAGGTTTGTCCCGATGAGGCAAGGAAGGGATGGTAGGGTGAAGGAACCTTGGATGACAAGAAATGTGGAACAGCTAGTCAAGAGGAAGAAGGAAGCTTACTTAAGGTTGAGGAAGCAAGGATCAGACAGGGCTCTAGAGGGTTACAAGGTAGCCAGGAAGGAACTGAAGAATGGACTTAGGAGAGCTAGAAGGGGACATGAAAAAGTCTTGGCGGGTAGGATTAAGGAAAATCCCAATGCGTTCTACACTTATGTGAGGAACAAGAGGATGGCCAGAGTGAGGGTAGGGCCGATCAGGGATAGTGGAGGGAACTTGTGCCTGGAGTCGGAGGAGGTAGGGGAGGTCCTAAATGAATACTTTGCTTCAGTATTCACTAGTGAGAGGGACCTGGACGTTTGTGAGGACAGCGTGGAACAGGCTGATATGCTCGAACAGGTTGATGTTAAGAGGGAGGATGTGCTGGAAATTGTGAAAGACATGAGGACAGATAAGTCCCTGGGGCCAGCCGGGATATACCCAAGGATATTACGGGAAGCGAGGGAAGAGATTGCCGCGCCTTTGGCGATGATCTTTGCGTCCTCACTGTCCACTGGAGTTGTACCACATGATTGGAGGGTGGCAAATGTTATTCCCTTGTTCAAGAAAGGGAATAGGGATAACCCTGGGAATTATAGACCAGTCAGTCTTATGTCGGTAGTGGGCAAATTATTGGAGAGGATTCTGAGAGACAGGATTTATGATTAGTTGGAAAAGCATAGTTTGATTAGAGACAGTCAGCATGGCTTTGTGAGGGGCAGGTCATGCCTCACAAGCCTTATTGAATTCTTTGAAGATGTGACAAAACACATCGATGAAGGAAGAGCAGTGGATGTGGTGTATATGGATTTTAGCAAGGAGTTTGATAAGGTTCCCCATGGTAGACTCATTCAGAAAGTAAGGAGGCATGGGATACAGGGAAAGTTGGCTGTCTGGATACAGAATTGGCTGGCCCATAGAAGACAGAGGGTGGTAGTATATGGAAAGTATTCAGCCTGGAGTTCGGTGACCAGTGGTGTTCCGCAGGGATCTGTTCTGGGACCTCTGCGCTTTGTGATTTTTATAAATGACTTGGATGAGGAAGTGGAAGTCTGGGTTAGCAAGTTTGCCGATGACACAAAGGTTGCTGGAGTTGTGGATAGTGTGGAAGGCTGTTGTAGGTTGCAACGGGACATTGACAGGGTGCAGAGCTGGGCTGAGAAGTGGCAGATGGAGTTCAACCTGGAAAAGTGTGAAGTGATTCATTTTGGAAGGTCGAATTTGAATGCAGAATACAGGCTAAAAGATAGGATTCTTGGTAGTGTGGAGGAACAGAGGGATCTTGGGGCCCATGTCCATAGATCGCTCAAAGTTGCCACCCAAGTTTGATAGGGTTGTTAAGAAGGCGTATGGTGTGTTGGCTTTCATTAACAGGGGGATTGAGTTTAAGAGCCGCGAGATTATGCTGCAGCTCTATAAAGCCCTGGTTAGACCACACTTGGAATATTATGTTCAGTTCTGATCGTCTCATTATAGGAAGGATGTGGAAGCTTTAGAGAGGGTGCAGAGGAGATTTATCAGGATGCTGCCTGGACTGGAGGGCATGTCTTACGAAGAAAGGTTGAGGGTGCTGGAGCTTTTCCCATTGGACCGAAGAAGGATGAGAGGTGACTTGATAGAGGGGTACAAGATGATGAGAGGCATAGATAGAGTGGATAGCCAGAGACTTTTTCCCAGGGTGGAAAGGGCTATCACCAGGGGGCATAATTTTAAGGTGATGGAGGAAGGTTTCGGGGAGATGTCAGAGGTAGGTTCTTCACACAGAGAGTGGTGGGTGCGTGGAATGCACTGCCAGCGGTGGTAGTAGAAGCAGATACATTAGGGACATTTAAGCGTCTCTTGGATAGGTACATGGATGATAGCAGAATGAAGGGTATGTAGGTAGTTTTGATCTTAGAGTAGGTTAAAGGTTCGGCACATCATCGTGGGCCGAAGGGCCTGTACTGTGCTGTACTGTTCTATGGTCTATGTTCTATAACACAGGTGTTGGGAGGCTCAGCCTGGCTACGCAATGTTACAAGGACGCTGAGTGACACCATCGACAACGGGACAGAGAGAAAAACACACAGAAAACTAATAGACTGTGAGGAAATAAAAGTGAGGAACGGAGAGAGAGAGACAGACAACGAAACTGAGATGGAGAAACAAGGCATTTGTATGATTGTGCTCTCCCTGTTGTGTAACGGTATTTCCTGTTGTGTAAATATGTTTTCTGTTGTGTAAAGATGTCCCCTGTTGTTGTGCAAAGGTTTTCCCTGTTTTTGTTTTATTTTCTGTTCCTGACAGTCTCCTCACTGTGACCATTTGTCCTGGTTTTATTGTGGCCAACATCACCATCTGGTGGTGGAGAGGAGGCTCTGCAGGAAGGGGGTTGACAAAGTGGGAGAGACTCGGCTGGTCCGTGTTTCCAGCTTGTGTTCGTGTGAGCAAAAGTGAGTTGTTACTGATTGATGTGTTCACGAGAAGGAAAAAGCTGATCGCAATCGAGCGCATCTTGTTATCATGGGGAAACACTTGATGTTTTGAAAGTGAACTGTTTGTGTTATTACCAAACATAAATAGCAGAGAATGGTTTCGATCCATCGACCCAGCACGCTTACGCTGCGCCACTCTGCTAACTGCTGGTTTAAATTTTAGCTGCCTGTTAGTGAAATATGTTCATTTCCCCAATGTTTTTATAAAAATAGGATTGGAGTCGGATTTCTCAAGAATCCCGGACTCAGCAACACACGTGCTGACGGACTCACCCTCACTGCCCAATGACACAAGGACACAGAGTAACAGCACCGACAATGAGGCAGGCAGAGAAAGACACACAGAAAACCGGGTAGAGATCATTCGGACCCAGAAGGGAACAGACAGAGAAAGACACACAGAAAACCAGGAAGAGATTATCAGGACGCAGAAAGGAACAGACAGAGAAAGACACACAGAAAACCAGGAAGATATTATCAGGACTCAGAAAGGAACAGACAGAGAAAGGTCCTGAGCAAACCAGCAAGAGACAGCGAAAGACTGATGACTTATGTAATTGTGTTCTCTGTTGTGTAAAGATGTTCCCTGTGTTCTTTTAAAGATATTTCCTGCTGTGTAATATGTTCTCTGTTGTGTAACTATATTCGCTGTTGTGTAAAGATGTTCTCTGTTATTGTGTAAAATGGTTCCCTGTTGGATAAAGATCTTCTCAGTTGTGTAAATATGATCCGTCTTGTGTAAAAGTGTTCCCGGTTGTTTAAATATGTTCCCTGCTCTGTTATGTAGAGCTGAGTCTGCACTAATGGAATTGCTACAGTATCTTCCAGTCTGATACTGTATGAGGGTTGGAATATGATCCAAAGCACAGTCTATACAAATTGAATTGCTATTGTATCTTTTAGTTTCACAATCCAGGGGAGTTTTAAACTGAAATCTCAGTTTGTATCTCAGGTTATGCTATCTTTCAGATTCTCTCAATCTGATGACGCACTTGAGATTTAGACTTAAGAAAGGATGTAATGGCATTGGAGGAGTTCAAAAGCGATTCACTCAGCTGATTCCTGGGATGAAGGGGTTGACTTATGAAGAACGGCTAAACAGGTTATTCATTCGTGTTTAGAAGAATGAGGGGTGATCTTTCTGAAACGTACAAGATTCTGAGGGTGCTTAACAGGGTGAAGAAGTGTCTCTGACCTGAAACATTAACTCTGCTTCTCTCTTCACAGATGCTGCCAGACCTGCTGAGTATTTCCAGCATTTCTTGTTTTTATTAACAGGGTCGATGTTGAGAAGATGTTTCCACTAGTGGGGGAATCTCAAACTAGGCGACATAGTTACAGAATAAGGGGACACTCATTTAAACTGAGATGCAAAGGAATTTCTTCTCTCAGAGGGTAGTGAATGTCTGGAATTCTCTACCCCAGTCAGTATTGGAGGCTAAATCACTGAAAGTATTTAAAGAGGATGTAAATAGATTTTTGAAATATTGGAGAGTTGAGGTCTATGAAGAGCTGGCATGAAAGAGGAGTTGAGGTCTGGGGCAGATCAGCCATGATCTTACTGAATGGCAGGGCAGGCTTGAGGGGCCGAATGGCCTACTCCTGCTCCTATTTCTTCTGTTCTTATGTTATGTTATATCTAATGTATATGTCAGGATGCACTAATGGGAATTAATACTGAAACTTATAAACTCATAATGTGTGTAAATATTGGGCTGATATTTAACTTGAATCTCAGAGTACATTATTGTAGTTAATTCTGTAAGTTTGAAAAGGGAACTCTGTTCCATAATGAAAACAAGAAATGCTGGAAATACTCAGCAGGTCAGGCAGCATCTGTACAGAGAGAAGCAAAGTTAACGTTTCAGGTCAGTGACCTTTCAGATGCTGCCAGACCTTTTGAAAGTCCATGTGGACCACATCAACAGCATTGCCCTCATCAACCCTCTCTGTTACCTCATCAAAAAACTCCAGCAGGACAGTTAAACATGATTTTCCCTTAAGAAATCCATGCTGGCTTTCTTGAATTAACCCACATTTGTCCATGGGACTATTAATTTTGTCCCGAATTATTCTTTCGAGAAGTTTTCCCACCTCCAAAATTGAACTGACTGGGGAGTGAAATGAGGTGAGTTGCTCTAACAGAGACAAAAACAAGAAATGCTGGATTCACTCAGCAGGTCTGGCAGCATCTGTGGAATGAGAAGCAGAGTTAACGTTTCGGGTCAGTGACCCTTCCACAGATGCTGCCAGACCTGCTGAGTGAATCCAGCATTTCTTGTTTTTGTTTCAGATTTCCAGCATCTGCAGTATTTTGCTTTTATTTTAGTGCTCTAACAGAGAGCCAGCACGTGTTCGACAGGCTGAATGGCCTCCTTCTGTGCTGCAGCCATTCTATGATTGTATGATACTAGCAACAACTGTTGGTGGAGAGGCAGTGATGCAGGAATGGGTTGACAGGAAGGGGAAAGTCTGGGCTGGTGTGTGTTGGGGTTTGTGAATAAAGGTGATTTGGAAGCTGTGTTCCAAATTGAAGTGTTTACTGGAAGGAAGATGTTGATGCAAATAAAGAGTAAAACATGTTAAGACGAAGCGTGGTGTGATTGGGGATAGCAGTAAATATAGTGTTGGTGAATTATTTGTGTTCATAAACTTCCACTGCGCCCTCTGCTGCAGGCTGCTGTTTATATCCAGCTGTGTATTAGTGCTGTGTGTTAGGGAGATAAATGTTTGTTTCAACGCTGTTTATAAAGCAATAGCATTGCACTCAAACAGTCCCAGACATAGCAACACACGTACAAAAGCAAAATACTGCAGATGCTGGAAATCTGAAACATAAACAGAAAATGCTTGAAATAGTCAGCAGGTCTGGTGGCATCTGTGGAGAAAGAAACAAAGTTAATGTGAGCGAAGGAAACAGATCTGAACTGTTAACTGTTTCTTTCTCCACAGATGCTGCCAGACCTACTGAGCATTTCCAGCATTTTCTGTTTTTATTACAGCAATACAGGTGTTGGGAGGCTCAGCCTGGCTACACAATGTTACAAGGACGCTGAGTAACACCATCGACAACGGGACAGAGAGAAAAACACATAGAAAACCAAGAATAGACTGTGAGGAAGCAAAACTGAGGGACAGAGAGAGAGAGACAACGAGACTGAGACGGAGAAACAAGGCATTTGTATGATTGTGTTCTCCCTGTTGTCTAAAGGTATTTCCTGGTGTGTAAATATGTTTTCTGTTGTGTAAAGATGTACCCTGTTGTTGTGTAATGGTTTTCCCTGTTATTGTTTTATTTTCTGTTACTGACCGTCTCCTCACTGTGACAATTTGTCCTGGTTTTATTGGGGCCAACATCACCATCTGGTGGTGGAGAGGAGGCTCTGCAGGAAGGGGTTGACAAAGTGGGAGAGACTCGGCTGGTCCGTGTTTGCAGCTTGTGTTCGTGTGAGCAAAAGTGAGTTGTTACTGATTGATGTGTTCAGTAGAAGGAAGAAGCTGATTGCAATAGAGTGCCTTTGGAAGCATCTTGTTATTATGGGGAAATACTTGATGTTTTGAAAGTGAACAGTTTGCATTGTTACGAAGAATAAATAGCAGAGAATGGCTTCGATCCATCGACTTCTGGGTTTTGGGCCCAGCACACTTCCGCTGCGCCACTCTGCTAACTTCTGTTTTAAATTTTATCTGCCCGTTAGTGAAATATGTTCATTTCCCCAATGTGTTTATAAAAATAGGATTGGAGTCGGATTTCTCAAGAATCCCGGACTCAGCAACACACGTGCTGACGGACTCACCCTCACTGCACAATGACACAAGGACACAGAGTAACAGCACCGACAATGAGGCAGGCAGAGAAAGACACACAGAAAACCGGGTAGAGATCATTCGGACCCAGAAAGGAACAGACAGAGAAAGGTACTGAGCAAACCAGCAAGAGACAGCGAGAGACTGATGAACACCACTTGGAGGGTGCACTGAGGGTGGCAAGGGTCCAGAATGTAGTCTGGCTGGGGGATTTCAATGTCTATCACAGTGAGTGGCTCGGTAGCACCACTACTGACCATGCTGGCCGAGTCCTAACGGACATAGCTGCTCGATTGGGTCTGCGGTAGGTGGTGAGGGAACTAACAAGAGGGAAAAATATGCTTGACCTCAGCCTCACCAATCTGCCTGCCGCAGATCATCTGTCTATGACAGTATTGGTTCGGAGTGACCACTGCTCAGTCCTTGTGGAGATGAAGTCCTGTCTTCACATTGAGGATACCCTCTATCGTGTTGTGTGCCACTACCACTGTGCTAAATGGGATAGATTTTGAACAGATCTAGCAATGTATAACTGGGCATCCATGAGGTACTGTGGACCATTAGCAGCAGCAGAATTGTAGTCAACCACATTCTATAACCTCATGGCCCGGCATATTCCCCCACTCCAACATTACCAACAAGCTGGGGGATCAACCCTAATTCAATGAAGAGTGCAGGAGGGCATGCCAGGAGCAGCACCAGGCATACCTTGAAATGAGGCGTCAGCCTGATGAAGCTACAGCCCAGGACTACTTTCATGCCAAACAGCAGAAGCAGCATGTAATAGACAGGGCTAAGTGATCCCACAACCAACGGATCAGATCTACACCCTGCCATATCCAATGATGAATGGTGGTGGACAATTAAACAACCAACAGGAGGAGGTGGCTCCACAAATATCCCCAACCTCAATGATGGGGGAGGCCAGCACATCAGTGCAAAAGACAAGGATGAAGAATCTGAAATAATCTGCAGCCAGAAGTGCTGGGTTGATGATCCATCTCGGCCTCCTTCTGAAGTCCCCAGCATCACAGATGCCAGTCTTCAGCCAATTCGATTCACTCAATGTGATATCAAGAAACGACTGAAGGCACTGGATACAGCAAAGGCTACGTGCCCTGACAATATTCCAGCAATAGTACTGAAGACCTGTGCTCCAGAACGTGCCGCGCCCCTAGCCAAGCTGTTCCAGTACAGGTACAATACTGGCATCTACCTGGCAATGTGGAAAATTGCCCAGGTATGTCCTGTACACAAATAGCAGGACAATTCCAACCCAGCCAATTGCTGCCTCGTCAGTCTACTCTCAATCATCAGTATAGTGATGGAAGATGTCATCGACGGGGCACTTGCTTTGCAATAACCTGTTCAGTGACGCTCAGTTGGGTTCCGCCAGGGCCATTCAGCTCCTGACCTCATTACAGCCTTGGTTCAAACAAGGACAAAAGAGCTGAACTCAAGAGGTGAGGTGAGAGTGTCTGCCCTTGACATCAAGGTAGCATTTGACTGAGTATGGCATCAAGGAGCCAGAGCAAAACTGGAGTCAATGGGAATCAAGAGGAAAACTCTCCACTGGTTGGAATCGTACCTAGCACAAAGGAAAATGGTTGTGATTGTTGGAGGTCAGTCATCTCAGCTCCAGGACATTACTGCTGGAGTTCCTCAGGGTAGTATCCTCGGCCCAACCTTCTTCACTACTTCATCAGTGACCTTCCTTCAATCATAAGGTCAGAAGTGGGGATGTTCACTGATGATTGCAAAATTTAGCACCATTCGCGACTCCTCAGATAGTGAAGCAGTCCATGTAGAAATGCAGCAAGACCTGGACAATATCCAGGCTTGGGCTGATAAGTGGCAAGTAACATTCGCGCCACACAAGTGCCAGGCAATGACCATCTCGAACAAGAGAGAATCTAACGATCTCCCATTGACATTCAACGGCATTACGATCACTGAATCCCCCACTATCAACTTCCTGGGGGTTCCCATTGACCAGAAACTGAACTGGAGTAGCCTTATAAATAGTGTGACTACATGAGCTGGTCAGAGGATAGGAATCATGCGATGAGTAACTAACCTCCTGACTCCCCAAGCCTGTCCACCATTTACAAGGCACAAGTCTGGAGTGTGATGGAATACTATCCACTTGCCCGGATGGGTGCAGCTCCAACAACATTCAAGAAGCTCGACACCATCCAGGACAAAGCAACACGCTTGATTGGCACCCCGTCCACAACATTCACTCCCTTCACCACTGACGTACAGTGGCAGCAGTGTGTACCATCTACAAGATGCACTGCAACAATGCACCAAGGCTACTCAGGCAGCACCTTCCAAACCTGCATCCTCTACTGCCTAGAAGGACAAGGGCAGCAGATGCATGGGAATACCACCACCTGAAAGTTCTCCTCCAAGCTACACATCATCCTGACTTGGAACTATATCGCCATTCCTTCCTGCACTGTCGCTGGGTAAAAATCCTGGAACTCCCTTCCTAATAGCACTGTGGGTGTACCTACCCCACATGGACTGTAGTGGTTCAAGAAGGAAGCTCACCACCACCTTCTCATGGGCAATTAGGGATGGACAATAAATGCTGGCCTGGCTGGCGACGTCCACATCCCATGAAACAAATAATTAAATACAATAACAGCTCATCTCAATTCCTAGTATTTCTAAATCCCACCAGTCCAACATAAGCTGAACAATTATTGCATGTTGTGATTGACGGTCTGGTCTGTAAACTGCACTGCATCACAGATTGCTGACATTTGCTAACTGGAAGTGAGAACTGCAAAATCGGGACAGTAGTTCACATAGTCTGTCAGTGTGTAAGAATCAGGCAATGTGAGGTAATAGAATTTGTCTGTAAATGTTACACTCATATTGCTTTATATTTTTATATTGAAAATAAAAGTAATCATTTCGTGAAAATAGTGACATGTTGTCCAAACTTTGGTAGCCAGTTGTTTTCGCCTTGCACTCAGCAGGGCAATCCACAAGAATACCAATTTAAGGGAAAACAACAACTTTCTTCTGTATGAGAAGAGAGTGCTGATTGGTTGGCAAGTGAACTCTGATTGGTCGAGGCATTGCCATTCAGAATGCATCAGTTTATGGTAACTGACAGATAACTGCCCAGCTTTGTTTGAAATTTAAACCAGGCAGCTTGACTCTGATTGGTCAAGCCATTGCCCTGTGGAATGAGCCAGTGAATGACTGTCACTTATTTTGCTTAGCTGAAACTGGCACAACATGTGTGCATGTTCTTTCTGTCTGCAAAGAACAGGGCCCTGTGTATTAATACATGTAGTTTACAGTACACACCAGTGCACCACACTGCGAGCCCTACTGACAGTCTTAAATTGGTTGTCAGTGTAATTCTTAGCACACTGAGAATTATTTAGCAAATGTTGTCCTATTGTGGAATCACATCTCATGTTGGATACTGTGTTTTGAGTTTTGCAAGCACGGGTTGGTTGGGTAGGGCCCATTGCGAACAGCGGAAGGGACATGTTATTTGATACAATCCACCAGTTTTGGGATGTACGGTCTAGAAACCTAGCATCACACTGGTATTAAAATTCATATATCACGTTACTTATTTGTGTGATAGGCAGGACGTCTCTTTTGCTTGACAGCAGCATCCTGTTAGTGGCGAACACCACACTTGTTGCTCCTGCATAGTAACAGCAGGAAACAGCTCGCTTCACCTGTTACTCAAATACTGGGGATATATTACCCTTCCAGGGTAATTTGAGGGAGACTGGGCACTTTTCAGGGCTCAAAATGACGTCCTTCAGCCCATTTATAAGTTTGTGTGATATACAGTGAGAAATGATCTGATCAGTGTTGCCATTGTAATGCAGGATGTCTTTGATTCGCCCTATTTCAGCATCAAGCTTGCATGGTGAGCAAATGGCTCAGCCCTATTTATGAGGTTGTCGATAAGACCAATCTTATAGCGCGTGGAACTGTAATAATCCTAACGCGTGTATTGACCAGTGAAGGTAGGTTTGCGGTAGACCGTGGTAGAAAACCCCTTAGCAGATTTCTCAACTAGTACATCAAGGAAAGGGAACTCATTTGACTGCTCCATTCCAAAGGTGAATTTGAGTGTCGGATGGAGCCCATGAAGACGTGCAAGGAAATTATTTCATGCAGCTGCGGATTCAAATTTAGCAAACGTATCATCTACATATTGGAAATATGCAAGGGGTCGGAGGTTAGGTGTCATTCCCTTAAAAACAGGTTTGTCATGGAATCCAACAAAGATGTTTGTGAGAGCTGGGCCTAGAGGTGATCCCATGGCAACACCAGCGATACATGGTGTCAATAAAACTGAACCCAACTGTGCAAGTTGCCGAGTTCATAAGTTCAATGAATACTGATTCACACAATGGTGACGGGTCTAGATCACCATGATATAGCACTGCAGTGCAAATATCTATGGCTTCCTGAAGTGGTACATTGGTGAATAGGCTAGCAATGTCAAATGACACATGGACACGGCATTGCTATCGATATGCAAGTCCTGTATGGTCTTCGCAAATGTGAAGGAATCCTTCACTGTGTATGTGGAGAACTTGCTCAAAACTGGTTGTAACAATTTGCCCAACCATTTGGCAAATTCATTTCAGGATACTATTTACATTACTTCAAATAAAGGAAACACAACGACACCAGGAATTGAGCACAACGCTGAAAGTTTCACAGCAAATAGTCAAATGGGAAAAGGATGAAATACAGAAAGAAAAAGCCTAAAATACTGAAAACATCGAGCCAGTCCGGAAGCAACTGTGGAGAAGAGAAGCTCGGGTTAATGGTCCAGTTCTGTGACCCTTCTATAGACCTGAAACATTGCTCCTACCTTCCTCTCTGCACAGATACTGCTGGAACTGCTGAGTGTTTCCAGAATCTTCTGTTATTATTCAGATTTCCAGTGTGTGCAGTATTTCTCTTTTTGAAAATAAAATATTCCCTGAGAGGAATGGAACGTTACATAAAAAATAGGAGTGGGCCATTCGGCCCATCGAAATAGCTCTGCCATTCAATAAGATCACAGCTGATTTCCTACATCAACTCCATCTTGCCACACTAGCACAGATCCCTTGATTCCTTTAGTATCCAAAAACCTATCGATCTCTCTCTTGGATATACCCAACGAGCATCCACATCTCTTGAGTCACAGAATGATACAGCACTGAAAAAGGCCCTTCGGCCCACCGAGTCTGTGCCGACCAACAACCACCCATTTATACTAATCCGACACTAATCCCATATTCCTACCACATCCCCACCGACCCTATATTTCCCTCCCACCTACCTAAACCAGGGACAATTTATCATGGCCAATTTACCTACCAACAAGTCTTTTGGCTTATGGGAAGAAACCGGAGCACCTGGAGAAAACTCACACAGACACAGGGAGAACTTGCAAACTCCACCTAGGCAGTACCCAGAATTGAACCCGGGTTGCTGGAGCTGTGAGGCTGCGGTGCTAACCACTGCGCCACTGTGCCACCCATAATGTGTGATCTCACCAAGGCTCTGTCTAATTGCAGTCAAACTTCTTTATTCTCATAAAAACTCTTCACAATGTTGAACGCAACTATTAACTGCCATTCTGCTCTAAGAAGAAGGACCCCAGCTTCACACACCCCAGACCCCTATTCTTTCCACATTAGCTGAATTCCTGCATTTCTGATACCATTCCAGTAAATCTCCTCTGCACCCTCTCTGAGGCCTTGACATTCCTGCTAAAGTGTGGAGCATGGAATTAGACACTACGCTCTAACTGAGGCCTATAACCAGTGAGATTTCTAAAGGTCCAGCGTAAATTCCTTGTCTGTGTCCCGTACTCCCATTTATGGTTTCTGACTCAATGTCGGCTCTGAGCTGTTGAAACTGCCTGAATAAATATTTCCACCCAACAAAGCGCTCGGAATGTGAGAAGGGACAAAGTGAGTGACCAAGTACATCAACTCCAAGTAAAACTCCACCATGTAGTGAAAACACTCGAAACACAACGGCTCTTTTAAGAGCCACCCACAATCTCTCTGAAAAAGCTGCACCAACATCTCTCTGGAATTGGTTTATTTCATTGGTTTTAATGCTCAGTAACTCTCTGGAACTTTCTCACTGTCTTTGTGTTTTCTGTTTCAATCTGGTATGGAGATTCTGGGAAGATGATTTTCACTGCCTGGGAGGATCTTTGTGGTTTTCCTGCAGAAACACAAAACAAAGTCTCTTTTCAGAGTCACCCACCGCCTCATAGGGACAGCAGTGACATGGGAACGGGAGCTGGGGTGTGTTTTATGCCGGAAATATCAGTTAATGATTTATGTTGTGCTCTCGTTATATTCCAATCTCTGAATTGAGCCTTTCCACCGCACCAGGGTTATGGGGAGAGTTTTCATCGTTTCTTTTCTAAACGTACAGACGATGTTATAAAGTTGCTGATTTACCCAGATGGCGGATTCTCCCCTCACAGTGAAAAGTAACATCGCACCTTCACATCTGCCCATTGTTTTATAATTGAATAATTAGTCAAATGGAATTATTTGTGATTTTATTTCCCCCGAGACGGTGTTTCCTGCAGTGAAACTGATCAGTTTCAGCTCAGTCATTTCGGGACCTGGAATTCCTGCAGTTTGAACCCGCTGTAACCCCAGCCCACTTCTGATTGTTCACCCTCTTCTCAAAAAGGCAGTGACAGCACATGAGGAGGCCATTCGCCCCATTAAGTCCATGTCGGGTTTCCAATCTGTTCAGTCCCCGACTCAATCCCCAAATTCCTGCATAATCCCTTTGGGTCAAAATGACCATGGCAGGACTCAAACCTGCAATCTTCTGATAACATCATAGAATACACCGAAGTCAGACGCCTTATCCATTAGGCCACACAGCCATTAGCTTTCATGAATGATTCAATCAGAGAATCTCGAAGCACAAAATACAAAAAATCATTGGTTGAACCTGTTAACCTGACAGAATATTTGAATTTGTGAAAGCTGACAATTTCACTGTGGAAAAGAAGTGATCGACTGGAAAAGTACATAAAAATCTATTTTCCCGTAGCGGTTTAAATAAACTATTAAAACACAATTTTGCTTTTACCGACTCAAATTGCTGGTGCTATTTTATGAACAGCTTTATTTTGCCAATTGTTGTCAACTTCTCATCCTTAACTGACAGTAAAAGACTCCGTTCAGCAATCTTTCACGCGACAATTAACTCAAACTCGGTGTGGAAGTAATAAATTACAGACTATTGGTAATTCCCCTTCACACAGGCTTCAGGGGGACAGTGAGAAGCCACTGAAATAGTTGCTTCATCCTTTTAAAAGGTTCCCATTCTGTCCTGTTACTGACATGTTGGAATCAGATTTGTATTTAACAAGATATTTCTGTGAAAACAAAATCCTCAACAGACCAGCTGGGAATCTGGGAATCACTGTAATAAAATAAAAGGCTTTTGATTGAGAAGACGGGACCGTCTCACCAGCAGCCGGGTTACATTCCCCTCACATCCTTATTCAGTGAGCAGCTCTTTCCCTCGAGAAATAGACAGCAGCAGTTGGAAGTTCAGTAAAAGGATCGGTTCATTGAGACAAGTTTCTGACTGACAGGTGGTGCTGAATATTAATACAAGAAGGTCCTGGAATGGGAAACAAGTGTCCAGAGTGGGGTCTGAAATCAGGACAGGGAAATGGCCAGCACTGACACAGATCATTTCATTATTACATTGATATCTGACTGTCTATAAGGAGAAGCGAGTTAAACACATGATGGTGAAAGGAATGGAAGATATCACTGGTTGTTCTGGATGAAGAGGGATAGACAGAGGTGTGGGTACAGCAGACTTCAGACAGTAATCAGCCCTTTCAGATACTGTGGGTGGATCTGAAAAGAGCCTTTGGGATAGGGAAAAAAGCTCTTTGTTTAAAAACCCTCAAATAGCTACCTTGTAATTGGTCAGGTTACTAATGTTTTAGTTAGTGTAATTTATGAATAATTACTAATTAGAAAGTGCTGTTTGGACAGAGTGTAAAGCTGTGAGTTGATGTGTGAGGGACTTCACTGACTAGGGGAAAGAGGTGCTCTTTGGTCTCTTCTGCCTTTTCAGCCTCCATGGTACAGGGGAAGAAGCTGATCGGTGAGTAACTGGTAAATTATTCTACTTATTACACTTATTACACGAGCAATAATGAGTTTGTAAAGCTTAGTAATGGCAGGGCAGCTCGAAAAGTAAAAGTTCTAAATTGGGGGAAGGCAAATTTTACAAAACTGAGAGGTGATTTGGTGGATGTGGACTGGATACAACTACTTGAAGGAAACCCAAGGATGTTTTATCAGTCCATTAAGAGCAAGAGGATAACTAAGGAAAGGGTATGGCCTATCAGAGATGTACAAGGGAACTTCTGTGTGGATCCAGAAGATGTGGGCGGGGTTCTTAATGAGTTTTTTGTCTCTGCCTTCACAAAGGAGAGGGATGATGCAGACATTGTAGTAAAAGAAGAGAAGTGTGAAATATTAGATACGATAAGCATAATGAGAGTGGAAGTACTAGAGGGTCTGACATCCTTGAAAATGAATAAATCACCAGGGCCAGCTGGTTTGCATCTGAGGTTGTTAAAGGAAGCCAGGGAGCAAATAGTGGATGCACTGAGGATCATCTTCAAATCCTCACTGGATATGGGGGAGGTGCCGGAGGATTGGAGGTCTGCGAACGTTGTACTATTATTTTAAAAGGATGTGGTAAGTCTGACCTCAGTGGTGGGTAAATTATTCGAATCAATTCTGAGGGACAGGATAAACTACCACTTCGAAAGGCACGGATTAATCAGGGATAGTCAGCATGGATTTGTTAAGGGAAGGTCATGTCTCACTAACTTTATTGAGTTTTTTAAGGAAGTAACAAGGAAAATTGATGAGGATAGTGCGGTGGATGTGGTTTACATGGATTTTAGTAAGGCATTTGATAAGGTCCCACATGGCAGTCTGGTCAATAAAATGAAAGCCCATGGGATACAGGGGAATGTGGCAGGTTGGATCCAAAATTGACTCAGTGACAGGAAACAAAGGAGAGTAGTCAACGGATGTTTTTGCGAATGGAAAGCAGTTTTCAGTGGCGTTCCACAGGGCTCAGTGTTGGGTCGCTTGCTGTTTGTGGTGTATATTACCACACGGGCAGCACAGTGGCGCAGCGGTTAGCACCGCAGCGTCACAGCTCCAGCGACCCGGGTTCAATTCTGGGTACTGCCTGTGTGCAGTATGCAAGTTCTCCCTGTGCCTGTGTGGGTTTCCTCTGGGTGCTCCAGTTTCCTCCCACATGCCAAAGACTTGCTGGTTGATAGGTTAATTGGCCATTTTAAATTGTCCCTACGAAGGTGGTCGGGAAATATGGGGACTGGTGGGGATGTGGTAGGAATATGGAATTAGTGTAGGATTAGTATAACATGGATGGTTGATGGTCGGCACAGACTCGGTGGCCCGAAGGGCCTGTTTCAGTGCTGTATCTCTTCAAAAAAAAAATTAATTATTTGGAATTAAATGTGGGAGCTATGATTGGGAAATTTGCTGATGACACAAAAATTGGCCGTGGAATTGATAGTGAGGAGGATGGCTGTGGACTTCAGAATGATATGAATGGATTAATTGAGTGGGCGGAAAAGTGGCAAATGGAATTCAATCTGGAGAAGTGTGAGGTAATGCATTTGGGGAGGGCAAACAAAGCAAGGGAATACACAATAAACGGGAAGATATTGAGATGGGTAGAAGAAGTGAGAGACTTTGGAGTGCATGTCCACAGGTCCCTGAAAGTGACAGGATAGGTAGATAGTGGTGAAGAAGGCATATGGAATGCTTTCCTTTCTTGGTCGACAAAAGCAGGGATGTAATGCGAGAACTGTTTAAAACGGTGGTTTGGCCACAGCTGGAGTATTGCGTACCGTTCTGGTCATCACATTACAGAAAGGACATAATTGCTGTGTAGAGAGTACAGAGGAGATTTACAAGAATGATACTGTGGGTGGTTCAGAAAAGAACCTTCGGGTATTTGATAAAATCCTGGCAGATTGCCTTGGTTTTTGTGCCCGGAGCGCTGGTTTTCTTGGGCAGCAGCATGGCCTAGATATTAGGCAGCACCCAGCCCTGAGTGATGGTCACCCCTCCCAGCAGCTTGGTGAGCTCCTCGTCATTCTGGACAGCCAGCTGTAGGTGTCTGAGGATGCTGCGGGTCTTCCTGTTGTCCTGGGCCGCGTTACTGGCCAACTCGAGGATTTCAGCGGTCAGATACTCGAGCACAGCAGCCAGATAGACCGGGGCTCCGGCACCCACACGCTCAGCGTAGTTGCCCTTTCTCAGGAGCCTGTGAACACGGCCCACCGGGAACTGCAGTCCAGCCCGGGAGGAGCGAGACTTGGCCTTGGACCGAGCTTTCCCGCCGGTCTTTCCTCTTCCAGACTTTTCTTTTCCAAAAATATACTTGAGGACATTCCGTGCAGACCACTGCCTGATGGATTGGTGGTCAAAGGTGTTTTTCCACACAAACATTTCCACGAACGCACAGTCCAACTGGATGGAGCGTTCCGTGGCAATGTGACCAGATCCATCCTTCGCAACACCGGGGTCAGATAGAACCTCAGCACATAGTGACAGTTGGTGTTTACATACTGGGGCTCTACGCACGGCTTGATGCAGCCACATACTAAGGCGGACATCAGGTTGAGGGCGATGTTGAGTACATTTTATCGCCTTTATCCAGAGGTTTGAACATCGTGTCCCTCCGGACCCTGTCCATTTTGCGTCTTCAGATAAAGCGGGAAATGGATTGGGTGATCGCCACAGCACAGGAGTGGGGTTTGGGCCAGACCTGTGCCACTTACAGCAACAACGTGAGCACCTTGCACCTGATGACCAGGTTCTTACCCATAATAGAGAGAGATCGCTGCTCCCACTTGCTCAGTTTATTTTGTACCCTGGCTGCTCGCTCCTCCCAGGTTTTGGTGCACGTCCCGGCCCTGACAAAGCATATCCCCAGCACCTTCAGGTAGTCTGACCTGACGGTGAAGGGGACAAAGGATCGGTCAGCCCAGTTTCCAAGGAACATGGCCTCGCTTTTGCCATGGTTAACATTGGCTCCCGAATCCAGTTCGAACTGGTCGCAGATGCTCATCAGTCTGTGAATGGACAGCGGATCCGATCAGAATACTGCAACATCATCTATGTACAGGGAGGCTTTGACCTGAGTGACTCCACTGCCTGGGATTGTCACCCCTCTTATGCCCGCATCCTTCGAAATAGACTCAGCAAAGGGTTCGATACAGCAAACACACAAGGCAGGGGAAAGAGGACAGCCCTGTCTGACTCCAGATTTGATTGGAAACTTTCTGATTCCCACCCAATTGTTTGGACTGTACTACTGATGTTTGTGCAGAGCAGTTTGATCCAATTGCAGATTCCCTCCCCAAACCCCATTTTGGAGAGCACATCCATCATGTATGTGTGCGATATCCTGTCAAAAGCCTTCTCCTGGTCCAGGCTGATGAGGCAGGTGTCCACCCTCCTGACCCATACATAGGCGATCGTATCCCTGAGCAGCACGACACTATCAGAGATCTTCCTGCTGGGTACACTACAGGTCTGATCAGGGTGAATCACCAACTCCAGAGCAGTCTTGACTCGACTGGCGATGACTTTGGACAGAATTTTGTAGTCTACATTAAGCAGTGAGATGGGCCGCCAATTTCTGATTTCTGCCCTCTCCCCCTTCTGCTTGTAGATGAGGGTGATGATGCCTTTCCTCATGGATTCTGACATGCTGCCGGCCAGGAGCGTACTCTCGTACACTTCCAGCAGGTCTGGGCTGACCCAGTCCCACAGGGCCGAATACAACTCAACTGGTAAGCCGTCGCTTCCGGGAGTTTTCTTCGTCTCAAATGACTTGATGGCCTTTGTCAGCTTGTCCAGAGTTAGCGGTTTGTCCAGATTCTCCTGCATGCTGTCATCTAAGACCTCTGTGATAGATGACAGGAAGGACTGGGAGGACGTGCTGTCCATAGACTTCACGTCTTACAGCCCAGCATTCAAGGATTTGCTAATCCTTAGTATGTCGGAGTGTGAAGTTGTGACCGAGCCATCCTCTTCTGCTGCTGATCACAGAGCTCTCTCTGTGTACCTTTTGGAAGAAGAAACGCAAGCACGTCTCATCCTGCTCAATGGAGCAGACTCTGGACCGGAAGATGATCTTGGAGGCCTCCGTGGCAAAGAGCGAGGCCTGCTGGCTCTTCACCTCTTGGAGCACCTCCTTGACCTCGACACCCATCGACTGCAGCCGGAGCAGTTTTTGCATTCTTTTCTGGAGTGCGGACATTTCCCTCTGTCTCTCTTACCCTCTGAACAGCTTTGGAGATAAAGAACCTCTTGATGTTCTCCTTGATCGCTTCCCACCAGTGCACCGGATACTCAAAGAGGGTCTCACTGTTCTCCAACTTTTTCAATCTCTTTTGAGTTCCACAATGTTCTCTGGGGTTAGCAGTGTAGCATTGAGCTTCCATGTCCCCCTGCTAACCCGCTGGTCATCCTGTAAGTGACAGTCAACCAGTAAGAGGCAGTGGTCGGAGAAGAACACCGGCTTGACGTCGGTGGATCTGACCGTGAAAGCAGGGGACACATACAGGAAGTCAATCCTGGAACGGGCAGACCCGTCCGATCTTGACCAGGTGTATCTACGCTGCGCTCCGTCTGCAGGTTTGCTGAAGACATTGTGCAGTTTGGCATTTTATACTGTTTCCTTTAAGAATCTGGGCGTAGCGTTCAGTTTTCTGTCGTCACTGCCAGATCGTCCAGCTGCATCAATGATGCAGTTGAAGTCACCTCCAAGAATGACCGGCCTGGATGTCGCCAGCAGCAGTGGGAGTTGCTGGAGGATGGTCAGCCTCTCGCTGCATTGGACCGGGGCATATACGTTGCTTAACTGGAGCGGAGCATTGTTGTACATTACATCTGCTACGAGAAGGCGACCGCCCACCAGCATCTTAACTTCAGAGATGGTTAAATTGCCTCCCCACAGCAGAATACCCAGGCCGGAGGAACAGGAATCATTTCCTCTGGACCAGATCGATGGCCCGTGAGACTATTGCCTGTAAGTGCTGCGGTGCAGGATTCCACACTCCTGACAAAACAGTACGCCGGCTTTGACCTTTGCGAAGTCATCCAAGGTTGAAACACATCACGTGGTGGATTTAACACAATGCATGTTAATCGAAGCATTCTTTATATCCACTATAAAGTTGGGTGTTGCTTACCACACCAGGTGTCCTTGCTAATCCCAGTCCTTGAGTATGTTCCTGCATACCCATCGTGTCCGCAAGCTGTTTCACATTCGTTGAGCCCAGAAACCCCTCATGGTTATTCATGAGGGTTTTGTTCCACTGGGGTGACATCGGCAGGTGGGGGACGGGTCTTGTAGGCAGCAAGGCTTGGGTTGTCCTCTGCTGTTGGTGTCTTTCCCCTCGGTCCCTCCTCGAAGACATCACTGTTCCTGACTTCCCGGAGCTGGAGCTGGAGTGCGCAGGACACTTCGCTGCTCTCGGTCTCCCGGAGCTGGGGTGCACTGAGCATCTCCTTGGGTTCCATGCTTTTGTTTTGGGGTGCGCTGGGCGTGTCACAGCTTCCAGTGCCCCGGAGCTGGGGGGCTTTATCTTCCAGCTCCTTTGAGTTCTGCTGCTTCTTTTGGAGGTGCCATCGTTCCGGCCCTTCCTCGTGCAGTGAGGAGGAGCTGCTGTAGTCTGTCTCAGACGGTAGCCTCTTCTTGCCATTGGTTTGGGTGGTGACCTGTTCTTTTTTTGGAGCTTTTTTCTTTGTGTTCTTCCTTTGTACCACCTGCCACTGACCTGTTTGTCCATCTGCTGCCTCCCCCTCCATTAATTCTGTCTGTGGAGGAGGAGTTTCCAGGCACGGAGTAGGTGTTGGGTCACTGGTTGCAGCTGCCTCCCCTTTCTTCTCTTTCTCAGATAGACTTTCATCGCTGTGGGGAGGATTGCTTGTTTCCCTCCCAGCACCAGACGTGTTCACCGTTCCTTAACCCAGCCTTTCCTTGGTCCTTGCTGCCTGAGCATAACTGAGGCAGCGTTTGGGCAGGTTTTGTAGAGGTGGCCTGCCCCACCTCACAGGTTGCAGCACTTACTCTGTTTACAGTCCTTGGTGTGATGGCCTTCCTTCTTGCAGTTCTTGCACAGTGAAGAATTCCTCCTGCACTTCCCTGCTTTACCTTCTGGAGGAATGCAGTCCGGCTACTTCTGATTGATTACTGTCTGCTGAATCTCATTGGCTGGTTCATGTCACCAATCAGTTAGCTGCCATTTCGCCGATCATCAAAGGGCAATGAGAAAATGGGGTGGAGATTGACAGTGGCAAATTGTCAGAGCTGAAACCCATTCACAAATTTGAAAAGCCCGCCAAAATATTTGTGAAACAAGGAACAGCTGAAATATAATAAATAATATCGTCTGAAGAGTAAAATGTATTTCACTCTCTCCTGATATTGTGTTTCTCCTCATTGTCCGTCACAGATACCAGACTTACTTTCCTTCCGGGGGCGGAGCGGAGAGGAGTGGACCTGTGGGGAGAACACCGAGAGTGGAGCCGATAAATTGAGCCTGAGGATCGCGGCCCAGTCACTCACCTTCCGGGAGAGGAGCGGAGAGCAGTCCAGGCACGCCGGAGTTTGAAAACAAAGTGAGCAGTGATGTTTCAGGAAGGCTGCAAGGTGATTGGTTGGTGAGTGTCTGCTGTTAGGGAGTTACTCTAAATAGCTGGGTAAGTAACTAAAAGTAAAGGGAAAGGTCTACAGTTTTTTCAATAAAGGAGGTCGTGTTTTTTGGGGGAGAATCAAGGTCCCTAGTGTAAATATTTTAATTTTTGGGTAATTTAAGGGGATAAATTAAGGGTAAGTCATGGCAGGGCAGCTCAGCAATGTGGAGTGATCCTCCTGTGCAATGTGGGAAGTCATGGAGACTTCAAGTATCCAGGGCGAACATGTGTGCAGGATGTGTCTCCAGCTGCAGCTACTCGAAATCCACGTTTCGGATCTGGAGCGGCGGCTGGAAATACTGTGGAGCATCTGCGAGGCTGAGATCATCATGGATAGCACGTATAGGGAGGTGGTCACACCGCAGGTAAAGACTGCTCAGGTAGAAAGGGAATGGGTCACCACCAGGCAGAGTAGAAGAACTAGGCAGGTAGTGAAGGAGTCCCCTGGATCCATCTCCCTTTCTAACAGATTTTCCACTTTGAATACTGTTGGGGGAGATAGCTTCTCAGGGGAATGCAGCAAGAACCAAGTCTGTGGCACCACAGGTGGATCAGCTGCACAGGAGGGGCGGAAAAGGAGTAGAAGAGCTATAGTGATAGGGGATTCTATCGGAAGAGGTACAGATAGGCATTTCTGTGGCTGCAAACGTGACTCCAGGATGATATGTTGCCTCCCTGGTGCTAGGGTCAAGGATGTCACAAAGAGTGGCTGCAGGACAAGGGGGAGGGTGAACAGTCAGAGGTCATGGTACACATTGGCACCAATGACATAGGTAGAAAGAGGGATGAGGTCCTGCAACCAGAATTTAGGGAGCTAGATAGCAGATTAAAAAGCAGGACCTCAAAGGTTGTAATCTCTGGATTACTCCCAATGCCACATGCTAATGAGTATAGGAGTAAGAGGGTAGAGCAGATGAATGCTTGGCTGAGGATATGGTGCAGGAGGGAGGGCCTTAATTTCCTCGACCACTGGGTCTGTTTCTTATTCCTATCACAGAGACATGGTTGAGGGAGGGGCTGGACTGGCAGCTCAGTATTCCAGGGTACAGAATCTACAGGCAAGACAGGTGAAGGGGTAAAAGAGGAGGTAGCATTGCACTGTTGATCAAGGAGTCAATTACTGCAGTAAGGAAGGATGATATCTTAGAAATTCCTCAAATGAGGCCATATGGGTAGAACTTAAAAACAAAAAGGGGACAATCACTTGGCTGGGAGTGTACTACAGGCCTCTAAACAGACAGGAAGAGATAGAGGAAAAAATATGTCGGCAAATCTCAGAGAGGTGTAAGAATCTTATTCTTCTTTGGCCTCCTTGTCTCGAGAAACAATGGGTAAGCACCTGGAGGTGGTCAGTGGTTTGTGAAGCAGCGCCTGGAGTGGCTATAAAGGCCAATTCTAGAGTGATAGACTCTTCCACAGGTGCTGCAGATAAAATTGGTTGTCAGGGCTGTTACACAGTTGGCTCTACCCTTGCGCTTCTGTCTTTTTTCCTGCCAACTGCGAAGTCTCTTCGACTCGCCACACTTTAGCCCCACCTTTATGGCTGCCCGCCAGCTCTGGCGATCACTGGCAACTGACTCCCACGACTTGTGATCAATGTCACAGGACGTCATATTGCGTTTGCAGACGTCTTTTAAGCGGAGACATGGACGGCCGGTGGGTCTGATACCAGTGATGAGCTCGCTGTACAATGTGTCCTTGGGGATCCTGCCATCTTCCATGCGGCTCACATGGCCAAGCCATCTCAAGTGCCACTGGCTCAGTAGGGTGTATATGCTGGGGTTGTGTTGGAGATATGGTTCTGCCACCTGATGCCAAGGATTCTCCGGAGGCTGCGAAGATGGAACGAATTGAGACGTCGCTCTTGGCTGACATACGTTGTCCAGGCCTCGCTGCCGCAGAGCAAGGTACTGAGGACACAGGCTTGATACACTTGGACTTTTGTGTTCTGTGTCAGTGTGCCATTTTCCCACACTCTCTTGGCCAGTCTGGACATAGCAGTGGAAGCCTTTCCCATGCACTTGTTGATTTCTGCATCGAGAGACAGGTAACTGGTGATAGTTGAGCCTAGGTAGGTGAACTCTTGAACCACTTCCAGAGCGTGGTCACCGATATTAATGGATGGAGCATTTCTGACATCCTGTCCCATGATGTTCTTTTTCTTGAGGCTGATGGTTAGCTCCAGGGACCCGGGTTCGATTCTGGGTACTGCCTGTGTGGAGTTTGCAAGTTCTCCCTGTGTCTGCGTGGGTTTTCTCCGGGTGCTCCGGTTTCCTCCCACAAGCCAAAAGACTTGCAGGTTGGTAGGTAAATTGGCCATTATAAATTGTCACTAGTATAGGTAGGTGGTAGGGAAATATAGGGACAGGTGGGGATGTTTGGTCGGAATATGGGATTAGTGTAGGATTAGTATAAATGGGTGGTTGATGGTCGGCACAGACACGGTGGGCCGAAGGGCCTGTTTCAGTGCTGTATCTCTAATCTAATCTAATCTAAAATCTTAATCTATATTCGTTGCAGGCAGCCGCAAACCTGTCGATGAGACTCTGCAGCCACTCTTCAGTGTGAGATATTAATGCAGCATCGTCAGCAAAGAGGAGTTCCTTGATGAGGACTTTCCGTACTTTGGTCTTCGCTCTTAGACGGGCAACCTGCCACCTGATCTTGTGTGGAGGAAAATTCCTTCTTCTGAATGGTTGAATGTATGTGAGAGCAGCAGGGAGAAGAAGATCCCAAACAATGTAGGTGTGAGAACACAGCCCTGTTTCATGCCACTCAGGATAGGAAATGGGTCTGATGAGGTGCCGTTATGCTAAATTGCGCCTTTCATATTGTCATGGAATGAGGTGATGATACTTAGTAGCTTTGGTGGGCATCCAATCTTTTCTAGTAGTCTGAAGAGACCATGTCTGCTGACGAGGTCAAAGGCTTTGGTGAGATCTATGAAAGCAACGTAGAGGGGCATCTGTTGTTCACGGCATTTCTCCTGTAGCTGGTAAAGGGAGAACAGCATGTCAATGTTGGATCTCTCTGCTCGAAAGCTACACTGTGCCTCAGGGTAGACACGCTCAGCCAGCTTCTGGAGCCTGTTTAAAGCGATTCGAGTGAAGACTTTCCCCACTATCTTGAACAGGGAGATTCCACGGTAATTGTTGCAGTCACCACGGTCACCCTTGTTCTTATAGAGGGTGATGATATTGCCATCGCGCATGTCCTGTGGTACTGCTCCCTCGTCCCAGCACAGGCAAAACAGTCCGCAGAGTGCTGGAAGTATAGCAGGCTTGGTACTCTTGATTATTTCAGGGTAATGCTGTGCTTCCCAGGTGCTTTTCTGCTGGCGAGAGAATGAATGGCATCTCTGAGTTCCGATTTTGTTGGCTGTACGTCCAGCTCATCCATGACTGGCAGAGACTGGGCTGCATTGAGGGCGGTCTCAGTGACAACATTTTCCCTGGAGTACAGTTCTAGGTAGTGCTCCACCCAGCAGTCCATTTACTTCTGTTGGTCAGTGATTATGTCCCCTGATTTAGATTTGAGGGGGGCGATCTTCTTGATGTTTGGCCCAAAAGCTCTCTTAATGCCATCATACATTCCTCTGATGTTTCCAGTGTCAGAGGCCAGCTGAATATGACTGCATAGGTGTTGCCAGTAGTCATTTGCACAGTGCCTGGCTGTTCTTTGTGCAGCGATTCTGGCTGCTTTAAGAGCTACGGATGTTAACTCGCTGGGGGCTTTCTTGTATTTCAACAGTGCAATGCGCTTAGCGGCTATGACAGGTTCCAGCTCTTCAAAGTGTGATTGAAGCCAGTCTGCATTCTGCTTCACACGTTTGCCATAGGTGATCATAGCTGAGTCATAGATGGCATCTCTGATGTGGGCCCACTTGGTCTCTGCATCCACTGTAGGAGTGTTTTGAAGGACTTTATCAAGTGAATTTAGAAACTTACGTAACAGCTGTGGATAAGAAATTCTGCTAGTGTTGATGCGCAGGTGGCCCTTCCGCTTGGACTGATGCAGCTTCTTTGGTTTGAGTCTAACCTTGCTGCATACCACACACTGCACACCACACACATCCTTGTCCACTCAACACAGTATTCGACTGGCAGTAAAGTAAGCTTGTCTGCAGCTTGCTGTGAAATGGCATGAGACTGACATCTCTTGGTGTGAAATAGAACTGCAAGAGGGAAATCGATTGATAATAAAAAGCAAGGTGGGAGTGTAAGCTGTGAGGGGGATACAAAGGACCGGATTTTATTTGGTTCACTCCCCCCGAGATTCCGGCCCTGCTCCAATTCTGGTCTTTTGAGCATCGCTGATTTTTATCGCTCCACCGCTGGCAGCTGTGACATCAGCTGTCCAGGCCCGAAGCCTGAGATTTCCCTCCCTGAACTCTCTGCCTCTCGACCTCTCTTCCCTCCTTTAAAACACTCATGGAAGCTACTTCTGTGACCAAGCTTTTGGCCATCTGCTCTAATACGGTCTTGTGTGGCTTGGGGTCCAAATTTGCTTTCCGACACTCCTGTGAAGTGCCATGGGACGCTGTATTACGTTAAAGGTGCTCTATAAATTTACACACAAGTTGTTGTTGTTTTTGGTCTGGAATGTATTGCCTGAGAGAATGGTGGAAGGAGACTCAATCGTAAGGTTGAAAAGGGAATTTCGATAAATAGTTGAAAGGAAATGAAAGAGCTGCCACAGGCACGATGGGCCGCCCTGGTTGTAGATGTCGTCGTCGTCATCCTTCCTTCTACGTGAGATGATGGACTTGCAGCAAATCCATTGGTGATGGGATAGTTTCCCATGGTGCACTTTGTCTGATAGCTGAAGAGGTCAATCTGTGAGAGGCAGGTTCTTCCATAAGTGACACATATGAGGTGGGATTATCAGGTGTTGCTGTTTTCCATGTCGGCACCTGCTGTCGAACTGCTGTAGTCACTGATTGTCATGGTGACGCACACACCAGTCCAGGGGTAATATCACCATTTCCCTCTGTTGTTGGCCAGTGTCTCCCATGTGTGAAAATCGATGTTTCTGGCCTTCATGTCCCGCTTGCAGGCATCCTTGAAGTGGGGCTTTGGGCATCCAACTGGTCTTCTGTCTCCGGCTACCTCCCCATGCAGAATACCCTTGGGAATGTGTCATCTTCCATCCTACAAACGTGCCTGAGCCAGCAAAGTCACCTCTGCTTGACGAGTGTGAGCATACTCGGGAGATTTGCTTTTGAAAGCATTGTTACATTTGTGATTTTGTCCAGTGTTTATTTGCGCAGTGTCTCACTGTCTCTTGCACAACTGCCTTGGCTAATTTCAAGTCATATAATGTTCTGGCTGCTGGTTTCATGTCGTGCGTCAGGTCGGTTCTGCTTTTTGCTTCAATAACAGATGTCATCTCTGCTGAGTAGGTGGGGAAGAGACAGTTGCCTACCTCCTTCTGGAATGTGTCTTTGCAAAGCAGGTGTGGAAAGAGATGCCGTAGATTTTGTCGAGGTTCATCCCAAGCAGCTCTGTAACACAGGAGTCTGTGCTCTCCGGGCTGTTCCCAGGGACGCACACCGAGACAAACATCAACTGCTGCTGGAGGACCATCAATTTGGTGATAGACACTTTTTGGTCTGCCCGAAACGTGCTGGTCTTCCAGCGCAAAACGTTGTCCACGACCGAGTGTTGCAGACTGGCACATTCCAAGGTCCAGGACTATGTGCTGAGGGACACACTAAAGCTTGGGGTAGCCACTGCAAAGGCTCAATGTGGAAAGACCATTGTGTAAGGTCCTCCTGCCATAGTGAACTAAGGAACTGGACCCATGGGAAACCCATCGGGCTGTATACACCAAATATGGTTTTGCTGTAAAATGTACATGGCAGGTAAAGTGGAATGGAAGGGTTGTGAGGCAACTCACTCCTGTATTGAAGAAAACTGATTTCTTTCACACTTATTGGAATGTCATAGAGTCATGGAGAGATACAGCACTAAAACAGGCCCTTCAGCCCACCGAGTCTGTGCTGACCACCAACCACCCATTTACAGTAATCCTACATTCATCCCATATTCCCTACCACATCCCCACCTTCCCTCAATTCTCCTACCACCTACCTACACTCGGGCAATGTACAATGGCCAATTTACCTATCAACCTGCAAGTCTTTGGCTGTGGGAGGAAACCAGAGCACCTGTCGGAAACCCACGCGGTCACAGGGAGAACTTGCAAACTCCACACAGGCAGTACCCAGAACCGAACCCGGGTCGCTGGAGCTGTGAGGCTGCAGTGTTTTTTTCCAGATTTTTATGAATAAAGTATATTTTGGAAAAACAAAATTCTTAATGAAGTAGGCGCAGTCGATGGGTGCAACTCCTTCACTATCTTTCACCGCCACCCTAACGGTGTTACACACCCCCTGGCCTGGAGCTCTGGTGTTGGTTGCAGCCATTTTTACTTGTCGCTTTCCTGGGACAAGTACTAAATCCTCAACTGACAGGGAAACCACCACCACGGTAGATCTCCAATCCCAAAGGGCGGAATGCCCTAAATACGGTGCTGAAACCACCTCCCACCCCCAAAAAAACACAAAAACAGCACCTGCATTATCAAATGCCACTGATCACGGTCTCTCCCCTGCCAGCTAAGTCCAAGCATTGAGGTGGAGAAGTGCGTACTTGGAGCTGCGAAGAAACGAGCACGAGTGTTTCTAGCAAAAAATATTTGGGAGCAGAAACACTGTCCAGCAACAGCTAGTAAATTCTATTTTTGATTCATATAATCAGGGGTGAGCGCAAAAGCAGACCCCCAACTATCACAAATTCTGCAGTTGAGTCCCACATTTGAAGACATCGCAGGCATCAGCAAATCCACAGTACAATAGGTTAGCCTCATCCTGGGAGAACTTTTTTCTTTATTTCCAAAATATACTTTATTCATAAAAATCTGCAAAAATTACATTCCCAAACAGTTTAAAACAGCATCAAGTCAAAAAATACAAACAGTGCAAAGGTGATCAGTTTCCTTCTATACAATCATGAGTTGCCTTACAACTCTTCCATTTCACGATTGTTATGCCAATTATTGTTTCACATTTACAGCAAAAGTAAATATCAACAAAACAGTTCGAGGGGTTTCCCATGGATCCAGCCCATCAGTCCAGCTTGGTGGGGGAACCTAACACTGTGGTCTTTCCCCATTGAGCCTTTGATGCGGCTGCCCCAAGCTTTAGTGCGTCCCTCAGCACGTAGTCCTGGACCTTGGAATGTGCCAGTCTGCAACATTCGGTGGTGGACAACTCTTTGCGCTGGAAGACCAGCAGGTTTCGGGCAGACCAAAGGGCGTCTTTCACCGAATTGATAGTCCTCCAGCAGCAGTTGATGTTTGTCTCGGTGTGCGTCCCTGGGGACAGCCCGTAGAGCACAGACTCCTGTGTTACAGAGCTGCTTGGGATGAACCTTGACAAAAACCACTGCATCTCTTTCCACACCTGCTTTGCAAAGACACATTCCAGGAGGTGGTGGGCGACCGTCTCTTCCCCACCACAGCCAACACGGGGGCACTGTGCGGAGGGGGCGAGACTTCGGGTGTGCATGAAGGATCTGACGGGGAGGGCCCTTCTCACCACCAGCCAAGCTACGTCTTGGTGCTTGTTTGAAAGTTCTGGTGATGAGGCATTCCGCCAAATGACTTTGACGGTCTGATCGGGGAACCATCCGACAGGATCCACCGTTTCCTTTTCCCGTAGGGCCTTGAGGACATTTCGTGCAGACCACTGCCTGATGGACCGGTGGTCAAAGGTGTTTTCGCGCAGAAACTGCTCAACGAAGGATAGATGGTACGGCACGTCCCAACTGCACGGAGCGTTCCGCGGCAATGTGACCAGGCCCATCCTTCGCAACACCGGGGACAGATAGAACCTCAGCACGTAGTGACACTTGGAGTTTGCGTACTGGGGATCTACACACAGCTTGATGCAGCCGCACACGAAGGTGGTCATCAGGATGAGGGCCACGTTGGGTACATTTTTCCCGCCCTTGTCCAGAGATTTGAACATCGTGTCCCTCCGGACCCGGTCCATTTTAGATCCCCAGACGAAGCGGAAAATGGCTCGGGTGACTGCCACGGCGCAGGAGTGGGGTATGGGCCAGACCTGCGCCACGTCGGGCAACAACGTGAGCGCCTCGCACCCGATGACCAGGTTCTTACCCACAATGGAGAGAGATCGCTGCCCCCACATGCCCAACTTTTGTCGTACCTTGGCTACTCGCTCCTCCCATGTTTTGGTGCACGCCCCGGCCCTTCCGAACCATATCCCCAGCACCTTCAGGTAATCTGACCTGACGGTGAAGGGGACAAAGGATCGGTCAGCCCAGTTCCCAAAGAACATGGCCTCGCTCTTGCCATGGTTAACTTTGGCTCCCGAGGCCAGTTCGAACTGGTCGCAGATGCTCATCAGTCTGCGCACGGACAGCGGATCCGAGCAGAAAACGGCGACGTCATCCATGTACAGGGAGGTTTTGACCTGAGTGCCTCCGCTGCCTGGGATTGTCACCCCTCTTATGCTCGCATCCTTCCAAATAGACTCAGCAAAGGGTTCAATACAGCAAACAAACAAGACCGGGGACAGAGGACAGCCCTGTCTGACTCCAGATTTGATCGGGAAACTTTCCGATTCCCACCCGTTAATTGAGACTGCGCTACTGATGTTTGTGTAGAGCAGTTGGATCCAATTGCAGATTCCCTCCCCAAACCCCATTTTGGAAAGCACGTCCATCATGTAGGTGTGCGATATCCTGTCAAAAGCCTTCTCCTGGTCCAGGCTGATGAGGCAGGTGTCCACCCTCCTGTCCCGTACGTGGGCGATCGTCTCCCTGAGTAGCGCGAGACTATCAGAGATCTTCCTGCCGGGTACAGTACAGGTCTGATCGGAGTGAATCACCAACTCCAGAGCAGACTTGACTCGACTGGCTATGACTTTGGACAGAATCTTTTAATCAACATTAAGCAGTGAGATGGGCCGCCAATTTCTGATTTCTGCCCTCTCCCCCTTCTGCTTGTAAATGAGCGTGATGATGCCTTTTCTCATGGATTCTGACATGCTGCCGGCCAGGAGCATACTCTCGTATACTTCCAGCAGGTCCGGGCCAACCCAGTCCCACAGGGCCGAGTACAACTCGACCGGTAAGCCGTCGCTCCCGGGAGTTTTACTCGTCTCGAAAGGCTCGACGGCCTTTGTCAGCTCGTCCAGAGTTAGCGGCTTGTCCAGTCTCTCCCTCCTGCTGTCATCTAAGACCTCTGTGATAGATGACAGGAAGGACTGGGAGGCTCTGCTGTCTGTGGGCTTCGCGTCATACAGCCCAGCAGAAGCCAGACATGGAGCAGGTCAGTACGCTATTGTCTGCAATGGAGGGAGTGTGCAGGCAACATCCTCATGAAGAACAGAAGGCTACATGTGAAGAAGTTATTAAGGCACTCAAGACCTATTTTAATTGAGGAAAAAAATGTCATCGTGGAGCCAAAGTTAAAACGCTGCATTTGCTGACAACGCAACCACCAGGTGACGCTGTACTAGCACATGCGCAAATGCAGCCTCTTCCACTGAAACGTCACTGTCTGTGACATTCAGGCAGCTGCCAGGATTAAAGATGGAGCTACTCAATTTCTCACAGAAAACAACTTCGACCCAAAAATCCCCTCAAAGGTTGCCATCACCGCCTCTGTCCCACCCCAACAGTCCCCCGCTACCTCTTGCGCATTCGCCAGTTATATAGTACCAAGTCATCTTAATTCACCTAAAGTGAATTACTTTAGGAGCAGTGACTGTCGTTTCATAAGCAAATATGGCACATATCTACACAATGGACATGTTTTGGTGGATACTCGGAGAACGTTGCGCTATTTGAAGTCTCATTAGAAGGACAGCACCTCTGACAGTGCTGCACACCCTCTGTAATTCAGTGAGGTTTCATAGAGTCAAAGAGTTATACAGCACAGAAACAGGCCCTTCGGCCATCATGTCCGTGCCGGCCATCAAGTACCTATCTATTCTAATTCCATTTTCCAGCACGTGGCCGTAGCCTTGTATTCTGTGGCGTTTTGAGTGCTCATCTAGATACTTCTTAAATGTTGTGAGGGTTCCTGCCTCCACCACTCCTTCAGGCAATGTGTTCCAGATTCCAACCACCCTCGAGGTGAAACATTTTTTCCTCAAATCCCCTCTAAACAGTGCCATCCCATTCTCCGGACGATCATTCCCCGCTTCCCCCCATCCCACTCTCTGACTGCTCACTCCCCGCTTCACCCACCACCACCCCCATCCTGCTCTCTGGCTGCTCACACTCCAGGCCATGGGCTCTGCCGCTTCCCTCCTCTCGGCCACTCGCTCCAACATTGCCCCATCACCCCTCGAGGCTCGCCTTGCTTTATCGGGTGATGCGGTGAAGAATCATCGAATGTTGGAGCGAGAGGCCGAGAGGAGGGAAGCAGCATGGCTTAGAGCTAGTGTCTGGAGGGACGTGGAGGGGAAGCGGGGCGTGAGTGGACGGAGAGAGGGCAGTGCGGGGGTGGGGGGGTAGCAAGCGGCCGGAGGGCGGGGGAGCGGGGTAGCGAGGAGCGGGCAGCGAGCGGCCTGGAGTGAGTGGGTAGATCGTTTTCCTGCGCATGCGCCAGTTAGTCCTGGAAGACGTAGGCTGAGCATGCGCAGCATCTCAGAGCGCAGGAGACTGTTTGTGCATGTGCGAGCGTGCAGCGCTCTGATGACGTCGGCTGGCCGCTGCATTGTCAGGAATCACTTTGAATTTAATAAGAGTACAAAACAGAAAGGGGAGAGTATTCATTCATTTATCAATGACTTGTACAAACTCACGGAAGTTTGTGAATACGGCAACATAAGAGAAGAGCTGAATGGAGACAGGATTGTGTTCGGGGTATTGGACAACACCCTTTCAGATCATCTACAGTCCAGGGCTGATCTCACATTAACGAAAGAGTTTCAATTGAGCAGACAAGGAGAGGTTAGAAAGTTTAACCAATCCGTTGTCCAAGGGGACAGGGAGAGTCTGATCTCGAGAGTAGCAGACTCAATTGAATTTGTTCAGAAAACAAAAGGAAAAATTAGTGGTAAAAGACAAGAAAGACGGGAAGAGCATCTCGTGGTAGCTGCAACCAATTGCAGTAGGTGTGGCCGAGAGAGACACAACTGGGAAAACTGCCTCGCCAAAAGAAGCTGAGTGTTTTTCCTGCAGAAAGTTGGGACACTTTCAGTCAGTGTGTCTCAGTAAAATACCAGCACTGAATATAATTAAAGGGAAATCACCAGAGAGCAAAAACATTAATGAAGTGCAGGATATCCAAAGTGTGGAAATACATTTTTTAGGTGAAATCCAGGAAATAAAGTGAGAGTTGCTGGACGACAGAAATTCTGAAATATTTTAAGACAGAGGTAGATAGATTCTTGATAAACAAGGGGGTGAAAGGTTATCGGGGGCAGGTGGGAATGTGGAGTTGAGGTTACAATCAGATCAGCCATGATCTTATTGAATGGTGGAGCAGGCTCGAGGGGCCGAGTGGTCTACTCCTGCTCCTAATTGGTATGTTTGTATGTAAGAAAACATGTTCTAGATACAATGAGAACTATCATTTGTTTGGAAATGGATTTGAACCCCCCTTTATCAAAAGGTGATCGAGCTTTAATTTTTCTACAATTAACAGGCAAATCCTTGAGCAGTTGAGATTGACAGAAACAATGGGCTGGATTCTATAGAGCCCTCGACGTCGAGATCTGTGGTGGGGGTGGGATGGGGGCCGCCTGAAGATGGCCCCGGATGAGGCCCGCGACGAACCTCAACGCTGGCAGGGCCTGGCTCGATATTGCCGGCGACAGCGAGGCCTTGTGGGGGACCCCCACCGCCCGGCAACGGGACCACAAACCTGCATTAATTATTATCCCATCACTTCCTGATATCCAGCTGCGATCTTCAGCCCAGTGGCTGGCACTGCCGTGCCTTCGGAGACCCATCCGGGCAAATGAGGTGCAACACTGGTGGCGGGGGGGGAGAAGGTAAGTTTCTCAGTGTGGGGTTGGGGGGACGGAGTCAAATTAATGTCATGGGTGTAGGGGATGGTGGGAAGTGTTATAGTTTAGTTTGTGCAGTTTTGGGCGGAAGGTCAGATTGTAAAGGTAGGTTTTGGGAGGGAAGGGCAAATAATTAATTTAACTGTTATTGGGGGGATGGGAGAGAGGCAAAAGCAATGTATTTATTTCATTTCATTTAATCTTCCTTTAAATATTTTCCAATAGGACTAACAGCACTTTAAAAATGGCTGACACTCCAGTACAGTACTGAGGCAGTGCTGCACTATCAGTAATGCTGTTTTTCAGGTGAGACAGAAGACTGAGGATCCCTCTGCCCTCTCAGGTGGATGTTAAAGGTACCATGGCACTATTTCAGAGAATAGAAGGGGAATTATTTCTGGGGTGCTGGTCATTGTTTAACCCTGAATCAACATCACTTAAAAACAGATTATCTCGTTTTTATCACATTGTTGTTTCTGGGAGCTTGCTGTGCGCACATTGGCCACCATGTTTCCTACATGACTACAGTGACTGCACTTGGAAAGTCCTTCATTGGCTGTAAAAGGCTTTGCAACGTCCTGTGGTTGTGAAATGCAAGTCTTGCTTTTTCCATTGTTATCAGTGTCATTGTGATCAAAAGAAAGGATTCGTGAGCACAAAATTTAAATCAATTTTGATTAAAATAATGTAAAAGCATCTATATTCTTGCACTGTACTTAATAATCTCCATCTTCCTATCCTTACAGAGTGCAATGTCATCGACCCTGAAATTGATTCCACAATCTCATGGAATCACAGAGTCAGAGAAAGTTTAAGGCACAGAAAGAGGCCACTTGGCCCATCGTGTCTGTTCAACAAACAATTTCAGCCAGGTTCTGATGAAAAGTCACAGACCAGAAACGTTAACTCTGTTTCTCTCTCCACAGATGCTGCCAGACCTGCTGAGTATTTCCAGCATTTTCTGTTTTTATTTCAGATTTCCAGTATCTGCAGTATTTTGCTTCTGTGTTACTTTGAAAGTTAAAACTTACCCACCTGTCTACAATTCACACTGGGGTCTCCCATGAAATGATTCTGTGTAATGTTGTTAGAATGAATGCAGACTCCGAGCACAGAGCTTCCTGTGGGGAATTGGGGATCTGAAAACCAGCAGACTGCAGGAATTTCCACTGGGAGCACAAATTCACAAAATCTACCTTTTACATATCGATTCATTTTAATTGTCCTTTTGGAAAATTATTTTGAAGCAATTTAAACATCAACCCACAGCTCCATGACTGGGTCAATTATGAGGTCATCCTCTGACAGGTCATGTGACAGCTGGAGCCACAAGACATCAGAACCAGATTTGTGACTGGATTAAAACCCGGAATCCTGTCCCAATAGCTTTTCAAATAAAGCTGTTCCTGTTTGAAAACACAGCAGTTAAACTTTCTGCCTGACCATGAGGGGAGCTAGGGAGAAATTTACAAAACTCAATCCTTCAACAAAATAGTTCAAAAATCATTAATATCGAAATCATGTGAGGATTCATATGCAGTAGAGAAACAAGCAGAATACAGAAAGTACAGAGGAGAGCTGAAAAAGGAAAAGAGATCAGCAACAGAATGTATGAGAAAAGATTAGCGGGTCACATAACTGGGAACACTGAAGTCTTTTACCAAACATATGGACAGTCAATGAAAGGGTGGGTCAATTAGGAGATCCTGTGGAGGCAGAGGGTGTGGCTGAGGTACTAATTAAGTACATTTCATCTGGCATCATAAAATGAGCGGATGTTGCAAATGTCACAGTAAAGGAAGAGGAAGTGAGAAAATTGGACGGAATGAAAATAGATAAAGCGGAGACAATTACAAGGTTGGCAGCTCTCACAGTAGAAAAGTCACCCAGTTTGAATGGGCTGCATCCTGGGTTGCTGAGGGAGGTAAGGTTGGAAATAGCGGAGGCTCGAACCACAATCTTTCAATCCTCCTTGAATATGGGAATGATGCCAGAGGACTGGAGGAATCTCCTCAAGATTCCACATGAATCAGTGTCCATAATTCAACTTTACATATTTAAAACATGTTTACAAAAACAGTAGAAGTACTCTCATAACATAAAAGCAAAATACTGCAGATGCTGGAAATCTGAAACAAAAACAAAAAATGCTGGAAGTACTCAGCAGGTCTGGCAGCATCTGTGGAGAGAGAAGCAGAGTTAACGTTTCAGGTCAGTGATTCGGCACACTACAACCTGCCGGACTGAACATTAAATTCAATCATTTCAAAGCATGACGGACCCCACCCCCCACAACCCCCCAACACACTTTTTTATGTTTAGTTTTTTTTCTTTTTTCTTTTTTATTTGGTTATTTTATTTCAGTTTTTTTTTTTAGTTTGGTTAGTTTGTTTCCACTGTGTCTACCCATTGTTTCTGTTTTTAAAAAAATGTTTAATGTGTGTGCTCGGAGTGCTTTGTGCATTACAGTCAATTCACACCTTCTCTGTAGTAACGCTTTGTCTTTCAGCACACCATTGAGCACTGTTCAGCACTGTTCGCCTTTGTTCCATGCCCTTCTGGTCAGTTATTATCTGTGACCTTGTCCAATCAACACCTCTTTTGTTATCTCTTGCCCCACCCCCAGCTTTACTTGCTTAAAACCTTTTCATTTATAATATTGTCAGCTGTGATGAAGGGTAACTGACTTGAAATGTTAACTCTGCTTCTCTCTCTACACAGATGCTGCCAAAACCTGCTGAGTATTTCCAGCATTTCCTGCTTTTACTCTCATAGCACAGTTAACCTGTTTTTTCTCTCTCTGTTCATATTCTGTCTCAGTGTTTGGATCTCTCACTGTTTGGATTGAGAATTGAGCTTGTATCAGTCCTGTGATGGACAGATCTGCTGAGTATTACCAGCATTTTCTGTTTTTTCTTCATTTCGGATCAGAATTTCTTATTGAAACACGGGGAATGCTGTTTCAACTGCTCCGGGGATACCTTCATGAGTTGCTGAAACATTCTAATTCCTATTCCCACACGGAACGAAGCCAGGCAGGAGGAGATACCTGTGACTCAATGATCAGACATTGCAGCTCATGAAGTGTGTTTTCTGATGGTCGATGGGTTCCTGTGTGAAGTTGACACGGGTTTGGTTTTTCTCCCTGACACTTTGACCCTTCAGTTAGTTCTTTGTGTTCAGCTGTTTCAGGTGAAGTTACTGAGTCAGGAATGTTGGTCAGGACAGTGCGAGAATTCCCTGTGATTCTTTCAATAGCGCTGGGGAATCTTTAACATCCACCAACAGGGCCTCATTTAATTGTCACTTCAAAAACCTGCTGGCAATTATTGCTCAGGATTACACTGAGCTGGGACACTAAGGATATTCAATTAATGAAATCAGTACTTTAAACTGAGAGCAATAGTCCCTCCTACATCCTGATACCTTAGGATTTCTGAACTTTAATTACTGCTTCATTCCTTGGTTTGTGGGCTGGTTCACCACCTGTAGACATTTGAGGCACTCACAGGCACTGGTAATCTCTAGGCTTAGAGTCATAGAATCATAGACAGGTTACAGCACAGAAGGAGGCCATTCAGCCCTTTGTGTCCATGCCAGCTCTCTGCAAGAACAAGCCAGCTAGTCACACTCCCCCGCCTTTGCCTGTAACCCTGCATTTTCTTCTCTTCAGATAATTATTAAATTCTCTTTCAAAAGTCATGATTGAATCTGCCTCCACCACACTGTCAGGCAGTGCAATCCAGATCCTAACCAGTCGCTGCATAAAAAAGTTTTTCCTCATGTTGCCTCTGGTTCTTTGGCCTTTCACCTTAAATCTGTGCCCTCTGGTTCTTGACACTTCTGCCAATGAGAATAGCTTCTCCCTATCTACTCTGTCCAAACCCTTCATGATTTTGAACACCTCTATCAAATCTCATCTCAACCTTCTCTTCCCAAAGAAGAACAACTCCAGATTCTCCAAAATAGTAGAACGGTTTCTATTTCTACAGAGAGAAAGAGTATGAGACAGAGTTCACAAGAGAGGGAAAAAATTGGGTATGTGTCTGTGAGAGAGAGCAAGACAGAGGGAGGGAGAGTAACTGTCTGTGTGTGAGAGACAACACAACCCAGTCCCAATATAATTGCTCTTTCTTGATACTACTCGATAAACTCAGACCCTACCCAGATACCGACAGCTTCTCTCCCTCAATGCTGTTCCCCGCCCTGACTGCACAGAAATCCCCTCTCAAAGCTGCACATTAACACTGGTCTCACTGCTTTTCCCTGCCCTGATGGTGCAGAAATCCCCTCTCATAGCTGCACATTAACACTGGTCTCACTGCTGTTTCATTCCCTGACTGTACAGAAATCCCCTCTCATAGCTGCACATTAACACTGGTCTCACTGCTGTTCCCTGCCCTGACTGTTTCGAAATCCCCTCTCATAGCTGCACATTAACACTGGTCTCACTGCTGTTCCCTGTCCTGACTGTACAAAAGTCCCCTATCATCGCTGCACATTAACACTGGTCTCACTGCTGTTCCCTGCTCTGACTGTTCAAAAGTCCCATCTCATAGCTGCACATTAACACTGGTCTCACTGCTGTTCCATTCCCTGACTGTACAGAAATACCCTCTCATAGCTGCACATTAACACTGGTCTCACTGCTGTTCCCTGCACTGACTGTACAAAAGTCCCCTCTCATAGCTGCACATTAACACTGGTCTCACTGCTGTTCCCTGCTCTGACTGTACAAAAGTCCCCTCTCATAGCTGCACATTAACACTGGTCTCACTGCTGTTCCCTGCTCTGACTGTACAAAAGTCCCCTCTCATAGCTGCACATTAACACTGGTCTCACTGGTGTTCCATTCTCTGACTGTACTAAAGTCCCCTCTCATAGCTGCACATTAACACTGGTCTCACTGCTGTTCCCTGCTCGGACTGAACAAAAGTCCCCTCTCATAGCTGCACATTAACACTGGTCTCACTGCTGTTCCCTGCCCTGACGGTACAGAAATCCCCTCTCATAGCTGCACATTAACACTGGTCTCACTGCTGTTCCCTGCCCTGACTGTACAAAAGTCCCCTCTCATAGCTGCACATTAACACTGGTCTCAATGCTGTTCCCTGCCCTGACGGTACAGAAATCCCCTCTCATAGCTGCACATTAACGCTGGTCTCACTGCTGTTCCCTGCTCTGACTGTACAGAAATCCCCTCTCATAGCTGCACATTAACACTGGTCTCACTACTGTTCCCTGCCCTGACGGTACAGAAATCCCCTCTCATAGCTGCACATGAGCACTGGTCTCACTGCTGTTCCCTGCCCTGACTGTGCAAAAGTCCCCTCTCATAGCTGCACATTAACACTGGTCTCACTGCTGTTCCCTGCCCTGACGGTACAGAAATCCCCTCTCATAGCTGCACATTAACGCTGGTCTCACTGCTGTTCCCTGCTCTGACTGGACAGAAATCCCCTCTCATAGCTGCACATTAACACTGGTCTCACTGCTGTTCCCTGCCCTGACGGTACAAAAGTCCCCTCTCATAGCTGCACATTAACACTGGTCTCACTGCTGTTCCATTCCCTGACTGTACAGAAATACCCTCTCATAGCTGCACACGAACACTGGTCTTACTGCTGTTTCCTGCTCTGACTGTACAAAAGTCCCCTCTCATAGCTGCACATTAACACTGGTCTCACTGCTGTTCCCTGCTCTGACTGTACAAAAGTCCCCTCTCATAGCTGCACATTAACACTGGTCTCACTGCTGTTCCCTGCTCTGACTGTACAAAAGTCCTCTCTCATAGCTGCACATTAACACTGGTCTCACTGCTGTTCCCTGCCCTGACGGTACAGAAATCCCCTCTCATAGCTGCACATTAACGCTGGTCTCACTGCTGTTCCCTGCACTGACTGAACAGAAATCCCCTCTCATAGCTGCACATTAACGCTGGTCTCACTGCTGTTCCCTGCTCTGACTGGACAGAAATCCCCTCTCATAGCTGCACATTAACACTGGTCTCACTGCTGTTCCCTGCCCTGACGGTACATAAATCCCCTCTCATAGCTGCACATAACACTGGTCTCACTGCTGTTCCCTGCCCTGACGGTACAAAGGTCCCCTCTCATAGCTGCACATTAACATTGGTCTCACTGCTGTTCCATTCCCTGACTGTACAGAAATACCCTCTCATAGCTGCACACTAACACTGGTCTCACTGCTGATCCCTGCTCTGACTGTACAAAAGTCCCCTCTCATAGCTGCACATTAACACTGGTCTCACTGCTGTTCCCTGCTCTGACTGTACAAAAGTCCCCTCTCATAGCTGCACATTAACACTGGTCTCACTGCTGTTCCATTCTCTGACTGTACAAAAGTCCCCTCTCATAGCTGCACATTAACACTGGTCTCACTGCTGTTCCCTGCTCTGACTGTACAAAAGTCCCCTCTCATAGCTGCACATTAACACTGGTCTCACTGCTGTTCCCTGCCCTGACTGTACAAAAATCCCCTCCCATAGCTGCACATTAACACTGGTCTCACTGCTGTTCCCTGCCCTGACTGTACAAAAGTCCCCTCTCATAGCTGCACATTAACACTGGTCTCACTGCTGTTCCCTGCCCTGACGGTACATAAATCCCCTCTCATAGCTGCACATTAACACTGGTCTCACTGCTGTTCCCTGCCCTGACGGTACAGAAATCCCCTCTCATAGCTGCACATTAACACTGGTCTCACTGCTGTTCCCTGCCCTGACTGTACAAAAGTCCCCTCTCATAGCTGCACATTAACACTGGTCTCACTGCTGTTCCCTGCCCTGACGGTACAGAAATCCCCTCTCATAGCTGCACATTAACGCTGGTCTCACTGCTGTTCCCTGCCCTGACTGTACATAAATCCCCTCTCACAGCTGCACATTAACACTGGTCTCACTGCTGTTCCCTGCTCTGACTGTACAGAAATCCCCTCTCACAGCTGCACATTAACACTGGTCTCATTGCTGTTCCCTGCTCTGACTGTACAGAAATCCCCTCTCATAGCTGCACATTAACGCTGGTCTCACTGCTGTTCCCTGCCCTGACTGTACAGAAATCCCCTCTCATAGCTGTACACTAACATTGGTCTCACTGCTGTTCCCTGCTCTGACTGTACAGTAATCCCCTCTCATAGCTGCACATTAACACTGGTCTCACTGCTGTTCCCTGCTCTGACTGTATAGAAATCCCCTCTCATAGCTGCACATTAACACTGGTCTCACTGCTGTTCCCTGCCCTGACTATATAGAAATCCCCTCTCATAGCTGCACATTAACACTGGTCTCACTGCTGTTCCCTGCTCTGACTGTACAGAAATCCCCTCTCATAGCTGCACATTAACGCTGGTCTCACTGCTGTTCCCTGCTCTGACTGTACAGAAATCCCCTCTCATAGCTGCACACCAACACTGGTCTCAGGTTAGTTTTGAGTGGTCATTAAATGATCCGACAATGGCGTGGCCTCTGTTAATAGCAGTTTGAAGCCGGATATCAGTTTTAAATTCCATCGGCTCATCCCAAAAACCGACCTTTAAACAAGTCAAAACACTGGAAACACACGATGGCTCATTCAACATCGATGGAGAGAACAAAGACGTTTACTGTTGGGGTTTGGACAATGAAGAGAAACATAGGAACTTGACGAGGACATTCAGCCTTTCGAGTCTGTTCCACCATTCAATTAGATATTTGCTGATCTGTATATTAACACCATTTGTCTGCTTGTTTCTGTAACCCTTGGTACCTTACCTAACTCAAATCTATCATTTGTCAGAAATAAATAAGGAAACTGATTCATCGAATTTCTTAAAAGCAAAATACTGCAGATGCTGGAAATCTGAAAAAAAAAACTGAAAGTGCTGACAAGACACAGCAGGTCTGGCAGCATCTGTGGAGAGAGAAGCAGAGTTAACGTTTCAGGTCAGTGACCCTTCTTCAGAACTGGCAAATATTAGAAATGTAAAAGATTATAAGCAGGTAAAGCGGGGGTGGGGCAAGAGATGACAAAGGAGAAGGTGTAGATAGGACAAGGCCACAGAATAGTTGACCAGAAAAAGGCAAACAATATGTTAATGGTGTGCTGAAAGACAAAGCATTAGTGCAGATAGGGTGTTAATGGACTGAAAAACTAAACAGCCACAATCACAAACATGAAAACAACAGTGGGTAGGCACAGTAGAAACAAACTGAACAAACTAAAATAAAGTTTTCTTTTTTACTTTGCCGATGTCTTTGTATATATTGTGGATCCTTCTTCAGACTGTCTTCTTTCACAATGTCGTTCTTACCTCTGGTGATGTTGATCGTAATCAGCTTCAACTTGCTGATAGTTTTGGAACTGAGCAGATTTTCTTTGCTTGATTCTACAACATGGAACTCAGTCTGACATGTGGACCCCTGGGAGGACTTAAAAGTAACTTGGATGATCCCTTGGACTGGTGGAGGAGTATCTGATCCATGGGAGAAGATTTTAGATATCAGCTTGTTTAATTACAGTTTCTGTTTTCTCTGTTACTTGTGGAATGTCGGAGCATCCATTATGTTGATCATTGCTCCGAGTCAATTACTGCAGATATTGTCGAATTACCTCTGAACACATCACACATGGGCAGGTGTCGGGACTTGTGGTCGCGAGCAACAACAATCTTCTCTAGTGCTGCAAATATGTGATCTTCCTTCTGGCATTTAAATCTATGAATGTTTCCTGCAGGCTTCGATCAGCATACTGTAGTGAAATATCCCATTTTTCTGCATACTTTACACTTCTTCCCTCTCGAAGGACAAGTTTTGTAATAAGGATCCTCACCACTGCAATGATTGGATGTTTGAATGTGATTGTGATTTCTGTCTTGGTCTTCCTTGACCTTTCTCTGGGTTTCCTCTGTGTCCTTGTGTTTTGTGTGTTTCTCAGGGGAATCTCGTCGTCACGTTATTTTCCTCTTTCTCAGACTTCTGAGTCTCATCATGTGGTGGTCAAGAGTCTCGCACCATATTGTTTTGCTTGCCTGAAACATAAATTTCAGAGTGAGGATTTGCCCTTGCTTGAAAATATCTTGTTAGAAAATGCATCGCAACATCATAAACATTATCGGTTCCAGTGTCTCTGAGTGTATTGAAGGTATTGTCAACTTTTGGTCCAGCAGAGTGTAGGAGTAACGCTCTCTTTCTTCGGGGTGTATTGATAGCGAGTGCCATCATTAGGAGTTCAAGTCTTGTGAGCCATTTGCTCCAGTGTGGCCCTGGGTTGCTGTCTATCTCTGTAAAGGCTGGAAAGAATGGCTGTTGTTGTGTACACATGATGATTGTTATTTATTTAAATCTAGAATTGTCAATGTAAGTCTTCTGTATGTCCCTGGTTGTCTGTGTGATTACTTCTTTTTAATCCTCAATGTCAGAAAAATATAGTGTTGTGCTGTGTTCTTACGTCTACATTAAATGATGACCCCAGGCTTTATATTCAGATTCAATACAAACAGTATTTATTGTCTTTCTTATCTACATGGCATGATCACAGGTCCCAGGTCTTTTTCTCATTGGTGTGTGTGCGCTCTCTAAAAGCCATGTTTAGAATATGTCTCTCAAAATGGTGTCTCCTTATATATGTATGATGATGTCATCTGTTGCATCAGTGCCTTGGTCTCTTAAAGGTACAGTTTCTTAAAGGTGAAGTCACCATTACACAACATTGCAAGCAATGAGTCAGCCACGCTCGATAGAGTGTCAGGAATGAAGGTCAGAGGAGCAGACCAGGCTGGAAACACATAAAGAACGAGGGGCAGCCAATGTGAAAAACAGGGAATAAACAATATGGCATGGGTGGTGTTTACAATACCTCGAATCTCGGTTTGATTCTCTTCCAGGTCAGAGGGAATTCTAGTAACATGATGTCTATGGAATCACAGAATGACGAACAAAGAGACCATTTGGTCCATCATGACAGTGTTGTCTCTTTGGTGGAGACAAATTACAATTAGTCCTGCTGCGTGGCTTTTTCCTGTAATCCTGTACATTTTCCCTTCCAGCATCTATCCATATCCCTTTTGAAAGTTACGATTGAATCTGCTTTCATCTCCCAATCAGGCAGTGCATTCCAGATCACAACACATTACTGTACAACAAATGGTTCTTCATGTCACCTCTGGTTCTTTTGCCAATCACCTGATATCTGTGTCCTCTGCTTCCTGACCCTTTTGCCACAGGAAAGTGTTGAGAACCATCATGATTTTGAACACCTCGGACAAATCTCTTCTGAACTTTCTCTGCTCCAAGAAGAACAACCTCAGCTTCTCCAATCTCTCCACATAACTGAAATCCTTCACCCCTGGTATCATTGCAGCAAATCTCTTCTGTTCATTTCTTGCCCCAGAAATAATTGAAATGAAATGTTTCTAAAAAATGCATGAACTAAATAAAAAGGAGAGAGAAATAAATGCTGAGCAAAATGGATATCAATGTTTGGAAGGTAAAAAGAGCAAAGAGATCGAAATTTTATTATCGAGGAGTGAGAGGAATAAATAACACTTTGGAGATTTTGTCAGTGGATTTACTGATAAATTTGGGAATTGAGAGGAAGCTGGTTCATGGAGAAAAAACTGCCAACCCGGGGGTGGAGCCTACAACTGCATCCGTCCAACAAGAGACAGAGTAGAAGTGACAGTTCAGTCAGTGGAACAGGACACTTTTAATCTCAGGATTATGGGTTGGATGATCCACTGTGGGTGCCCGTGAAATTCCACAGGAGCTAATACAACACCTTGCTGTCAGTGGCTCCTTGGTCAATGGGTGTGATTCTTGTTTAAGGAGTGTGATTAATGAAAGTGTGAGCGACCCCAGGTTCAAATCACCAATGCGCTCTTGGCATTTTTAGTTTAATGTTACTGATTGGTGTCAGCCTTCCGGAGCTGGCTTCAGGATCAGAGAACTGGATTCAAAGAGCTTGTCGACAAAATTGAAATTTACACAATGTACACATAGCCAAGTGAGAATATAAAGATGTCGCAGTAATTGAGACCTGACTCCAAAAACAACAGGACTGGGTTCTGGAATGGACTGGAATGGAATTCTTCAGTGTTTCTGTTGTTTGGCTTGCATTGACTCATCGACTTTCTTGTTTTTCACTTTGTCGATGCCTTTGAATAATTGTGGATCCTTCTTCAGAGTGTCTTCTTTCACCAGGTAGTTCTGACCTCTGATGATGTTGATTGTAATCAGCTTCAATTTGCTGATAGTTTTGGAAGTGAGCAGATTTCCTTTGCTTGAGTCTACAACATGGAACTCAGTCTGACATGTGGACCAATGGGAGGATTTGAATGCCATCCCTGCGTTGGAGTTGCATCCATCCAATTAGAGACCGAGTAGAAGTGACAGTTCTGTCAGTCGAATATGAGATTTTTAATGGCAGGGTTGTGAGTTTGAGTCAAAAACAAGAAATGCTGGAATCACTCAGCAGGTCTGGCAGCATCTGTGGAAAGAGAAGCAGAGTTAACGTTTCGGGTCAGTGACCCTTCTTCGGAACTGACAAATATTAGAAAAGTCACAGATTATAAGCAAGTGAGGTGGGGGTGGGGCAAGAGATAACAAAGGAGAAGGTGCAGATTGGACCAGGCCACATAGCTGACCAAAAGGTCACGGAGCAAAGGCAAACAATATGTTATTGGTGTGTTGAAAGACAAAGCATTAGTACAGATTAGGTGTGAATACACTGAATATTGAACAGCAGCAAGTGCAAACCTGAAAAAAAACCTGAAAAAAAACAGTGGGTAAGCAAACTGAACAAACTAAGATGAAATGAAATAAATGCAAAAAAGATTGTAAACAATGTAAAAAAGAATGTAAAAAAAAAGGAAGAAAAAACAACTAAAAATGAAAGTAAAATGGGGGACTGTCATGCTCTGAAATTATTGAACTCAATGTTCAGTCCGGAAGGCTGAAGTGTGCCTAATCGGTAGATGAGATGCTGTTCCTCGAGCTTGCGTTGATGTTCACTGGAACACTGCAGCAATCCCAGGACAGAGATGTGAGCATGAGAGCAGGGGGGAGTGTTGAAATGGCAAGCAACCGGAAGCTCAGGGTCCTGCTTGCCGACTGAGCGGAGATGTTCCGCAAAGCGGTCACCCAGTCTGCGCTTGGTCTCCCCAATGTAGAGGAGACCACACTGTGAGCAGCGAATACAGTATACTACATTGAAAGAAGTACAAGTAAATCGCTGCTTCACCTGAAAGGTGTGTTTGGGGCCTGGGATAGTGAGGAGAGAGGAGGTAAATGGGCAGGTATTACACCTCCTGCGATTGCAGGGGAAGATGCCCTGGGCCGGGGACGAGGTGGTGGGGGTAATGGAGGAGTGGACCAGGGTGCCGCGGAGGGAACGATCCCTTCGGAATGCTGACAGGGGAAGGGAGGGGAAGATGCGACTGGTAGTGGCATCACGCTGGAGGTGGCGAAAATTGCGGAGGATGATCCTTTGGCTATGGAGGCTGGTGGGATGAAAAGTGAGGACAAGGGGAACCCTGTCACGGTTCTGGGAGGGAGGGGAAGGGATGAGGGGAGAGGTGTGGGGAATGGGTCGGATACGGTTGAGGGCCCTGTCAACCACAGTGGGGGGAAATCCTCGTTTGAGGAAAAAGGAGGTCATATCAGAAGCACCGTCATGGAAGGTAGCATCATCAGAGCAGATGCGTCGGAGACGGAGAAACTGGGAGAATGGAATGGAGTCCTTACAGGAGGTAGGGTGTGAAGAAGTGTAGTCGAACTAGCTGTGGGAGTCGGTGGGCTGATAATGGATATTGGTAGACAACCTATTCCCAGAGATGGAGACAGAGAAGTCGAGGAAGAGAAGTGTCAGAGATGGACCATGTGAAGGTGAGAGAAGGGTGGAAATTGGAAGCAAAGTTGATAAAGTTTTCTAGTTCGGGGCGGGAGCAGGAAACGGCACCGATACAGTCATCAATGTACCGGAAAAAGAGTTGGGGGAGGAGGCCTGAGTAGGACTGGAACAAAGAATGCTCGACATATCCCACAAAAAGACAGGCATAACTAGAACCCATGCGGGTACCCAAAGCGACACCTTTTACTTGAAGGAAGTGCGTGGAGTTGAAGTGCTCCCGCCCCGAACTAGAAAACTTTATCAACTTTGCTTCCAATTTCCACCCTTCTCTCACCTTCACATGGTCCATTTCTGACACTTCCCTTCCCTTCCTCGACTTCTCTGTCTCCATCTCTGGGAATAGGTTGTCTACCAATATCCATTATAAGCCCACCGACTCCAACAGCTACCTCGACTACACTTCTTCACACCCTACCTCCTGTAAGGACTCCATTCCATTCTCCCAGTTTCTCCGTCTCCGACGCATCTGCTCTGATGATGCTACCTTACATGACGGTGCTTCTGATATGACCTCCTTTTTCCTCAACCGAGGATTTCCCCCCACTGTGGTTGACAGGGCCCTCAACCGTGTCCGACCCATTCCCCGCACCTCTCCCCTCACCCCTTCCCCTCCCTCCCAGATCCGTGACAGGGTTCCCCTTGTCCTCACTTTTCATCCCACCAGCCTCCATATCCAAAGGATCATCCACCGCCATTTTCGCCACCTTCAGCGTGATGCCACTACCAGTCGCATCTTCCCCTCCCTTCCCCTGTCAGCATTCCGAAGGGATCGTTCCCTCCGCGACACCCTGGTCCACTCCTCCATTACCCCCACCACCTCGTCCCCGTCCCAGGGCACCTTCCCCTGCAATCGCAGGAGGTGTAATACCTGCCCATTTACCTCCTCTCTCCTCACTATCCCAGGCCCCAAACACTCCTTTCAGGTGAAGCAGCGATTTACTTGTACTTCTTTCAATGTAGTATACTGTATTCGCTGCTCACAGTGTGGTCTCCTCTACATTGGGGAGACCAAGCGCAGACTGGGTGACCGCTTTGCGGAACATCTCCGCTCAGTCCGCAAGCAGGACCCTGAGCTTCCGGTTGCTTGCCATTTCAACACTCCCCCCTGCTCTCATGCTCACATCTCTGTCCTGGGATTGCTGCGGTGTTCCAGTGAACATCAACGCAAGCTCGAGGAACAGCATCTCATCTACCGATTAGGCACACTACAGCCTTCCGGACTGAACATTGAGTTCAATAATTTCAGAGCATGACAGCCCCCCATTTTACTTTCATTTTTAGTTATTTTTTCTTCCTTTTTTTTTACATTCTTTTTTACATTTTTTACAATCTTTTTTTGCATTTATTTCATTTCATCTTCGTTTGTTCAGTTTGCTTACCCACTGTTTTTTTTCAGGTTTTTTTTCAGGTTTGCACTTGCTGCTGTTCAATATTCAGTGTATTCACACCTAATCTGTACTAATGCTTTGTCTTTCAACACACCAATAACATATTGTTTGCCTTTGCTCCGTGACCTTTTGGTCAGCTATGTGGCCTGGTCCAATCTGCACCTTCTCCTTTGTTATCTCTTGCCCCACCCCCACCTCACTTGCTTATAATCTGTGACTTTTCTAATATTTGTCAGTTCCAAAGAAGGGTCACTGACCCGAAACGTTAACTCTGCTTCTCTTTCCACAGATGCTGCCAGACCTGCTGAGTGATTCCAACATTTCTTGTTTTTGTTTCAGATTTCCAGCGTCCGCAGTATTTTGCTTTTATTTTTGTGAGTTTGAGTGCCATTTTGTTTTTCCCTTTTTTAAGGCTTCATGAGCAGAGAGTACAGGGAGTGTTTGAAATGAGCAAGCCTCGCTTTGATTCAGGACTCTTACCTCTCTGCAGCATCTCACTATGAAAGATTGAATTTGATCTCATTTCATTCTCAGCTCGGGGTCTGTGCGGCTCAGTGGCACTTCTGGCTGTCTCCCGCTTCACAATCCATCAGTACTGAGAAAGCAATGGGGAATATTACTCACATGTTGTATTCTTTAATTTTTTGGAAAACGTGAATGCATGTATTTTCTTCCAAAACAAGGACACCAAGCCACTGTTGATGTAGGGCTGAAATAGCTCAGTTGGGAGAGCGGTAGACTGAAAATCTAAAGGTCCCTAGTTCAATCTCGGGTTTCAGCAATTTTGCTTCCTTATGCATCCCTTGCCTTGGTTCTGATTTTCCAGTTGCACAATTTACTGTGGGATGATTTACCAATCACCAGTGGATTGAATTTGAGAAACAACACAGAGTCATTTACAGCATAGAAGGTGGTCGTTTGGCCTATCATGTCCATGCTGGCTCTCCCCGGAGCAATCCAGTCAGTTCCACTCACCAGCTCGATCCCTTTCCTCCTGCAAGTTTCTTTCCTTCAAGTATCCATCTAATTTCCTTTTCAAATCATTGATTGTCTCTGCTTCCACCATACTCGTGGGCCAAGTCATTACCACCCACAGGATAAAAAATTCCACCTCATCAAGGATGGGAAATACTTATATCTTCTCTATTTGTTTATTCTCTATTTCTGTGAGAATAGACTGGCAGTCAACATGAAAGGAAACCCAAAAATCTTCGAGCAGCATGTAAATGATAAGTGGGTAGTAAGAGGTTGAGTCGGGCCTATTAGGGACAAAAATGATAATATAAGCTTAGAGGTGCAGGGCAATGTTAATCTACTTAATGAGTACTTTGCATCAGTGATCACTAAGGAAGTGGAATTTGACAAAATATCAGTTGAAGTGAAGAAAGTAGAGGCAATGGAGAGTGTACAAATTAGGAGAGGGAGGTACTAAAAAGGCTGGCTGTGCTTAGGGAAGATAAATCACCTGGTCCGGATGGCTCACATCCCAGGTTGCGAAAGGAAATGCGGATGCAGATAACAGAAGGGCTTGCTATAATCTTCCAATCTTCCCTGGATACGGGGGAGGTGCCAGAGGATTAAACAGTGTCAAATGCGACAACTTTATTCAAGAAAGGGTGTAAGGACAGTCCGGGTAACTACAGGCTAGTTAGATTAACAGCAGCGGTGGGTAAGGTTTTAGAAAGAATAATCAGGGTAAAAAATCAACAGTCACTTGGAGAGGTTCGAGTTAATTAAGGAGACTGAGCATGGATTTATAAATGGAAGTTCATGCTTGACTAATCTAACTGCATTTTTTGATGAACTAACAGAGCAGGTTGATGAAGGGAATGCAGTGGATGTTGTTTATATGGATTTTAAGGAAGCGTTTGACAAGGTACCACATAAAAGGGCGGTTAACAAAATTGAGGTTCGTGGTATAGGAGGGTCAGTGTCCAATTGGATAGAAAATTGGTTTAAGGACAGAAAACAGCGAGTCTTATTAAATGGTTCTTTGTCAGACTGGAGGATAGTCGACAGTGGTGTTCCCCAAGGGTCAGTGCTAGAACCACTGCTTTTTTTGCTCAAGGTAATTGACTTGGATCTTGGAATACAGAGTAGAATCTCAAAATATCCCGATGACACCAAACTTGGAGGAGCGGCAAACAGTGAGGATGATATGAACTGCCTGCAACAGGACAGTGACAGGCTAGCAGAATGGGCAGACAGGTGGCAGATGGAATTTAATAGTGAAAAATGTGAGGTGATGTTAAGGAATAGGGAGAGGCAATATATACTTAATGGCACAGTTCCAAAGAGTGTGCTGGAATAGAGGAAATTGGGGTTCATGTGCATCAATCTTTGAAGGTGGCAGGACATATTGCGAGAGTGGTTCGCAAAGCATATGGGATCTTGGGCTTCATAAATAGAGGCATTGAGTACAAAAGCAGGGAAGTTATGCTGAACCATTATACAACTCTGGTTAGGCCCCAATTGGAGTGTTGCTTCCAGTTCTGCTCAGCAGACTTTAGAAAGAATGTGAGGGTCCTTGAGAGGACGCAGAGGTGATTTACCAGAATGGATCCAGGGATGGGGGATTTTAGTTACAAGGTTAGGTTGGAAAAGCTAGGATTATTCTGCCTAAATCAAAGGAGATTGAGTGGAAAATTGATAGAGGTGCATAACACCTCCAGAGAACAGGCCATCCTGGACTGGGTATTGTGTAATGAGAAAGGATTAGTTAACAATCTTGTTGTGTGGGGTCCCTTGGGGAAGTGCGCCCATAATATGATAAAATTCTTCATTAAGATGGTTTGTGAGAGAGTTGATTCCGAGACTCGGGTCCTGAATCTAAATAAAGGAAACTATGAAGGTATGAGGCGGGAGTTGGCTATGATAGATTGGGGAACGTTACTTAAAGGGTTGACAGTGGATAGGCAATGGCTAGCATTTAAAGAGCGCATGGATGAATTACAACAATTGTTCATTCCTGTCTGTGCAAAAGTAAAACAGGAAGGGTGGCTCAACTGTGGCTTACAAAAGAAATTAAGGAAAGTATTAGATCCAAGGAGGAGAAATATAAAATGGCCAGAACAAGCAGCAAACCTGAAGATTGTGAGCAGTTTGGAATTTAGCAGAGGAGGACAAAAGGATTGATTAAGAAGGGGGAAATAGAGTATGAGAGTAAGCTAGCAGAGAACATAAAAACTAACTGTAAAAGCTTCTATAGATATGTGTAGAGAAAAAGATTAGTGAAGACAAATGTGGGCCCCTCACATGTCAGAAACGGGGGAATTTATAATGGGGAACAAAGAAATGGCAGACCAATTAAATACATACTTTGGATCTGTCTTCACAAAGGAGGATACAAATTATCTCCCAGAAATGTTGGGGAACATGGGGTCTAGTGAGAAGGAGGAACTGTATGAAATCAGTATTAGTAGGGAATGTTTGGGAAATTGATGGGATTGAAGGCCGATAAATCCCCAGGGCCTGATAATCTACATCCCAGAGTACTTAAGGAAGTGGCCCTTGAAATAGCAGATGCATTTCTGGTCTTTTTTCAAAATTCTATCGACTCTGGAACAGTTCCAATGGATTGGACGGTAGTTAATGTAACTCCATTATTTAAAAAAAGAGGCAGAAAGAAAACAGCGAATTATTTACCGGTTAGCCTGACATCAGTCGTGGGGAAAATGCTGGAGTCCATTATAAAAGATGTAATAGCAGAGTGCAATAATAACTCGTCTCCACTCCTAGTATTTCTAAATCCCACACATTCACTATAATGTGAACAATTATTTCCTGTTGTGTCTCTCTCAGATTTGTGAACTTCACTGGATTGGAGTGAGGTGACATCTACTGGCGGGAAGCAAGAACTGCAATCAAGCAGCAGAAACTCCACAGTCTGTCAGGGTTAAAGAAACATTGCAATGTGAGGATACAGCGAAGTGGTTTGATTGGGTAGATGGAGACATGATTCCACTTGTGGTGGTGTCTGAAGCAAAGGCCAGAAATACAAAATTGTCAGTAATAAAAGAAATGAGGAATTCATGAAAAATGTAGTAACGTAGTGAATGGTTAGAATGTGGATAGAATAGAAAGTGAGATTGGATGGACAGAAGCAGTCTGAAAGGATGGCTGAAACAAAAGGTGAGTGCCCTGAAACGTTAACTATGTTTCTCACAGCACAGATGCTGCCAGAGCTGCTGAACATTTCCAGCACTTTCTGTTTTTATTTCAGCATTTGCAGGATGTTGCTTTGATCTGAAAAAAAATGGATGATTGGCTGGGGGGTTCCAGTGAAATTCCATAGCAGCTAACAAAGCCTGACCTGTCAGTGGCTTGTTGGTCTAGGCGTATGATTGTCGCTTAGGGAGCATGGTTAATTAACATGCGAGAGATCCTGGGTTCAAGTCCCGGACGAGCCCTGGTCTGCTGGCATTTTTAGATTAATGTTATCTATTGGTTTCAGCCTTGCAGAAGGTGGAATTGACTTCCATGCGGAGCTGGCTTGAGGACCAGACAACTGGATTCAAAGAGCTTGTCGACAAAATTGCAATTAACTAAATGTACAGAAAGCCAAGTGGGAATATAAAGTTGTTGCTGTAATTGTGACCTGACTCCAAAAACAACAGGACTGGGTTCTAGACTGGAATGGAATGGAATTCTTCAGTGTTTCTGTTGTTTGGCTTGCATTGACTCATCGATTTTCTTGTTTTTCACTTTGTCGATGCCTTTGAATAATTGTGGATCCTTCTTCAGGGTGTCTCCTTTCACCAGGTAGTTCTGACCTCCGATGATGTTGATTGTAATCAGCTTCAATTCGCTGATAGTTTTGGAAGTGAGCAGATTTCCTTTGCTTGAGTCTACAACATGGAACTCAGTCTGACATGTGGACCCATGGGAGGATTTGAATGCCATCCCTGCGTTGGAGTTGCATCCATCGAATAAGAGACCGAGTAGAAGTGACAGTTCTGTCAGTCGAATATGAGACTTTTAATGGCAGGGTTGTGAGTTTGAGTGCCATTCTGTTTTTCCCTTTTTTAAGGCTTCATGAGCAGAGAGTACAGGGAGTGTTTGACATGAGCAAGTCTCGCTTTGATTCAGGACTCTTACCTCTCAGCAGCATCTCACTATGAAAGATTGAATTTGATCTCATTTCATTCTCAGCTCGGGGTCTGTGCGGCTCAGTGGCACTTCTGGCTGTCTCCCAAATCACAATCCATCAGTACTGAGAAAGCAATGGGGAATATTACTCACATGTTGTGTTCGTTAATTTTTTGGAAAACTTGAATGTATGTATTTTCTTCCACAACAAGGACACCAAGCCACTTTTAATGTAGGGCTGAAATAGCTCAGTTGGGAGAGCGTTAGACTAAAGGTCCCTGGTTCAATCCCAGGTTTCAGCAATTTCGCTTCCTTATGTGTCCCTTGCCTTGGTTCTGATTTTCCAGTTGCACAATTTACTTTGAAATTATTTACCAAGCACCAGTGGATTGAATTTGAGAAACAACACAGAATCATTTACAACATAGAAGGTGGTCATTTGGCCGATCACGTCCATGTTGGCTCTCCCCGGAGCAATCCAGTCAGTTCCATTCACCAGCTCGATCCCTTTCCTCCTGCAAGTTTCTTTCCTTCAAGTATCCATCCAATTTCCTTTTCAAATCATTGATTGTCTCTGCTTCCACCACACTCGTGGGCCAAGACATTACCACCCACAACATTAAAAATTCCACCTCATCAAGGATGGGAAATACTTATATCTTCTATATTTGCTTATTCTCTATTTCTATGAGAATAGACTGGCAGTCAACATGAAAGGAAACCCAAAAATCTTCGAGCAGCATGTAAATGATAAGTGGGTAGTAAGAGGTTGAGTCGGGCCTATTAGGGACAAAAAGGATAATATAAGCTTGGAGGTGCAGGGCAATGTTAATCTACTTAATGAGTACTTTGCATCAGTGATCACTAAGGAAGTTGAATTTGACAAAATATCAGTTGAAGTGAAGAAAGTAGAGGCAATGGAGAGAGTACAAATTAGGAGAGGGAGGTACTAAAAAGGCTGGCTGTGCTTAGGGAAGATAAATCACCTGGTCCGGATGGCTCACATCCCAGGTTGCGAAAATAAATGCGGATGCAGATAACGGAAGGGCTTGCTATAATCTTCCAATCTTCCCTGGATACGGGGGAGGTGCCAGAGGATTAAACAGTGGCAAATGCCACACCCTTATTCAAGAAAGGGTGTAAGGACAGTCCGGGTAACTACAGGCTAGTTAGATTAACAGCAGCGGTGGGTAAGGTTTTAGAAAGAATAATCAGGGTAAAAAATCAACAGTCACTTGGAGAGGTTTGAGTTAATTAAGGAGAGTGAGCATGGATTTATAAATGGGAGTTCATGCTTGACTAATCTAACTGCATTTTTTGATGAACTAACAGAGCAGCTTGCTAAAGGGAATGCAGTGGATGTTGTTTATATGGATTTTAAGGAAGCGTTTGACAAGGTACCACATGATAGTGGGGTTTACAAAATTGAGGTTCGTGGTATAGGAGGGTCAGTGTCCAATTGGATAGAAAATTGGTTTAAGGACAGAAAACAGCGAGTCTTATTAAATGATTCTTTGTCAGACTGGAGGATAGTCGACAGTGGTGTTCCCCAAGGGTCAGTGCTAGAACCACTGCTTTTTTTGCTAAAGATAAATGACTTGGATCTTGGAATATTGAGTAAAATCTCAAAATATCCCGATGACAACAAACTTTGAGGAGTGGCAAACAGTGAGGATGATATGAACTGCCTGCAACAGGACAATGATAGGCTAGCAGAATGGGCAGACAGGTGGCAGATGGAATTTAATAGTGACAAGTGTGAGGTGATGTATTTTGGCATAAGGAATAGGGAGAGGCAATATTTACTTAATGGCACAGTTCTAAAGTGTGTGTTGGAATAGAGGGACTTGGGGTTCATGTGCATCAATCTTTGAAGGTGGCAAGACATATTGCGAGAGTGGTTAGCAAAGCATATGGGATCTTGGGCTTGAAAAAAAGAGGCATTGAGTACAAAGCAGGGAAGTTATGCTGAACCATTATAAAGCTCTGGTTCGGCCCCAGTTGGAGTGTTGCTTCCAGTTTTGCTTACCACACTTAAGAAAGAATGTGAGCGTCCTTGAGAGGACGCAGAGGAAATTCACCAGAATGGATCCAGGGATGGAGGATTTTAGTTACAAGGTTGGGTTGGAAAAGCTAGGGTTGTTCTACCTGCATCAAAGGAGAGTGAGGGGAGAATTGATAGATGTGTTTTCGGCTATGACAGTTTTAAATAAGTTGGCAAGGAAACATTGTTCCCGTTAACTATTGGTACAAGGACTAGGGGACACAGATTGAAGGTTTTGGACAGGAGGTACAGGGGGAATGTGCGCAAGAACTTTCTTACACTGATTGGTGATGATCTGTAAATCGCTGCCCACGAGGGCGGTGGAAATGGAGACAATCGAGGATTACAAAAGGAATTTGAATGGGCACTTGAAGGAAATAATTTTACAGGGCTATGGGGATCGAGCAGACAAGTAATAACTCGTCTCCACTCCAAGTATTTCTAAATCCCACACATTCACTATAATGCGAACAATTATTTCCTGTTGTGTCTTTCTCAGATTTGCAAACTTCACTGTATTGGAGTGAAGTGACATCTAATGGCAAGAAACATGAACTGCCGCTTCTCGGCCTTTTGGCTCAGATCAAGTGTAGTATCTGTTCTTATCAGTGCTTATTTGATTGAGAAGAGAACATGATCATTGCCTTTTGATCCTGGGGAAGCTTTGAGTAAAATGGCTATAACCAATTTTCGAACTTCGGGCCAGGGAGTGCGCAACACCGTTCGGGTGGTCGTGAAGGACAGGAAGGAGATGCACCAGTCGATCGCACCTTCTTCATCAAGAAAATTCTCTTCGATTGCTGCGGATTTCAAGCGACGGACGTCTTCTGCCTCCAGGATTTCCCCAGCAGTGGATACTTAGACGTGACGTTCCGGAACGTGGCGGGATGCATCAAGTTCCTGAAGGCGTTCAAGGAGAAAGGGGACCGGGCGCCACTGTCGATCGTCACAGCGGAGCCGCTCTTCACGCTTCCGTCACAACGGGACCGGGTGGTGACGATTCACCTCTACAACCCCCATGTTCCGGTGGTGGATGTACTCACCTTTCTCGCCAGGTACATCGAGGTGGACGGCAGCAGCACTAATGTCAAGGACCCCTTTGGGATCTGGACCAGCAAGCGGCAGGTCAAGGTGACCTTGAAGGGAGATGCCAGTGGAGCCATCATCCACCCTCCCTCCAGCTTCGCTATCGGGGGAAGTCGAGGCTTCTTGGTCTACGCTGGGCAGCCCAGAGTTTGCCGCACCTGTGGTAAATCTGGTCACATGGCAGCCAACTGCAGCACGGTTGTTTGCAAGAACTGCAAGGAGGAAGGCCATCAGACCAAGGACTGTAAGCAGACTAAGTGTTGCAACTTGTGCGGTGCGGCAGGCCATCTCTACAAGACCTGCCCCAAACGTTGCCTCAGCTATGCTCAGGCGGCAAGGTCCAAGGATAGGCCGGGAGAAGGTTCGACCAAGGCGTCCGCTGTTCGAAAGGAGACCAGCAGCTTTCTCCGCAGTGAGGAACTTCAACCTGAGAAGGAAGGGGAGGCAGCTGAAACCAACGACCCAGCACCTACCCAGCGCCCGGAAACCCCTCCTCCACAGACAGAATCGATGGAGGAGGAGGCAGCAGATGGACAAACATGTCAGTGGCAAGTGGTCCAAAGGAAAACCACAAAGAAAAAACATCCCAAAGCCACCACCCAAACCAGTGGCAAGAGGAGGCTCTCTTCTGAATCAGACTGCAACAACTCCTCTTCACTGGACGGGGAAATGCTGGAACGACAGCCCCTTCAAAAGAGGCGGCAGAACTCCGAGATGGATGATAAAGCATCCCAGCCCCCGGGCACTGGTAGCTGTGAGGGGCCCGGCGTGCCCCAACCCCAATGCCCCACACGTAACGAAGTGGCCAACGCATCTCAGCTCTGCGACACCGGGAGCAAAGACACGTCTGGCGCACCTGAGCTCCTGGAGACCGGGAGCTGTGATGTTTTCGAGGAGGAACAGATGGAAGCAGCTGAGGACAACCCAATCCTCTCTGCCTACAAGACCCCCCCCGATGTCACCCGAGCGGCACAAACCCCGCATGAAAAATCAGGAGGGGTTTTTGAGCCCAACCAACGTGAAACTGCTTGCGCACACGATGGGTATGCAGGAACATCCCGAAGGGGAAGGACTGGGACTAGCGAGGACAAATGGTATGGGAAGCAACAACTAATTTTTCGTAAAAAATGGGTGCAAGAATTGCTTCCATTAATGTGCGTAGCATTAAATCTACTACGCGATGTGTTTCAACCTTGGATTACCTTGCCAAGGTCAAAGCTGACCTACTGTTTCTGCAGGAGTGTGGAATACCACACCTCAGCACCTACAGGCAGTGGTCGCGATGGTGGTCCCACGGGCCATCGATCTGGTCGGGGGGTAATGACTGCCGTTCCTCCGGCCTGGGTATTTTGCTGCGGGGAGGTAACTTCACCATCTCCGAAGTTAAGGAGGTGGTGGGCGGCCGCCTCCTCGTAGCAGACGTGATGTACAACAACGCTCCGCTCCGGTTGATCAACGTGTACGCCCCGGTACAACGCAGCGAGCGGCTGACCGTCTTCCAGCAGCTCCCACTGCTGCTGGCGACGTCCAGGCCGGTCATCCTAGGCGGTGACTTCAACTGCATCATCGATGCGGCTGGACCATCCGGCAGTGACGACAGCAAACTGGACGCTTCGTCCAGATTCCTAATAGAAACAGTTAAGGATGCCAAACTGCACGACGTCTTCAGCAAACCTGCAGACGGAGCGCAGCGCAGATACACATGGTCAAGATCGGACGGGTCTGCCCGTTCCAGGATTGACTTCCTGTTTGTGTCCCGTGCTGTCACGGTCGGATCCACCGACGTCAAGCCGGTGTTCTTCTCCGACCACTGCCTCTTACTGGCCGACTGTCACTTGCAGGACGACCAGCGGGTTGGCAGAGGGACGTGGAAGCTCAATGCGACACTGCTGACCCCAGAAAACGTTGAGGAACTCAAAAGGGATTACAAAGGTTGGAGGACCGTGAAACCCCTCTTTGAGTCTCCAGTTCACTGGTGGGAAGCGATTAAGGAGAACATCAAGAGGTTCTTCATCCACAAAGGTGTTCAGAAGGCGAGAGAGAGACAGAGGGAACTGTCCCGACTCCAGAAAATTATGCAAAATCTACTCCGGTTGCAGTCAATGGGGGTCGAGGTCAAGGAGGACCTCCAAGAGGTGAAGAGCCAGCAGGCCTCGCTCTTTGCCAAGGAGGCCTCCAAGATCATCTTCCGGTTATGAGTCCGCTCCATCGAGCAGGATGAGACGTGCTAGCATTACTTCTTCCAAAAGGTACACAGAGAGAGCTCTGTTATCAGCAGCCTGAAGGAAGAATATGGCTCGGTAACGTCTTCGCAGTCCGACATCCTAAGGATCAGCAAATCCTTTTATGCTGGGCTGTATGACGCGAAGCCCACAGACAGCAGAGCCTCCCAGTCCTTCCTGTCATCTATCACAGAGGTCCTAGATGATAGCAGGAGGGAGAGACTGGACAAGCCGCTAACTCTGGACGAGCTGACAAAGGCCGTCGAGTCTTTCTAGACGAGTAAAACCCCCGGGAGCGACGGCTTACCGGTCGAGTTGTACTCGGCCCTGTGGGACTGGCTCGGCTCGGACCTGCTGGAAGTATACGAGAGTATGCTCCTGGCCGGCAGCATGTCAGAATCCATGAGAAAAGGCATCATCACCCTCATTTACAAGCAGAAGGGGGAGAGGGCAGAAATCAGAAATTGGCGGCCCATCTCACTGCTTAATGTTGATTACAAGATTCTGTCCAAAGTCATAGCCAGTCGAGTCAAGTCTGCTCTGGAGTTGGTGATTCACCCCGATCAGACCTGTACTGTAACCGGCAGGAAGATCTCTGATAGTCTCGCGCTACTCAGGGATACGATCGCCTACGTACGGGACAGGAGGGTGGACACCTGCCTCATCAGCCTGGACCAGGAGAAGGCTTTTGACAGGATATCGCACACCTACATGATGGACGTGCTTTCCAAAATGGGGTTTGGGGAGGGAATCTGCAATTGGATCCAACTGCTCTACACAAACATCAGTCGCGCAGTCTCAATCAACGGGTGGGAATCTGAAAGTTTCCCAATCAAATCTGGAGTCAGACAGGGCTGTCCTCTGTCCCCGGTCTTGTTTGTTTGCTGTATTGAACCCTTTGCTGAGTCTATTAGGAAGGATGCGAGCATAAGAGGGGTGACAATCCCAGGCAGCGGAGGCACTCAGGTCAAAACCTCCCTGTACATGGATGACGTCGCCGTCTTCTGCTCGGATCCGCTGTCCGTGCGCAGACTGATGAGCATCTGCGACCAGTTCGAACTGGCCTCGGGAGCCAAAGTTAACCACGGCAAGAGCGAGGCCATGTTCTTTGGGAACTGGGCTGACCGATCCTTTGTCCCCTTCACCGTCAGGTCAGATTACCTGAAGGTGCTGGGGATATGGTTCGGAAGTGCCGGGGCGTGCACCAAAACATGGGAGGAGCGAGTAGCCAAGGTACGACAAAAGTTGGGCATGTGGGGGCAGCGATCTCTCTCCATTGTGGGTAAGAACCTGGTCATCAGGTGCGAGGCACTCACGTTGTTGCTCTACGTGGCGCAGGTCTGGCCCATACCCCACTCCTGCGCCGTGGCAGTCACCCGAGCCATTTTCAGCTTCGTCTGGGGATCTAAAATGGACCGGGTCCGGAGGGACACGATGTTCAAATCTCTGGACAAGGGCGGGAAAAATGCACCCAACGTGGCCCTCATCCTGATGACCACCTTCGTGTGCGGCTGCATCAAGCTGTGTGTAGATCCCCAGTACGCAAACTCCAAGTGTCACTACGTGCTGAGGTTCTATCTGTCCCTGGTGTTGCGAAGGATGGGCCTGGTCACATTGCCGCGGAACGCTCCATGCAGTTAGGCCGTGCCGTACCACCTATCCTTCGTGGAGCAGTTTCTGCGGGAAAACACCTTCGACCAGCGGTCCATCAGGCAGTGGTCTGCACGGAATGTCCTCAAGGCCCTACGGGTAAAGGAAACGGTGGATCCTGTCGGATGGTTCCCCGAGCAGACCGTCAAAGTCATTTGGCGGAATGCCTCATCACCAGAACTTTCAAACAAGCACCAAGACGTAGCTTGGCTGGTGGTCAGAAGGGCCCTCCCCGTCAGATCCTTCTTGCACACCCGAAGTCTCTCCCCCTCCGCACAGTGCCCCCGCGTTGGCTGTGGTGGTGAAGAGACGGTCGCACACCTCCTCCTGGAATGTGCCTTTGCAAAGCAGGTGTGGAAAGAGATGCAGTGGGTTTTGTCAAGGTTCATCCCAAGCAGCTCTGTAACACAGGAGTCTGTGCTCTGCGGGCTGTTCCCAGGGACGCACACCGAGACAAACATCAACTGCTGCTGGAGGACTATCAATTCGGTGAAAGACGCCCTTTGGTCTGCCCGAAACTTGCTGGTCTTCCAGCGCAAAGAGTTGTCCACCACCGAATGTTGCAGACTGGCACATTCCAAGGTCCAGGACGACGTGCTGAGGGACGCACTAAAGCTTGGGGCAGCCGCAGCAAAGGCTCAATGGGGAAAGACCACAGTGTAAGGTTCCCCCACCAAGCTGGACTGAGGGGCTGGATCCATGGGAAACCCCTCGAACTGTATCGTTAATATTCTCAATTGCTGTAAATGTAAAACGGTAATTGACATGACAATTGTGAAACGGAAGGGTTGGGAAGAAACTCATGACAGTATTGAAGGAAACTGATCTCCCTTGCAATGTTTGTATTTTCTGGTGCTGTTTGGAAACTGTTTGGCAATGTAATTTTTACAGATTTTTATGAATAAAGTATATTTTGGAAATTAAAAAAAAGAACTGCCGTGATGAGATCAGCCATGATTGTATTGAATGGCAGAGCAGGCTCGAGTGGCTCACTTGCCGACTCCGGCTCCTCGTTCTTATGTTCATAGAATCATGCAGCACAGAAGGAGGCCATTCGGCCCCATTGTGCCTCTGCTGACTCTCTGACAAAAAGATGCAATTAGTCCAACCCCCTGCCTATTTCCCCATAATCCTGGAGAATTTCACTTTGAAATATTTGTCCAATTCCTTTTTGAAAGTTATAATTGAATCTGTTTCCACCACCCTGTCAGACAATTCATTTCAAATCCGAATCAGTTACTGGGTAAAAAGATTTCTCCTCACCTCCGAGGAGGATCTGCCGACTGAGGCACTGTGGGTTGAGGTCAGGAACAGGAAAGGAGCAGTCACCTTGATGGGAGTTTTCTATAGGCCCCCCAATAGCAGCAGGGAGGAGGAAGAGCAGATTGGGAAACAGATTTTGGAAAGGAGCAGAAGTCACAGGGTAGTAATTATGGGGGATTTCAACTTCCCAAATATTGATTGGCAACTCTTTAGATCGAATAGTTTGGATGGGGTAGTGTTTGTGCAGTATGTCCAGGAAGCTTTTCTGACTCAGTATGTAGACTGCCCGACCAGAGGGGAGGCAATATTGGATTTGGTACTAGGTAATGAACCAGGGCAAGTGATAGAGCTGTTGGTGGGTGAGCACTTTGGAGATAGTGATCACAATTCTGTAGCATTCACTGTGGTAATGGAGAGGGATAGGTATGTGCAACAGGGCAAGGTTTACAATTGGGGGAAGGGTAGATATGATGCTGTCAGGCAGGAACTGAGGAGCATAAGTTGGGAGCATATGCTGGCAGGGAAGGGCACGGTCGAAATGTGGAACTTTTTCAAGGAGCAGATAGTAGGGGCCATTGATAAGCATGTCCCTGTCAGACAGGGAAGGGATGGTCATGTGAGGGAACCGTGGTTGACAAGAGAGGTTGAGAGTCTTGTTAGGAAGAAGAAGGATGCGTATATAAAGTTGAGGAAAAAGGGCACAGGCATAGCTCTGGAGGGATACAAGATGGCCAGGAAGGATCTGAAGAAAGGGATTAGGAGAGCTAAGAGAGGGCATGAAAAATGCTTGGCGGGTAGGATAAAAGAAAACCCCAAGGCCTTTTACGCGTATGTCAGAAATATGAGGATGACGAGGGGGACCGTAGGTCCGGTCAAGGACAATAGCGGGAGACTGTGTGTTGAGCCGGAAGAGATAAGTGAGGTTTTGAATGAGTACTTCTCTTCGGTATTTACGAATGAGAAGGGGTGTATTACTGAAGAGGACGGTGGGAAGCAGACTGGTAAGCTCGAGGAAGTGCTCGTTAGGAGGGAAGATGTGTTGGGGTTTTTGAATAACTTGTAGATAGACAAGTCTCCCGGGCCTGACGGGGTATATCCAAGGATGTTATGGGAAGCAAGGGATGAAATTGCAGAGCCGCTGGCAATGATCTTTTCATCTTCTCTGCTGACGTGGGTGGTACCAGGTGATTGGAGGGTGGCAAATGTTGTGCCCCTGTTCAAGAAAGGGAATAGGAACAACCCTGGGAATTACAGGCCAGTTAGTCTTACTTCGGTGGTAGGCAAGTTGATGGAAAAGGTGCTGAGGGATAGGATTTCTGAGCATCTGGAAAGACACTGCTTGATTCGGGACAGTCAGCACGGTTTTGTGAGGGGTAGGTCTTGCCTCACAAGCCTGATTGAATTCTTTGAGCAGGTGACCAAGCAAGTGGATGAGGGTAAACCAGTGGATGTGGTGTACATGGATTTTAGTAAGGCATTTGATAAGGTCCCCCATGGTAGACTTATGGAGAAAGTCAGGAGGCATGGGATAGTGGGGAATGTGGCCAGTTGGATTAAGAATTGGCTAACTGATAGAAGGCAGAGAGTGGTCTTAGATGGTAAATACTCAGCCTGGAGCCCAGTTACCAGTGGCGTGCCGCAGGGATCAGTTCTGGGTCCTCTCCTATTTGTGATTTTTATTAACGACTTGGATGAGGAAGTCGAAGGGTGGGTCAGTAAATTTGCAGATGATACAAAGGTTGGTGGAGTTGTGGATACCGAGGAGGGCTATTGACGTCTGCAAAGGGACTTGGATAGGTTGCAGTGCTGGGCTGAAAAGTGGCAGATGGAGTTTAACCCTGAAAAGTGTGAGGTCGTCCATTTTGGAAGGACAAACATGAATGCAAAATACTGGGTTAACGGTAGGGTTCTTGGGCATGTGGAGGAGCAGAGAGACCTTGGGGTCTATGTGCATAGATCATTGAAAGTTGCAACTCAAGTGGATAGGGCTGTGAAGAAGGCATATGGGGTGTTAGCGTTCATTAGCAGAGGGATTGAATTTAAGAGCCGTGAGGTGATGATGCAGCTGTACAGGACCTTGGTAAGGCCTCATTTGGAGTACTGTGTGCAGTTCTGGTCGCCTCATTTTACGAAGGATGTGGAAGCCTTGGAGAGGGTGCAGAGGAGATTTACCAGGATGTTGCCTGGAATGGAGAATAAGTCTTACGAGGAAAGGCTGAACATTCTAGGCCTCTTCTCATTAGAACGGAGAAGGATGAGGGGTGACATGATAGAGGTTTATAAGATGATCAGGGGAATAGATAGGGTAGACAGTCAGAAACTTTTTCCCCGGGTGGAGCAAAGCGTTACAAGGGGTCATAAATTTAAGGTGAAGGGTGGGAGATATAAGGGGGATGTCAGGGGAAGGTTCTTTACCCAGAGAGTGGTCGAGGCATGGAATGCCTTGCCCGGGGAAGTTGTTGAGTCAGAAACTTTAGGGACTTTCAAAAGGCTTTTGGATAGGTATATGGATAAAGGAGAATGATGGGGTATAGATTAAATTGTCCTTGACAGAGGACAAAGGATCGGCACAACATTGTGGGCCGAAGGGCCTGTTCTGTGCTGTATGTTCTATGTTCTATGTTCTATGTTCTCCCCTTGACATCTTTGGCCAATTATTTTAAATCTGTGTCCTCTGGTTACTGACCCCCAGGACAGTGGAAACAGTTTCTCCCTCTCTACCCTATGAAAATCCTTCATGATTCTGAACACCTCTATTAAATCTTCCCTTAACCGTCTCTACTCTGAGGAGAACAATCCCAGCTTCACCAGCCTGTCCAGAGAACTGACACCCCTCATCTCTGGTATCATTCTCGTAAATCTCCTCTGAACTGTCTCAGAAGCTTTGATGTCCTTTCTGAAGCCTGGTGCCCAGAACTGGACACATTACTCGAGCTGAGATCGAGCCAGCGACGCCCACATCCCACGAACGAATAAAAAAACGCTCCCGAACCAGTCCCCAATTCTTAAGCATTTATCGACGCTCCCTGCCCAGTCCCCAAATCTTATTCATTTAGAAACGCTCCCTGCCCAGTCTCCAACTCTTATTCAATTATAGACACTCCCTGCCCAGTCCCCAATTCTTATCCATTTACAGACGCTTCCTGACCAGTACCCAAATCTTATTCATTTAGAGACGCTCCCTGCCCAGTCCCCCAATTCTTATCCATTTGCAGACGCTCCCTGCCCAGTCCCCAATTCTTATCCATTTACAGACGCTCCCTGACCAGTACCCAAATTTTATTCATTTAGAGACGATCCCTGCCCAGTCCCCAATTCTTATCCATTTATAGACGCCGTTTCGGGAAGCCTCACTGGGAAAAGCTTCACCACCGCCATCCGCAGGGATACAGATGGGATTGTTCCATCTTATTGTGGCCCTGAGGCCCTGCTCCAGAGTGTGAGCCCGCAAAGTCTTCTCGCACTTTGTGAATATCCCGCTCCAACTCCGAACCCGCAGCTCTTGCTGCTGACAAAGCTCTCTACCGCGCCTGCGCGCCCCGCTCCTGTCACAGATAGGGCGGATTCTAGGCCGCTGAGCATTCTGGGTATCACACCTGTCATTAATGCTATTCTTTCAGCTGAAAGGTTTTATTACGTACATTTCATGTCCTGGAATCGTCGTGAGTGTTTTCTTTTGCACCTGTCAGTGCCTGGGAGGATAGAGTCAGCTTCACTTTGTAGCCATGAGTTTCTGGTGTGAGAAAGTGGTGTTTAACTCAGTATATTTCAGTTTTTGGTCTGTGACTGTGGGTATTGTTCAATACCTGTTTGTTTCTGCTATTGCTCTGTGAGTTTCACCACATATCTTTCAACAACGTGTTTGTGAGCATCAGCTTTTGTCGAGATCTATCAGTTTCTGAGAAGTGAGAAAGGGTTTGATTCTATCCCTATCAGTTTCTGTTACATGCATGTGTCTTTAATCTGCACCTCCTCTGAGTGTGTCTTCGTCTCTGTACTTGTTGGTGAATATGTGTTTTGCTTTGTATCTCTCAGTCTTTGAAGTGTGAGCCTGGGTTTGTACCTAATTTCCTTTGTACCTTGCAGTTGGGATATGAAAGAAAGAATTTTACACGTTACCTGCCAACTGCTGCTACGTGACTGTGGGTTTCACACTGTATCTGTCAATTTCTTGTCTGGTAATGCGAAGTTTACAGTGTACCTGTCAGTTTCTAGTCCAGGACTGATTGGGTTTACTCTGTCCCTAGCATTCGCTGGTATGTTAGTGTGGGGTTTACATTGTACCTGTCAGTTTCTTGTATGTGAGTGTTGATTTCACTCTGAAAAGAATCATAGATCATAGAATAGTTACAGAACAAAAGGAAGCCATTCAGCTCATTGTGCTTGTGCTGCTTCTCTGCACGAGCAACTCAGCTCATGCCACAGACTCATGTATTCCATGAAAACATGCAATTTTTTTCACTTCAGATAATTATTTTATACCATTTTGAAAACCATGGTTGAATCAGCCTCCATCACACTCTCAAACAGTGCATATCAGATCTTAACCACTCGCTGTGCAAAAGAAGTTTTTCCTCATGTTGCCTTTGGTTCTTTTGCCATTCACCTTAAATTGTTGTCCTCTGGTTACAGAGCCGTGAATAATATTCCCCATTGCTTTCTCAGCTCTGATGGATTGTGAAGCGGGAGATGGCCAGAAGTCCCACTGAGCCGCACTGACCCCGAGCAGGGAATGAAATGAGATGAAGTTCAATCTTTCACAGCGAGATGCTGCAGAGAGATAAGAGTCCTGAATCAAAGTGAGACTTTCTCATACTTTTGCTGAATTTCATTTCAAACACTCCTTGTACTCTCTGCTAATGAAGCCTTAAAAAAGGGAAAAACAAAATGGCACTCAAACTCACCACCCTGAAATTAAAAGTTTCATGTTTGACTGACTGAACTGTCACTTCTACTCGGTCTCTTATTGGATGGATGCAACTGTATTCTTCAACGCAGGGGTGGCATTCAAATCCTCCCATGGGTCCACATCTCAGACTGAGTTCCATGTTGTAGACTCAAGCAAAGGAAATCTGTTCAGTTCCAAAACTATCAGCGAAATTGAAGCTCATTACAATCATCATCATCAGAGGTCAGAACTACCTGGTGAAAGAAGACAATCTGAAGAAGGATCCACAATTATTCAAAGGCATCGACAAAGTGAAAAACAAGAAAATCGATGAGTCAATGCAAGCCAAACAACAGAAACACTGAGGTATTCCATTCCATTCCAGTCCAGAACCCAGTCCTGTTGTTTTTGGAGACAGGTCACAATTACTGCAACAACTTTATATTCCCACTTGGCTATCTGTACATTTAGTTAATCATCTCTTTGAATCCATCTCTCTGGTCCTCAAGCAGGCTCCATATGGAAATCAATTCCGCCTTCTGCAAGGCTGAAACCAATCAATGACCTTAAACTAAAAATGCCAAAGAAGAAGGGCTTGTCTAGGATTTGAACCCAGGATCTCTCACACATTAATTAATCACTCACCCTAAGCAAGAATCATACCCCTAGATCAACATGCCGCTGATATCAGAACTTTCTTTTAGCTCCTGTGGAATTTCACTGGCAGCCAAAGCCGATCATCCATTTTTTTTACAGAGCAAAGCAACATCCTGCAAATTCTGAAATAAAAACAGAAAGTGTTGGAAATGTTCAGAAACTCTGGCAGCATCTGTGGAGAGAGAAACAGAGTTAACCTTTCAGTGCGTTTACCTTTTGTCTGAGCCATCCTTTCACACTGCTTCTGTCCACCCAATCTCACTTTCTATTCTGTCTAGATTCCACCCACTCACTACCTAAATACATTTATCATGAATTCCTCATATCTTTTAATAATGACAATTTTATATTTCTGGCCTTTGCTTTGGACTCCACCACAAGTGGAATCATGTCTCCATCAACCCAATCAAACCCATTCACTATTTCCTCACATTGCAATGTTTCTTTCACCCTGACAGACGATGGAATTTCTGCTGCTTGATTGCAGTTCTTGCTTCCTGCCAGTAGATGTCACCTCACTCCAGTGCAGTGAAGGTGACAAATCTGAGAGCACACAACAAGAAGTAATTGTTCACGTTGTTCATTGTTCAGTGAACAGGTCCCTCTATTCCTGCACACTCTTTAGAACTGTGCCATTAAGTATATATTGCCTCTCCCTATTCCTTCTGCTAAAATGCATCACCTCACACTAGTCGCTATTAAAATCCATCTGCACCTGTCTGCCCATTCTGCTAGCCTATCACTGTCTTGTTGCAGGTGGTTCATTTCATCCTCACTGTTTGCCACTTCTCCAAGTTTGGTGTTATCGGCATATTTTGAGATTCTACTCTACATTCCAAGATCCAAGTCATTTATCTGTAGCAAATAAAAAGCAGTGGTTCCAGCAGTGACCCTTGGGGAACAGCACTGTCGACAACCTTCCAGTCTGAGAATGAACCATTTATTACGACTTGCTGTTTTCTGTCCTTAAGCCAATTTTCTATCCAATTGGACACTGACCCTCCTATTCCATGAACCTCAATGTTGTTAATCACCCTTTTATGTGTCGCTTCTTAAAATCCACATAAACAACATCCACTGCATGCCCTTCATAAACCTTCTCTGTTAGTTCATCAAAACATGCAGTTAGATTAGTCAAGCATGAACTCCCATTTATAAATCCATGCTCACGCTCCTGAATTAACTCAAACCTCTCCAAGTGACTGTTGATTTTTTCCCTGATTATTCTTTCTAAAACCTTACCCACCACTGCTGTTAATCTAACTGGCCTGTAGTTAGCCGGACTGTCCTTGCACCCTTTCTTGAATAAGGGTGTCACATTTGCCACTGTTTAATCCTCTGACACCTTCCCCGTATCCAGGGAAGATTGGAAGATTATAGAAAGCCTTTCTGTTATCTGCATCCACATTTCCTTTCGCAATCTGGGATGCAAGCCATCCGGACCAGGTAATTTATCTTCCTGAAGCATGACCAGCCTTTTCAGTACCTCCCTCTCTCAATTTGTACCCTCTCCATTGCCTCTACACTCTCCACTTCTACTAATATTTTGTCAAATTCCACTTCCTTAGTGATCATTGATACAAGGTACTCATTAACTAGATTAACATTGCCCTGCAGCTCTAAGTATATATTACCCTCTTTGTCCCTAATGGGGCCCACTTCACCGCTTACTACCTGCTTATTATTTAAAGACTGCTCAAAGATTTTTGGGTTCCCTTTCATGTTGACTGCCATTCTATTCTCGTAGAGATAGAGAATAAGCTAAATATGGAAGATATAAATATTTCCCATCCTTGGGTGAGGTGGAATTTTTTTATGCTGTGAGTGGTAATGTCCTGACCCACGAGTGTGGTGGAAGTAGAGACAATCAATGATTTGAAAAGGAAATTGGATGGATACCTGAAGCAAAGGAACTTGCAGGAGGAAAGGGATCGAGCAGGTGAGTGGAACTGAGTAGCTGGCTCCGATAATTGCTGCAGTCACTTCGATCCCCCTTAATTTTGTACAAGGTGACAATGTTTGTATCACGCATGTTTTGAGCCCTTGTTGAGCTGGACTATGGTGGGCTCACTGTCCAGTTCCTCCATGACAGGGAAGTCTTTAATGGCACTGAGAGCTACTTCAATGACAATGTTCTCCGTTATGTAGAGTTCAAGATAATGCTCCAGTCACCTTTCCATCTGCTTGTTAGGTTCACTGATGATCACCCCTCTCTTTGTCTTCAAAAGGTGCTGATTTAGTTACTACTGGGCCCATTGCTTTCTTAATTCCTTCATACATCCCTCTAGCATCCCCGGATTCATTCGCAGAGTTTTAACCAGTATTGATTGGTGCAGTGCTGAGCAGTCTGCAGAGACTTGTTTCTGGCAGCTCTGAGAGCATCTAGATGTTGTTTGCTGGGGACTTGTTTGTAGTTCATGTGGGCTCTCCTCTTAGTTACAGTAACTGACTCCATTTCAGTCCAATAAGCCTCAAACCAGTCAGCATTCCTCCCATCTCTTTTCCTATACACAGTGAGTGCAGAGTTATAGATGGTGGTGTGCAGATGATTCCACTTTGACACTGCACTGAGGCCTTGAGCATTGTTGTCTGAAAGAGCCTGATCGAGGATGTTGAGGAACTCCTGGGTCCTTTCTGGGTCAGTGGTTCGGCAAGTGTTGATCAGGAGATGACCTTTCTTCATGGATGGATGAAGCTTCCTTGGCTGAAGCCTGACCTTGTTACACACCAGGGAGTGGTCAGTGTCACAGTCAGCGCTGTGATAGCTGTGAGTGATGAGGACACTGCTGAGGGTGGTATGCCTGGTGATGATAAGGTCTAGCTGGTGCCAGTGGCGTGATCTCGGATGTCTCCAGGACACCTTGTGGCACAGCTTGACCTGGAAGTAGCTGTTCATCACACAGAATCCATGGTGACAGCATAGCTCCAGCAACCTCTGTACATTTTCGTTCATCTTGCAAATCCCCTGGTGCTCTATGCACATTGGCAAAGCTGTGTAGTCAGTATCCAAGCTTGTGTTGAAGTCTCCTAGAAGGTACAGTCCCTCAGTGCTGGGAATTCTACTGATGGCAGTGTCAAGTGTCACATAGAATTGATCCTTGACATCTGGGGTGGAGGTGAGTGTCGGGACATAGATGCACATGAGATTAACTGGGCCCACGCTTGTTGACAAGTGAAGAGTAAGAAGTCTCTCTGAGCCTACTGTGGGTGGTTCACTCATCTCAAGTAGCGTGTTTTTTACTGTGAAACCCACTCCATGCTCACGAGTTGCCTCTTGGGCTTTCCCCTGCCAGAAGAATGTGTAGTGTTTCTCTTTGAGGGATCCACTTTGAACGAGTCTAGTTTCTTGCAGCTCAGCAATGTCCACATTGAGCCTTGTGAGTTCCTTGTCGATCACAGCTGTCTTGTGTGTGTCATCAACCTGCAGAAGGTTGTCGGTAAGGCCAGGACACATGGTCCTCACATTCCAGCTTGCGATGCGAAGGACTGGTGTCTTCTTTGTTGAGTTTGTTTTTCTTGGTGCATAGATTATCGATCCGCCTGTTGAGAGATGACTCTCCAAGCTCCAAGCACCCATTGAAGCAAGCAGGTCGTGGCTTCACAGCACCTAACTGGCTGGGGGCTGCCCAGCTTGAAGTGAATGGTAGCTATCCAATGAGACACTAAGAGCTCTCCCACTGTCCGAAGTAACCCCTGGCGCTCATACTCTACACCAATTCAATGAGAGCTTATAATCAGTAACTGTTTATTCCCGGGTTGTGCTAATGTTTAACCAAGAAGCTGGAGTGTCCTCTCCAGGGCACAGGCCTGGGCAAATAGTATGGAGACCCTGAGCATCAGGACCCCCTCTTAGCATTGCTAGTATTGTCCAAAGGAAAGGAAAAACCAGTACTGTTTGTTACCAGCTCTGCTGTTGGAGTGGCTGGAAAACTGCCTGATAAGTAACAGGTAACTGCCTCCAGGACTCCACACCGGATTTACTCTCCAGGTTTACTCCTTCAGCCTTCTTATTCATTTATTTAGAGATACAGTAGTGAAACAGGCCCTTCCAGCCCACCGAGTCTGTGCCGACCATCAACCACCCATTTATACTAATCCTGCATTAATCCCGTATTCCTACCACATCCCCCCCTCAATTCCCCTACCACCTGCCTACATGCGGGGCAATTTACAATGGCCAATTTACCTATCAACCTGCAAGTCTTTGGCTGTGGGAGGAAACCGGAGCACCCGGCAGAAACCCAAGTGGTCACAGGGAGAACTTGTAAACTCTGCACAGGCAGTACCCAGAATCGAACGCGGGTCACTGGAGGTGTGAGGTTGCGGTGCTAACCACTGCGTCTTCTCGAGACACCCATCGAGAAGTGAGACTTTTTGCCCAGAGTTGGGGCTCTGTTTCTTGGCATCAGGATGGAACCACACACCAGTGGGCCTGTATGACATGCACAAGGATATCACACACTGCCCCATCCCTGGTACAGATCAGAGTCAGACACTGAACAGATTGCAACCCACAAGGACATCACAACCTTCCCGCTCTCTGGGACAGGTCAGTGTGACACACCAAACAAACAGCACCCCACAGGGACCTCATAAATGCCACGTCCCTGTGACAGATCAAGGTCAGACACTGCAAATATTGCAACCACAGGAACATCACAAATTGCCCCATCCCTCGGACAGCTCGGGGTCTGACATTGAACATATTGCAACAACAAGGACATTACTGTATAACTCCCTCCATTCTGAAAAACAAGCATTCACCCTACTTTTTACCCTGCAGCCAATTTTGGATCCACACTGCCACTGCCCATTTAATCCCATCTGCTTGAATTTTGTTAACAAGTCATAGAGAGATGCAAAACTGAAACAGGCCATCCGGCCCACTGAGTCTGTGCTGACCAACCACCACCCATTTATAGTAATCCTACACCATCATCCCATATTCCCTACCACATCCCCACCATTCTCTTACCTACACTAGGGACAATTTACAACAGCCAATTTACCTATTAACCTGCAGTCTTTGCTTGTGGGAGGAAACCGGAGCACCCAGCAGAAACACACACAGTCACAGGGAGAACTTGCAAACTCTGCACAGGCAGTACCCAGAACTGAACCTGGGTTGCGAGAGCTGTGAGGTTGCAGTGCCAACCACTGTGCCATTGTGCTGCCTCAAGTCTAGTTTATGGTACCTTTTCAAACACAATTTTGATGTCCAGACACGCAGCATTAACCTCACCACCCTCGTCAACTCTCTCTGAAACTTCATCAAAGAAATTAATTCATTAATTATTTCAGACACAATCTTCTGTTAACCAATCTGTACTGGCTGTCGTTTATTAGCCCATGTTCTACCAAGTGACAGTTAATTTTCTCCTGGATAATTGTGTCTAAAAGTTTCCCCACCACCGACATTAGACTAATTGGTCTGTAGTTCCTGGGTTTATCTCTCTTTTTAAACAGGGCTGTAATATTCACAACCCTTGCAGACTTATCTTTTAATTCTGGAAAGTCTATTGCAGACAATCACTTTGGGCATGACTTTAACCAATTAAAGCAACAGGATACTTGATTAATCAGTCCAGAACTTTTATTGAGAGTAAAATAGTACTTAATAATTGAAAGTAAAATTATACTTAACAAACTTGGGGAATATAACTTTACAGCTCTGGGGACTGGTCGAGCTTGGTCTCAGAGCGTCACGGTCCTCTTTGTCCAGTCTAGATCCCTCATCAGGTGGAGAACTTGGTCGATGATCTGAGCCTTTACCCCTGAGGCCTTCTAGTGTTCCTGCACACTGAAACCTTACAAGATCCCTACTTTTAACCCCTGGATGGCCATCACACCACCATGTAAAATAATAATTGGTCCTAGCTGTTGCTAGGTACATTTAATTAGTTCTTAATAATGTCTTCCACTAACAGTCACCTGTCCTCAGAATCTCAGATATGAGTACAATGGAGTGGTTTCACACTGTCTCCCAATCTGATCTGAAACAAGTTTCCTGTTCGTTAAATCTAGACTCTTGAAGGTCACGATGTACCACACCATGGGTTTTATCAGGGGTCCGAGAAAGGTCCATTGTTTGAATACATTTAGCTGAAACTGTCCTTTCCCACAAAGACACAGAAACTCACAGTAATTTGATTGAACAAACTTTAAATGAAAACCCATTCTCTCTAAAATGTTTATTGATTCATTAATTATAACTCAATCAAGATTCATTACTTTTACAATCATCTGTTTCAGGATGGGTAGCTACTCATTAATTATACAGGATATAAACATTAGTACTGAACACAAAATGGTTCCTTTGGTCATGTGTTAATTATAAAATGGCTTTCGTTACGTTGTTAGTTATGACAATGGATACATGATATAAATGGTCAAGTTAAACTGAGATCGAACTACCCAAGCTTACCTCCATCCTCCAGTCCTCTGGCATCATTCCCATATTCAAGGAGGATTGAAAGATTGTGGTTCGAGTCTCTGCTATTTCCACCCTGACTTCCCTCAGCAACCCAGGATGCAGCCCATCCAGACCGGGTGACCTTTCTACTGTGAGCATTGCTAACCTTGTAATTGTCTCCTCTTTATCTATTTTCATCCCCTCCAAATTCTCCACTTCCTCCTCCTTTACTGTGACATTTGCAGCACCCGTTTGTTTTATGACAGATGAAATGTACTTAATTAGTGCCTCAGCCACACCCTCTGCCTCCACAGGATCTCCTTATTGACCCACCCTTTCATTGACTGTCCATATGTTGGTAAAAGACTTCAGTGTTCCCAGTTATGTGACCTGCTAATCTTTTCTCATACATTCTCTTGCTGATCTCATTTCCTTTTTCAGCTCTCCTCTGTACTTTCTGTATTCTGCTTGTTTCTCTACTGCATATGAATCCTCACATGATTTTCCAGTGAATGGTTTTTGAACTATTTTGTAAAAGGATTTGGTTTTGTAAATTTCTCCCTAGCTCCCCTCATGGTCAGGCAGAAAGTTTAACTGCTGTGTTTTCAAACAGCAACAGCTTTATTTGAAAAGCCATTGGGACAGGATTCCGGGTTTTAATCCAGTCACAAATCTGGTTCTGATGTCTTGTGGCTCCAGCTGTCATATGACCTGTCAGAGGATGACCTCATGATTGACCCAGTCATGGAGCTGTGGGTTGATGTTTAAATTGTTTCAAAATAATTTTCCAGAAGGACAATCAAAATGAATCGATATATAAAAGGTAGATTTTGTGAATTTGTGCTCCCAGTGGAAATTCCTGCAGAGTCTGCTGGTTTTCATATCCCCAGTTCCCCACAGGAAGCTCTGTGCTCGGAGTCTGTATTCATTGTTGGAAAAGGTTATAAGAGACAGGATTTATAATCATCTTGAAAAGAATAAGTACATTAGAGATAGTCAGCACGGTTTTGTGACGGGTAGGTCGTGCCTCACAAACCTTATTGAGTTTTTCGAGAAGGTGACGAAACAGGTGGATGAGGGTAAAGCAGTGGATGTGGTGTATATGGATTTCAGTAAGGCGTTTGATAAGGTTCCCCACGGTAGGCTATTGCAGAAAATACGCAAGTATGGGGTTGAAGGTGATTTAGAGCTTTGGATCAGAAATTGGCTAGCTGAAAGAAGACAGAGGGTGGTGGTTGATGGCAAATGTTCATCCTGGAGTTTAGTTACTAGTGGTGTACCGCAAGGATCTGTTTTGGGGCCACTGCTGTTTGTCATTTTTCTAAGTGACCTGGAAGAGGGTGTAGAAGGGTGGGTTAGTAAATTTGCAGATGACACTAAGGTCGGTGGAGTTGTGGATAGTGCCGAAGGATGTTGTCGGGTACAGAGAGACATAGATAGGCTGCAGAGCTGGGCTGAGAGATGGCAAATGGAGTTTAATGCGGAAAAGTGTGAGGTGATTCACTTTGGAAGGAGTAACAGGAATGCAGAGTACTGGGCTAATGGGAGGATTCTTGGCACTGTAGATGAACAGAGAGATCTTGGTGTCCAGGTGCATAAATCCCTGAAGGTTGCTAACCAGGTTAATAGGGCTGTTAAGAAGGCATATGGTGTGTTAGCTTTTATTAGTAGGGGGATCGAGTTTCGGAGCCACGAGGTCATGCTGCAGCTGTACAAAACTCTGGTGAGACCGCACCTGGAGTATTGCGTGCAGTTCTGGTCACCGCATTATAGGAAGGATGTGGAAGCTATGGAAAGGGTGCAGAGGAGATTTACTAGGATGTTGCCTGGTATGGAGGGAAGGTCTTACGAGGAAAGGCTGAGGGACTTGAGGTTGTTTTCGTTGGAGAGAAGGAGGAGGAGAGGTGACTTAATAGAGACATATAAGATAATCAGAGGGTTAGATAGGGTGGATAGTGAGCGTCTTTTTCCTCGGATGGTGATGGCAAACACGAGGGGACATAGCTTCAAGTTGAGGGGTGATAGATATCGGACAGATGTGAGAGGTAGTTTCTTTACTCAGAGAGTAGTAAGGGCGTGGAACGCCCTGCCTGCAGCAGTAGTAGATTCGCCAACTTTAAGGGCATTTAAGTGGACATTGGATAGACACATGGATGAAAATGGAATAGTGTAGGTCAGATGGTTTCACAGGTCGGCGCAACATCGAGGGCCGAAGGGCCTGTACTGCGCTGTAATGTTCTAATGTTCTAATTCTAATTACATCAACATTATACAGAATCATTTCATGGGAGACCCCAGTGTGAATTTTAGACAGGTGGGTCAGTTTCAACTTTCAAAGTAACACAGAAGCAAAATACTGCTGATACTGGAAATCTGAAATAAAAACAGAAAATGCTGGAAATACTCAGCAGGTCTGGCAGCACCTGTGGAGAGAGAAACAAGGTTAACTTTTCAGATCTGTGACCTTTCATCAGAACTGAGCTGAAATTGTCTGAGGGACTGAGATTGTGGAATCAATTTCAGGGTCAAAGACATTGTACTTGGTAAGGATAGGAAGATGGAGATTATTAAGTACAGTGCAAAAATATAGATACTTTTACATTATTTTAATCAAAATTGATTTAAACTTTGTGCTCATGAATCCTATCTTTTGATCACAATGACACTGATAACAATAGAAAAAGCAAGACTTGCATTTCACGACCACAGGACATTGCAAAGCCTTTTACAGCCAATGAAGGAAGGACTTTTCAAGTGTAGTCACTCAACAGTACAATAGAGTACCCGACAATAAATATGTATAAGGGGCGGCACAGTGGCGCAGTGGTTAGCACCGCCGCCTCACAGCTCCAGCGACCCGGGTTCAATTCTGGGTACTGCCTGTGTGGAGTTTGCAAGTTCTCCCTGTGTCTGCGTGGGTTTCCTCCGGGTGCTCCGGTTTCCTCCCACAAGCCAAAAGACTTGCAGGTTGGTAGGTAAATTGGCCATTATAAATTGCCCCTAGTATAGGTAGGTGGTAGCGAAATATAGGGACAGGTGGGGATGTGGTCGGAATATGGGATTAGTGTAGGATTAGTATAAATGGGTGGTTGATGGTCGGCACAGACTCGGTGGGCCGAAGGGCCTGTTTCAGTGCTGTATCTCTAAACTCTAAACTCTGAATTCTCACCACACAACTGCCAGACAATGACCATCCCAAACAAGAGAGAATCTAACCATCTCCCTTTGACATTCAATGGCATTACCATCGCTGAATCCCCCACTCTCAACAACCTGGGGGTTACCATTGAGCAGAAACTGAACTGCAGTAGCCATATAAATATTATGGCTACAAGAGCAGGTCAGACACTAGGAATTCCGCGGCAAGTAACTCACCTCCTGACTCCCCAAACCCTGTCCACAAGTCAGGAGTGTGATGGAATACTCTCCACTTGTCTGGCTGGGTGCAGCTCCAACAATACTCAAGAAACTCAACAGGACAAAGCAGCCCGCTTGATTGGCACCCCATTTACAACATTCATGCCCTCCATCACTGGCACACAGTGGCAGCAGTGTGTACCATCCACAAGATGCACTGCAGCAATGTGCCAAGGCTCCTGAGACAGCCCCTTCCAAACCCGCGACCTTTATCACCGAGAAGGACAAGGGCAGCAGATGCATGGGAACACCACAACCTGCAAGCTCCCCTCCAAGCCACACACCATCCTGAATTGTAACTGTATCACCGTTCCTTCACTGTTGCTGGGTCAAAATCCTGGAACTCTCTTCATAACAGCAGCACATGGACTGCAGTGGTTCAAGAAGGCAGCTCAGCACCACCTTCTCAAGGCAATTAGGGATGGATAATTAATGCTGGCCTAGCCCGCGACACCCACCTCCCATGAATGAATTAAAAAAATGATAATATCCTGTAATCCTCCAAAGTAGAAAATACAGATGGAAATGAAAAATAATAAAACACAGTCAGCATGGATTTCATAAAGAAAGACCTGATTAACCTTATCTTTGAAAAATCCAAAGCAAGAGTAATATAGCAGATGTAGAAGAGTTTAAGTTAATAAAGCCTCATCCATTTATGTGCTTGAACCAACAAATTGTGGGTTAACAAACAAACACACTAACTGACAGAGCTGGGTGTTGTTCTTTCTAAATTACCCTAAAGTAGGGTGTGAATGAGTTAAAGCTTCAGGTTGCTGCAACCAGAATAGCCATTGTCCACTATCAGTTTTACTGTTATAAATAAAGGGTGGAACATTCATTGTGAATCTATAGAAACAGTCTGGTCCTGCACACTGCAGACACATCCACGTCATCACCAACCAGCTCTCCTATAATTGGTGCAGTTATTTGACTTTGCCCCATTCGCTCCATGGAATTACTTTTAAAAGATTTTAAATTACAAGCAGTTTTGTTAATGTTCAGCCTTTGAGAAGAAATCATTCCCTGGCCACAGTGGAGAGAGCATTGAATATAAAACAGTAGACTGCCAGGTAACACAGTGAAAGCTCATCAGCTAATCTATAATTACTTACGTTTCTTATTTTTGCTCTTGCTATTCGGTTTTTCATCATTTTCAGCTCCTGACTGTGGATATTATTGTGATTAAATGTGAAAAGATGCACTGTGTCTCAGCCCCGGTATATTGACTCTTTCTCTGTACAGTGCTGTATACACTCAGATACTGACACTGTCTCTCCCTCCCTCAACTTTCCAGCCCTGACATTGCAGAAAGCGCTGCTCAAAGTTACACATTCTGACTGTTTGCAGTTGATTAGTGAGAGATTATTAACGTATCCTCCTGCAGCGCTGCCTCGGTTAATAACAGCAGATCTAAGTCACATTTCAGATACAGAAACAGACGCATCAATTATTCACTCTTTCCCAGAGTGAGTGAGGCCCGGACAAGCAGCAACATTCCAGCCCCACACTCTGCAATAACCCAGCACCAGCGGAAAGCAGTGAATACAGATTCAATCAGTGGGTTCATGTCCATTACAGGGATGCAAGATTCCACGGCCCAGGACAAACATCCCCATACACCGAGAACAAGCTCAGTAAAACCCGGGGGAGTTAATATCCCAATCACTGAGCATTCCAGTAACATTGAACAAGTTCCTGAACTGAGTGAACCTTTCAAAGTACAGAAGTGATGACGAGGTCAAAAAGGTCTGAACAGTTGAGGTGACTGAGCAGTTTCAGCTTCTCTGTTCAGGTTGCAGCTTTCACTGGAGGCATGTGTTTAAATCCCACTTCTGACAACTTGATTTTCAGTTACTTTGCAGAGCTTCCTTGAAGGTTTGAGGTAGAGTAAATACTGAGGAACTGTTTCTAACTGCTGAAAGGTCAATAACCGAAGGTTACAGATTTAAGGTGACTCACAAAACCAGAAGGAAATTGAGGAAAAATTCCTTTCTGCAATATGTGGTTAGGATTTCAGTTATGTGGTTAGATTGGAGAAGCTGGGGTTGTTCTCCTTAGAGAGGAGATTTGATAGAGGTGTTCACAATCATGAGGGGTCGTGACAGACCCGATAGAGAGAAACTGTTGGTAGAAGGATTGAGACTCAGGTAAAAGCTGTGGCTCAGTTGGTCACATTCACCTCGAAATCACAAGCTTCTGGGTTCAGATTTCACAGCTGACACTCCAGTACAGCACTGAGGGTGTTGAAGGTGCTGCCTTTCAGGTGTGATGTTAAACCAAGACCTGGTCTGCATGTTTGGGTGAATGTAAAAGATCCCATGCTGCAATTTCAAACAAGTGAAGAGCAATTCTCCCTGGTGTTGTGATCAATATTTGCCCCTGAATCAGATCAGTTGGTCATTATCACATTGCAGTTTGTGAATATCAGCTGCTGCATTTCTGACATTACAACAGTGATGACACTTCAAAAGTATTTCATTGTCTACAAAGTGCTTTGATATGTCCAGTGGTCTTGAAAGGTGCTAAATAAATGCAAGTCTTTTCTTTCTTTATCACAACACATTACTGTGTAAAAATGGTTCCTCATGTCATCTCTGGTGCTTCTGCCAATCACCTGATATCTGTGTCCTCTGCTTACTGACCCTTTTACCACTGGAAACAGTTTCTCCTTATTTAAACTATTGAAAACCTCCATGATTTTGAACAAATGTGTCAAATCTCTTCTGAATTTTCTCTGCTGCAAGGAGAACAACCCCAGCTTCTCCAATCTCTCCACATAACTGAAATCCCTCACCCTGCTACCATTGTGGTAAATCTCTTTTTTCTTCTTTCCTGGGATGTGGGCACTGCTGACACAATGTGATTCCTGTCAATGCAGCGGCCCGCTGACATCATCGGACTGTGCCAAGCTGTGCATAGGCACAGCTACATCTTGCCAGGATTAAGTGGCACATGCGTAGGATGATGCCATTGCACAGCGCCAACATCATCGCATATCCGCGCCTGGTCCATCTTCGCACATGTGCGCGAAAGCATCATCGGGTATCCAGCCCCTCACTCAGCTGGAGGAAGCGGCTGAATAGGAGACTTTGAGGCTGGAGCTCTCCCCCCTCGGCAACTCGCTCCAGGCCTCGACGCTTCCTCCCCTCAGCCGCTCGCTCCACACCTCGATGCTCCCCTGGACAATTGTTCCCCACTCGCGTCATCCAGCTCTCTGGCCGCTTGCTCTCTGACCCCCAACCCCCGCTCCAGCCGCTAGCTCTAGGCCGTGCCACTTCCCTCCTCTCGGCCACTCACTACTCACTCCTACGTCACACTTTGCAGCCCACCTTGCTTCTTCGGGCGGCGCGTGGAGACTGGACAAACGTGGGATCAAGTGGCCGAGAGAAGGGAAGCAGCACAGCCTAGAGCTAGCGGCTGGAGGGGAGGTGGGTGGGGAGTGAGCGAACGACTGGAGAATGGGCTGACATGATCGGGAGACAATCGGCCAGGGAAGTAGGGGGGGGAGCAGCGAGTTCTGGAGCGAGCGACTGTGGAGGGTGGAAGCGGCCGGTGCAAAGCAGGGGGAGAAAGCGAGTTGTGCCACCTAGTGGTTGCGTTGTCAGCAAACGCAGCCTTTATTGTCCATCCTTAATTGCCCTTGAGAAGGTGGTGGTGAGCTGCCTTTTTGGAGCTGCTGCAGTCCATGTGTTGTACGTAAACCCACAGTGCTGTTAGGAAGGGAGTTCCAAGATTTTGATCCAGTGACAGTGAAGGAATGGTGATATAGTTCCCAGTCAGGACAGTGTGTAACTTGGAGGGGAGCTTGCAGATGGTGGTGTTCCCATTCATCCAATATCCTTCTAGGTGGTCGAGGTTGGGCGTTTGGAAGGTGCTGTCGAAGGAGGCTTGGTGAGTTGCTGCAGTGCATCTTGTAGATGGTACACACTGCTGCCACTGTTCACTGGTGGTGCAGGAAGTGAATATTTAAAGTAGTGGATGGAGTGCTGATCAAGCGATCTGCTTTGTCCTGGATGGTGTTGAGTTTCTTAGGTGTTGTTGGAGCTCCACTCATCCAGGCAAGTGGGGAGTATTGCATCACACTCCTGACTTGTGCCTTGTAGATGGTGGACAGAGGTGAGTTCCTTGCAGCAGAATTCCCAGCCTCTGACCTGCTCTTGTAGCTACGGTATTTATATGACTGATCCAATTCAGTTTCTGCTCATTGGTAACCCCCCGGATGTTGATTGTGAAGGATTCAGCAATGGTAATGTCATTGACATTCGCCAGAGCTGGCGGGAAGCCATAAAGACAGGGCTAAATTGTGGCGAGTCGAAGAGACTTAGTAGTTGGCAGGAAAAAAGACAGAGGCGCAAGGGGAGAGCCAACTGTGCAACAGCCCCAACAAACAAATTTCTCTGCAGCACCTGTGGAAGAGCCTGTCACTCCAGAATTGGCCTTTATAGCCACTCCAGGCGCTGCTTCACAAACCACTGACCACCTCCAGGCGCGTATCCATTGTCTCTCGAGATAAGGAGGCCCAAAAGAATGTCATTGACTGTCAAGGGGAGATGGTTAGATTCACTCTTGTTGGAAATGGTCATTGCCTGGCATTTTTGTGGCGTGCATGTTACTTGCCACTTATCAGTCCAAGCCCAATCTTGCCCAGGTCTCTCTACATGTGGACACGGACTGCTTCAGTATCTGAGGAGTTACTAATGCAACTGAACATTTTGCAATTATCAGTGAACATTTCCACTTCTGACCTTATGATGGAAGGAAGTTTATTGATGAAGCAACTGAAGACGGTTGGGGCCGAGGACACTACCCTGAGGAACTCCTGAGCGATGTCTGGTACTGAGATGATTGGCCACCAACAACCAGCACCATATTCCTTTGCGCAAGGTATGACTCCAACCAGTGGAGATTTTTCTCCTTGATTGCCATTGACTTCAATTCTGCAAGGGCTCCTTGATGCCCTTGGCAAGAGCAGTCACTGTCACCTCACCTCACCTCCTGAATTCAGCTCTTCTGTCCATATTTGAACCAAGGCCATAATGAGGTCAGGAACCGAGTGGCCTTGGCGGAAACCAAAATGAGCATCGGTGAGCAGGTTATTGCTGTGTAAGTGCTGCTTGATAGCACTGTCAACGACACCTTCCATCACTTTACTGATGATCAAGAGGAGGCTGATCAGGGAAGTAATTGACCGGGTTGGATTTGTCCTGCTTTTTGTGTACAGGACATACCTGGGCAATTTTCCACATTGCCGGGTAGATGCCAGTGGTGTAGCTTGGCAGGCGGCGTGGCTAGTTCTGGAGCACAAGTCTTCAGCACTGCAGCCAGGATGTTTTCAGTATCCAGAGCCTTCAGCCATTTCTTGATATCATGTGGAGTGAAGTGGATTTAGCTGAAGGTTGGCACCTGTGATGCTGGGGATCTCAGGAGGAGGCTGAGATGGATCATCTACTTGGCACTTCTGGCTGAAGATGGTTGCAAATGATTCAACCTTGTATTTTGCACTGATATACTGGTCTCCCCTATCATTAAGGATGGGGATATTTGTGGAGCCTCGTCCTCCTGTTAATTGTTTAATTATCCACCACCATTCAGGACTGGATGTGGCAGGACTGCAGAGCTTTGATCTGATCTGTTGGTTGTGAGATCACTCAGCTCTGTCTATTGCATGCTGCTTCCGCTATATGACATGCAAGTAATCCTGTGTTGTAGCTTCACTCATTTTTAGGTCTCCTTGGTGCTGCTCCTGACATGCCCTCCTGCACACTTCATTGAAGCACTATTGCTCCCTTGGCTTGATGGTAATGGCAGAGTCAGGGATATGTCAGGCCATGAGGTAACATATTGTGTTTAAATACAATTCTGCTGCTGCTGATGGCCCACAGTGCCTCATGGATGTCCAGTTTTGAGCTGCCAGTTCTGTTCATTTCTTCCCTCAGATATAATTGACTACTCCGCCCCCGCCCAGTGTGGTTGACAGGACTCTCAACATCTGCCTTCCCCCTTCCCCCTTCCCCTCCCTCCCAGAACTGCGACAGGGTTTCCCTTGTCCTCACTTTCCAACCCACCTGCCTCCACATCCAAAGGGTCATCCTCCACCATTTTCGCCACCTCCAGCGTGATGCCACCACCAAACGCATCCTCCCCTCCCCTGTCAACATTCTGAAGGGATTGTTCCCTCCGCGACACCCTGGTCCACTCCTCCATTACCCCCGATACCTCGTCCCCTTTCCAAGGCACCTTCCCATGCAATCGCAGGAGATATAATACCTGCCCTTTTCCTTCCTCTCTGCTCATTATGCAAAGCCCCAAACACTCCTTTTAGGTGAAGCAGCGATTTACTTGTACTTCTTTCAATTATGTATACTGGATTCACTGCTCACAATGTGGTCTCCTCTAAACTGGGGAGACCAAACGCAGATTAGGTGGAGCACCTCTGCTCAGGCCGAAATCATGACCCTGAGCTTCTGGTTGCTTGCCATTTCAACACTCCCCCCTGCTCTCATGTCAACATTTCTGTCTTTGGCCTGCTCCAGTGTTCCAGTGAAAATCAACCCAAGATCGAGGAGCAGCACCCAACCTTTTGATTCGGCACTCTACAGCCTTGTGGATTGAACATTGTGTTCAATAACATCAGAGCATGACTGGTGTCAGGCAACTACAAGCATTAACACACTCTTTGCCTTTGTCCCAGGACAGCTTTGTTATTTAATCTCTCCTGCCCTCTGCCCTATCAAACACCTTCCCCTTTGTTCTCTCCCACATGCCCCTCCGCTTCACTTGTTTAAAACCGAATTCTTTTCTAACCTGTGTCAGTTCTGATGAAAGGTCACAGACCAGAAACATTAACTCTGTTTCTCTCTCCACAGGTGCTGCCAGAGCTATTGAGTATTTCCAGCACTTTTTGTTTTTATTTCAGATTTCCAAAATCTGCAGTATTTTGCTTTTATTGTGTCAGAAAGTCTCTCCTTGATTCAGGACTCCTACCTCTCTCCAGAATCTCTCTGCTAAAGATTGAACTTAATCTCATTTCACTCACAGCTCAGGGTCAGTGTGGCACAGTGGGACTTCTGGCTGTGTCCCACTTCACAATCCATCAGTACTGAGAAAACAATGGGGAATATTACTCACATGTTGTGTTCTGTAACTTTTTACAAACACTTTAATGTATATATTGTCTTCCAAAGCAGTGACAGAATGGTGGCTTTAGTGTGTTGTTGAAATAGCTTTGTTGAGTTCGTGCTGTACTAACAGTTAAACAGTTCTTGGTTCAATCCCAGGTTTTGGCACTTTCAACCTCTCCTGTGTCTTTTTCTTTGGCTCCAATTGTCAAGCTGCATGATTTACTCTGAAATTAGCACCAGAGAACCAAGGCACCAGCGAGCATGAGAGCTGAAATTAGCACAGATCAAATCCACTTAATATTTCTGACTGAAGATGGTTGCAAATGCTTCAGCTTCATCTTTTGCACTGACGTGCTCAGCACGACCATCATTGAGGATGTGAATGTTTTTGGAGCCTCCTCATCTTGTTAGTTATTTAATTATCCACCACCATTCACGACTGGATGTGGCAGGACTGTGGAGCTGTGATCTGATCCTGAGGGAGATATCCGTGCGTGGAATGGCGGGATGTATGGAGAGTGATCCTGAAGAGGGTGTCCGAGCCTGGAGCGGAAGCTTTCCGTGGAGGTACAGGAGTAGGTCATTCATCCCCAGTGTTTTATAAAGGTTTAGCATAACTTATTTGCTTTTACTCGATGCCTCTATTCATAAAGCCAAGTGTCCTGTTTGCTCTTCGCAACCTTTTCAAACCTTGATCAAAAAAGATTGGTCTGCATTGTCTCATTCTTCCTCCCAAACTGTATCACTTCACAATTTTCTGTGTAAAATTTTATCTGCTGTGTGAAAGCCCATTTTACCAGTGTGTTGAAGTTCCTCTGAAGTGTGTTACTGTCACTGGCATAGATTAGATTAGATTAGATTAGAGATACAGCACTGAAACAGGCCCTGAGGCCCACCGAGTCTGTGCCGAACATCAACCACACATTTATACTAATCCTACACTAATCCCATATTCCTACCAAACATCCCCACCTGTCCCTATATTTCCCTACCACCTACCTACACTAGTGACAATTTATAATGGCCAATTTACCTATCAACCTGCAAGTCTTTTGGCTTGTGGGAGGAAACCGGAGCACCCGGAGAAAACCCACGCAGACACAGGGAGAACTTGCAAACTCCACACAGGCAGTACCTGGACGAAATTCACGAGCATTCTTTGATGCTATCTCCGTGGAAAGAGCAATCCTACACACCAGCTCAAATTGGGATTTTGTGTGTTTAGTATCTTTTCTCATCCACCAATATAAGCACAAATCTGTCTCATAATGTACGGTCTAAGAATGTGCCAAAGTTGCAATGTGGTGATAAATTCTTCAGTGTCACAATGTACTCACCAACTGTTTCACTACTTTTCTGATTTCTGGATCCATGTTTGTAGCTTTCCGCGATCTCGAGTGGCTTAGGGTTGAGCCTCACTTCAACGAAGAAACGGAAAATTATGATTTAAAGATTACACTGTCAATCATTCACATCTCTGTCTTCTCCTGAACTTCGAGTTCAAATTTGTTTGTGAAGTTGAGTGACACGTTAAGAAAGCACAGTCTTTGTCTTTGTGAAGGAAGTGATTTGGGAATGACTGTTTGAAACTGTCCCTTCTTGCACAGAAATTCAGTGCAAATACTCGATCACTCACAATTTCCTTGAGAGAAATTTGTTCACAATCGCATTCGACACGGAAACTGCCTCAGCATTAATCTCACTGAAGCAGAATGTGACCGTGTTGTATGTTTCAGAATGTTGGTGCCGTTATTTGTCGCTTTTAACCGAGACTGGGACACAGGGCAAGGTTGATCCGAGGTTGGAATATATTATCATTCAGGAGCAAGAAAAATCAAAAGGAACAAAATAAGAAAACCCAGTCTCCAGATTTGAGAATCTGTAGATCCGCTTTGGGAAAGTGAATCAGAGCAGAATGAAGGGTGAACTGTCCAGAAGAGATGAAGACACAGCTCAGTCAACACGTTCCCCTGGTTTATGATGCTGGAACATTCCTCACACAGAAATGATTCAACCCAATGACAAACATTCTTACAGCTGATAATTTATGCTACTGATTTAAGGACTGTCTCATGTGGTTACCGAGTGACGACGAGAAGATATTAAACTTTGTTCTATTCAATCTAGCTGTGATGAAGTTTGAATTTTTCTACCTTTTATAAACAGTATTTGAAGGGTCTCGGTAACAATGTTCAGTGTTGATGAGAGTGGGGTCTGGGTGAGAAGCTGCTGAGTGTGACAGGGTCAGGACTGGATGCAGGAAGTTCTTTGACAGTCTCCCTCTATCTCTCTAATGGGTTTGAGTTGATTTACGACTGGTAGCTTTTATTTTACTTTTCTTATTTAGAGATACAGCACTGAAACAGGCCCTTCGGCCCACCGAGTCTGTGCCAACCAGCAACCACCCATTTATACTAATCCTACATTAATCCCATATTCTCTACCACATCCCCACCATTCTCCAACCACATACCTACACTAGGGACAATTTACAATGGCCAATTTACCTACCAACCTGCAAGTCTTTTGGAGGTGGGAGGAAACCAGAGTACCCGGCGGAAACCCACACAGACACAGGGAGAACTTGCAAACTCCACACAGGCAGTACCCAGAACTGAATCCTGGTCGCTGGAGCTGTGAGGCTGCGGTGCTAACCATTGCGCCACTGTGCTGCTGTTGGTGTTTTGATAAATGAAGGAAGTTCCCTCCACCCATTTTTTTTGGACAGACAGTGTGGTATAAGGATGTAAAGGGTTAATGCTGAAGATAGTGGGATCAACCCCTCCCACGGTCAGAGTGATGATGTAACAGTCACATGAGATGAAGTTTGGGAGAAGAGAGAGCAGCACCAAGGATGCTAGCTCAGCAGGCTTGATGAGTGTGTATAGAGTATTGTGTAAATTAGAAAAGAGTTCTTAGTTCTTTCAGCAGGAACTGTGTCCAGAAAATATCGAGAAACTCACAATTTTATTATTCAGGAGTCGGAACACAGATATTAATTCCAAGTGACCGTTCTGGGAACAATTAACAAAAAAAGTAGAGAATAATATTGCTGACTGATTGAAATCCCCTGGTGAGGAGACAGTTAAACAGGTGATCTGTTGGAGCATCCTTCGATCCAAGGTTTCAGCAACATTTAATCTCCCTTTTTGGTGAAATTCTCTGTTATTTGCAACTTTTTTTATCAGATTTGATGGGCGAGTGAAAAAAACTGAAAAAATTGAACAGTTCCATCCTTTCTTTTCTTCCTTCTTCTCTTCTTTCCGTCAGTTTCTCTTTTCTGTCCCAGATCAATATAATGATGAGAATCCCACTTTAATCTGCTGTTTCTGGTGTTTTATCCATTCAATCAAAATTTCAACATTCCAATCAAATCTATTTGTTATTCCACAGTGTCTCTCCATGTGTTTTATTCTGTTGTATTCTTTCACAGTCTGTTTGATGATCAATGTCACATCTCACTCTCTGTTCTGGTGAAGATCAGAAGCAGTGATATCTGTTTACACCACCCGACAAGTTGGCCTGAGGCTGTGCCTCGCTGATCATGTGGAGTTTAAGCAATTCTTCCAGTCAGTTGGTTCAGTTGTCATTTCATGAGTAATTCGGGCATCTTGACTTCATCAGTGACCTCATGGTTCAGGTGTCTGAGTGATGTTAATCATGATGTGTTGAAATGATTGTATGTTCCAGTCTTTCCGTGGTGGGTTTTCACACTGAGTAGAAATGTGTTGGACATGGTCTGGAAATGTTTCACACTGCTCCATTCCCAACTTCATTTACTTCCAGAAGATATGTTTCCATCATTCCACAGCTGGCTGCACAGCCAGAAACTGTGCTGAAGGTGACAGCTATGCTTCTGCAACTGACAAGTTGGCCGCGAAGTTAAGGTGATGGACTGCTAATCTATTGTGCTCTGCACACGTGGGTTCGAATCCCATCCTTGTCGCCAGTTTATGAACTGTTCAGTGTATTGTTTATGTGCAAAGTCAGCCTCGAAACCTGTACTTGTCAATGTCCGGACAGTGATTCCAGAATTGTTTATACTTTATTAAAATTGAGACAGACAATTGGAATTCTTCACCCAAACTGCACTGGAATGAAGATCAAATAGGGATCACGAAACAGAGCAGAATTTTTCCTCCCCTCCTTCCTTCCATCTTTACTTTCTCTCGATTTGCACCAAGTGAAAGACAAATGGGAAAAGCAAATGGCGAGAGAGCAGATGCAGAAAATTATCCTTTGGCAAGAAATTTATTTTCAAATCTTCTTGATAGATTAAGTGAGTGAGCAATGCTTTGGCAGATGGAGTTTGAAATGAGGGGTCATCTAGTACCTACGATAGATCAGAGTGTTTTTTTGTAAGAGGTGAGATGTTAGAAACGGCGGAGGAGCAGAGACCCGAATACTGAATTAATAAAAGCTAGTGGACTGGTAGAAAATAATGTGAAAAGTGAACAGAATATGAAGATTGGAACTCATGTTAAAGTGATATAAAGCTCTGTGCTCCTGCAGTAAATTTCCAAGCCCAGATTGTAGGGAATCTGTGGAGAGTGATTTGGTTTTTATTCATTCTTGTGTGTGAGTATCGCTGATCAGGCTAGCATTTATTACCCATTCCTATTGCCGTTAAGAAGGTGGTGCAGAGCTGCCTTCTTGAACTGATGCAGTCCATATGGTGCAGGAACACCCACAGTGCTATTGGGGAGGGAGTTCCAGGATTGTGACCCAACAACAGTGAAGAAATGGCGATATCGTTCCAAGTCAGGATGGTGAGTGTCTTGGAGGGGAACCTGCAGGTAGTGAGTTCCCATGCATCTGCTGCCCTTGTCCTTCGAGGTGGTAGTGGTCACGAGTTTGGAAGGTGCTGTTGAAGGATATTTGGCGAGTTGCTGCAGTGCATATGGAGATGTTACACACTGCAGCCACTGTTTACTGGTTGTGGAGGGATTGAATGTTTAAGGTGGTGGGTTAGGTGCCGATCAAGTGCGCTGCTTTGTCCTGGATGGTGTTGAGCTTCTTGAGTGTTGTTGAGTGGGATGTATTCCATCACACTCCTGACTTGTGCCTTGTAGATGGTGGACAGGATTTGGGGTGTCAGGAGGTGAGATACTTGCTGCAGAATTCGTAATCTCTGACCTGCGATTATAGCCACAGCATAGATGTGACTGGTCCAGTTACGTTTCTGGTCAAGATGTTGATGGTGGGGGATTTAACGATGATAATGCTTCTGAATATCAAAAGGTAGATTTTTTTTCTCTCTCATTGGAGATGTTCACTGCTTGGCACTTGTGTGGCCAGAAGGTTGCTTGTCACTTATCAGCTCAAGCCTGAATGTTGTTCAGGTCTTGCTGCTTGCAGGCACAGACTGCTTCAGTATCTAAAGAGTTGTGAGTCATCATCTAACATTCCCACTTCTGACTTATGTTGAAGAGAAAGTCGTCAATGAAACAGCTGGGATGTTTGGGTCTTGGACACTACCCTGAGAACCTCCTGAGGCAATGTCCTGGGCTGAGATGATTGGCCTCCACGAACCACAAACATCTTGTTTTGTGCGAGGTACAACTCCAGCAAGTGGAGAGTTTCCCCCTGATTCCCAGTGACTTCAATTTTGCTAGGGATCCTTGATGCCACACTCACTCAAGGGAAATCACTCTCACCTCTCCTCTGGAATTCCACTCTTTTGTCTCTGTTTGGACCAAGCTGCAATGAGATCATGCAAACATAATATCAGAACAACTAGTAGCAGGAGTAGGCCATTTGGCCCATCGAGCTTGCTCCGCCATTCAATAGGATCATGGCTGACCTGATCATGACCTCAACCCCACTTTCTTGCCTGCCCACATAACCCTTGGCTCTCTTGTAGATAAAAATCTTGAAGACATTCAATGACCCAGCCTCCACTGCTCTCTGAAGTAGAGAATTCCAAAGATTAATGACCCTCTGAGAGAAGAAATTCCTTCTTAAATGAAAAAGCCCTAAATCTGAAACTGTGTCTCCTAGTTCTAGATTCCACCACGAGAGGAAACATCCTCTCAGCATCTACCCTGTCAATCCCCCTCAGAATCTTATATGTCTCAATACGTTCACCTTTCATTTTTCTCAGCTCCAATGAGTATCAGTCCAACCTGCTCAACTTTCCTCATAAGACAACACCTTCATCACAGGAATCAATCCAATGAACCTTGTCTCAACTGCCTCCAATGCAAGTATATCCCTCCTTAAATAAGGAGACCAAAACTGCACACAGTACTCTCGGTGTGGTTTCACCAGCACCATGTACATTTGTAGCAAGACTTCTCTACTTTTATACTCCATCCCCCTTGCAATAAAGGGTAACATTCCATTTGCCTTCCTAATTATTTGCTGTACCTGCATGGTAACTTTTTGTGATTCATGTACGAGGACACCCAGATCCTTCTACACCGCAGCATTCTGTAATCTCTCACAATTCAAATAATATTTTCCTTTTCTATTCTTCCTACCAAAGTGGATAACCTCACATCCTGCCACATTATACTCTATCTGCCAAATTATTTCCTGGAGCTGAGAGACCCTGGCAGAACCTAAACTGAGCATCGATGATCAGATTATTGCTACATGTGTTGTGCTTGATAGCACTGTTGGTGACATCTTCCATCACTTTGCTGATGATTGATTGTAGACTGATGGGGCGGAAATTGGTCAGATTGGATTTGTCCTGCATTTTTTTTATGGAGTGGGCACACTTGGGCAATTTTCCACATTGTCAAGTAGATGCCTGTGTTGTAGCTCTACTGGAACAGTGTGGCTGAGAGCGCAGCTAGTTCTGGAGCACAAGTCTTCAGGACTAGAGCCGGAAATCTTGTTCGGGTCCATAGTCTTTGCTGTATCGAGTGTCTTCAGCTGTTTGATTAGATTAGAGATACAGCACTGAAACAGGCCCTTCGGGCCACCGAGTCTGTGCCGAACATCAACCACCCATTTAGACTAATCCTACACTAATCCCATATTCCCACCAAACATCCCCACCTGTCCCTATATTTCCCTACCACCTACCTATACTAGTGACAATTTATAATGGCCAATTTACCTATCAACCTGCAAGTCTTTTGGCTTGTGGGAGGAAACCGGAGCACCCGGAGAAAACCCACGCAGACACAGGGAGAACTTGCAAACTCCACACAGGCAGTACCCAGAATTGAACCCAGGTCCCTGGAGCTGTGAGGCTGCGGTGCTAACCACTGCGCCACTGTGCCGCCCTGCCATTATGTGGAGTGTTTCTTGCCATTATGTGGAGTGAAGCGAATTGGCTGAAAACTGGAAGCTGTGATGCTGGGGACCTCCAGAGGCCGAGATGAATCATCCACTGAGCAATTTCTGACTGAAGATGGTTTCAAATGCTCCAGCTTCACCTTTTGCACTGACGTGCTCGGCTCCACCAACATTGAGGATAGGGATGTTTTTGGAGCCTCCTCATCTGGTTCGTTATTTAATTGTCCACCACCATTCATGACTGGTTACTTAGTTTCTCAGGGCAGTGTCCTAGGCCCAACTATCCTCAGCTGTTTCATTGATGGCTTTCTCTTCAACATAAGTGAGAAGTGGGAATGTTCGCTGATGATTCACAACTCATCAGATACTGAAGCAATCTGTACCTGCAAGCAGCAAGACCTGAACAACATTCAGGCTTGAGCTGATATGTGACGAGCAACATTCTTTGATCTGATCCTGAGGGAGATATCCGTGCGTGGAGTGGCGGGATGTATGGAGAGTGATTCTGAAGAGGGTGTCTGAACCTGGAGGGCAGAATCTGTGGAGAGTGGTCCTCAAAGGATGTCCATGTCTGGAGATTTAGGAATTCTGAAGAGGGTCTCCGAGCCCATAGTGCTGGGATGTATGGAGAGTGATCCTGAAGTGGGTGTCCGAGCCTGGAGTGGCAGGATCTGTGGAGAGTGATCCTGATGAGTGTGTGTAAACCTGGAATGGAAGCTTTCTGTGGAGGTACAGGAGGAGGCCATTCATTCCCAGTATTTTATAAAGGTTTAGCATAACTTATATGCTTTTACTCTGTGCCTCTATTAATAAAGCCAAGTGTCCTGTTTGCTCTTAGCTACCTTTTCAATCCTTCTAACATTGGTGTACATTGTCTCTCTGCTACTGCACCCAGTTTAGAATTGTAACGGTTCATTTATATGGCATTCTTCCTTCCAAATTGCATCACTTCACACTTCTCTGTGTAAAATTTAATCTGTTATGTGAAAGCCCATTTTACCATTTTTTTTTTAAGTTCCCCTGAAGTGTGTTACGATCACTGGCATAGGACAAAATTCCTGAGCATTCTTTGATGCTATCTCCATAGACAGAGCAATCTTATACGCGAGCTCAAATGTAGGATTTTGTGTGTTTAGTATCTTATTTCACCCACCAATATAAGCACAAATATGTCACGTAAATCTTGTTCACTGCAGTCCCTGCTGCTGTTTGCTGCCTATATTTACAGACTTTAATCTCAACCTCGTCACCATGTTCTCTAATATATTCAGGGGGCATCAGCAGAGAAAATGTTCACCAAGCATGGCAAGTGCAAGGAAATGTTTTTTTATGTCATTATGTCATGAACATAATATACAAATTTTTACATGTGTGAATCATCAAGATGTGTCCTCATAAATGGAACCCCGTCACAATAAACACTGTCACCTTTCAATGTTTAGCAGACAGGTTTGACGGCCTGATGTGTGTGATTCCCATATTAATGTGTTTGTGCAAAGTTCGGGGAAAGATGGAGATATGAATAATTTATAGGGAAATCTTTTAAACATATTACCACATCTCTCACTCACAAAGATCTGCAAACACATGGATTGCAAAAGAACCTGAGTACAAAATCACCTAAAATAAACACAGCCAGAGAAACTTGCAATAACCTGTAGCTCAGGGAAAGTACAGATGGATATTGGGCATCTCCTGGCAGGACAGAGTGCCGAATGCAGAAGTACACCAGCGTGCAGGGATCTGCAGCATGTTTGCCCTCTTGAGTCAGCGGTGACTCTGTTGACTGGGTCATGTGTGCTGAATGGATGACGGTCGCTTTGCCAAAGACATGCTCTTTGGTGAGCTTGCTATCAGCATGAGACCAACAGGTCACCCACGTCTGTGATACAAGGACATCTGCAAAGCGAGATCTCAAGCAGACTGGGATTGGAGTCGATGCATGGGAAGTCCTTCCTGCTGACTGGAATTCCTGGAGAAAGGCATTCAGGAAGACCATGGGAAAAGCAGAGGACAAAAGAAATGACCAGATGGTGGGAAAGAGAGCTCAGAGGAAGGAAAAATTATCAGTCGACCTCGGGCCAATGACATTCATCTATACCAGCTGCGGAAGGGATTGTCACTCACGAGTCATCCTCTACAGCCACAACAAACGATGTTTCATACAGAAGTGACGTACACCCCGGGTGTAGCCCATCGTCTTCCGAGACGGACGGTTGCCTATTACAATTACAACTACAGCTGCAACTGCAAGAGCGAGTCAGAGGCTGGGAACACTGCCGTGACGAACTCAGCTCTTGACTCGCCAAAGCCTGCCCACTATCTACAAGGCCTTCCTCTGATTTCAATTGCACATGCATTTGTGATTTGGCTCTGCAGCTTAGTTGGTTAAAGCACCTGTCTAATAAACAGGAGATCCTGGGTTCAACTCCCAGCAGAGCCTTATTTCACAGTAGCAACATGCTTGAAAAGTTTCATTATCAACATTGACATTTGTGTCTTGTGAACTTTAATTCAAAATACTTGATGAATTTCAATCACATTAAAAAAACAGCCTTTGTGAAGAAGATGAGTTTGGAATGGCTGTTCCTCCTTGGACAGAATTTCAGTGCTGAGACATCAAAGTTAACTTCTTTGACATAAATTTGTTCACAGTTACATTCAACCTGGAAAACAGCTTGATATTAATCTCACTGAAGGAGAGTGTTTGTGTCATTATTTGTTGCTTTTAACCGAGACTGGGACATGACGCAAGTGGGAGGGTTTATCTGAGGTTTGGAATATTTGTCAGTCAGGAACAAGAAAAATCAAAGGAACCAAATAAGAAAACCTATGTCTCATGTGGTTACCGAGAAACGGTGAGAAGATATTAAACTTTGTTGTATACAGTATTTGTGAACAGTATTTGAAGGGTCTCAGTAAAAATGTTCAGTGTTGATGAGAGTGGGGTCTGGGTGAGCAGCTGCTTAATGTGAGAGGGTCAGGACTGGATGCAGGAAGTTCTCTGACAGTCTCTCTCTGATGGGTTGAGTTGATTTACAACTGGCAGCTGTTGCTGTTTTGATAATTCAAGTTCCCTCCACTGATTTTTTTGGACAGACAGTGCAGTATGAGGATGTAAAGGGTTAATGCTGAAGACAGTGGGATTAACCCCTCCCACAATCAGAGTGATGATGTAACAGTCACATGAGATGAGGTTTGGGAGGAGAGAGCAGCACCAAGGATGCCAGTTTCGGAGGCTTGATGAGTGTGTATATAGTATTGTGTAAATTAGAAAAGAGTTCTTAGTTCTTTCAGCAGGAAATGTGTCCAGAAAATATCACGAAACTCACAATTTTATTATTCAGGAGTTGGAACACAGAGATATTAACTCCAAGTGACAGTAGTGGTTTCATTTAACAAAAGAAAAGGAGAGAATAATATTGCTCATTGATTGAAATCTCCCAGTGAGGAGACAGTTAAACAGGTGATCTGTTGGGGCATCCTTCGATCCAAGGTTTCGGCAGCATTTAATCTCCCTTTTTGGTGAAACTCTCTGTTTTTTGCATCTTTTTTTAATCCAGCTTTGATGGACCAGTGAAAAAACTGAAAAAAGTGAACAGATCCATCCTTTCTTTTCTTCCTTCTTCCCATCAGTTTCTCTTTTCTGTCCCAATTTAATCTGCTGTTTTATCCATTCCAATCATAATTCAACATTCCAATCAAATCTATTTGTTATTCCACAGTGTCTCTCCATGTGTTTTATTCTGTTGTATTCTCTCACAGTCTGTTTGATGATCAATTTTACATCTCACTCTCTGTTCTGGTGAAGATCAGAAGCAGTGTTATCTGTTTGCAACACCCGACAAGTCGGCCTGAGGCTGTGTCTCATCGATAATGTGGAGTTAGGAACATAGGAGCAGGAGTCGGCCATTCAGCCCATCGAGCCTGCCCCACCATTCAATATGATCATGGCTGATCATCCACTTCAATGCCCTTTTCCCCACACTTTCCTCATATTCCCTTATGTCATTTGTATTTAGAAATCTATCAATCTCTGCTTTGAACATACTTAATGACTGAGCTTCCACAGCCCTCTGGGGTACAGAATTCCAAAGATTCACAACCCTCTGAGTAACAACATTTCTCCTCATCTCTGTCCTAAGTGGCTTGCCCCTTATTTTGAAATTGCGTCCCCTGGTTCTCGACTTCCCAACCAGGGGGAACATCTTAGCTGCATCTACCCTGACTGTCCTTTAAATATTTTGTAGGTTTCAATGAGATCACCTCTCATTCTTCAAAACTCTACAGAATAGAGCCCCAGTTTCCCCAATCTCTCTACACAGGACAGTCCCACCATCCCAGGAACAAGTCTGATGAACCTTCTTTGCACTCTATCTGTGGCAATAATATCCTTCCGAAGGCAAGGGGACCAAAACTGCACACAGTACTCCAAGTGCTGTCTAACCAAGGTTCTATACAATTGAAGCAAGAATTCACTACTCCTGTACTCAAATCCTCTTACGATAAAGGCTAACATACTATTAGCCTTCCTAATTGCTTGCTGCACCTGCATGTTAGCTGTCAGTGACTTATTGACATGGACACCCAGGTCTCCCTTATACTCTATACCTCAGTTAATAAAGGAAAGGATTCCATAAACCTGCTGAACCACCTTATTGACCAGTCCTGCTACTTCAGGAATCTGTGGACATTCACTCCGACGTCCCTCACTTCCTCTACACCATTCAGTGTTCTCCCATTAATTGTGTATTCCTTTGCCTTTTTTGACGCCTGCTCTCGCTGTTCCCTGCTCTCCGAGTGAACTCTTGCTCCCTCTCTCTCCTGGGCTCTTTATGCTCCACTCTGCTCTCACTGTTTCCCGCTCTCTTAATGTATCAATATTTGTTTGCCTTGTGTTTAATTTAAAATATGGATTAACTGTATTTTACAGTTGTAGGTTTTATTTGGTAATCCTGTGCAAGTTGTGGATTGGTATTCAATATTCAGCTCTGTGAAAACGATTGTGAATGAAAATATAACTTTCAATCTTATACATGGGCTGGTCTGCAAGCTCCAAGTCCTTCATTTTGTAGTAATGGCTTGATACTGTATCTTTCAGTCTTAATCTCTGTGGGATTTTTGAACTGGTATGTAATGCATAACTTGGTCTAACGTTCTGATGTACATTATTGGGATTCATAGGATCATAGGAAATAGGGGCATTAGGCCATTCAGCCATCGAGCCTGCTCCAACATTCAAACAGATCGTGACTGATCATCTACCTCTACGCCATTTTTCTCTGCCATCTCCATATCCCTTGATCTTGTTAGTATTTAGAAATCTATCGATTTATGTCTTGAATATGTTCAATGATTGATCTTCCACAGCCCTCTGGGATAAAGAATTCCACAGATTTCTCACCCTCTGAGTAAAGAAATTCCTGCTCATCTCAGTCTGCCCTTATTCTGAGACTGTGTCCCCTTGTTCTGGACTCACTAGACAGAGGAAACATCCTATCCATATCTACCCTGTGACACCCTGTAAGAACTTTACCTGTTTCAATGAGATCACCTCTCATTCTTCAAAACTCCAGAGAATTTAGGCCCAGTTTCTGCAGTCTCTCATCATAAGACAATCCCACCATCCGAGGGGATGAGACCAGTGAATCTCTGTTGCACTCCCTCTGTGACAAGTCTATCCTTCCTTAGATAAGGAAACCAAAATTGTACAGAATACCCCAGGTGCGGTCTCATCTAGACTTCATACATCTTTACTCATGTACTCAAATACGCTTTCAATGAAGCCAACATACCATTTGCCTTCCTAATTGCTTGCTGCAGCTGCATACTAGCTTTTAGTGTCTCATGAACAAGGACACCCAGGTGCCTTTGGACATCGACACTTCCCAGCCTCTCACCATTTAAGAAATACTCTGTCTTTCTGTTTATTCTACCAAAGTGGAGAACTTCACACTTATTCACATTATACTCCATCTGCCATGTTCTTGCCCATTCATTTAACCTGTCCAAATCCCCTTGAAGCCTCCTTGCATTCATTCTGTACCTTTCAATTCTGTAAATTTTGTCTGTTCTATTTCAGATTTTATATTTAAAATGTCACCATGGTGTCAGAGTTTATTTAGATCTGATAGTGAGTTTGTTTTTGGACTGTGATTGATGTATCAACCTGTCAGCTGTACTGAATTGGAGTGAAATAGAAACAACTTCTGTCTCTCCTGCTGTTGTTTGACTGTTGGATTGAAAATGTGTCTCTCTTGACTTTGGGATCAGTGTCTGTCTGACTACTTATTTTGTTTGCTCCAGTGGAACTGATGAACTGGCAGTATCTCTGTGCTTTGGGAGTGATCCTGTACCGACTGTGTGTTGGAACGAGATCACTGCATTTTACCTTGTGTCCAAGAATCACCACATCCAGTCAGGTTCCTTCATGTATTTTCCTGCAGGAATGAAAGAACTGGTGAGGTAGAAGATACAAAAGCGATCAATGTAATCGTCCCAATAATAATCATTATGAACAATCACAAAATGAAAACCAAGAACACAAACAGTGTCAGTGTCTGACTCCACTGCAGTACTGCAGCATTCAGCTTCTGTTTACCAGGTGTTTGCAGTGGTTTTACAACAAGTTTGTGACATTCAGAAACAACATTATGGAAAGATGTAGGAGCAACAGGGTGGTGGTGATAGGAGATTTTAATTTTCCCAACATTGACTGGGATTCGCTTAGTGTTAGAGGTCCAGATGGAGCAGAATTTGTAAGGAGCATCCAGGAGGGTTTTCTAGAGCAGTATGTAAATAGTCCAACTCGGGAAGGGGCCATACTGGACCTGTTGTTGGGGAATGAGCCCGGCCAGGTTGTTGAAGTTTCAGTAGGGGACTACTTTGGGAATAGTGATCACAATTCCGTAAGCTTTAAAATACTCATGGACAAAGACGAGAGTGGTCCAAAAGGGAGAGTGCTAAATTGGGGGAAGGCCAACTACACCAAAATTCGGCAGGAGCTGGGAAATGTAGATTGGGAGCAGCTGTTTGAAGGTAAATCCACATGTGATATGTGGGAGGCTTTTAAAGAGAGGTTGATTAGCGTGCAGGAGAGACATGTTCCTGTGAAAATGAGGGATAGAAATGGCAAGATTAGGGAACCATGGATGACAGGTGAAATTGTGAGACTAGCTAAGAGGAAAAAGGAAGCATACATAAGGTCTAGGCGGCTGATGAAAGACGAAGCTTTGAAAGAATATCGGGAATGTAGGACCAATCTGAAACGAGGAATTAAGAGGGCTAAAAGGGGTCATGAAATATCTTTAGCAAACAGGGTTAAGGAAAATCCCAAAGCCTTTTATTCATATATAAGGAGAAAGAGGGTAACTAGAGAAAGGATTGGCCCACTAAAGGACAAAGGAGGAATGTTATGCTTGGACTCAGAGAAAATGGGTGAGATTCTAAACGAGTACTTTGCATCGGTATTCACCGAGGAGAGGGACATGACGGATGTTGAGGTTAGGAACAGATGTTTGATTACTCTAGGTCAAGTCGGCATAAGGAGGGAGGAAGTGTTGGGTATTCTAAAGGGCATTAAGGTGGACAGGTCCCCAGGTCCGGATGGTATCTATCCCAGGTTACTGAGGGAAGCGAGAGAGGAAATAGCTGGGGCCTTAACAGATATCTTTGCAGCATCCTTAAACACGGGTGAGGTCCCGGAGGACTGGAGAATTGCTAATGTTGTCCCCTTGTTTAAGAAGGGTAGCAGGGATAATCCAGGTAACTATAGACCGGTGAGCCTGACGTCAGTGGTAGGGAAGCTGCTGGAGAAGATACTGAGGGATAGGATCTATTCCCATTTGGAAGAAAATGGGCTCATCAGTGATAGGCAACATGGTTTTGTGCAGGGAAGGTCATGTCTTACCAACTTAATAGAATTCTTTGAGGAAGTGACAAAGTTGATTGATGAGGGAAGGGCTATCGATGTCATATACATGGACTTCAGTAAGGCGTTTGATAAGGTTCCCCATGGCAGGCTGATGGAGAAAGTGAAGGCGCTTGGGGTCCAAGGTGTACTAGCTAGATGGATAAAGAACTGGCTGGGCAACAGGAGACAGAGAGTAGCAGTAGAAGGGAGTTTCTCAAAATGGAGACGTGTGACCAGTGGTGTTCCACAGGGATCCGTGCTGGGACCACTGTTGTTTGTGATATACATTAATGATTTGGAGGAAAGTATAGGTGGACTGATTGGCAAATTTGCAGACGACACTAAGATTGGTGGAGTAGCAGATAGTGAAGGGGACTGTCAGAGAATACAGCAGAATATAGATAGATTGGAGAGTTGGGCAGAGAAATGGCAGATGGAGTTCAATCAGGGCAAATGCGAGGTGATGCATTTTGGAAGATCCAATTCAAGAGTGAACTATACAGTAAATGGAAAAGTCCTGGGGAAAATTGATGTCCAGAGAGATTTGGGTGTTCAGGTCCACTGTTCCCTGAAGGTGGCAACGCAGGTAAATAGAGTGGTCAAGAAGGCATACGGCATGCTTTCCTTCATCGGACGGGGCATTGAGTACAAGAGTTGGCAGGTCATGTTACAGTTGTATAGGACTTTGGTTCGGCCACATTTGGAATACTGCGTACAGTTCTGGTCGCCACATTATCAAAAGGATGTGGATGCTTTGGAGAGGGTGCAGAGGAGGTTCACCAGGATGTTGCCTGGTATGGAGGGCGCTAGCTATGAAGAGAGGTTGAGCAGATTAGGATTATTTTCATTAGAAAGACGGAGGTTGAGGGGGGACCTGATTGAGGTGTACAAAATCATGAGAGGTATAGACAGGGTGGATAGCAAAAGGCTTTTTCCCAGAGTGGGGGTTTCAATTACTAGAGGACACGAGTTCAAAGTGAAAGGGGAAAAGTTTAGGGGGGATATGCGTGGAAAGTTCTTTACGCAGAGGGTGGTGGGCACCTGGAACGCATTGCCAGCGGAGGTGGTAGATGCGGGCACGATGGAGTCTTTTAAGATGTATCTAGACAGATACATGAATGGGCAGGAAGAAAAGAGATACAGAACCTTAGAAAATAGGCGACATGTTTAGAGAGAGGATCTGGATCGGCGCAGGCTTGGAGGGCCGAAGGGCCTGTTCCTGTGCTGTAATTTTCTTTGTTCTTTGTTCTTTGTAACACAAGCCCTGCACTGCTCAATGACTGGGACTGTCCGATAGAGCAGTGACCTTTACACAGTCACATTTCTATTTCAACGGAAAACAAGCAGCCACTATTTAAAATGTGCCTTTCACACTTCTGACCTGGTGTCTGCAATAAATGTTCTTTGTCTAACTGTCCACATCGTTATTTTGCGGCTATTTTCCCCCCACTGTTCACAATCCAACAAACAGTGAGAGACTGGAACTAAAGCAGGAAAATTCCCTCTCGTTTGGGTGGTGAAATTGTCAATGATTTTCAATAGTGATTTCTTCCCATTGTGTCTCCCTGAGCCTGTACAGACACTGTCCGAGAATGAACTCTCCCTTCCCCGTGTCCCCGGCTCACTCCATGTTCCGGGAGCAGCTCCTGCTCCACAGTGTCTGTTACAAACACTCCCCGACTCCCCCTCAACTTCCCACCACTCAATGCTAATCTCTGAGCACATCTGCGGACACGCTCCCAAAGCAGTGGCTGCAGGAAGCAGATGCTGTTTGTTCCCTTCCCCCGGGCCCGGGAAGTCTCCATTAGCAGCTGATTTAAAGCATCTTCCCCTGATTGAGAGAATGGCCTCACAGACTGGGTTGGGGAAAGGCTGTGCATGCGCCCCACTCCTCAGTGTGACGTCACACTGGGGGCGGGGCTACATCGCGCGTGCGCAGATCTTTGCAGCAATTCAGCACTCAAACATCAATGGGAACTTTCCCCATTTCACCCTCATCAAAGTCCCAAAGAAAGTGAAGAGGGGCTTGGACTGGAGGGAGGGAGGAGCGGGGTAGGGGGAACCTTGAACCCAGAAAGCTGCCCACTTGCCCCATTTTGATGCTCAATTTGCGGTCATTCCCTGCAGGGGGTTTGTTATTATTGAGCCCCTCCTGGTAAAACAATCCGATAGAAAGAGGGGAGAAAGGAGGGAGCCGGTGTGTTTGCTGGGACCTTGCAGAATTCATTTCAGCAGCAAAAGTCCCGGGTTATATTAACCCGAGTGAAACACGCTGTCAGTGAGAGGAAAACCGAACAGCCCTTTTCATCTTTTCATTGGAAACAAAGTAGAGCCGGAATTGCGGCAAGCAGAGCAGACACACAAGCTCAATGACAGGAGAGCTCGGCCGTCCCTGAGTTTCAGCTCCCAGCTCTTACATTTCCTCATCCACACTGTCTTTACTGTGGATGTTCAGGGGTTCCTTGTCGGATCTGAGGACTGTATCCATTAAACATTCTGAGTCAGGAGATCCACACACTCTCTGTTACCAAGATTTATGGGCAGGAATGTTTCAAAACTTTGTCTATTAAATCATTGTATTATTCACAGAACTAATGAGGCAATCGGTTCATTATTCAGGCCTTGAACTTGGTTTGGGTAGACCGAAAACTGAGAGGTTCAGCACCTTTCCACTTCTTCACTAATATAACTGATTTTTTTTGATGAAGTAACAGAAAAGGTTGATGAAGGGAAAGTAATGGATGTTGTCTATATGGATTTTAAGAAAGCGTTTGACAAACTACCACATAAAAGGCTGGGTAACAAAACTGAGGCTCCTGGAATAGGAGGGTCAGTATCTGCTTGGATTTAAAAATGGATGAAATATCAAGAAAAGCGAGTTGTGGTATTTGGTTGTTTTTCAGAATGGAAGATGGTGAACAGTGATGTCCACAAGGGTCAGTGTCAGGACCATCATATATATAAATGACTTGAATATTGGAATCACAGAATCACAGAATTGTTACTACACAGAAGGAGGACATTTGGCCCATCGTCTCTGCACTGACTCTCCAAATGAGCAATTCACCTCATGTCACTTCCCCGTCTTCTCCCCATAATCCTGCACCTTATTTTCAGATAACAGTCTAATTCCCCTTTGAATTCTTCAATTGAACCTGCCTCCATCACATTCTCAGGCAGTTCATACTTTAACCACTCGCTGTGTGAAAAAGTTTTTCCTCATGTCGCTTTTGCTTCTTTTACCAATGACTTTAAATCTGTGCCCTCTCGTTCTCGATCCTTTCACAAGTGGGAACAGTTTCTCCCTATCCACTGTGTCCACACCCCTCATCATTTTGAATACCACAATGAAATCTCCTCTTAGCCTTCTTTTCTCCAAGGAAAACAGTCCTAACTTCTCCAATCTATATTCATAACTGAAATTCCTCATCCCTGTAACCATTCTCATGAATCTTTTCCATAATCTCTCCAATGCCTTCACATCTTTCCAAAAGTGTGGCACCCAGAACTGGACGCAGTACCTCAGCTGAGTCTAGTGTCTTATACAAGTTCAACATGACCTCCTTGTTCTTGTACTCTATGCCTCTTTCACTAAAGCCGAGGATACTGTATGCTTTATTAACCACTCTCTCAACCAATAACATATAACCCCAGGTCCCACTGCTCCTGCACCCCCTTTAGAATTATACCCTTTATTCTATATTGTCACTCCATGTTCTTCCTACCGAAATGAATCAATTCACATTTCTCTGCATTGAACTTCACCTGTCATCTGTCCTCCCATTCCACCAACTTGTCTATGTCCTTTTGAAGTTCTACACTATCATCCTTACAGTTCACAATGCTTCCAATTTTCGTATCATCCATAAACTTTGAAATTCTGCCCTGTACACCAAGGTCTAGGTCATTAATATATATCAGGAAAGGCAAGGGTCCCAACACTGACTCCTGGGGAACTCCACTACAAACCTTCCTCTAGCCCGAAGAACATCCATTGATCACTACTCTTTGTTTCCTGTCACTCAGCCAATTCCATGTCCATGTTACTACTGTCCCTTTTATTCCATGAGTTATAACTTTGCTCACAAGTCTGTTGTGTTGCATTGTATCAAATTCCTTTTGAAAGTCAATAAAAGCAAAATACTGCAGATGCTAGAAATCTGAAATATAAACAGAAAGTGCTGGAAATACTCAGCAGGTCTGGCTGTATCTGTGGAGAGAGAAACAGAGTTAATGGTTCAGCTCAGTGACCTTTCAGATGCTGTCAGACCTTTTGAAAGTCCATGTGGACCACATCAACAGCATTGCCCTCATCATCCCTCTCTGTTGCCTCATCAAAAAACTCCAGCAGGACAGTTAAACATAACTTTCCCTTAAGAAATCCATGCTGGCTTTCTTGAATTCACCCACATTTGTCCATGGGGCTATTAATTTTGTCCCGAATTATTCTTTCCAGAAGAGAGTGAGACGAGGTGAGTTGCTTCAGCAGAGAGCCAGCATGGGTTCGTCAGGCCGAATGGCCTCCTTCTGTGCTTTAGCCATTCTATGATTGTATGATTCTAGCAGCAACTGTTGGTGGAGAGGCAGTGATGCAGGAATGGGTTGACAGAAAGGGGAAAGTCTGGGCTGGTGTGTGTTTGCAGCATTTGCAGCTTGTGTTCGGGTTTGTGAATAAAGGTGATTTGGAAGCTGTGTTCCAAATTGAAGTGTTTATTGGAAGCAAGAAGTTGATGTCAATGAAGAATAATATGTGTGAAGATGAAGCGTGGTGTGATTATGGATAGCTGTAAATCTATTGTTGGTGAATTATTTGTGTTAATAAACTTCCACTGCACCCTCTGCTGCAGGCTGCTGTTTATATCCAGCTGTGTATTAGTGCTGTGTGTTAACTAGATAAATGTTTGTTTCAACTCTGTTTATAAAGCAATAGCATTGCACTCAAACAGTCCCAGACATAGCAACACACGTACAAAAGCAAAATACTGCAGATGCTGGAAATCTGAAATATAAACAGAAAATGCTTGAAATAGTCAGCAGGTCTGGCAGCATCCGTGGAGAAAGAAACAAAGTTAATGTGAGCTGAGGAAACAGACCTGAACTGTTAACTGTTTCTCTCTGCACAGATGCTGCCAGACCTACTGAGCATTTCCAGCATTTTCTGTTTTTATTACAGCAACACCTTTGATCAGCAGTAGCGGTGAGAGTGCGAGCCAGGGGGCAGCTGGGAAGGTACGTTTCACTATAAAGTACTTACCTGGCGATTCGGCGGACGCGGACACGGGGACTGCTGGGTAAGTGAACTTATATATTCGGGCAGTGGCTAAACCCGAAAGACTACACGTGCCGTGTCTCCCACCCATCCTCCTCCTCCAACCAAAAAAAGGACTCTTGTGTGGAGGGTTTGGTTAGGTAAGGTTTTCCTTTATATTTTTTTATTCTCTGTTGTCAATTTCGAGCAGAGGGGATGGAAGCTAGGGCAGTTGCATGCTCCTCTTGCAGGATGTGGGAGGTAAGGGTCACCACTTGTGTCCCTGCTGACTTCACCTGTGAGAAGTGCACCCAACTCCAGCTCCTCACAGACCGCGTGAGGGAACTGGAGCTGGAGCTGGATGAACTTCGGATCATGAGGGAGGCAGAGGGGATGATAGAGAGCAGTTATAGGGAAGTACTGACACCGAAGTCACAGGATAAAGGTAGCTGGGTGACCGTCAGGGGAGAGAAAGGGAATAGGCGCACAGTGCAGGGATCCCCTGTGGCCGTTCCCCTCAATAATAAGTATACCGTTTTGGATACGGTTGGGGGGGGGACCTACCAGGGGAAAGCCACAGCGGCCAGGTCTCTGGCACTGAGCCTGGCTCTGCGGCTCAGACAGGAAGGGTGGAGAATAGGAGAGCGATAGTGATAGGAGATTCAATGGTCAGAGGAACAGACAGGAGATTCTGTGGTCGTGAACGAGACTCCCGGATGGTATGTTGCCTCCTGGGTGCCAGGGTCAGGGATGTCTCAGATCGAGTCTACAGGATTCTTAAGGGGGAGGGGGAGCAGCCAGAAGTCGTGGTACATATCGGTACCAATGACATAGCTCAGAAAAGGGATGAGGACCTGAAAAGCGAATATAGGAGTTAGGTTGGAAGCGAAAAGGCAGGACGAGCAGAATAGTAATCTCAGGATTGATACCGGTGCCACGTGCTAGTGAGGCTAGAAACAGAGAGCGAGTGCAGCTGAACACGTGGCTACAGAGCTGGTGTAGCAGGGAGGGCTTCAGTTATGTGGATCATTGGGATACCTTCTGGGGAAGGTGGGACCTGTACAAGAAGGAGAGGTTGCAACTGAACTGGAGGGGCACCAATATCCTGGGCGGGAGGTTTGCTAGAGCTCTTCGGGAGGGTTTAAACTAGTTTGGCAGGGGGATGGGAACCGGAGCTATGGATCAGTGGACGGGGTAGCTGTTGAACAGGCAGATACCGAGTGCAGAGAGTCTGTGAACAAGGTTAGACAGTTGACAGGGCAAAGTTTCAGCCAGTATGATGGGTTGAAGTGTGTCTATTTTAATGCAAGAAGTGTCAGGAATAAGGGTGATGAACTTAAAGCATGGATCAGTACTTCGAGCTACGATGTTGTGGCCATTTCAGACACTTGGAGATCACAGGGGCAGGAATGGATGTTGGATGCTCCGGGGTTTAGATGTTTCAAAAGGAATAGGGAGGGAGGTAAAAGAAGTGGGGGAGTGGCATTGTTAATCAGGGATAGTATCACAGCTGCAGAAAGGTAGGTCATCGAGGAGGGTTTGTCTACTGAGTCATTATGGGTGGAAGTCAGAAACAGGAAAGGAGCAGTCACTTTATTGGGAGTTTTCTATAGACCCCCCAATAACAACAGAGACACGGAGGAACAGATTGGGAGGCAGATTTTGGAAAGGTGCAGAAGTAACAGGGTTGTTGTCATGGGTGACTTCAACTTCCCTAATATTGATTGGAACCTCCTTAGTGCAAATAGTTTGGATGGAGCAGTTTTTGTCAGGTGTGTCCAGGAAGGTTTCCTGACTCAATATGTCGATTTTTTTTTTATTTCCAAAATATACTTTATTCATAAAGATCTGTAAAAATTACATTGCCACACAGTTTCCAAACAGCACCAAAAAATACAAACATTGCAAGGGGGATCAGTTTCCTTCAATACTGTCATGAGTTTCTTCCCAAACCTTCCGTTTCACAATTGTCATGTCAATTACAGTTTTACATATACAGCAATTGAGAATATTAACGATACAGTTCGAGGGGTTTCCCATGGATCCAGCCCCTCAGTCCAGCTTGGTGGGGGAACCTTACACTGTGGTCTTTCCCTATTGAGCCTTTGCTGCGGCTGCCCCAAGCCTTAGTGCGTCCCTCAGCACGTAGTCCTGGACCTTGGAATGTGCCAGTCTGCAACATTCGGTGGTGGACAACTCTTTGCGCTGCAAGACCAGCAAGTTTCGGGCAGACCAAAGGGCGTCTTTCACCGAATTGATAGTCCTCCAGCAGCAGTTGATGTTTGTCTCGGTGTGCGTCCCTGGGAACAGCCCGTAGAGCACAGACTCCTGTGTTACAGAGCTGCTTGGGATGAACATTGACAAAAACCACTGCATCTCTTTCCACACCTGCTTTGCAAAGGCACATTCCAGGAGGAGGTGGGCGACCGTCTCTTCCCCACCACAGCCAACGCGGGGGCACTGTGCGGAGGGGGCGAGACTTCGGGTGTGCTGGAAGGATCTGACGGGGAGGGCCCTTCTCACCACCAGCCAAGCTACGTCTTGGTGCTTGTTTGAAAGTTCTGGTGATGAGGCATTCCGCCAAATGACTTTGACGGTCTGCTCGGGGAACCATCCGACAGGATCCACCGTTTCCTTTTCCCGTAGGGCGTTGAGGACATTCCGTGCAGACCACTGCCTGATGGACCGGTGGTCAAAGGTGTTTCCCCGCAGAAACTCTCCACGAAGGATAGGTGGTACGGCACCGCCCAACGGCATGGAGCGTTCCGCGGCAATGTGACCAGGCCCATCCTTCGCAACACCGGGGACAGATAGAACCTCAGCACGTAGTGACACTTGGAGTTTGCGTACTGGGGATCTGCACACAGCTTGATGCAGCCGCACACGAAGGTGGTCATCAGGATGAGGGCCGCGTTGGGTACATTTTTCCCGCCCTTGTCCAGAGATTTGAACATCGTGTCCCTCCGGACCCGGTCCATTTTAGATCCCCAGACGAAGCGGAAAATGGCTCGGGTGACTGCCACGGCGCAGGAGTGGGGTTTGGGCCAGACCTGCGCCACGTAGAGCAACAACGTGAGCGCCTCGCACCTGATGACCAGGTTCTTACCCACAATGGAGAGAGATCGCTGCCCCCACATGCCCAACTTTTGTCGTACCTTGGCTACTCGCTCCTCCCATGTTTTGGTGCACGCCCCGGCCCTTCCGAACCATATCCCCAGCACCTTCAGGTAATCTGACCTGACGGTGAAGGGGACAAAGGATCGGTCAGCCCAGTTGCCAAAGAACATGGCCTCGCTCTTGCCGTGGTTAACTTTGGCTCCCGAGGCCAGTTCGAACTGGTCGCAGATGCTCATCAGTCTGCGCACGGACAGCGGATCCGAGCAGAAAACGGCGACGTCATCCATGTACAGGGAGGTTTTGACCTGAGTGCCTCCGCTGCCTGGGATTGTCACCCCTCTTATGCTCGCATCCTTCCTAATAGACTCAGCAAAGGGTTCAATACAGCACACAAACAAGACCGGGGATAGAGGGCAGCCCTGTCTGACTCCAGATTTGATCGGGAAACTTTCCGATTCCCACCCGTTGATTGAGACTGCGCTACTGATGTTTGTGTAGAGCAGTTGGATCCAATTGCAGATTCCCACCCCAAACCCCATTTTGGAAAGCACGTCCATCATGTAGGTGTGCGATATCCTGTCAAAAGCCTTCTCCTGGTCCAGGCTGATGAGGCAGGTGTCCACCCTCCTGTCCCGTATGTAGGCGATCGTATCCCTGAGTATCGCAAAGCTATCAGAGATCTTCCTGTCGGGTACAGTACAGGTCTGATCGGGGTGAATCACCAACTCCAGAGCAGACTTGACTCGACTGGCTATAACTTTGGACAGAATCTTGTAATCAACATTAAGTAGTGAGATGGGCCGCCAATTTCTGATTTCTGCCCTCTCCCCCTTCTGCTTGTAAATGAGGGTGATGATGCCTTTTCTCATGGATTCTGACATGCTGCCGGCCAGGAGCATACTCTCGTATACTTCCAGCAGGGCCGGGCCGACCCAGTCCCACAGGGCCGAGTACAACTCGACCGGTAAACCGTCGCTCCCGGGAGTTTTACTCGTCTCGAAAGACTGGACGGCCTTTGTCAGCTCGTCCAGAGTTAGCGGCTTGTCCAGTCTCTCCCTCCTGCTGTCATCTAAGACCTCTGTGATAGATGACAGGAAGGACTGGGAGGCTCTGCTGTCTGTGGGCTTCGCGTCATACAGCCCAGCATAAAAGGATTTGCTGATCCTTAGTATGTCGGACTGCGAAGACGTTACCGAGCCATCTTCTTCCTTCAGGCTGCTGATAACAGAGCTCTCTCTGTGTACCTTTTGGAAGAAGTAACGCGAGCACGTCTCATCCTGCTCGATGGAACGGACTCTGGATCGGAAGATGATCTTGGAGGCCTCCTTGGCAAAGAGCGAGGCCTGCTGGCTCTTCACCTCTTGGAGGTCCTCCTTGACCTCGACCCCCATTGACTGCAACCGGAGTAGATTTTGCATAATTTTCTGGAGTCGGGACAGTTCCCTCTGTCTCTCTCTCGCCTTCTGAACACCTTTGTGGATGAAGAACCTCTTGATGTTCTCCTTAATCGCTTCCCACCAGTGAACTGGAGACTCAAAGAGGGGTTTCAGGTCCTCCAACCTTTGTAATCCCTTTTGAGTTCCTCAACGTTCTCTGGGGTCAGCAGTGTCGCATTGAACTTCCACGTCCCTCTGCCAACCCGCTGGTCGTCCTGTAAGTGACAGTCGGCCATTAAGAGGCAGTGGTCGGAGAAGAACACCGGCTTGACGTCGGTGGTTCCGACCGTGACAGCACGGGACACAAACAGGAAGTCAATCCTGGAACGGGCAGACCCGTCCGATCTTGACCATGTGTATCTGCGCTGCGCTCCGTCTGCAGGTTTGCTGAAGACGTCGTGCAGTTTGGCATCCTTAACTGTTTCTATTAGGAATCTGGACGTAGCGTCCAGTTTGCTGTCGTCACTGCCGGATCGTCCAGCCGCATCGATGATGCAGTTGAAGTCACCGCCTAGGATGACCGGCCTGGACGTCGCCAGCAGCAGTGGGAGCTGCTGGAAGACGGTCAGCCGCTCGCTGCGTTGTACCGGGGCGTACACGTTGATCAACCGGAGCGGAACGTTGTTGTACATCACGTCTGCTACGAGGAGGCGGCCGCCCACCACCTCCTTAACTTCGGAGATGGTGAAGTTACCTCCCCGCAGCAGAATACCCAGGCCGGAGGAACGGCAGTCATTACCCCCCGACCAGATCGATGGCCCGTGGGACCATCATCGCGACCACTGCCTGTAGGTGCTGAGGTGTGGTATTCCACACTCCTGCAGAAACAGTAGGTCAGCTTTGAGCTTGGCAAGGTAATCCAAGGTTGAAACACATCGCGTAGTAGATTTAATGCTACGCACATTAATGGAAGCAATTCTTACACCCATGTTTTACTAAAAATTAGTTGTTGCTTCCCATACCATTTGTCCTCGCTAGTCCCAGTCCTTCGGGATGTTCCTGCATACCCATCGTGTGCGCAAGCAGTTTCACGTTGGTTGGGCTCAGAAACCCCTCCTGATTTTTCATGCAGGGTTAGTGCCGCTCGGGTGACATCGGGGGGGGTCTTGTAGGCAGAGAGGATTGGGTTGTCCTCAGCTGCTTCCATCTGTTCCTCCTCGAAAACATCACAGCTCCCGGTCTCCAGGAGCTCAGGTGCGCCAGACGTGTCTTTGCTCCCGGTGTCCCGGAGCTGAGATGCGTTGGCCACTTCGTTACGTATGGGGCATTGGGGTTGGGCCACGCCGGGCCCATCACAGCTTCCAGTGCCCGGGGGCTAGGATGCTTTACCATCCATCTCGGAGTTCTGCCGCCTCTTTTGAAGGGGCTGTCGTTCCAGCATTTCCCCGTCCAGTGAAGAGGAGTTGTTGCAGTCTGATTCAGAAGAGAGCCTCCACTTGCCACTGGTTTGGGTGGTGGCTTTGGGATGTTTTTTTCTTTGTGGTTTTCCTCTGGACCACTTGCCACTGACCTGTTTGTGTAGATAGGCTGACTGGAGGGGAAGCTATGTTGGATTTGGTGCTTGGCAACGAACAAGGCCAGGTGGCAGATCTCTCGGTGGGAGAGCATTTCGGTGATAGTGATCACAACTCCCTGACCTTTACTATCGTCATGGAGAGAGACAGGAGCGGACGGGATGGGAAAATATTTAATTGGGGGAGGGGGAATTACAATGCTATTAGGCAGGAACTGGGGAGCATAAATTGGGAACAGATGTTCTCAGGGAAATGCACGACAGAAATGTGGAGGTTGTTTAGGGAGCACTTGCTGCGACTGCTGGATAGGTTTGTCCCGATGAGGCAAGGAAGGGATGGTAGGGTGAAGGAACCTTGGATGACAAGAAATGTGGAACAGCTAGTCAAGAGGAAGAAGGAAGCTTACTTAAGGTTGAGGAAGCAAGGATCAGACAGGGCTCTAGAGGGTTACAAGGTAGCCAGGAAGGAACTGAAGAATGGACTTAGGAGAGCTAGAAGGGGACATGAAAAAGTCTTGGCGGGTAGGTTTAAGGAAAATCCCAATGCGTTCTACACTTATGTGAGGAACAAGAGGATGGCCGGAGTGAGGGTAGGGCCGATCAAGGATAGTGGAGGGAACTTGTGCCTGGAGTCGGAGGAGGTAGGGGAGGTCCTAAATGAATTCTTTGCTTCAGTATTCACTAGTGAGAGGGACCTGGTCGTTTGTGAGGACAGCGTGAAACAGGCTGATATGCTCGAACAGGTTGATGTTAAGAGGGAGGATGTGCTGGAAATTTTGAAAGACATGAGGACAGATAAGTCCCTGGGGCCAGACGGGATATACCCAAGGATATTAAGGGAAGCGAGGGAAGAGATTGCCGCGCCTTTGGCGATGATCTTTGCGTCCTCACTGTCCACTGGAGTAGTACCAGTTGATTGGAGGGTGGCAAATGTTATTCCCTTGTTCAAGAAAGGGAATAGGGATAACCCTGGGAATTATAGACCAGTCAGTCTTACGTAGGTAGTGGGCAAATTATTGGAGAGGATTCTGAGAGACAGGATTTATGATTAGTTGGAAAAGCATAGTTTGATTAGAGACAGTCAGCATGGCTTTGTGAGGGGCAGGTCATGCCTCACAAGCCTTATTGAATTCTTTGAAGATGTGACAAAACACATTGATGAAGGAAGAGCAGTGGATGTGGTGTATATGGATTTCAGCAAGGCGTTTGATAAGGTTCCCCATGGTAGGCTCATTCAGAAAGTAAGGAGGCATGGGATACAGGGAAAGTTGGCTGTCTGGATACAGAATTGGCTGGCCCATGGTGGTAGTAGATGGAAAGTATTCAGCCTGGAGCTCGGTGACCAGTGGTGTTCCGCAGGGATCTGTTCTGGGACCTCCGCTCTTTGTGATTGTTATAAATGACTTGGATGAGGATGTGGAAGTCTGGGTTAGCAAGTTTGCCGATGACACGAAGGTTGCTGGAGTTGTGGATAGTGTGGAAGGCTGTTGTAGGTTGCAACAGGACATTGACAGGATGCAGAGCTGGGCTGAGAAGTGGCAGATGGAGTTCAACCTGGAAAAGTGTGAAGTGATTCATTTTGGAGGGTTGAATTTGAATGCAGAATACAGGCGAAAAGACAGGATTCTTGGTAGTGTGGAGGAACAGAGGGATCTTGGGGCCCATGTCCATAGATCGCTCAAAGTTGCCACCCAAGTTGATAGGGTTGTTAAGAAGGCGTATGGTGTGTTGGCTTTCATTAACAGGGGGATTGAGTTTAAGAGCCGCGAGGTTATGCTGCAGCTCTATAAAGCCCTGGTTAGACCACACTTGGAATATTGTGTTCAGTTCTGGTCGTCTCATTATAGGAAGGATGTGGAAGCTTTAGAGAGGGTGCAGAGGAGATTTATCAGGATGCTGCCTGGACTGGAGGGCATGTCTTACGAAGAAAGATTGAGGGAGCTGGGACTTTTCTCATTGGAACGAAGAAGGATGAGAGGTGACTTGATAGAGGGGTACAAGATGATGAGAGGCATAGATAGAGTGGATAGCCAGAGACTTTTTCCCAGGGTGGAAAGGACTATCACCAGGGGGCATAATTTTAAGGTGATGGAGGAAGGTTTCGGGGAGATGTCAGAGGTAGTTTCTTCACACAAGAGAGTGGTGGGTGCATGGAGTGCACTGCCAGCGGTGGTAGTAGAAGCAGATACATTAGGGACATTTAAGCGTCTCTTGGATAGGTACATGGATGATAGTAGAATGAAGGGTATGTAGGTAGTTTTGATCTTAGAGTAGGTTAAAGGTTCGGCACATCATCGTGGGCCGAAGGGCCTGACCTGTGCTGTACTGTTCTATGTTCTATGTTCTATAACACAGGTGTTGGGAGGCACAGCCTGGCTACGCAATGTTACAAGGACGTTGAGTGACACCATCGACAACGGGACAGAGAGAAAAACACACAGAAAACGAATAGACTGTGAGGAAGCAAAAGTGAGGAACGGAGAGAGAGAGACAGACAACGAAACTGAGATGGAGAAACAAGGCATTTGTATGATTGTGCTCTCCCTGTTGTCTAAAGGTATTTCCTGTTGTGTAAATATGTTTTCTGTTGTGTAAAGATGTCCCCTGTTGTTGTGTAAAGGTTTTCCCTGTTATTGTTTTATTTTCTTTTACTGACCGTCTCCTCACTGACCATTTGTCCTGGTTTTATTGTGGCCAACATCACCATCTGGTGGTGGAGAGGAGACTCTGCAGGAAGGGGTTGACAAAGTGGGAGAGACTCGGCTGGTCCGTGTTTGCAGTTTGTGTTCGTGTGAGCAAAAGTGATTTATTACTGATTGATCTGTTCACTCGAAGGAAGAAGCTGATTGCAATCGAGCGCATCTTGTTATTATGGGGAAACACTTGATGTTTTGAAAGTGAACTGTTTGTGTTATTACCAAACATAAATAGCAGAGAATGGTTTCAATCCATCGACCTCTGGGTTATGGGCCCAGCACGCTTCCGCTGCGCCACTCTGCTAACTGCTGTTTTCAATTTTAGCTGCCTGTTTGTGAAATATGTTCATTTCTCCAATGTTTTTATCAAAATAGGATTGTGGTCGGATTTCTCAAGAATCCCGGACTCAGCAACACACGTGCTGACGGACTCACCCTCACTGCACAATGACACAAGGACACTGAGTAACAGCACCGATAATGAGGCAGGCAGAGAAAGACACACAGAAAACCAGGAAGAGATTATCAGGACCCAGAAGGGAACAGACAGAGAAAGACACAGAAAACCAGGAAGAGATTATCAGGACCCAGAAGGGAACAGACAGAGAAAGGTACTGAGCAAACCAGCAAGAGACAGCGAAAGACTGATGATTTATGTAATTGTGTTCACTGTTGTGTAAAGATGTTCCCTGTGTTCTTTTAAAGATATTTCCTGCTGTGTAATATGTTCTCTGTTGTGTTACTGTATTCGCTGTTGTGTGAAGATGTTCTCTGTTATTATGTAAAATGGTTCCCTGTTGGGTAAAGATCTTCTCAGTTGTGTAAATATGATCCGTCTTGTGTAAAAGTGTTCCGGGTTGTTTAAATATGTTCCCTGCTCTGTAATGTAGAGCTGAGTCTGCACTAATGGAATTGCTACAGTATCTTCCAGTCTGATACTGTATGAGGGCTGGAATGTGATCCAAAGCACAGTCTATACAAATTAAATTGCTATTGTATCTTTTAGTTTCACAATCCGGGGGAGTTTTAAACTGAATTCTCAGTTTGCATCTCAGGTTATACTATCTTTCAGATTCTCTCAATCTGATATCACACTTGAGATTTAGACTTAAGAAAGGATGTACTGGCATTGGAGGAGTTCAAAAGCGATTCACTCAGCTGCTTCCTGAAATGAAGGGGTTGACTTATGAAGAACGGCTAAACAGGTTATTCATTCGTGTTTAGAAGAATGAGGGGTGATCTTTTTGAAACGTACAAGATTCTGAGGGGGCTTAACAGGGTGAAGAAGGGTCTCTGACCTGAAACATTAACTCTGCTTCTCTCTTCACAGATGCTGCCAGACCTGCTGAGTATTTCCAGCATTTCTTGTTTTTATTAACAGGGTCGATGTTGAGAAAATGTTTCCACTAGTGGGGAAATCTCAAACTAGGCGACATAGTTACAGAATAAGGGGACACTCATTTAAAACTGAGATGCAAAGGAATTTCTTCTCTCAGAGGGTAGTGAATGTCTGGAATTCTCTACCCCAGACAGTATTGGAGGCTAAATCACTGAAAGTATTTAAAGAGGATGTAAATAGATTTTTGAAATATTGGAGAGTTGAGGGCTATGAAGAGCTGCCATGAAAGAGGAGTTGAGGTCTGGGGCAGATCAGCCATGATCTTACTGAATGGCGGGGCAGGCTTGAGGGGCCGAATGGCCTACTCCTGCTCCTATTTCTTCTGTTCTTATGTTATGTTATTTCTAATGTATATGTCAGGATGCACTATGGGAATTAATACTGAAACTTATAAACTCATAATGTGTGTAAATATTGAGCTGATATTTAACTTGAATCTCAGAGTACATTATTGTCGTTAATTCTGTAAGTTTGAAAAGGGAACTCTGTGCCATAATGAAAACAAGAAATGCTGGAAATACTCAGCAGGTCAGGCAGCATCTGTACAGAGAGAAGCAAAGTTAACGTTTCAGGTCAGTGACCTTTCAGATGCTGCCAGACCTTTTGAAAGTCCATGTGCACCACATCAACAGCATTGCCCTCATCATCCCTCTCTGTTACCTCATCAAAAAACTACAGCAGGACAGTTAAACATGATTTTCCCTAAAGAAATCCATGCTGGATTTCTTGAATTAACCCACATTTGTCCATGGGATTATTAATTTTGTCCCGAATTATTCTTTCGAGAAGTTTTCCCACCTCCAAAATTGAACTGACTAGGGAGTCAAATGAGGTGAGTTGCTCTAACAGAGAGCCAGCACGGGTTCGACAGGCTGAATGGCCTCCTTCTGTGCTGTAGCCATTCTATGATTGTATGATTCTAGCAACAACTGTTGGTGGAGAGGCAGTGATGCAGGAATGGGTTGACAGAAAGGGGAAAGTCTGGGCTGGTGTGTGTTCGGGTTTGTGAATAAAGGTGATTTGGAAGCTGTGTTCCAAATTGAAGTGTTTACTGGAAGGAAGAAGTTGATGTAAATAAAGAGTAAAACGTGTTCAGATGAAGTGTGGTGTGATTGTGGGCAGCAGTAAATCTATTGTTGGTGAATTATTTGTGTTAATAAACTTCCACTGCACCCTCTGCTGCAGGCTGCTGTTTATATCCTGCTGTGTATTAGTGCTGTGTGTTAACGAGATAAATGTTTGTTTCAGCGCTGTTTATAAAGCAATAGCATTGCACTCAAACAGTCCCAGACACAGCAACACACGTACAAAAGCAAAATACTGCAGATGCTGGAAATCTGAAACATAAACAGAAAATGCTTGAAATAATTAGCAGGTCTGGCAGCATCTGTGGAGAGAGAACAAAGTTAATGTGAGCTGAGGAAACAGACCTGAACTGTTAACTGTTTCTCTCTGCACAGATGCTGCCAGACCTACTGAGCATTTCCAGCATTTTCTGTTTTTATTACAGCAACACAGGTGTTGGGAGGCTCAGCCCGGCTACACAATGTTACAAGGACGCTGAGTAACACCATCGACAACGGGACAGAAAGAAAAACACACAGAAAACCAAGAATAGACTGTGAGGAAGCAAAAGTGAGGGACAGAGAGAGAGGCAACGAGACTGAGATGGAGAAACAAGGCATTTGTATGATTGTGTTCTCCCTGTTATCTAAAGGCATTTCCTGTTGTGTAAAGATGTACCCTGTTGTTGTGTAAAGGTTTTCCTGTTATTGTTTTATTTTCTGTCACTGACCGTCTCCTCACTGTGACGATTTGTCCTGGTTTTATTGTGGCCAACATCACCATCTGGTGGTGGAGAGGAGGCTCTGCAGGAAGGGGTTGACAAAGTGGGAGAGACTCGGCTGGTCCGTGTTTGCAGCTTGTGTTCGTGTGAGCACAAGTGAGTTGTTACTGATTGATGTGTTCACGAGAAAGAAGAAGCTGATTGCAATAGAGTGCCTTTGGAAGCATCTTGTTATTATGGGTAAATACTTGATGTTTTGAAAGTGAACTGTTTGCATTATTACCAAACATAAACAGCAGAGAATGGTTTCGATCCATTGACCTCTGTGTTATGAGCCCAGCACGCTTCCACTGCACCACTCTGCTAACTGCTGTTTTAAATTTCAGCTGCCTGTTAGTGAAATATGTTCATTTCCCCAAAGTTTTTATAGAAATAGGATTGTGGTCGGATTTCTCAAGAATCCCGGACTCAGCAACACACGTGCTGACGGACTCACCCTCACTGCACAATGACACAAGGACACTGAGTAACAGCACCGACAATGAGGCAGGCAGAGAAAGACACACAGAAAACCAGGAAGATATTATCAGGACTCAGAAAGGAACAGACAGAGAAAGGTACTGAGCAAACCAGCAAGAGACAGCGAGATAAAAGCAAAATACTGCGGATGCTGGAAATCTGAAATAAAAACAAGAAATGCTGGAACCACTCAGCAGGTCTGGCAGCATCTGTGGAAAGAGAAGCAGAGTTAACGTTTCGGGTCAGTGACCCTTCATCAAAGAGGCGAGGACAAATGGTATGGGAAGCAACAACTAATTTTCAGTAAAAAATGGGTGCAAGAATTGCTTCCATTAATGTGCGTAGCATTAAATCTACTACGCGATGTGTTTCAACCTTGGATTACCTTGCCAAGGTCAAAGCTGACCTACTGTTTCTGCAGGAGTGTGGAATACCACACCTCAGCAGCTACAGGCAGTGGTCGCGATGGTGGTCCCACGGGCCGGGGGGTAATGACTGCCGTTCCTCCGGCCTGGGTATTCTGCTGCGGGGAAGTAACTTCACCATCTTCGAAGTTAAGGAGGTGGTGGGCGGCCGCCTCCTCGTAGCAGACGTGATGTACAACTACGCTCCGCTCCGCTTGATCAACGTGTACGCCCCGGTACAACGCAGCGAGCGGCTGACCGTCTTCCAGCAGCTCCCACTGCTGCTGGCGACGTCCAGGCCGGTCATCCTAGGCGGTGACTTCAACTGCATCATCTGGACATCTAAAATGGACCAGGGCGGGAGGGACACGATGTTCAAACCTCTGGACAAGGGCGGGAAAAATGTACCCAACGTCGCCCTCATCCTGATGACCACCTTCGTGTGCAGCTGCACCAAGCTGTGTGTGCAGCCCCAGTACACAAACACCAAGTGTCACTCTGTGCTGAGGTGTTGCGAAGGATGGGTCTGGTCACATTGCCGCGGATCGCTTCATCTAGTTGGACCATACCGTACCAGCTATCCTTCGTGGGAATGTTTCTGCGGGAAAACACCTTTGACCACCAATCCATCAGGCAGTGGTCTGCACGGAATGTCCTGAAGGCTCTACGGGAAAAGGAGATGTTGGATCCGGTCGGATGGTTCCCCGAGCAGACTGCCAAGGTCATTTGGCAGAATGCCTCATCACCAGAACTTTCAAACAAGCACCAAGATGTAGCTTGGCTGGTGGTAAGAAGAGCCCTTCCTGTCAGATCCTTCCTGCATGCCCGAAGTCTCGCCCCCTCCACACGCGGCCCTCGAGGTGGCTGCGGTGGGGAAGAGACAGTTGCCCACCTCCTTCTGGAATGTGTCTTTGCAAAGCAGGTTTGGAAAGAGATGCAGTGGTTTTTGTCGAGGTTCATCCCACGCAGCTCTGTAACACAGGAGTCTGTGCTCTACGGGCTGTTCCCAGGGATACACACCGAGATAAACATTAACTGCTGCTGGAGGACCATCAATTTGGTGATAGACACTCTTTGGTCTGCCCGAAACCTGCTGGTCTTGCAGCGGAAAGAGTTGTCCACGACCGAGTTTTGCAGACTGGCACATTCCAAGGTCCAGGACTACGTGCTGAGGGACGCACTAAAGCTTGGGGTAGCCACAGCAAAGGCTCAATGGGGAAAGACCACTGTGTAAGGTCCCCCTGCCATAGTGAACTGGGCAGCTGGACCCATTGGAAACCCCTCGTGCTGAAGACACCAGATATGGGTTTGCTGTAAAATGTCCATGTCAGGTAAAACGGAGTGGAAGGGTTGTGAGGCAACTCACTCCTGTATTGAAGAAAACTGATTTCCTTTGCACTTTTTGGAATGTCAACTTGGTGCTGTTTTGAACTGTTGTATAATGCATTTTTTACAGATTTATATGAAGAAAGCATATTTTTAGGAATAAAATCCTGGGGATTCATATGCATAGTTCTTTGAAGGTGGCAGGACACATTGAGAAAGTAGTTAGCAAAGCATATGGGATCTTGGGCTTCATAAATAGAGGTACTGAGTACAAAAGTAGGGAAGTTATGCTGAACCTGTATAAATCTCGAGTTGGGCCACAACCAGAGAATTGCATCCAGTTCTAGTCAACACTCGTTTGGAGGGATGTGAGTGTGCTAGAGAGGGTGGAGGAGATTTATCAGAATGGTTCCAGACATGAGGGATTTTAGCTGTAAGGTTAGGTTGGAGAAGCTGGGGTTGTTCTCCTTGGAGCAAAGGAGATTGAGGGGAGATTTGATAGACATGTACAAGATTATAATAAATATGACAGGTTTAGATAACTTACAGGGCTATGGGGATAGAGTGGGGGAATGGGACTGAATGGATTGATTTACATGGGCTTGATGGGCAAAATGACTTCCTGTACTGTAGTGACTCCATGACTCAATGACTCTCTCTCCTTCTCTCTCTGTCTATCGCTTTACCTCTCTCTGCCTCTCTCTCTCTATCTGTCTTTAGCTGGTCCTCTAACTTTCTATCGCACTCTCTCTCTCTTTTTTTTCACTCTCTCTCTCTCCATTACACACATATTTGTCAATCACATGTCAAAGAAGGAAGCGTAATGAAGGAATGGCTGCGCCCTTGAAAATGTTTCCAGCAGAATAGTTAAATGTCTAAAGTTTCTGTAGGGAGTTTGACCTGAGATGGTGAGACACAAGGATGTGAGGTTATTAAAGTCTTCACCAAATGTAATAGGGAATAATTTTCTTCACTGGTGAACCCAAAGGAACAAGTCTGGCACAAGAATGAGAAAAGTCAGAGGATTGAGAAACATCCAATGGTTCTTCACATATACAAGTCAGCAGACCCACAGAAAAACAGTAGGTTGAGAGTTCAGATCCAGTGATAGACTGGACAAATATCGAGCCAATGCTTTTTTCTTTATAAACCCAACATCTGTCCACTTGGCTATTGCACCTCGTCTCGATGTATCTGATAATACTGATACTATTTGTATTCCACAGTTGCTTTGAAATCACAGGCAATATAAATGGATTGGGAATGTCAATGGTCAGGAACCATTAATGGATTGGGAAAGTCAATGGACTGGAAAATATCAGTGGATTGGGAAATTCTATGGACTGAGTTATATCAATGGATTGGGACAGTTCAGTACATTGTGAAACATCAATGGATTAGGAAACAGGAATTAAAGGGACAGATGGAGTTCAACCTGGAAAAGTGTGAAGTGATTCATTTTGGAAGGTCGAATTTGAATGCAGAATACAGTCTTAAAGACAGGATGCTTGGTAGTGTGGAGGAACAGAGGGATCTTGGGGTCCATGTCCATAGATCGCTCAAAGTTGCCACCCAAGTTGATAGGGTTGTTAAGAAGGCATATGGTGTGTTGGCTTTCATTAACAGGGGGATTGAGTTTAAGAGCCACGAGGTTATGCTGCAGCTGTATAAAGCCCTGGTTAGACCACACTTGGAATATTGTGTTCAGTTCTGGTCGCCTCATTATAGGAAGGATGTGGAAGCTTTAGAGAAGGTGCAGAGGAGATTTACCAGGATGCTGCCTGGACTGGAGGGTATGTTTTACGAAGAAATGTTGAGGGTGCTAGGGCTTTTCTCATTGGAACGAAGAAGGATGAGAGGTGACTTGATAGAGGGGTACAAGATGATGAGAGGCATAGATAGAGTGGATAGCCAGAGACTTTTTCCCAGGGCAGAAAGGGCTATCACCAGGGAGATAATTTTAAGGTGATGGAGGAAGGTTTCGGGGAGATGTCAGAGGTAGGTTCTTTACACAGAGAGTGGTGGGTGCGTGGAATGCACTGCCAGCGGTGGTAGTAGAAGCAGATACATTAGGGACATTTAAGCGACTCTTGGATAGGTACATGGATGATAGTAGAATGAAGGGTATGTAGGTAGTTTGATCTTAGAGTAGGTTAAAGGTTCGGCACAACATCGTGGGCCGACGGGCCTGTACTGTGCTGTACTGTTCTATGTTCGATGTTCCAGATGAAAGGATTGCATTAATCAATGGATTAGAATGTGGAGAGGCAGGAGAAAATGATGCCATTTTAAGTAGGGGGCCGGGGGTTAGTAGAAACAGACCAGGGCTATTTTACTCTCTATCTCACTCCTTTCTTCTATCTGGCTCATTATCACATCCTCTCTCTCAGCGCGGTGGGAATCACTGGAACCCACACTTGCTGCTCAGATTGTTTGGTTCCGGGAAAATACAAGGTCCACATCAGATTGAAAGGAAGGATAAATGTGATTCAGAGCCAATCATATTCCTGGGTCACTGACCCGAAACGTTAACTCTGCAAAGAAGGGTCACTGACCCGAAACGTTAACTCTGCTTCTCTTTCCACAGATGCTGCCAGCCCTGCTGAGTGAATCCAGCATTTCTTGTAAGAAGGGTCACTGACCCGAAACGTTAACTCTGCTTCTCTTTCCACAGATGCTGCCAGCCCTGCTGAGTGAATCCAGCATTTCTTGTTTTTGTTCCAGATTTCCAGCATCCGCAGTACTTTGCTTTTATATTCCTTTTGGTGATGTGTGCTCAGCCTTGTTATATCAGCAAAGGCAGCAGGAAATGCAAATCCTGAAGAGTTTTGAAAGAGTAAAGAAGGAGAAAGTGTTGCCAGTGACAGAAGGGTCAGTAACCAGAGGAAACACATTTAAAGTAATTGACAAAAGAATTCGAGTTGTGATGAGGAGATTGTTTTTTCAGCAGTGTGTTGTTCTGGTCTGGAATGCAATCCTGAAAGGTCAGTGGAAGCAGATTCAATGTTAACTCTGAATGTAATTGGATATGTACCTGACATGGAAAATATAACAGGGCAATGGGGGAAAGGACCGGAGAGCGGGATGTGGGATTAATAGAATAGCTCTGTTAAATATCCAGCAAATGCACAGTAATAAGGTTCAGTGCTTGGACCTCAGATATTTTCACTCTATCAATGGCAGAGAAGGCTCGAGGGACCATGTGGCTACTCCTCATGTTCTTCCCAGTGTCCAGGATAAAGTGTAACATGACACTGATTTCCAGACGGCCGACACAAATGCAACAGACATCTTTTCTGGAAACATCACATTTAAAGTGAGAAACTAATCAGAAGGCACGGACGGGGATTGAAGCCATAATCTTCAGTTTACAAGACTGACGCCTTACCACTTGGCCACCATGCCTTTTCTTAATGGACATCTGAGGCTCCAGAGGAGGATTTGTGATTCTTTTTCAATTTGGTTGAAACAGCATCGAGAAACATGCACAGAAATAAAGAGGGATTGTGGAATGGGAAACAGATCAGCCTCATTTACATCATCAGCATCATGAAATCTTCATTCAGACGTTCCATTCCCATCCTCAGCTTTTCTCACATCTGTACAATAATATAAGAGTGGACATTGGGTTGTTACTGGGCAGATTATATAAATAGACTATGTGCATCATCACAGGAAGTGATGTAATATAATCTGAACAGCACCTCATGGAGAGTTGTCGATGAAACCTTCAATGCAAGATGTGCAGAGTAAACTCAGGTTATTTTAACCGTCAGATTCTTATAAATTGTGTACTAAGCCTTGACAGATATCAGAATATTATATGGGGGCCACAGTAAACCAAAGCGAAGATGGAGAAATCTTTGCCTGCACCTTTGAAAAGGTCACTGGACTGAACCAAGCCGAGGAGTGGCCGAGATGGTTCCAGAGGTTTGCAAGGTATCGTACTGCATCGGGTCTCGTGCAGAAGCCAGACATGGAGCAGGTCAGTACGCTATTGTCTGCAATGGAGGGAGTGTGCAGGCAACATCCTCATGAAGAACAGAAGGCTACATGTGAAGAAGTTATTAAGGCACTCAAGACCTATTTTAATTGGGGAAAAAAATGTCATCGTGGAGCCAAAGTTAAAACGCTGCATTTGCTGACAACGCAACCACCAGGTGACGCTGTACTAGCACATGCGCAAATGCAGCCTCTTCCACTGAAACGTCACTGTCTGTGACATTCAGGCAGCTGCCAGGATTAAAGATGGAGCTACTCAATTTATCACAGAAAACAACTACGACCCAAAAATCCCCTCAAAGGTTGCCATCACCGCCTCCGTCCCACCCCAACAGTCCCCCGCTACCTCTTGCGCATTCGCCAGTTATATAGTACCAAGTCATCTTAATTCACCTAAAGTGAATTACTTTAGGAGCAGTGACTGTCGTTTCATAAGCAAATATGGCACATATCTACACAATGGACATGTTTTGGTTGATACTCGGAGAACGTTGCGCTATTTGAAGTCTCATTAGAAGGACAGCACCTCTGACAGTGCTGCACACCTTCTGTAATTCAGTGAGGTTTCATAGAGTCATAGAGTTATGCAGCACAGAAACAGGCCCTTCGGCCATCATGTCCGTGCCGGCCATCAAGTACCTATCTATTCTAATTCCATTTTCCAGCACGTGGCCGTAGCCTTGTATTCTGTGGCGTTTTGAGTGCTCATCTAGATACTTCTTAAATGTTGTGAGGGTTCCTGCCTCCACCACTCCTTCAGGCAATGTGTTCCAGATTCTAACCACCCTCGAGGTGAAACATTTTTTCCTCAAATCCCCTCTAAACAGTGCCATCCCATTCTCCGGACGATCATTCCCCGCTTCCCCCCATCCCACTCTCTGACTGCTCACTCCCCGCTTCCCCCACCACCACCCCCATCCTGCTTTATGGCCGTTCACACTCCAGGCCATGGGGTCTGCCGCTTCCCTCCTCTCGGCCACTCGCTCCAACATTGCCCCATCTCCCCTCGAGGCTCGCCTTGCTTTATCGGGTGGTGCGGTGAAGAATGATCGAATGTTGGAGCGAGAGGCCGAGAGGAGGGAAGCAGCATGGCTTAGAGCTAGTGTCTGGAGGGACGTGGGGGGGAAGCGGGGCGTGAGTGGACGGAGAGAGGGCAGTGCGGGGGTGGGGGGGGTAGCAAGCGGCCGGAGGGCGGGGGAGCGGGGTAGCGAGGAGCGGGCTGTGAGCGGCCTGGAGTGAGTGGCTGAGAGGGGGTAGAGTGTTTTCCCGCGCATGCGCCACTTCGTCCTGGAAGACGTAGGCTGAGCATGCGCAGCATCTCAGAGCGCAGGAGACTGTTTGTGCATGTGCGAGCTTGGAGCAGTCTGATGATGTCGGCTGGCTGCTGCATTGTCAGGAATCACTTTGAATTTAATAAGCGTACAAAACAGAAAGGGGAGAGTATTCAATCATTTATCAATGACTTGTACAAACTCACGGAGGATTGTGAATACCGCAACTTAAGAGAAGAGCTGAATGGAGACAGGATTGTGTTCGCGGTATTAGACAACACCCTTTCAGATCATCTACAGTCCAGGGCTGATCTCACATTAACGAAAGAGTATCAATTGAGCAGACAAACAGAGGTTAGAAAGTTTAACCAATCCGTTGTTCGAGGGGACAGGGAGAGTCTGATCTCGAGAGTAGCAGACTCAATTGAATTTGTTCAGAGAACAAAAGGAAAAATTAGTGGTAAAAGACAAGAAAGACGGGAAGAGCATCTAGTGGTAGCTGCAACCAATTGCAGTAGGTGTGGCCGAGAGAGACACAAGTGGGAAAACTGCCTCGCCAAAGAAGCTGAGTGTTTTTCCTGCTGAAAGATGGGACACTTTCAGTCAGTGTGTGGCAGTAAAATACCAGCACTGAATATAATTAAAGGGAAATCCCCAGAGAGCAAAAACATTAATGAAGTACAGGATATCCAAAGTGTGGAAATACATTTTTTAGGTGAAATCCAGGAAATAAAGTGAGAGTTGCTGGACGACAGAAATTCTGAAATATTTTAAGACAGAGGTAGATAGATTCTTGATAAACAAGGGGGTGAAAGTTTATTGGGGGCTGGTGGGAATGTGGAGTTGAGGTTAAAATCAGGTCAGTCATGATCTTATTGAATGGTGGAGCAGGCTCGAGGGGCCGAGTGGTCTACTCCTGCTCCTAATTGGTATGTTTGTATGTAAGAAAACATGTTCTAGATACAATGAGAACTATCATTTGTTTGGAAATGGATTTGAACCCTTTTATCAAAAGGTTATAGAGCTTTAATTTTTCTACAATTAACAGGCAAATCCTTGTGGAGTTGAGATTGACAGAAACAATGGGCTGGATTCTATAGAGCCCTCGACGTCGAGATCTGTGGTGGGGGTGGGGTGGGGGCCGCCTGAAGATGGCCCCGGATGAGACCCGCCACGGACCTCAACGCCGGCAGGGCCTGGCTCGATATTGCCGGCGACGGCGAGGCCTTGTGGGGGACCTCCACCGCTCGGCAACGGGACCACAAATCTGCATTAATTATTATCCCATCACTTCCTGATGTTCCGCTGCGATCTTCAGCCCAGTGGCCGGCACTGCCGTGCCTTCGGAGCCCCATCCGGGCAAATGAGGTGCAACACTGGTGGGGAGGGGGGAGAAGGTAAGTTTCTCAGTGTGGGGGTGGGGGGACGGAGTCAAATTAATGTCATGGGTGTAGGGGATGGTGGGAAGGGTTATAGTTTACAGTTTGTGCAGTTTTGGGCGGAAGGTCAGATGGTAAAGGTAGGTTTTGGGAGAGAAGGGCAAATAATTAATTTAACTGTTATTGGGTGGATGGGAGAGAGGCAAAAGCAATGTATTTATTTCATTTCATTTAATCTTCCTTTAAATATTTTCCAGTAGGACTAACAGCCCTTTAAAAATGGCTGACACTCCAGTTCAGTACTAAGGCAGTGCTGCACTATCAGAAATGCTGTTTTTCAGGTGAGACAGAAAACTGAGGATCCCTCTGCCCTCTCACGTGGATGTTAAAGGTACCATGGCACTATTTCAGAGAATAGAAGGGGAATTATTTCTGGGATGCTGGTCATTGTTTAACCCTGAATCAACATCACTTCAAAACAGATTATCTCGTTTTTATCACGTTGTTGTTTCTGGGAGCTTGCTGTGCGCACATTGGCCACCATGTTTCCTACATGACTACAGTGACTACACTTGGAAAGTCCTTCATTGGCTGTAAAAGGCTTTGCAATGTCCTGTGGTCGTGAAATGCAAGTCTTGCTTTTTCCATTGTCATCAGTGTCATTGTGATCAAAAGATAGGATTCGTGAACACAAAGTTTAAATCAATTTTGATTAAAATAATGTAAAAGCATCTATATTCTTGCACTGTACTTAATAATCTCCATCTTCCTATCCTTACAGAGTGCAATGTCATCGACCCTGAAATTGATTCCAGAATCTCATAGAATCTTAGACTCATAGAAAGTTTAAGGCACAGAAAGAGGCCACTTGGCCCTCAGACAATTTCAGCCCAGTTCTGATGAAAGGTCACAGACCACAAACGTTAACTCTGTTTCTCTCTCAACAGATGCTGCCAGACCTGCTGAGTATTTCCAGCATTTTCTGTTTTTATTTCAGATTTCCAGCATCTGCAGTATTTTGCTTCTGTTTTAATTTGAAAGTTAAAACTGAACCACCTGTTTACAATTCACACTGGGGTCTCCCATGAAATGATTCTGTATAATATTGATATAATGAATACAGCTTCCGACACAGAGCTTCCTGTGGGGAATTGGGGATATGAAAACCAGCAGACTCTGCAGGGATTTCCACTGGGAGCACAAATTCACAAAATCTACCTTTTATATATCGATTCATTTTGATTGTCCTTCTGGAAAATTATTTTGCAACAATTTAAACATCAACCCACAGCTCCATGACTGGGTCAATTATGAGGTCATCCTCTGACAGGTCATGTGACAGCTGGAGCCACAAGACATCAGAACCAGATTTGTGACTGGATTAAAACCCGGAATCCTGTCCCAATTGATTTTCAAATAAAGCTGTTGCTGTTTGAAAACACAGCAGTTAAACTTTCTGCCTGACCATGAGGGGAGCTAGGGAGAAATTTACAAAACTCAATCCTTCAACAAAATAGTTCAAAAATCATTCATATCGAAATCATGTGAGGATTCATATGCAGTAGAGAAACAAGCAAATACAGAAAGTACAGAGGAGAGCTGAAAAAGGAAATGAGATCAGCAAGAGAATGTATGAGAAAAGATTAGCAGGTCACATAACTGGGAACACTGAAGTCTTTTACCAACATATGGACTGTCAGTGAAAGGGGGGATCAATTAGGAGATCCTGTGGAGACAGAGGGTGTGGCTGAGGCACTAATTAAGTATCACAAAATAAGCAGATGCTGCAAATGTCACAGTAAAGGAGGAGGAAGTGAAGAAATTGGACAGGATGAAAATAGATAAAGAGGAGACAATTACAAGGTTGGCAGCTCTCACAGTAGAAAAGTCACCCAGTTTGAATGGGTTGCATCCTGGGTTGCTGAGGGAAGTAAGGGTGGAAATATCAGAGACTCGAACCACAATCTTTCAATCTTCCTTAAATATGGGAATGTTGCCAGTGGACTGGAGGATGCAGGTAAGCTTGGGTATTTCGATCTTTGTTTAATTTGACCATTTTTATAATGTATCCATTGTAATAACGAACAAGGTCAAGAAAGCCATTTTATAATTAACACATGACCAAAGGAGCCATTTTGTGTTCAGTACGAACGTGCCGTGTAGAGGACACTATTTGTGCTTAAACATTAGCACAACACGGGAAGAAACGGTTACCGATTATAAGCTCTCACTCAATTGGTGTAGAGTATGAGCGCCAGGGATTACTTCGGACAGTTGAAGAGATCATCGCATCTCATTGGATAGCTACCACCCACTCCAAGCTGGGCAGCCCCCAATCAGTTAGGTGCTGTCCTGCCACGACCTGCTTGCTTCAATGGGTGCTTGGAGCTTGGAGAGTCATCTCTCAACAGGCGGATCGATAATCTATGCACCAAGAAAAACAAACTCAACAAAGAAGACACCAGTCCTTCGCATCGCAAGCTGGAATGTGAGGACCATGTGTCCTGGCCTTACTGACACCCTTCTGCAGGTTGATGACACACACAAGACAGCTGTGATGGACAAAGAACTCACAAGGCTCAATGTGGACATTGCTGTGCTGCAAGAAACTAGACTCGTCCAAAGTGGATCCCTCAAAGAGAAACACTACACCTTCTTCTGGCAGGCGAAAGCCCAAGAGGCAACTCGTGAGCATGGAGTGGTTTTCACAGTAAAAAACACGCTACTTGAGATGAGTGAACCACCCACAGTAGGCTCAGAGAGACTTCTTACTCTTCACTTGTCAACAAGCGTGGGCCCAGTTAATCTCATGTACATCTATGTCCCGACACTCACCTCCACCCCAGATGTCAAGGATCAATTCTATGTAACACTTGATACTGCCATCAGTAGAATTCCCAGCACTGAGGGACTGTACCTTCTAGGAGACTTCAACACAAGCTTGGGTACTGACTACACAGCTTTGCCAATGTGCATAGAGCACCAGGGGATTGGCAAGATGAATGAAAATGGACAGAGGTTGCTGGAGCTATGCTGTCACCATGGATTCTGTGTGATGAACAGCTACTTCCAGGTCAAGCTGTGCCACAAGGTGTCCTGGAGACATCTGAGATCACGCCACTGGCACCAGCTAGACCTTATCATCACCAGTGCAAACACCCTCAGCAGTGTCCTCATCACTCATAGCTATCACAGCGCTGACTGTGACACTGAGCACTCCCTGGTGTGTAGCAAGGTCAGGCTTCAGCCAAGGAAGCTTCATCCATCCAAGAAGAACGTCGTCCTCAGATCAACTCTTGACGAACCACGAATCCAGAACGGACCCTGGAGTTCCTCAACATCCTCGATCAGGCTCTTTCAGACAACAATGCTCAAGGTCTCAGTGCGGTGTCAAAGTGGAATCATCTGTTAACAAGCAGATGGAAAGGTGAGTGGAGCATTACCTTAAACTCTACATAACGGAGAATATTGTCATTGAAGTGGCTCTCAGTGCCATTCCAGACTTCCCTGTCATGGAGGAGCTGGACAGTGACCCCACCATAGTGGAGCTCAACAAAGCCATTGACCATCTTGCCAGTGGTAAAGCCCCGGGAATTGATGGTATTCCATCTGGAATCATCAAGAGTGGAAAAGCGGTTCTACTGCAGCATCTTCATGAACTTCTGTCTCTGTTGGAAGGAAAGATCTGCACCTCAAAACATGCGTGATGCAAACATTGTCACCTTGTGCAACAATAAGGGGGAATCGCAGTGACTGCAGCAATTAGCGAGGCATCTCCTTGCTAAGTATTGTGGGGAAGGTCTTTGCTCGCATTGCTCTGACCAGATTGCAGACCCTGGCATCACACATCTATCCTGAGTCTCAGTGCAGCTTCAGAGCTGGTAGATCGACAGTTGACATGATTGTCTCACTTCGGCAGTTACAGGAGAAGTACTGTGAACAGTACAGACCACTCTACATTGTCTTTACATATGAACATACGAATTAGGAGCAGGAGTGGGCCACTCGTCCCTTCGAGCCTGCTTCACCATTCAATAAGCTCATGGCTGAACTGATTACTCCACATTTCCATCTACCTCCGATAACCTTTCACCCCCTTGCAGATAAAGAATCTATCCATCTCTCCCTTAAAAATATTCAAAGACTCTGCTTCCACCGCCTTTTGAGGAAGAAAATTCCAAAGACTCACGACCCTCTGAGGGGGAAAATTGCTCCTCATCTCTGTCTTAAATGGGTGACCCCTTATTTTTAAACAGTGACCCCAAGCTCTAGAGTCTCCCACAAGGGGAAACATCCTTTCCACATCCACCCTGTCAAAACCCCTCAGGATCTTGTATGTTTCAATCATGTCGCCTCTTTCTCTTCTAAACTCTAGTGGATACGAACCTAGCCTGTCCAATCTTTCCTCGTAAGACAGCCCACCCATTCCATGTATTAGTCTAGTAAACCTTCTCTGTACTACCTCCAATGCATTTACATCCTTCCATAAATAAGGAGACCAGTACTGTACTCAGTGTTGCAGAAGAGGTCTCACCAATGCCCTGTATAGCTGAAGCATAACCTCCCTACTATTGTATTCATATCCCCTGGCGATACATGATAACATTCTATTAGCTTTCCTAATTACGTGCTGTACCTGCAGACTAACCTTTTGCGATTCGTGCACTCGGACACCCAGATCCCCTGCATCTCAGATCTCTGCAATCTCTCACCATTTAGATAATATGCTTTTTTATTCTTCCTGCCAAAGTGGACAATTTCCCACTTTCCCACATTATACTCCATTTGCCAGGTCTTTGCCCAGTCACTTAACCTATCTATATCCCTTTGTAGCCCCCTTATGTCATCTTCACAACCTACTTTCCTACCTATCTTTGTCATCAGCAAATTTAGCAACCATACTTTTGGTCCCTTCATCAAAGTCATTTCGAGAATTGTCGAATGTTGAGGCCCCAGCACAGATCCCTGTGGACCACTCGTTACTTCTTGCCAACCAGAAAATGACCCATTTATGCTGACTCTCTGTTTCCTGTCAGCTAGCCAATCCTCTATCCATGCCAATATGTTACCCCTGACACCATGAGCTTTTATTTTCTGCAATAACCTTTGATATGTCACCTTATCCTTCTGGAAATCGAAGAACAATACATCCACCGGTTCCCCTTTATCCACAGCACATGTAACTCCCTCAAAGAACTCCAATAAATTGGTTAAACATGATTTCCCTTTCACAAAACCATGTTGACTCTGCCTGATTACCTTTATTTTTTCTAAATGCCCTGCTATAACATCCTCTGTAATAGCTCCAAACATTTTCCCTAAGACAAATGTTAAGCTAACTGGCCTGTCGTTTCCTGCTTTCTGTCTCCCTCCCTTTTTGAATAAATGAGTTACATTCACTCTTTTCCAATCTAATGGAACCTTCTCGAATCTAGGGAATTTTGGAAAATTAAAACCAGCGCATCAACTATCTCACTAGCCACTTCAGGACCTGGCGACTTGTCAGCCCGCAGCTCCAACAATTTGTTTAGTACCACTTCACTGGTGATTGTAATTTTCTTGAGTTCCTCCCTCCCTTCCATTTCCTGACTTACAGCTAATACTGGGGTGTTATTTGTATCCTCAATAGTGAAGACCAATCCAAAGTATCTGTTCAATTCATCTGCCATCTCTTAATTATCCATTATTAATTCCCCAGACACACTTTCCATAGGACCAACACTCACTTTGTTAACTCTTTTCTTTTTAAAATATCTATCGAAACTCTTACTAGTTGTCTTTATATTTCTCGCTAGCTTTCTCTCGTACTCTAATTTTACCTTCCTTATCAATCTTTTAGTCATTCTTTGCTGTTTTTTTATATTCTGTCCAATCTTCTGACCTGCCTCCCATCTTTGCACAATTATAGGCTTTTTCTTTAAGTTTGATAGTATCTTTAACTGTTTTCGTGAACCATGGATGGTGAGTCCCACCTTTGGAATTTTTCTTTCTCGTTGAAATGTATCTATTCTGTGTATTCTGAAATTTTCCTTTAATATCTGCCACTGCATCTCTATTGACTTATCCCTTAACCTAATTTGCCAGTTCACTTTAGCTAGCTCTGCTTTCATGCCCTTATAATTGCCCTTATTTAAATTTAAAATACTCGTTTGGGACCCACTCTTCTCTCCCTCAAACTGAATGTAAAATTCAATCATATTATGATCGCTACTACCTAGGGGCACCTTAACTATGAGGTCATTAATTAATCCTATCTCGTTGCACAATGCCAGGTCTAGTATAGCCTGCTCTCAGGTTGGCTCCAGAACCTATTTTTCCAAGAAATTATCCCAAAAACATTCTATGTACTCCTCATCTAGGCTACCTCTGCCCATCAGAATTTCCAGTCTATGTGGAGATCAAAATCCCCCATAATTATTGCTGTACCTTTCTGACAAGCTGCCATTATTTCTTTTTTTATACCCCATCCTACAGTGTGGTTAATGTTCGGTGGCCTGTACACCACTCCCACAAGTGACTTCTTGCCTGTATTATTTCTCATCTCAACTCAAACTGCTTCTACATCGTGATCTCCTGAACTTAGGTCATCCCTCTCTATTGCGCTAATACCATCATTAATTAACAGAGTTACCCCACCACCTTTTCCAAGCTTCCTGTCCTTCCTAAATGCCATGTCACCTCCAATATTCTCATCCCAATCTCTGTCGCCCTGCAGCCATGTCTCTGTAATGACTATCAGATCGTACTTATTTATTCTATTTGTGCTCTCTGTTCATCTGTTTTGTTTCGAAAGCTCCATGCATTCAGATACAGAGCACTTAGTTTTGTCCTTTTATTATTTTTGTAACCTCTAGCCTTATCTGTTGATTTACTCTTAGATTTGTACATTTTGTCCCTTCCTGTCACAGTCTGTTTATCATTTCCCATATTTATACCTTTCTCTCTTGCCTTGCCTCTCCTCCTTGATTTACCATATCTTCCCAAATTTGATCCCTTGCCCCCACTATTCAGTTTAAAACCGTCTCTACGTCCCTCGTTATGTGGCTCGCGAGAACACCGGCACCAGCACGGTTCAGGTGTAGACCGTCCCAACGGTACAGCCACCTCTTTCCCCAGTACTGGTGCCAATGCCCCACGAACCAGAACCCACTACTACCACACCAGTCTTTCAGCCGCACATTACTTTCTCTAATCTTATTTGTCCTATGCCAATTTGCACATGGCTCAGGTAATAATCCAGAGATGATTACCTTTGAGGTTCTGCTTCTTAATTTGGTGCCTAGTTCCTCATACTGACTTTGCAGAACCTCTATCCTTGTCCTGCCTATGTCGTTGGTACCGACATGGACCACGACAACTGGATCCTCCCCCTCCCATTGTATGTTTCGCTCCAGCCCTGAGCAGACGTCCTGAATCCTGGCACCGGCAGGCAACACAGCCGTCTGGACTCTTGCTCTTTGCTGCAGAGAACAGTGTTAATCCACCTTACTATACTGTCCCCTACTACCACTACATTCCTTTTTTCTCACTCTTTGAGCCGCAAACACATTTTTTATTTTCAAAATATACTTTATTCATACAAATCTGCAAATATTACATTGCCAAACAGTTTCAAACAGCACCAAAAAATACAAACATTGCAAGGGAGATCAGTTTCCTTCTCTCCTATCATGAGTTTCTTCACAACCCTTCCATTTCACTATTGTCATGCCAATTACAGTTTTACATTTACAGCAAAAGAAAATATCAACGATACAGTTCGAGGGATTTCCCATGGATCCAGCCCCTCAGTTCAGCTTGGTGGGGGGACCTTACACTGTGGTCTTTCCCCATTGAGCCTTTGCTGCGGCTGCTCCAAGCTTTAGTGCGTCCCTCAGCACGTAGTCCTGGACCTTGGAATGTGCCAGTCTGCAACATTCGGTGGTGGACAACACTTTGCGCTGGAAGACCAGCAAGTTTCGGGCAGACCAAAGGGCGTCTTTCACCGAATTGATAGTCCTCCAGCAGCAGTTGATGTTTGTCTCGGTGTGCGTCCCTGGGAACAGCCCTGAGAGCACAGACCCCTGTGTTACAGAGCTGCTTGGGATGAACCTCGACAAAAACCACTGCATCTCTTTCCACACCTGCTTTGCAAAGACACATTCCAGGAGGAGGTGGGCGACCGTCTCTTCCCCACCACAGCCAACGCGGGGGCACTGTGCGGAGGGGGCGAGACTTCGGGTGTGCAGGAAGGATCTGACGGGAAGGGCCCGTCTCACCACCAGCCAAGCTACGTCTTGGTGCTTGTTTGAAAGTTCTGGTGATGAGGCATTCCGCCAAATGACTTTGACGGTCTGCTCGGGGAACCATCCGACAGGATCCACCATCTCCTTTTCCCGTAGGCCCTTGAGGACATTCCGTGCAGACCACTGCCTGATGGACCGGTGGTCAAAGGTGTTTTGCCGCAGAAACTAAACACTTACTGCAGACGTGTTTGCCCTGGATCACACTGGCATCCAGGAGCTCCCACATGCTGCAGCTGTGACACATCACCTGTCCTGTCATCCTTAACGTGTTTCAATTCACTACTTAATTATTTTATTCAATTGTTTATTTTGTTGTATATTTTATTAAGCTTACCACTAGTTTGTTTACTATTTTAAACATTAGGACTAAAATGGACCTTAATCACTGACCAGATACTCATCAAACATGCAGCTTTTTCCAAACCAATCAACTACCTGCTTGCCTGTGATGTCACAGCTCAACAGATCCTCACCAAACAGCTCCTTCCACTGCACCGAAGCAAGAACCAAATCCTGTAAACTCACCCCAGCGGCTCTCTGTTTCCCTGCTCTCACTCTCCATTGTTATGTCACTTTTTGATTTTTCTACCCCAGCTCTGCTCCTGCTGTGCTCCTCTCTCTCTCACTCTGTCTCTGAGTCGGTGCTTTTGACACACTTGTTAACTCTCTGTTCCGTCGTGCTCTTCTGTCTCTGGTCCAAAATCTGACTCCGGTGGGATTTGAACCCACAACCTTTGAATGCTTTCTTTATCATTATTTAGAAGTCCAACACGCTATCCATTGCGCCACAGAGCCGCACATATTTTGATAAACATCACCAAGGCCTTTGACCTTGTCAGCAGAGACTGACTCTTCAAACTGCGATGGAAACTCGGCTGCCCTCCTGAACTCTTGGGCATCATCTCTTCTTTCCACGAGAACATGCACAGTTCCATCAGTTACAATGGAGCAACATCAGACACTTTCAAGATCAGCAGTGAGGTAAAGCAAGGCTGCGTGCTGGCGCCAACTCTCTTAGGAACAGAGGAACATAGGAGTAGGCCATTCAGCCCGTCGAGCCTTTTCTGCCATTCAATTCGATCATGGCTGATCATCTACCTCAACGCCCCTTTCCCGTGCTCTCCCCATATCCCTTGATGTCATGAGTATCAAGATTTCTAACAATTTCTGTCTTGAACATGCTCAATGATTGAACAGCCACAGCTCTCTGGGGTAGAGAATTCCAATGATTCACCACCGTCTGAGTGTAGAAATTCAACTCGATCTCAGTTTTAAATGGCCTACTCCTTATTCTGAGACTTGGTCCCCTGATTTTAGACTCACCAACCAGGGCAAACATCCTATCTACATCCACACTGTCACGCCCTATAAGAATTTTATCAGTTTCAATGAGATCACCTCTCATTCTTCGAAACTTTAAGGAATACAGGCCCAGTTTCCTCACAAGACAATCCCACCATCCCAGGGATTAGTCTGGTGACCCTCTGTTTCACTCCATCTATGGCAAGTATATCCTTCCTTAGATGAGGAGACCAAACTATACACAATACTCCAGCGCGGTTTCACCAAGGCTCTATACAATTGCAACAAGACATCTTTACTCCTGTACTCATGACCCCTCGTGTGAAGGCCAACATACCATTTGCCTTCCTAATTGATTGCTGCACCTGCACAGGAGCTTTTAGTGTCTCATGAACAAGGACACCCTGGTCCCTTTGGACATCAACACTTCCCAACCTCTCACCATTTAAGAAATACTCTGTCTTTCTGTTTATTCCACCAAAGTGGAGAACTTCACACTTACTCACATTATATTCCATCTGCCATGTTCTTTCCCATTCACTTAGCCTCTCCAGGTTCCCTGGAAGCCTCTCTGCATCCTTCTCACAGCTCACACTTCACCTAGCTTTGTGTCATCTGCAAACTTGGAAATATTACATTTAATCCCTGCATCCAAATCATTTATTTCGGTTGTTAACAGCTGTGGCTCCAACACTGATCCTTGCAGTACCCCAATAGTAACAGCCTGCCATCCTGAGGAGGACCCGTTATTCCTGCTCTCTGTTTTCGGTCTGATAACCAATTCTCAATCCATACCAGTATATTATCTCCAATCCTATGTGCTCTAATTTTGTTTACTCACCTCCTGTGTGGGACATTACCAAAGCATCCACTGGTTCTCCTTTATCTGTTCTCCAGGTAACATCCTCAAAAAACACAACGGGTTTTTTCAAATCTGTTTTCCTTTTCATAAATCTATGTTGACTCTGCCCAATCATATCATTATTTTCTAACTGTCTAGTTATCACATCCTTTATAATTGGTGTATTCTTCTCCATGCTGCTATTGTACACTTTCAGTGACTCAGATGGGGGTGTTCACCTGTATATCAGAGCTGACGACAAGCTGTTCATCTTGGCAAGACTCCACTTGGACGTAGAGACTTGGACGTAGAGACTCCACTTTCCATCAACATTGACAACATCACTTTGGAGGTTGTCAACAGCTTCACATACCTTGGATCAACAATCACCAGCAATCTGTCCCTTGATGCTGAAATCAGCACCAGGATTGCCAATGCTGCAGCTGTCATGTCAAAGTTGAGAAGACGGGTGTGAACCGACAGCAAACTGACCGTAAATACAAAGCTCCACGTGTACCAGGCTTGTGTTCTCAGCACCCTCCTTTATGGTAGAGAATCATCAACAACTTATGCAAGCCAAGAAAAGCAGCTGAACAGCTTCCACCTCCACTGCCTCAGATGGATATTGGACATCTCCTGGCAGGACAGAGTGCCGAATGCGGAAGTACACCAGCGTGCAGGGATCCACAGCATGTTTGCCCTCTTGAGTCAGAGGCGGCTCTGCTGACTGGGCCAAATGAATGACAGTCACATTGCCAAATACATGCTCTGTGGTGAGCTTGCTATAAGCACAAGACCAACAGGTCAGGGAACAAATCAAGTCATTTGGAGAGGTTTGAGTTAATGAAGGAGAGTGGGCATGGATTTATAAATGGAAGTTCATGCTTGATGAATCTAACTGCATTTTTTGATAAACTATCTGAGAAAGTTGATGAAGGGAATGCAGTGGATGTTATTTATATGGATTTTACAAAAGCATTTTATAAAGTACCACATAAAAGGGTGGTTAACAAAATTGATGTTCATGGATTAGGAGGGTCAGTGTCCATTTGGATAGGAAATTGTTTTAAGGACAGAAAACAGCGAGTCATATGAAATGGTTCTTGGTCAGACCGGAGGATAGTCGACAGTGGTGTTCCCCAAGGGTCAGTGCCAGAACCATTGCTTTTTTTTGCTACAGATTAATGACTTGGATCTTGGAATATCAAGTAGAATCTCAAAATATGCCGATGACACCAAACTTGGAGGAGTGGCAAACAGTGAGGATGATATGAACTGCCTGAAACAGGATAGTTATCGGCTAGCAGGATGGGCAGACAGGTGGCAGATGGAATTTAATAGTTACAAGTGTGAGGTGATGCATTTTAGCAGAAGGAATAGGGAGAGGCAATATATACTCAATGCTACAGTTCTGAAGATTGTGCTGGAATAGAGGGGCCTGGAGTACATGTCCATCATTCTTTGAAGTTGGCAAGACATATTGCGAGAGTGGTTAGCAAAGCATGTGGGATCTTGGGCTTTATAAATAGAGACATTGAGTACATAAGCAGGGTTGTTATGCTGAACTCTGGTTAGGCCCCAATTGGAGTGTTGCATTCAGATCTGCTCACCAATCTTTGGAAAGGATGTGCGGATTCTTGAGAGGATGCAGAGGATATTTACCAGAATAGTTCCAGGGATGGAGGGTTTTAGTTTCAAGGTTAGGTTAGAAAAACAGGGTTTTTCTGCCTGTATCAAAGGAGATTGAGGGGAGAATTGATAGAGGTGTCGAAGGCTATGACAGTTTTCGATAAGCTGGCAAAGAAAAATTGTTCCCATTAATATTGGTACAAGGACTAGGGGATTCAGATTGAAGGTTTTGGACAAGAGATGCAGGGGGAATGTGCGGAAGAGCTTTTTTACACAGTGATTGGTAATGATCTGTAACTCGCTGCCCCCGAGGGCGGAGGAAGTGGAGACAATCGTTGGTTACAAAAGGAATTTCGATGGGCATTTGAAGGAAATAAATTTACAGGGCTAGGGGGATCGAGCAGACGAGTGGGACTGACTGGATCGCTCCATGGAGAGCTGGCCTGTACTCGATGTGGCAAATGGCCTCCTTCAATACCACAAATGACCCAATGACTCGATGAGTCTATGTCACTCTCAGAATCAAGACAACAGAGTGACAGATTTAACACAACATTATAACATATGTTTTGTTTGACAAATTCAATAATAACTCGTCTCCACTCCTAGTATTTCTAAATCCCACACATTCACTATAATGTCAACAATTATTTCCTGTTGTGTCTCTCTCAAATTTGTAAACTTCACGATATTGGAGTGAGGTGACATCTACTGGCGGGAAGCAAGAACTGCAATCAAGCAGCAGAAATTCCACAGTCTGTCAGGGTTAAAGAAACATTGCAATATGAGGAAATAGTGAAGGGGTTTGATCGGGTTGATGGAAACATGATTCCACTTGTGGTATCGTATGAAGCAAGGGCCGGAAATATAAAATTGTCGTTAATAAAAGAAATGAGGAATTCATGAAAAATGCATTTGCTTCGAGAATGGTTATAGAGATATACAGCACTGATATAGGCCCTTTGGCCCACTGAGTCTGCACTGACCATCAACCACCCATTTATACTTATCCTATGTTAACCCAGAATTCCCTACCACATCCCCACATTTCTCCTATCACCTACCCTGGGGCCAATTTACAACAGTCAATTTATCTATCAACCCACAAGTCTTTCGTTGTGGGAGTAAACCAGAGTACCTTGTGGAAGCCCACATAAACAACTTGCAAACTCCACACAGGCAGTATACGGAACTGAATCGGGGTCATTGAAGTTGTGAAGCTACAGTGCTCACCACTGCACCACCCTTAGAATGTGGATAGAGTAAAAAGTGAGATTGGATGGACAGAAGCAGTCTGAAAAGATGGCTCAAACAAAAGGTGAAAACCCTGAAATGTTAACTCTGTTTCTCTCTCCACAGATGTTGTCAGAGGTGCTGAGTATTTCCAGCACTTTCTGTTTTTATTTCAGCTTTGTAGGATATTGTTTTGATCTGAAAAAAATGCATGATCGGCTGTGGGTGCCAGTGAAATTCCACAGGAGCGAATAAAAACCATGCCAACGGTGGCTCGTTGGTCCAGGGGTATGATTCTTGCTTTGGGTATATAAGTGATTAATATGTGAGAGGTCCTGGGTTCAAATCCCAGACGAGCCCTTCTCTGTTGCCATGTTTAGTTTAAGGTCATCGATTGCTTTCAGCCTTCCAGAAAGCGGAATCGATTTCCAAACTGAGCCTGCTTGAGGACCGGGGAACTGGATTCAAAGAGCTTGTCGACAAAATTGAAATGAACAAAATATACAGATTGTCAAGTGGGAATATAAGGTTGCAACAGTAACTAAAGGCCTGCTCGGGTCAGCAAATGAAACCCGACCCAAGCCTGACAGCACCACATCCGACCTGGTCCGAGTCCTTTCATTTTTTTCCCGTGCCCGAACTGACCACCAGAATGTTCAGTTAAACTTGCTTCCGTTTTTCACTTTTTAAGCTTGAGCAGGTAAGGCAACAAAAACTGTAACTGGACTTGAAAGGTTGTTGAAATGTACATTAAGATTAGAGCTACGTACCGGAGGTGATGAGCTGAAGATTGTTACCAAAGAAGTAAGTGATTGTTAGGTCACTAGTTAAAGAGAAACTCATGGAGTTGTGCCCAGACAGGTTGTCTCACACTGTATTGATTAAAATATTGATAGAAAATATCATTATACATTCCCTAGACTCCTGCTTTACAGGTTGAAATACTTTCTGCAAGTTTATCCAGAGAGCAGCTGAGATGCAGAGACCAGGAAGGTCTTGAGTGATTAATTATTATAAAATATACATTCTTATATTAAAGAGATTGTGCTCTACCTTCGATGGAATCGCTCACTGCAGACTAGTGCAGAGTGTTTCCCGCCTTGACGTCCTGGCTGTCACTGGATCTTGAGTCCAGGCCTCTGGATTACTGGTCAAGTAATCTTTGAAATTTCTCCCTTGATCTAATATTTTAATCTGGTTAGTCAGATTTTACAAAAAAAAATTCAATGATTTAAGACTGCTTCATGTTCAGCAGTGCCAAATGAATAAAGAAATTCAAATATATTCAAAATTATATGTCAACTATTAAATACTAATGCCCAGCTTTGAATACAAAAAATGCCTCTAATTGTGTTCTGGTGTGGAATGGAATTCTTCAGTGTTTCTGTTTAGCTTGGATTGACTCATCAATTTTCTTGTTTTTCACTTTGTCGATGCCTTTGAATAATTGTGGATCCTTCTTCAGGGTGTCTTCTTTCACCAGGTAGTTCTGACCTCTGATGATGTTGATCGTAATCAGCTTCAATTTGCTGATAGTTTTGGAAGTGAGCAGATTTCCTTTGCTTGAGTTTACAACATGGAACTTAGTCTGACGTATGGACCCATGGGAGGATTTGAAAGCTGCCCTTGCATTGGAGCATACAGTTGCATCCATCCAAACAGAGGTACAGTAGAAGTGACATATTTAGTTCAGTCTGTCGATCATGGGACTTTTAATCTTATGGTTGTGAGTTTGAGCGCCATTTAGTTTTTCCATTTTTTAGGCTTCATTAGCAGAGAGTACAAGGAGTGTTTGAAATGAAATTCAACAACAGTATGAGAAACGCTCTCTTTCATTCGGGACTCTCGCAAGCGAGGAGTGAACAGCTGGGAAGTCAATTTCATCTGGAGTTTCGGTGGAGCAGGGACTGCTGGGTAAGTAGAAACCTATATATTTGGGCTGTGTAAATTCTCTTACCTTTTCGTTGTGCAGCTTTTCCAGGAGCACAGGCATTGCGAGCGAGGAGTGAACAGCTGGGAAGTCAATTTCATCGGGAGTTTCGGTGGAGCAGGGACTGCTGGGTAAGTAGAAACCTATATATTTGGGCTGTGTAAATTCTCTTACCTTTTCGTTGTAAGCTTTTCCAGGAGCACAGGCATTGCGAGCGAAGAGTGAACAGCTGGGAAGTCAATTTCATCGGGAGTTTCGGTGGAGCAGGGACTGCTGGGTAAGTAGAAACCTATATATTTGGTCTGTGTAAATTCTCTTACCTTTTCGTTGTGCAGCTTTTCCAGGAGCACAGGCATTGCGAGCGAGGAGTGAACAGCTGGGAAGTCAATTTCATCGGGAGCTTCGGTGGAGCAGGGACTGCTGGGTAAGTAGAAACCTATATATTTGGGCTGTGTAAATTCTCTTACCTTTCCGTTGTGCAGCTTTTCCAGGAACACAGGCATTGCGAGCGAAGAGTGAACAGCTGGGAAGTCAATTTCATCGGGCGTTTCGGTGGAGCAGGGACTGCTGGGTAAGCAGAAACCTATATATTTGGGCTGTGTAAATTCTCTTACCTTTTCGTTGTGCAGCTTTTCCAGGAGCACAGGCATTGCGAGCGAGGAGTGAACAGCTGGGAAGTCAATTTCATCGGGAGTTTCGGTGGAGCAGGGACTGCTGGGTAAGTAGAAACCTATATATTTGGGCTGTGTAAATTCTCTTACCTTTTCGTTGTGCAGCTTTTCCAGGAGCACAGGCATTGTGAGCGAAGAGTGAACAGCTGGGAAGTCAATTTCATCGGGCGTTTCGGTGGAGCAGGGACTGCTGGGTAAGCAGAAACCTATATATTTGGGCTGTGTAAATTCTCTTACCTTTTCGTTGTGCAGCTTTTCCAGGAGCACAGGCATTGCGAGCGAGGAGTGAACAGCTGGGAAGTCAATTTCATCGGGAGCTTCGGTGGAGCAGGGACTGCTGGGTAAGTAGAAACCTATATATTTGGGCTGTGTAAATTCTCTTACCTTTTCGTTGTGCAGCTTTTCCAGGAGCACAGGCATTGCGAGCGAGGAGTGAACAGCTGGGAAGTCAATTTCATCGGGAGTTTCGGTGGAGCAGGGACTGCTGGGTAAGTAGAAACCTATATATTTGGGCTGTGTAAATTCTCTTACCTTTTCGTTGTGCAGCTTTTCCAGGAGCACAGGCATTGCGAGCGAAGAGTGAACAGCTGGGAAGTCAATTTCATCGGGCGTTTCGGTGGAGCAGGGACTGCTGGGTAAGCAGAAACCTATATATTTGGGCTGTGTAAATTCTCTTACCTTTTCGTTGTGCAGCTTTTCCAGGAGCACAGGCATTGCGAGCGAGGAGTGAACAGCTGGGAAGTCAATTTCATCGGGAGTTTCGGTGGAGCAGGGACTGCTGGGTAAGTAGAAACCTATATATTTGGGCTGTGTAAATTCTCTTACCTTTTCGTTGTGCAGCTTTTCCAGGAGCACAGGCATTGCGAGCGAGGAGTGAACAGCTGGGAAGTCAATTTCATCGGGAGTTTCGGTGGAGCAGGGACTGCTGGGTAAGTAGAAACCTATATATTTGGGCTGTGTAAATTCTCTTACCTTTTCGTTGTGCAGCTTTTCCAGGAGCACAGGCATTGCGAGCGAGGAGTGAACAGCTGGGAAGTTAATTTCATCGGGCGTTTCGGTGGAGCAGGGACTGCTGGGTAAGCAGAAACCTATATATTTGGGCTGTGTAAATTCTCTTACCTTTTCGTTGTGCAGCTTTTCCAGGAGCACAGGCATTGCGAGCGAAGAGTGAACAGCTGGGAAGTCAATTTCATCGGGCGTTTCGGTGGAGCAGGGACTGCTGGGTAAGCAGAAACCTATATATTTGGGCTGTGTAAATTCTCTTACCTTTTCGTTGTGCAGCTTTTCCAGGAGCACAGGCATTGCGAGCGAGGAGTGAACAGCTGGGAAGTCAATTTCATCGGGAGTTTCGGTGGAGCAGGGACTGCTGGGTAAGTAGAAACCTATATATTTGGGCTGTGTAAATTCTCTTACCTTTTCGTTGTAAGCTTTTCCAGGAGCACAGGCATTGCGAGCGAAGAGTGAACAGCTGGGAAGTCAATTTCATCGGGCGTTTCGGTGGAGCAGGGACTGCTGGGTAAGCAGAAACCTATATATTTGGGCTGTGTAAATTCTCTTACCTTTTCGTTGTGCAGCTTTTCCAGGAGCACAGGCATTGCGAGCGAGGAGTGAACAGCTGGGAAGTCAATTTCATCGGGAGTTTCGGTGGAGCAGGGACTGCTGGGTAAGTAGAAACCTATATATTTGGGCTGTGTAAATTCTCTTACCTTTTCGTTGTAAGCTTTTCCAGGAGCACAGGCATTGCGAGCGAAGAGTGAACAGCTGGGAAGTCAATTTCATCGGGAGTTTCGGTGGAGCAGGGACTGCTGGGTAAGTAGAAACCTATATATTTGGTCTGTGTAAATTCTCTTACCTTTTCGTTGTGCAGCTTTTCCAGGAGCACAGGCATTGCGAGCGAGGAGTGAACAGCTGGGAAGTCAATTTCATCGGGAGCTTCGGTGGAGCAGGGACTGCTGGGTAAGTAGAAACCTATATATTTGGGCTGTGTAAATTCTCTTACCTTTTCGTTGTGCAGCTTTTCCAGGAACACAGGCATTGCGAGCGAAGAGTGAACAGCTGGGAAGTCAATTTCATCGGGCGTTTCGGTGGAGCAGGGACTGCTGGGTAAGCAGAAACCTATATATTTGGGCTGTGTAAATTCTCTTACCTTTTCGTTGTGCAGCTTTTCCAGGAGCACAGGCATTGGGAGCGAGGAGTGAACAGCTGGGAAGTCAATTTCATCGGGAGTTTCGGTGGAGCAGGGACTGCTGGGTAAGTAGAAACCTATATATTTGGGCTGTGTAAATTCTCTTACCTTTTCGTTGTGCAGCTTTTCCAGGAGCACAGGCATTGCGAGCGAGGAGTGAACAGCTGGGAAGTCAATTTCATCGGGAGTTTCGGTGGAGCAGGGACTGCTGGGTAAGTAGAAACCTATATATTTGGGCTGTGTAAATTCTCTTACCTTTTCGTTGTGCAGCTTTTCCAGGAGCACAGGCATTGCGAGCGAAGAGTGAACAGCTGGGAAGTCAATTTCATCGGGCGTTTTGGTGGAGCAGGGACTGCTGGGTAAGTAGAAACCTATATATTTGGGCTGTGTAAATTCTCTTACCTTTTCGTTGTGCAGCTTTTCCAGGAGCACAGGCATTGCGAGCGAGGAGTGAACAGCTGGGAGGTCAATTTCATCGGGAGTTTCGGTGGAGCAGGGACTGCTGGGTAAGTAGAAACCTATATATTTGGGCTGTGTAAATTCTCTTACCTTTTCGTTGTGCAGCTTTTCCAGGAGCACAGGCATTGCGAGCGAAGAGTGAACAGCTGGGAAGTCAATTTCATCTGGAGTTTCGGTGGAGCAGGGACTGCTGGGTAAGTAGAAACCTATATATTTGGGCTGTGTAAATTCTCTTACCTTTTCGTTGTGCAGCTTTTCCAGGAGCACAGGCATTGCGAGCGAAGAGTGAACAGCTGGGAAGTCAATTTCATCGGGAGTTTCGGTGGAGCAGGGACTGCTGGGTAAGTAGAAACCTACATATTTGAGCTGTTTCTGAACCCGAGACACTACTCTTGTAGTGTCTCCCACCCGCCCTCCACCTCTTACCAAAAAAAAGGACTCGGTTGTGTGTAGGTAAGGTCAGGCTTTTTCTATTTCTCTTCTTGTTTTATTGTGTGATTGGTTAAACACTTGGGTATTTAGAATAGTGGGAATGGAGGTTAAGGCAGTTGAATGTTCCTCCTGCAGAATGTGGGAGGTAAGGGTCGCCAAGGGTGTCCCTGCTGACTGCATCTGCAGGAAGTGCACCCAGCTCCAGCTCCTCGAGGACCGCGTTAGGGAACTGGAGCTGGAGCTGGAGGAACTTCGGATCATTCGGGAGGCGGAGGGGATTATTGAGAGGAGTTATCGGGAGGCAGTCACACCTCAGGTAAAAGAAGAAGGTAGATGGGTTACTGTCAGGGGAAGGAGAGGGAACCAGCAGGCAGTGCAGGGATCCCCTGCGGCCGTTTCCCTCAACAACAGGTATACCGTTTTGGATACTGTTGGGGGAGACGACTTACCAGGGGTAGGCAATGGGATACAGGTCTCTGGCGCAGAGTCTGTCCCTGTTGCTCAGAAGGGAAGGGGTAAGAGGAGCAGAGCATTATTCATTGGGGACTCCATAGTTAGGGGAACAGATGGGAGGTTTTGTGGGAACGAGAGAGACTCACGGTTGGTGTGTTGCCTCCCAGGTGCCAGGGTACGTGATGTCTCTGATCGTGTTTTTGGGATCCTCAAGGGGGAGGGGGAGCAGCCCCAAGTCGTGGTACACATAGGCACCAATGACATAGGTAGGAAGACAGATGGGGATTTAAGGCAGAAATTCAGGGAGCTAGGGTGGAAGCTTAGAGCGAGAACAAACAGAGTTGTTATCTCTGGGTTGTTGCCCGTGCCACGTGCTAGCGAAGTGAGGAATAGGGAGAGAGAGGAGTTGAACACGTGGCTGCAGGGATGGTGTAGGAGGGAGGGTTTTGGTTTCCTGGATAATTGGGGCTCTTTCTGGGGTAGATGGGACCTCTACAAACAGGATGGTCTTCACCTGAACCGGAGGGGTACCAATATCCTGGGGGGGAGATTTGCTAGTGCTCTTCGGGGGAGTTTAAACTAATTCAGCAGGGGGATGGGAACCTAAATTGTAGTTCCAGTGTGCAGGATGTTGAGAGTAGTGAGGGCAGAGATAAGGTTATAAGGACACAAGAGGGCACTGGCAAGCAAGAGCTTGGTTTAAAATGTGTCTACTTCAACGCCAGGAGCATCCGGAATAAGGTGGGTGAGTTTGCAGCATGGGTTGGTACCTGGGATCTCGATGTAGTGGCCATTTCAGAGACATGGGGAGAGCAGGGACAGGAATGGATGTTGCGGGTTCCGGGATTTAGATGTTTCACTAAGAACAGAGAAGAGGGTAAAAGAGGGGGCAGGTGTGGCATTGTTAATCAAGGAAAGTATTACAGCGGCAGAAAGGACGTTTGAGGACTCGTCTACAGAGGTAGTCTGGGCCGAGGTTAGAAACAGGAGAGGTGAGGTCACCCTGTTGGGAGTTTTCTATAGACCTCCAAATAGTTCCAGAGATGTAGAGGAAAGGATAGCAAAGATGATTCTTGACAGGAGCGAGAGTAACAGGGTAGTGGTTATGGGGGACTTTAACTTTCCAAATATTGACTGGAAATACTATAGTTCGAGTACTTTAGATGGGTCTGTTTTTGTCCAGTGTGTGCAGGAGGGTTTTCTGACACAATATGTAGACAGGCCAACCAGGGGCGATGCCACATTGGATTTGGTACTGGGTAATGAACCCGGCCAGGTGTTAGATTTAGAAGTTGGTGAGCACTTTGGTGATTGTGATCACAATTCGGTTAGGTTTACCTTAGCGATGGGCAGGGACAGGCATATACAGCAGGGCAAGAATTATAGCTGGGGGAAAGGAAATTATGATGCGATTAGGCAAGATTTAGGATGCGTAGGATGGGGAAGGAAACTGCAGGGGATGGGAACAATCGAAATGTGGAGCTTATTCAAGGAGCAGCTACTGCGTGTCCTTGATAAGTATGTACCTGTCAGGCAGGGAGGAAGTTGTCGAGCAAGGGAGCTGTGGTTTACTAAAGAAGTTGAAGAGCTTGTCAAGAGGAAGAAGAAGGCTTATGTTTGGATGAGACGTGAAGGCTCAGTTAGGGCGCTTGAGAGTTACAAGCTAGCCAGGAAGGATCTAAAGGGAGATATAAGAAGAGCAAGGAGAGGACACGAGAAGTCATTGGCGGATAGGATCAAAGAAAACCCTAAGGCTTTCTATAGGTATATCAGGAATAAAATAATGACTAGAGATAGGTTAGGGCCAAACAAGGATAGTAGTGGGAAGTTGTGTGTGGAATCGAAAGAGATAGGGGAAGTGTTAAATGAATATTTTTCGTCAGTATTTACTGTGGAGAAAGAAAATGTTGTCGAGGAGAATACTGAGATACTGACTACTAGGCTAGATGGGATTGAGGTTCACAAGCAGGAGGTGTTAGCAATTTTGGAGAGGGTGAAAATGGATAAGTCCCCTTGGCCAGATGGGATTTATCCTAGGATTCTCTGGGAAGCCAGGGAGGAGATTGCAGAGCCTTTGTCCTTGATTTTTATGTCGTCATTGTCGACAGGAATAGTGCCGGAAGACTGGAGGATAGCAAATGTTGTCCCCTTGTTCAAGAAGGGGAGTAGAGACAGCCCTGGTAATTATAGACCTGTGAGCCTTACTTCGGTTGTGGGTAAAATGTTGGAAAAGGTGATAAGAGATAGGATGTATAATCATCTTGAAAAGAATAAGTTCATTAGAGATAGTCAGCACGGTTTTGTGAAGGGTAGGTCGTGCCTCACAAACCTTATTGAGTTTTTTGACAAGGTGACCAAACAGGTGGATGAGGGTAAAGCCGTGTATGTGGTATATATGGATTTCAGTAAGGCGTTTGATAAAGTTCCCCACGGTAGGCTATTGCAGAAAATACGGAAGTATGGGATTGAAGGTGAATTAGTGCTTTGGATCAGAAATTGGCTAGCTGAAAGAAGACAGAGGGTGGTGGTTAATGGGAAATGTTCATCCTGGAGTATAGTTTCTAGTGGTGTACCGCAAGGATCTGTTTTGGGGCCACTGCTGTTTGTCATTTTAATAAATGACCTGGATGAGGGTGTAGAAGGGTGGGTTAGTAAATTTGCGGATGACACGAAGGTCGGTGGAGTTGTGGATAGTGCCGAAGGATGTTGTAGGTTACAGAGGGACATAGATAGGCTGCAGAGCTGGGCTGAGAGATGGCAAATGGAGTTTAATGCGGAAAAGTTTGAGGTGATTCACTTCGGAAGGAGTAACAGGATTGCAGAATACTGGGCTAATGGGAAGATTCTTGGTAGTGTAGATGAGCAGAGAGATCTTGGTGTCCAGGTACATAAATCCCTGAAAGTTGCCACCCAGGTTAATAGAGCTGTTAAGAAGGCATATGGTGTGTTAGCTTTTATTAGTAGGGGGATCGAGTTTAGGAGCCACGAGGTCATGCTGCAGCTGTACAGAACTCTGGTGCGGCCGCACCTGGAGTATTGCGTGCAGTTCTGGTCACCGCATTATCGGAAGGATGTGGAAGCTCTGGAAAAGGTGCAGAGGAGATTTACTAGGATGTTGCCTGGTATGGAGGGAAGGTCTTACGAGGAAAGGCTGAGGGACTTGAGGTTGTTTTCGTTGGAGAGAAGGAGGAGAAGAGGTGACTTCACAGAGACATATAAGATAATCAGAGGGCTGGACAGGGTGGACAGTGAGAGCCTTTTTCCTCGGATGGTGATGGCAAACACGAGGGGACATAGCTTTAAGTTGAGGGGTGATAGATATAGGACAGATGTCAGAGGTAGTTTCTTTACACAGAGAGTAGTAGGGGCGTGGAACGCCCTGCCTGCAACAGTAGTAGACTCGCCAACTTTAAGGGCATTTAAGTGGTCATTGGATAGACATATGGATGAAAATGGAATAGTGTAGGTCAGATGGTTTCACAGGTCGGCGCAACATCGAGGGCTGAAGGGCCTGCACTGCGTTGTAATGTTCTATGTTCTATAACTCTCTGCAGCATCTCGCTGTGAAAGATTGAACTTTATCTCATTTCTTTTTCAGCTGGGAGTCAGTGCGGCTCAGTGGGACTTCTAGCTGTCTCCCACCTCACAATCCATCAGTGCTGAGAAAGCAATGGGAAATATTACTCATGGCTGAGCAAGCAGAGGACACCGATTTAAGGTGAATGGGAAAAGAACCGAAGGCAACATGAGGAAAAACCTTTTTTATGCAGCAAATGGTTAAGATCTGATATGTACTGCCTGAGAGTGGACGGAGGAAGATTCAACCAAAGCTTTCAAAAGGATATATGATAATTATCTGAAGGGAAAAAAAATCAGGTTTTCATGGAATACATGAGGATGTGGCATGAGCTGAGTTGCTTGTGCAGAAAGGCCGCACAAGCACGATGAGCTGAAACCTCCTTTTGTGCTGTAAGTATTCTATGATCTATGATTCTATACAAAGTGAAACCAACACTCACATCTGAGAAACTGACAGGTACAGTGTAAACCCCACACTAACAAACCAGAAAATGCCAGGGACAGATTAAAACAACAGTCCTAGACAAGAAACTGACAGATACTGTGTGAAACCCAAAAATCACTGATCAGGATTTGGCAGTTAATGTGTAAAAACCTCTCTTCAATATCCATCCTGCAAGGTACAAAGAAAATTAGGTACAAACCCAGGCTCATACTTCGAAGACTGAGAGATAAAGAGCAAAACACAGACTCACCTACAAGAGGCTGACAAGTACAGAGAATAAAATAGAGGGGGTGCAGATTAAAAACACATGCATGTAACGGATACTGATAGGGATAGAATCAAACCCTTTCTCACACATGACACGAAAATTGGTGGTGTCGTAAATAGTGAGGAGGAAAGCCTTAGATTACAGGCCAATATAGATCGTCCGAGGCAGAGAATATAAGAGCAGGCAGGTTATGACGGAGATGTAGAAAATGCTAGTTAGGCCACAGCTGGAGTACTGTGTACTGTTCTGGGCACCACACTATAGGAAGGATGTGATTGCACTGGAGAGGGTGCAGAAGAGAGTCACCAGGATGTTGCTTGGGCTGGAGCATTTCAGCTATGAAGAGAGACTGGAAAGGCTAGGGTTGTTTTCCTTAGAGCAGAGAAGGCTGAGGGGAGATAAGATTGAGGTTTACAAAATTATGAGGGGCATTGATGGGTTAGATAGGAAGAAACATTTTACCTTAGCGGAGGGGTCAATAACCAGGTGGCATAGATTTAAGGTAAGGGGCAGGAGGTTTAGATGGGATTTGAGGAAAAAAATTTTACCCAGAGGGTGGTTGGAATCTGGAACGCACTCCCTGAAGAGGTGGTAGAGGCCGGAACCCTCACAACATTTAAGAAGTATTTAGATGAGCACTTGAAATGCTATCGCATACAAGGCTACGGGCCAAATACTGGAAAATGGGATTAGAATAGTTAGGTGCTTGATGGCCAGCACAGACACAATGGGCTGAAGGGCCTGTTTCTGTACTGTATAACTCTATGACTCTATATCAGAAACTGATAGATCTGGACAAAAGCTGATGTTCACATACAAGTTGTTGAAAGATATGTGGTGAAACTCACATTTTTTTTTATTTCCAAAATATACTTTATTCATAAAAATCTGTAAAAATTACATTCCCAAACAGTTTAAAACAGCATCAAGTCAAAGAATACAAACAGTGCAAAGGTGATCAGTTACCTTCTGTACAATCATGAGTTGCCTCACAACCCTTCCATTTCATTGTCATGCCATATACATTTTTACATTTACAGCACACAAAATTTCTCCGATACAGTTCGAGGGGTTTCCCATGGATCCAGCCCCTCAGTTCAGCTTGGTGGGGGGACCTTACACTGTGGTCTTTCCCCATTGAGCCTTTGCTGCGGCTGCCCCAAGCTTTAGTGCGTCCCTCAGCACGTAGTCCTGGACCTTGGAATGTGCCAGTCTGCAACATTCGGTGGTGGTCAACTCTTTTCGCTGGAAGACCAGCAAGTTTCGGGCAGACCAAAGGGCGTCTTTCACCGAATTGATAGTCCTCCAGCAGCAGTTGATGTTTGTCTCGGTGTGTGTCCCTGGGAATAGCCCGTAGAGCACAGACTTCTGTGTTACCGAGCTGCTTGGGATGAACATCGACAAAAACCACTGCATCTCTTTCCACAAAGTTAACTCACATAGCAATAGCAGAAACAGTCACAAACCAAAAACTGAAACATACAGAGTAAAAACCCACATTCTCACACCAGAAATTCACGGCTACAAAGTGAAGCTGACTCTCTCCTCCCAGGCACTGACAGGTACAAAAGAAAACACACACTAACATACCAGGAAATGAAATGTAGGAAATAAAACCTGATTATCATGTCAGAGATTGGCATTAATGACAGTTGTGGTACCCAGAATGCTCTGCGCTCCAGAATTTGCCTTGTCTCTGATAAGGAGCAGGCGCGGTAGTGGCTGACCTCCATCTGCAGCTGGAGCGGAATATTCACAAAGTGCAGGGAGACCGCGCCCGTAGTGGGTGCACACAGCTGGAGCAGGGCGTCAAGGCCACAATAGGATGGAACAATCCCGTTTGTGTCCCTGCGGGTGGCGGTGAAGCTTTTCCCTGTGAGGCTTCCCGAAACTGCCCGCCAGCAAGGTCAACTGGTCAGAGAGCGTCTGTAAATGGATAGGAATTGGGGATTGGGCAGGGAGCGTCTCTAAATGAATAAGATTTGGGGACTGGGCAAGGAGCGTCTGTAAATGGATAAGAATTGGGGATTTGGCAGGGAGCGTTTTTTTATCCGTTCGTGGGATGTGGGCGTCGCTGGCTCGATCTCAGCTGCAGTAATGTGTTCAGTTCTGGGCACCAGGTTTCAGAAAGGACATCAAAGCTTTTGAGACAGTTCGGAGGAGATTTACGAGAATGATACCAGAGATGAGGGGTTTCAGTTCTCTGGACAGGGTGGTGAAGCTGGGATTGTTGGCCAAAAATGTCAAGGGGAGGTGAGGAGAGATCTTTTTACCCAGTAACTGATTCGGATTTGGAATGAATTGTCTGACAGGGTGCTGGAAACAGATTCAATTATAACTTTCATAAAGGAATTGGACAAATATTTAAAAGTGAATTTCTCCAGGACTATGGGGAAATAGGCAGGGGGTTGGACTAATTGCATCATTTTTTTCACAGATTCAGCACAGGCACAAAAGACCGATTGGCCTCCTTCTGTGCTGTATGATTCTATGAAATAGTGACAGTCAGGGCAAGTCTGTATAAGAAGGAGAAATGGAGACAGGTCAGGGAGAGCACATCACCAAAACTGGGAGATACTACATTGGACAGGGAGGGTCGGAGGGGGAGAGAGCACGTACATACAGTCAGAATCAGCACCTTCAGGGGAGGAGAGAGAGAGGAACCAGTGAGTGTAGAACTGAACCCAGCCAGAGTCAACCTGCTGAAACACCAGTGAGTTCACACTGGGGAGAGATCATTCACCTGCTCCGTGTGTGGGCAGGGGTTCACTCAGTCATGCAACCTCACTGAACATCAACTTGTTCTCACTGATCAGAGACCTTTTCAATGTCCTGACTGTGAGAAGAGCTTGAAAAGCAGTAATGATCTGCTGAAACACCAACACATACACTCTGGGGAGAGGCCGTTCCCCTGCCATGTGTGTGGGAAGGGATTCACTCAGTCATTCAATCTGCTGCAACATCAGCAAGTTCACATGTAACTGCAGGGGTTGGATTCTGCTGTTGTTGCTGCTATTCATCACTTTCAGAGACAAAGTTGGGTCTTACTTTATAACCATTGTAGTCCAGAGCAAAAGCGTCTTCTTAATGTTGAGATAAACGGGAGAAGAAACCGGGAAGTGGCGGTGAGGATGGGGGAGGTGCTGCACCATCACTTTAATGGTGCACCCTCCCTCCCACGGGTCCTTGCTGCACGTCCGCCAGGCCCAGTGGCTCTGATTGGGGTCCTGAGAGCCCCTGAGACTCGGTGCAGCTGAGGCTGCGCTCACCCCCGCTCAGCTCTGTTGTGATATTTAAAATACGAAAGGCCTGTCGGACTGAGAGCTGATCTGGAATTTAGAAAGCAGCATTACTGGAGGCTCATTGCTGCTCAGCACAATCTCACCCCCCGCTCCTGGGAATTGTTGATTCTACATCCTGTAGTTCAGTTCTTCACTTAACTAGAGGGGGAGATGTGTGAGCAGAAAAACAGAGCAAATTAAAAAACACAGCTGGACAGATGTGCAACAGGTCAATCTACTGTTACAATAACTCCATCACTGACTCCCTCCTGACAGGAACCAGCCCTTTCACAGAGACTTTGGGTGGCTCTGAAAAGAGCCTTTGGTTTATTAGATGTCCTTTCGGCCGCTTTCCTTTTTCTGGGAGCTCTGAGCGCTGGTTTTCTTGGGCAGCAGCAAGGCCTGGATATCAGGCAGCACCCCGCCCTGAGCGATGGTCACGTCTCCCAGCAGCTTGATGAGCTCCTCGTTGTTGCGGACGGCCAGCTGCAGGTGTCTGGGGATGATGCGGGTCTTCTTCAACGTTCCAGGGGCGGCACAGTGGCGCAATGGTTAGCACTGCAGCCTCACAGCTCCAGCGATCCGGGTTCAATCCTGGAACTGCCTGTGTGGAGTTTGCAAGTTCTCCCTGTGTCTGCATGAGTTTTCTCCGGGTGCTCTGGTTTCCTCCCACAAGCCAAAAGACTTGCAGGTTGGTAGGTAAATTGGCCATTATAAATTGTCACTCGCATAGGTAGGTGGTAGGGAATGTAGGGACAGGTGGGGATGTTTGGTAGGAATATGGGATTAGTGTAGGATTAGTATAAATGGGTGGTTGATGTTCGGCACAGACTCGGTGGCCCGAAGGGCCTGTTTCAGTGCTGTATCTCGAAAACTAAAAACTTCTTGTTGTCCCGGGCCACGTTACCGGCCAGCTCGAGGATTTCAGCGGTCAGATACTCGAGCACAGCAGCCAGATAGACCGGGGCTCCGGCACCCACACGCTCAGCATAGTTACCCTTTCTCAGGAGCCTGTGATCATGGCCCACCAGGAACTGCAGTCCAGCCCGTGAGGAGCGAGACTTGGCCTTGGACCGAGCTTTCCAGCCGGTCTTTCCTCTTCCAGACATTTCCACAATCTCACAAATACTTTCACAAAGAATGGATAATTTCTCAGCTTTTGTCATAAACATGAAGCAGTTAGGATGGCCGAGTGGTCTAAGGGGCTGTGTTCAGGTCGTAGTGTTTTCTGGAGGCGTGTGTTCAAATCCCACTTCTGCCAAGTTGCGTTTTGACTGAACTGGAGGGATTTGGGAGCAGCGGTGAAGGGAGAACATGGAAGAATATTGACAAGTAAAATGAAAATGGACCCAAAGATGTTTCTTCAATACATTAGAGTAAGAGGCAACTAAAGAAAGAGGAGTGCACTGAAAAGACCAAAAAATCACAGTGATTTTTGACATCTTGCCAGGATTGAGTGGCGCGTGCACGGGATGATGTCATTTTGCAGCGCCAACGTCATCACATTTCCGCAACAAATCCATCTTCGTGCATGCATGATAAAGCGTCATTGGGTATCTAGCCACCCGATCCCCCCACCACTTGGCTGGAGGAAGTGGCTGAATGGGAGATTTTGAAGCTGTAGCTCTCCCCCCTCGGCAACTCACTCCAGGCCTCGACGATTCCCCCCCTCAGCCGCTCGCTCCAGACCTCGCTGCTCCCCCACCCCCCCACTCCCCTGGCCAGTTGTTCCTCGCTTCGCACCACCCCACTCTCTGGCCACTCGCTCCAGGCCGCGCCGCTTCCCTCCTCTCAGCCACTCACTCCTACGTCGCCCCGTCACCCCTTGAGGCCCTCCTGCTTCGACAGGTGGCGCCTGGTGAAGAAATGTGGGAGCGAGTGTCACGGCCAGAGCTAGCAGCTGTGGGCTGGGCTGGGACAGGGTGGGGGGTGGGGGTGCGGAGAGCGAACAGCCAGAGTGCGGAATTTCGCCAGTAGGGAGGAGGGGGAGAAAGCGAGTTGCAGAGGGGGGAGAGCGGTCAGTGAGGTGGGAGCTAGTGGCTGCGTTCGGGTGAAGTCAATCCTGGTCAGTTATATAAACAAATCACAATAACGAATTGGCAGCACATTTTATCCTCTGCCCGATTTTCCTTTCCATCGATCGGGGTGCTAATTCACTATCTTCCAATGGAAATTCAATCATAAAATTCCTTTTGTATTTAATAGGATTACTGAAATGTTAAATGGATCTGAGGATTACAGTTAGTATTAGGAAACGCACCCGAGTGAATTAGCACCCCAATCGATGCAAAGGAAAATCGGGGAAAGTATAAAATGTGCTGCCAATTCGTTATTGAGATTCGTTGAGTAATTCGATTCTGCCCAACACTGAAATTGGCGGCTTTTTTGAATTCAACCTTTCTGCCAGGACGACAATTTAAGCCAATGATTTGCTGTATTTTCTAATTCGAGGCTCGGCAATTGGTTAAGACATGCGAATGGGAAGAGGGTGACCAATCAGAAGTGTGCTCTGGATAGAGAAGCAGAGTTAACGTTTCGGGTCAGTGACCCTTCTTCGGAACTGACCCGAAACGTTAACTCTGCTTCTCTTTCCACAGATGCTGCCAGACCTGCTGAGTGAATCCGGCATTTCTTGTTTTTGTTTCAGATTTCCAGCATCCGCAGTATTTTGCTTTTATTTTAGTGGGCTCTGGATAGCGCGGGCTCAAACTGCGGGAATTCCAGGTCCCTGAATGATTGAGCTGAAACTGATCAGTTTCACAAACCCTGTCAGTTTCAGTGCAGGAAACACCGTCTCGGGGGAAATAACATCACAAGTGGGTCTGGTTCCCGTGACCGATTCAACGGCTGCTGCAAAACTCCCGGATTCCCTCATTGCATCGAAATCATTTTGAAATTCTATGAAAACAATGAGTGATTCTGGAGGAGTGATGTGGCTTTTCATTGAGGGCATGTGTGGACGGGGGAAATAACTAAGTGTAGAGCCTCGGGCACTGTTTACACAGCCCGTTTAGAAAATCAAATCCACTGCACATCCTTGCTACAAATGAAATGTCAAATTTGGGGATTCTAGTTTTGTATCTCGAACACAGCACAGATTTATTCCAGACAGTTCGAAACACCCTATCCCAGCTCCCGTTTCCTTGTCACTGCTCTCTCTGTGAGGCGGTGGGTGGCTCTTAGAAGATCCTTTGTTGTGTTTGCTGGAAAGGGTCGAGTGTTCAGCCGCTGAATCCGTGGAGAGTGCGGCCCTGCCGTTTCAGAGCGTACACCACATCCGTGGCATTGACCGTCTTGCGCTTGGCGTGTTCAGTGTAGGTGACCGCATCCCTGATCACATTCTCTAGGAAAACCTTCAACACCCCGCGAGTCTCCTCATAGATCAAACCCGAGATTCGCTTGACCCCGCCACGGCGAGCCAGGCGGCGGATTGCTGGTTTGGTGATGCCCTGGATATTATCACGAAGCACTTTGCGGTGCCGCTTTGCTCCGCCTTTGCCCAGTCCTTTCCCTCCTTTACCTCTGCCAGACTTTCTTTTATTAATTTCCAAAATATACTTTATTCATAAAAATCTGTAAAAAAAAATACATTACAAAACAGTTCCAAAAAGCACCAAGTCAAACAGTACAAAGAGTGCAAAGGAGATCAGTTTCCTTCAATGCAGGAGTGAGTTGTCTCACAACCCTTCCATTTCATTGTCATGCCATGTACATTTTACAGCAAACCAATATTTTCTGGCTACAGTTCGAGTGGTTTCCCATGGATCCAGCCCCTCAGTTCAGCTTGGTGAGGGGAGCTTACACAGTGGTATTTCCACATTGAGCCTTTGCTGCAGCTGCCCCAAGTTTTAGTGCGTCCCTCATCATGTAGTCCTCGACCTTGGAATGTGTCAGTCTGCAACATTCGGTCGTGGACAACTCTTTGCGCTGGAAGACCAGCAAGTTTCGGGCAGACCAAAGAGCGTCTTTCAACGAATTGATAGTCCTCCAGCAACAGTTGATGTTTATCTCGGTGTGCGTCCCTGGGAACAGCCCATAGAGCACAGACTCCTGTGCTACAGAGCTGCTTGGGATGAACCTCGACAAAAACCACTGCATCTCTTCCACACCTGCTTTGCAAAGACACATTCCAGAAAGAGGTGGGCAATGTCTCTTTTCCACCACAGCCACCTCGAGTGCCGCGTGTGGATGGGGTGAGACTTCGGGTGTGCAGGAAGGATCTGACAGGGAGGGCTCTTCTCACCATCAGCCAGGCTACATCTTGGTGCTTGTTTGAAAGTTCTGGTGATGAGGCATTCTGCCAAATGACTTTGGACTTCTGCTCAGGGGACTATCCGACAGGATCCACCATCTCCTTTTCCCGTAGGGCCTTGAGGATATTCCGTGCAGACCACTGCCTGATGGATTGGTGGTCAAAGGTGTTTTTCCACAGAAACTTTTCCATGAAGGATAGGCAGTACGGCACAGTCCAACTGGATGGAGCATTCCACGGCAATATGACCAGGCCCATCCTTTGCAACACTGGGGACAGATGGAACCACAGCACGTAGTGACACTTGAAGTTTGCAAACTGGGGATCTACACACAGCTTGATGCAGCCGCACACAAAGATAGCCATAAGGATGAGGGCGACGTTGGGTACATTTTTCCCGCCCTTATCCAGAGGTTTGAACATCGTGTCCCTCCGGACTCGGATCATTTTGGATCCCCAGATGAAGCGGAAAATGGCTCAGGTGATCGCCACAGCGCAGGAATGCGGTATGGGCCAGACCTGCACCACGTACAGCAATGTGAGCGCCTCGCACCTGATGACCAGGTTCTTACCCATAATGGAGAGAGATCGCAGCTCCCACATGCTCAGCTTATGTTGTACCCTGGCTACTCGCTACTTCCAGGTTTTGGTGCACGTCTCAGCCCTTCCAAACCATATCCCCAGCACCTTCAGGTAATCTGACCTAACGGTGAAGGGGACAAAGGATCGGTCAGCCGAGTTCCCAATGAACATGGCCTCGCTCTTGCCGTGTTTAACATTGGCTCCCAAGGCCAGTTCGAGCTGGTCGCAGATGCTCATCAGTCTGCGCACAGACAGTGGATCCGAGCATAAAACGGCGACGTCATCCATGTACAGGGAGGTTTTCACCTGAGTGCCTCCGCTGCCTGGGATTGTCACCCCTCTGATGCTCGCATTCTTCCTAATAGACTCAGCAAAGGGTTCAATACTGCAAACAAACAAGACAGGGGAGAGAGGACAGCCCTGTCTGACTCCAGATTGGATCGGGAAACTTTCTGATTCCCACCCATTGATTGAGACTGCACTACTGATGTTTGTGTAGAGTAGTTTGATCCAATTGCAGATTCCCTCCCCAAACCCCATTTTGGAATGCACATCCATCATGTAAGTGTGCGATATCCTGTCAAAAGCCTTCTCCTGGTCCAGGTAGATGAGGCAGGTGTCCACCCTCCTGTCCCATACATAGGTGATCATATCCCTGAGTAGCGCAAAGCTATCAGAGATTGTCCTGCCTGGTATAGTATAGGTCTGATCATGGTGAATCACCAACTCCAGAGCAGACTTGAATCGACTGGCTATGTCTTTTGACAGAATCTTGTCGTCAGCATGAAGCAGAAATTGGGCCACCAATTTCTGATTTCTGTCCTCTCCCCCTTCTGCTTGTCGATGAGGGTGAAGATGCCTTTTCTCATGGATTCTAACATACTGCCAGCCTGGAGCATACTCTTGTTTACAGGCAGACATGTTGATTCTTTCCTCAAATCAGTGCACAATAAAAGAGACTGATTCTGTCAGGCTCCTTTTTATACAGGCCACCTGGACCTGGCTGAGAAAGGCAGAGTGAGAGCAGGGAGGGGAGGAGACAAGAGTGAAGATTAAACAGAGAGCTAGATGGAGGAGACACCCAGAGTGACAGACAGAGAGAGAACGGCCCCTCATCTTTCAGCTCCACCTCCAGTTTCCTCCGGGCTGCCAATTTCAATCCCTTTATTAACAGTAGAACCAAAACCCAGCTCTCCACACAAACCCTTCCAGACTCGGCCTTCATAATCAAGGCTTTCCAGAAAGCCGGAGCTTTTAAATATGGTCCCGATGCAATTAACACTCAGTAATATTCCCACCTAAACACAGTCCATTCTATACTAAGAAACCTCCTCAGTAACATCACCATTTCCTCACACATCCGCTTCCAGCAGTTCACAGCACCTTACTGCAGCTGTTTGGGGAATCTCCTGTGTTAAGATTTGAGATGGAAAGCGACCTTTACCCGGCAGTGTTATTGTCTCACACTGAATCTGCCAGACATCCTGTTCTCTTTATTGCGAGAGAGAAAGCACGGATTTAGGAAATGTTCATTTGAAATGATCTCTATTGAGAACGGGCCCGGCCGTGGGACAGGTATTCCAGTGCAAAGAGCTGTCCATGACCGAGTGTTGCAGACTGGCACATTGCAACGTCCAAGACTATGTGCTGTGGGATGGCATTAAAGCTTGGGGAAGCCACCATGGAGACTCAATGGGGAAAGGCTGCAGTCTGAGGCCCTAGTAGGCCATAGTACAGTGAGGGGCTGGAACCCGTGAAAAACCCCTCGGGCTGTTTGCACCAGAGAATGTTTGATTTGTAATGTAAATACTGTAAATATAACCTGTGCAGGCAGGGATAGTGAGATACATCATGTACATTATTGAAGGAAACTGATCTGTATTGTACCTTATGTAATATTAAATTTGAACTGCTTTGCAATGTAATTGCACAAATTATATGAATAAAATACATATTGTGCAAAAGAAAGCAGCTTTCCTGTCAACACACACCTTGTCTCAGGGCACAACTTTCCTGTGATCTTGTCATACCCAACTTCGCTCTATATCTTCTGACACACACACTTTACAGTCTGTCATTTCCAAAAACAAGCATTCTAAAATCAAAAGTCCTTTTGTTTATTTCTCCTTTCTTTTCATTTCTCCTCTATTCTTCTCAATCACTCCCTTCAACAGTCCTATTCAGATCAAGGTGGAATGTGAATCGTGTCACAACTCACCTGACACTATTATTACCCTTCTTTTCTCTTGTCTCATTCAATGGGAAAGTTTTATTCACCAGTCTGTTGCTGTTTTACACTCTTGCCATACCATCTGGTATTGCATCCATCTGAATTCTGTGCTTTCATGGCCTTATATTTCTTTTCCACTTCTGGATGATTTGTTTGCTTCAGTTCCATTCAACCAGGCTGGACCACAGGGAAGCTTAGAACCTTTGCCTTGGATGGGTCCACGTTGATCCATTACATTCAGAATCACCTCCCTGAAATGACTCCATAGTACAACTACAGTAACCACACAGCATCTGCTTCAAACACTCCTCCACATTTTATCTGTTCTGACCGTCAACACCTCCAGCTCTTTTGTTTAAGTGGAACCCATCAGGTGTGTATAGGCTCCTTCTATTCTGAAAGCTGTAGCACTGGTTCAGGGAATTCAGCCCTGTTTCTCTACTCGAAAGGATCAGCCATGCTTGATCTGCCTCGTATTTTGCTTTTATTGCAACGTTACAAGACCTCCAATCCTCTGGCACAACACCTGTATCCAGTGAGGGATTGGAAAATGATGGTCAGACCTTCCACTATTTCTTCCCTGGCTTCTTTCAACAGCCTGGGGTACATTTCAACTGGTCCTGATGATTTATCCACATTCAACGATGCTCATCCCATTAAGACTTCCTCTCTCCTTAAGTTATCACGTCCAATACTTCACACTCCTCCTCCTTAATAACAATATCTGCATCACCCTCTCATTCGGGAAAACAGTAAAGTATTCATTCAGGATATTGGCAACATCTTCCACCCCGATACAAAGGTTACATTTTTGTTCTTTTATGTGCCCTGCTGTTTGCTTAGTTGCCTCTGACTCTCATGTTTTGTTGCAACATCTTTGGGTCCATTGTTACTTTGTTTGTCCATGTTCTTTCCTGCTTTCTCTTTGCTCTTCACCGCTGCTCCCAAACGCCTCCAGTTTAGTCAAAACGCAACTTGTCGGAAGTGGGACTCGAACCCACGCCTCCAATGGAGATTGCGACCTAAACGCAGCGCCTTAGACCGCTCGGCCATCCTGACTGCCGGCGATATATTATCAATGCTAAGGAAATTATTCCTTCTTTGTGAAAGTATTTGTGAGATTGTGGAAATGTCTGGAAGAGGAAAGACCGGCGGGAAAGCTCGGGCCAAGGCCAAGTCTCGCTCCTCCCGGGCTGGACTGCAGTTCCTGGTGGGCCGTGTTCACAGGCTCCTGAGAAAGGGTAACTATGCTGAGCGTGTGGGTGCCGGAGCCCCGGTCTTTCTGGCTGCTGTGCTCGAGTATCTGATCGCTGAAATCCTCGAGCTGGCCGGCAACGCGGCCCGGGACAACAAGAAGAACCGCATCATCTCCAGACACCTGCAGCTGGCCGTCCGCAACGACGAGGAGCTCAACAAGCTGCTGGGAGGGGAGACCATCGCTCAGGGCGGGGTGCTGCCTAATATCCAGGCCGTGCTGCTGCCCAAGAAAACCAGCGCTCAGAGCTCCCAGAAAAAGTAAAGCGGCCAAAATGTCATCTCAGAAACCAAAGGCTCTTTTCAGAGCCACCCACAGTCTCTGTGAAAGGGCTGGTTACTGTCAGGAGGGAATCAGAGATGGAATTATTGTAACAGTGGATTGACCTGTTTCACATCTGTCCAGGTGTGTTTTCAGTCCCCTCTCTGGATTTCGCTCTGTTTCTCTGCTCACACATCTCCCCCTCTAGTTAAGTGAAGAAGTGAACTACAGGGTGTCAGAATCAACAATTTAATAAATCCCGCTGCCTTCGATTTGATAAATCCCGAGATTATCCCGGTACATTAACGGGAACTGGTTCGGAGCTGATGAATTAATTTAATAATGGAAGTGTCCGGGTTAATTCTCTGTTTTTTATTTGGACAGTTTGAATTGTGTTTTTATTTCTCTCCGGTGATCTGAGCGCCGCTTCGCAATGAGAAACTGCTCCCGGAACAGAGTAAATGCAGGAAGGAAGAGGCCATTCTCGGGCTGTGTGTCTCTCTCCTAACCTGATCTGTTTAGACCGCACTGTTCCCAGAGGACGGAATCAGTGAGAGTTGTGCACACACAGGAGCTGAGTCCATTGCAGCGCTTTAATATGTGCCTTCCCCCCGGCCCTCCCTATTCTCCGGACACAGAGCTGTCTGTTTCCCCCGGCGGCGGGATAGGGTCGGGGATTCTCTCCCCGCAGTGTCAGGGTCTGCAGCCCCGGGGAACTGGCGGTTTCAGTCAGAGTGACCGAGCTGCCTTATATGTCCTGTGTACTGATCTCCAATGGATTCAAATATTAGTGAACTCATTGGGTAATGTTTGTAAATAACCCTCATGTGAACGGACCCGGCTCCATTAATGCCTTCCAAATAAAACTGGGATCCATTTCTTTTCCCCAAATGCCAGCTAACGGATTCCAGGAGCGGGGTTGAGATTGTGCTGAGCAGCAATGAGTCTCCGGTAATGCTGCTTTCTAAATTCCAGACCAGCTCTCAGTCCGACAGGCCTTTCAGGAAAGGGATGTGACAAAACAGAAACCATGTGACCGCCCCTCCAATCTAATGGGTTTGATGATGAACAGAGATGGCAGCTCTTTCCTTTGCTGATTTGGTGGCTCTGAAAAGAGCCCTTGTTACACTTGTTACTGAAGCTGGGTTTAAGGTGCGTTCCCCGCGGATGCGGCGGGCCAGCTGGATGTCTTTGGCCATGATGGACCGGGATCATTCTGGTGAATCTGCTCATTTTCTGACAGAAGCATCAGTCGCTGTTTGAACTGTTTAAAGTCAGGGGTGTATTAGCAGCCAGAAAGTGAAGGGCAGTTCATTGCTCCCTGCAGCATTATCCGCCTCTTTCAGGAGAAAGGATCAGAAATCGCTCGTTTCTGTCAGCCCCCGAGAAGCCTGTGAGAAGCGGTTAGTCGCTAATGTGTTCCTTTTGCAGAGAGGAAGCTGATATTTGTCCCGTTTTAAATTGCTGAACCGGAACTTCATCCCGCCGCTTACAGTTAACAGATTGACAAATGAAAACGATTCCTAAAATCGCGTCAGGATTTTGTGACGGTAAATACAGTAAAACAGAACATAAAATGAGAGGTTTTAAAATTGTTGCCTGAAAATTGAAATTTTCCATCACTTCAATTCCTTCCTGCTCTGGAATTGCCGGGCTTTTTCCAATTGGAAAATCTAAGCCAATGAGAACTTCTATTTACTTATATGTGATTCTCCTATTGGTTAAGAATTGGATTGAGAAGCGGGTGACCAATCAGAGACAGAGTCAAACTGTGGGGATTCCAGGCCCCCAGTAACTGAGCTGAAACTGTTCAGATTGACAAACCCTGGCAGTAGCTTCACACCTTGGACAGTTCACACTGAGTCATTCAAGGGCTGGTGTGAGAGAAGCTTCAGATCCTGTCATTACTCTCTGACTCATTATTCATCTAGAACCAAACAATTAGTAAATGTGAAGCAGTGAAGAGACTTTTCACTCTCACTGCAGAATGTGTCATCTGGGGAAATAAGGAACTATTATTTTCGGAGATTCCAGGTTCATTCCTCCCTGAACAAATCCATTCCTCACATTCCCGATCACAGCCTATCCCAGCTCCTGTTGTCACCCGACTCCAGCTGAATTGGAGAAACTCATGTGTTGGGGTTTGAGTTGTGAGGTGGGGTTTCTCCGCCAGTGTTCCTGTCTTACAGACTCTCCCCCTGAATTTGTGAACTGAGACTGTACCGAACACATCTCCAGTTAGAGTGAGGGCCGGATATCCCTCTGTTTTATTACAGAGAGTGGGGAAAGGGCTGGGTGGAGGGGAGTCACCAGGGATCCTGGATTTACTCCAAATCATTTCCATGTGGAATCTGCAGGCGGGGCCGGGACAGGGATCATTTGATCAGGGGATCAGCTCTTTCCTGAGAGATGTGGGTGGCTCTGAGAAGAGCCTTTGTGTTCAGATGTTTCCAAGTTTCCCGCGCTCTTTCACTTCTTTCCAGACCCTGCTTTCTGAGCCTTCGCTGCTTTCGGCTTGACCTTGCTCTTCCATGTCTGCACTTTCTTCAGCGCCTTTCCGCCCGCCGCACTCTTGCCTTTTATGACCTTCTTCGCAGGAGACTTTTTCTGAAGCGCTGCTTTCTTCACCACCTTATTTGGCGTTGCCGCCGCCTTACTGCTCGTTTTCTTGGCTGTTACTTTCTTTGTTGTCACTTTCACGTCTGCTGGTTTCTTCACTAAAGATTTCTTGTCTGCTGGTTTCTTCACTGAAGATTTCTTGTGTGCTGGTTTCTTCACCTTCTTTCCCACTTTTCACCAGGTTTTCCTTCTTGCTGATTTTGAAGGAGGCGGAGGCTCCCTGTCCCTTGCTCTGCACCAGGGAGCCTTTGTTCACATTCCTCTTGATACTTTGCTTGATCTGGGTTTTGAGCTTCTCCTGAGCGGTGGCAGACCTGCAAGGAAACAACTACCAGCTAGCGTAGAAAGAGAGACCAAGGCTCAGGGCCTTCAGTTACCTGGAGGGGAGTCGGAGAGGCAGCGGATCCTGTGAGGAACCACAATCCAGGAAGGATGAGAAGGTCATTGTCAGGGGACAGAGGAGATTAAGTTAAAGATTTACCAGTTTATAAGCAAGCGCAGAGCCAAGGAACGGTGCTGGGGCAGATCAAATAATAGGAAGCTGTGATCAGTTGGAAGGCAAGAGTGATTAAATGACAGAAGAGATGATGGTGCAAGGCAAAAGTCAGGGAAAGAAAAAGTAACATTTTGTGAGCACAGATACCAGGAGTGGGGTTTGAACCCACGCCGACACATGTCTATTGGATCTTAAGTCTAACTCCTTAACCACTCGGCCACCCTGGTACATTGGCCGACCACTGAAAATGAAATTTAATGTGATCCGGGTGCCATCTGGCCTTTCACAATTTTAAGTTATGACTCCTCTCCCATGCTGAATTGGACCCTTCATTATTTATGAACCTCAATCGGATCACCCCTCAGTCTAGGTTTCTCTAAGGTGTAGGGTCCCAACTCTTTTAGTCTAACTTGATAGCCAAGATGTCTTATACTGGGAATTCGTCGAATGTCTCTCCTCTGTACCCTTTCCAAAGCCTCAATATCACCCATCATGTGAGGAGACCAAGACTGGATACAATATTCCAAGTGAGTCCTGACCAAGGTTTCATAAAAGGACAAATTCGGGACATCTCAGATACTGAAGGAGTCCATGTCCAGAAGCAGCAAGACCTGGACAACATTCAGACTTGGGCTGCTAAGTGGCAAGTAACATTCACACCACATAAGTACCAGGCAATGACCATCTCCAACAAGAGAGAATGTAACCATCTCCCTTTGACGTTCAACAACATTACCATCGCTGAATCCCCCCACCATCAACATCCTGGGGGTTACCATTGACAAAAGCTTAACTGGACCATTCATCTACATACTCTGGCTGCAAGAGTAAATCAGATAGTGGGAATTCTGTGATGAGTAACTCAGCTCAAGGCACATGGTGAAATGCTCATTAGGAGAGCTGGAGAAATGGACTGGTCAGGTGGGCAGAAAAGTGGCAAATGGAATTCAACTTGGAGAAGTGTGAGGTGATGCCTTTGGTGAGGTCAAACACAGCAAAGGAAGACACAATTAATGGGTGAATGCTGAGAGGTGTAGAGGAAGTGAGGGACCTTGAAGTGAATGTCCACAAATCCCTGAAAGTAGCAGGATAGGTTGATAAGTTGGTTGAGAAGGCTTATGGAATCCTTTCCTTTATTAGCCAATGTATAGAATATAAGAGCAGGGAGGTTATGCTGGAACTGTATAAATCATTAGTTAGGCCACAACTTGAGTTCTGTGTGCAGTTCTGGTCACCTCATTCCAGAAAGGATGTAATTGCACTAGAGAGGTTACAGAGGAGATTTACGAGGATGTTGCCAGGACTGGAAAAATGCAGCTATGAGGAAAGATTGGATAGACTGGGGTTGCTCTCCTTGGAATAGAAGAGGCTGAGGGGAGATTTGATTGAAATGTACAAAATTGTGAGGGGTCTGGATAGAATGGATGGGAAGGGTCTATTTACCTTAGTAGGGAGGTCAGTGACTAGGGGGCATAGATTTAAAGTGATGTGTTGAACAATTAGAGGGGAGATGAGAAAAGGATTTTTCACCCAGAGGGCTGTGGGAGTCTGGAACTCACTGCCAGTAAGGGTAGCTGAGGCAGAAACCCTCAACTCATTTAAAAGGAGTCTGGATGTGCACCTCAAGTACCTGAACCTGCAGGGCTACGGTCCAAATGCTGGACAATGGGATTCAGCTGGGTGGCTCGTTTTTTGGCCTGCCTATGCTGTAAACTTTCTATGTTCTATGATTCTATGCAGACACAATGGGCCCAATGGCCTCCTTCTCCACTGTAATAATTTTGTGATTTTTGACTCTCCAAAACTTGTCAACCATCTACAAGGCACAAACCAGGATGAGTGCAGCACCAACAATACTCTAGAAACTCGACACTGTTCAGGACAAAGCAGCCGCCTTGATTGTCACCCCATTCACCACCTTAAACATTCACTCCCTTCACCACTGACGCACAGTGGCAGTAGTGTGTACCATCTACCAGATGCACTGCTGCAACTCACCAAGGCTCCGCAGACAGCACCTTCCAAACCGAAGACCTCCACCACCTTGAAGGACAAGGGCTGCAGATGCATGGAAACACCACCATGTGCAAGCTCCCCTCCAAGTCACACACCATCTGATCTGCAAATATATCGCTGTTCATTCACTGATGCTGGATCAAAATCCAGGATCTCCCTTCCTAACAGCACTGTGGGTGTACCTACACCACATGGAGTGCAGCAATTCGAGAAAGGAGCTCACTGCCACCTTGTCAAGGACAATTAGGGATGGGTAACAAATTCTGGACTTGCCAGTGTCGCTCACATCCCATGAAAGAATATGCCTCATTTTATACTCAATTGTCCTCTGAATGCAGCCCAACCCTCTATTTGCTCCAACTATCACTTCACAGCATTGCTGCTGTACCTTTAGAGATCTGTGCACTAGAACATCCAGATCTCTGCTCAAGATTATTTTCTTTTTTCCACCTACTTTAATGTTTTTCCCTGAAGGGTGTATGAATGTTGAGCATTCGCCCTGTCCACATGAATAACACTGCACTTACCCAAATTAAACATCATTTACCAGTCATGAACCCAATCTCCCAACACATTAAGATCAGCCTGAAACAGTCGAGTATCGTCTACAGTCTGAACACTCGCACAGATCGTCAAATCATCTGTCAATTTACAGATGGTGCCACCTACACCTACATCCAGATCATTAATAAAAATAGTAAAGAGCAACAGTCCCAACACCGATCCCTGTGGGACACCACTGGTAACTGGTCTCCAAACAGATCCAGATCCATCTGTAACTACTTTCTGCCTACGTCCTGCCAGTCAGTTCCCAATCCAGATCAATATATTACCACTGATACCAGGGACTTTAATCTTATTGAGAAGCCTCTTGTGTGGAACCTTATCAAAATCTTTTGGATGAGATCAGCTAATTGAACACAGGCTGGGGATGAGGCCTAGGCCTGTCCTGCTTTGTGTGTGGGTCTCAAGACCACACAAGGTGAGATCAGCTCACTGAGCACAGGCCCATCCTGCTCTATATAGTGCTCAGTACCTCACCAAATGAGAATAACTAACACACCACAGGCCATGGAGCCTCGGCCCATACTTCCCTGATTGCGGTTCAGTGCCAACCAGGTCAGATTAGCTAATTCAGCACAGGCCGGAGATGGAAGCTGGATCTTTCCTGCTCTGGGGGCTCCTTACCATACCAGGTGCGATGAAGTAAAATACCACAGGCCGGGGATGGAGCCTGAGATTTCCCTGTTCTGTGTGGGGCTCTGTACAACAATCTGTGAGAAGAACTATCATCCCTCAGGCTGAGGAAGGAGCCTGGGCCCATTCTGTTCTGTGTGGCTCCTACCACACTGAGTGGGATCAGTTAACTCAACACAGGCCATGAATACAACCAGGCCCTTTCCTGCTCCGTGTGGCTCAGTATCACACCAGGTGGCATCAGCTAACACAGCACAGGCTGGGGCTGGAGCCTGGGCCCGCCCTGCTCTGTGGGCTCAGTAACAACCCGTAAGATGAACTTTTTTCAAAAGACTTCAGTGTATTTAGCTCTGTCCAACACTCTGAGGCAGCTTTCTGTGTTTATAAAGAGTGTAATTTATTGACTGGTCTCTTGGATCAAACAGGGTAACAGACAGAGGTCTGTGTGCAGAGGGTTTGGAGGTGAGCTCTGATTCCTAACGCTTTCTGGACTGTGAGGAATAAAGAATGAATGAGAGAGAGAGAATGTGGGAGAAGGGATGATGGAAGAATTTGTCCGTGAACCTGATTAAAAGTGGCTCAAACGCAAGATAATATTAAGATATCAAGAGCAGAACATTAACATAATCTGAGTTCCGCGATCTGGTCGGGTCCCATTCCCCTGAAGTGAGGAATGAACGGGTGAGGAAATTCCACCTGGAGTTATATTTGTCTCCAATGAAGATGAGTTCACAGTGAGGATGGAATAGCTCAGTTGGGAGAACACTAGATTGAAGAACCAGGATACAATCCCTGGTTTCATCAGTTTTAATTTGGTGTCTCCATCAGTTTAAGTAGAGAGAATCAGAGGGGAGATTTTCCACTCTTGACCCCATGGGCTGAATTTTAAACTAACGGTGCGGCTCTCGGCAGAGACACCGTGAGTGGGTGCCGTCACCACACGAGTGAAATGTGGCCGGCCGACCCCGATCACGGAGCAGCTGACCAATTAATGAAGGGGAGGCGTGGGGCCCATGTAAACAAGGACCAGAGGTAGGGAACGAGGCACCGATGGCACCGACATCTGACACAACGGCAGGTGCTGGCACCATATTGAAAGGACTGCCAGACCTGTATTCACTGCTGCCTGGTTTAAAGGAGCGTCTTCCTGAGAGCCCTCTGCTGTCCCAGAACCCGTTCTGCTGCCTCTGCTGTCCCAGAACCCGTTCTGCTGCCTCTGCTGCCCCAGGTCCCGTTCTGCAGCCTCTGCTGTCCCAGAACCCGTTCTGCTGCCTCTGCTGCCCCAGGTCCCGTTCTGCTGTCCCAGGACCCGTTCTGCTGCCCCAAGACACATTCTGCTGCCTCTGATGCCCCAGGACCCGTTCTGCTGCATCTGCTGTCCCAGAACCCGTTCTGCTGCCTCTGCTGTCCCAGGACCCGTTCTGCTGCCCCAAGACCCATTCTGCTGCCTCTGCTGCTCCAGGACCCGTTCTGCTGCATCTGCTGCCCCAGGACCCGTTCTGCTGCCCCAAGACCCGTTCTGCTGCCTCTGATGCCCCAGGACCCGTTCTGCTGCCTCTGCTGCCCCAGGACCCGTTCTGCTGCCTCTGCTGCCCCAGGGCCCGTTCTGCTGCCTCTGCTGCCCCAGGACCCGTTCTGCTGCCTCTGCTGCCCCAGAACCCGTTCTGTTGCCTCTGCTGCTCCAGGACCCGTTCTGCTGCCCCAGGATCCGGTCTGCTGCCTCTGCTGCCCCAGGACCCGTTCTGCTGCCTCTGCTGCCCCAGAACCCGTTCTGTTGCCTCTGCTGCCCCAGGGCCCGTTCTGCTGCCCCAGGACCCGTTCTGCTGCCTCTGCTGCTCCAGGACCTGTTCTGCTGCCTCCGCTACCCCAGGACCTGTTCTGCTGCCTCTGCTGCCCCAGGGCCCGTTCTGCTGCCTCTGCTGCCCCAGGACCCGTTCTGCTGCCTCTGCTGCCCCAGAACCCGTTCTGTTGCCTCTGCTGCCCCAGGGCCCGTTCTGCTGCCCCAGAACCCGTTCTGTTGCCTCTGCTGCCCCAGGGCCCGTTCTGCTGCCCCAGGACCCGTTCTGCTGCCTCTGCTGCCCCAGGACCTGTTCTGCTGCCTCCGCTACCCCAGGACCTGTTCTGCTGCATCTGCTGCCCCAGGACCTGTTCGGCTGCCTCCGCTGCCCCAGGACCCGTTCTGCTGCCTCTGCTGCTCCAGGACCCGTTCTGCTGCATCTGCTGCCCCAGGACCTGTTCTGCTGCCTCCGCTACCCCAGGACCTGTTCTGCTGCATCTGCTGCCCCAGGACCTGTTCTGCTGCCTCCGCTGCCCCAGGACCTGTTCTGCTGCATCTGCTGCCCCAGGACCTGTTCTGCTGCCTCTGCTGCCCAGGACCCATTCTGCTGTCCCAGGACCCGTTCTGCTGTCACTGATGCCCCAGGACCCGTTCTGCTGTCACTGATGCCCCAGGACCCGTTCTGCTGTCTCTGCTGCCTGATAGGTAAGGAGCTGAATGCGAGCCTGCAGTGACCATGGTCCAATAGTTTAGCGATGCCTTCCTGCAGGTTCGCCTCCAGGTGACAACAGATAGGTGGAAGATCCTCTTCCCCAGGGATGGGAGGTGGAGACCTGTCCACCTGACCAAGCAAAGCTGCTTTGAGATAGTAGGTGAAGTCAGCAGCCGTGGGGTCACCCCCAAGACATGGATCCAGTGCAAGAAGTGGGTCAATGACCGGATCCGGGCTGCTCAGGCGCAAACTCAAAACACTTTGGACCCTTTGGACATTGCGCATGGCAGAGTGAGAGGGAGTGTTTGGTGGAAAGGGAGTGACCACCCAGTCATGTGTATTGGGGAATGGCAGCAGGACATGCTGCCTGAGGCTTGGCTGCATCTCGGTGGGAGGTGCACGTCAGTCATTGTATAAACTCACACAGTCCCTCGAGAGGGGCCACATGCAGGAGGAATATGTGTGTCCACATCATGGACTGCTGGACTATCACCATCAGAGATATTGGGTTTGTCCCCGCTGGGAGACTAACTTTGTTGATCATAGTGGCTGCAGGAGAAGACAGCCCACAATCGGAAAGAGCATGTCAAGACTGGCAGTGGATGCCTCATCTCCATGTCCTCATCCCTATGGAGGAGGAGGCCATGGAACAGGCCGGGCAGCAAAGCAGCTGCTCCATAGCTGATGGAGAGACAGGGACACCTAACTAAGAGAGTGAATGAACATCTCCTGGGGCACAAGGGTGCATCTGCTGCAAAGGAGCCACACTGCTCATCTGTTCACCACTGCATCAATGGAGCTGCACAGTAGGGGTGGTTGGAATGTCACGATGGGCAGACCCTAACCCTTCAATGTCCCTGTTTTCACATGCAGGCTAGGATGAAAGACAAGAGCGAAGAGCTGGAGAGACTGGGGGACAGCCAGACACCTCTGAGGAGGAGGAGGGAGCCTCAGAGGGTGCACCGTCACATCATTCCCCCGCACCCTCCACCAGCACAGAAACCCTCACTCGGTGGGTATCCACTCGCTGTTAGATTTGGGCACACAAGCTGGTGAGCACGTCACAGACAGGCCCGGGCAGCTGACGGAGGCAGTGACAGCCGAGGCCACTGGTAGTTGGAAGTCTGTGGGAGGCCAGGCCCATGCTGAGTCCCAGGCTGATGACGTGCCTCTGGTGTCACCAGCAACACGGGAAATGCTGAAGCTGCAGCAAGAGGTCAGGCAACATCTGGCAGAGTTGCCGGAGGTTATGTGTACCCAAGTTCGGATGATGGAGGAGTCCATCCAGGCTTTGCATGCTGTACTGTCTCTGATAGGGGTGTGTCTGGCTTCCTTCCTTGAGAGATTGGTGACTCTGATGGAGAGCCAGATCCAGCCGACCAATCAGTGGCTGCCGGAGATGTGTGCAGACCTGCACTCCATCGCTTTGTCCATGAGCTCCATCCATCGGTGACAAGGCGAGAGGGGGGAACGAGGCACCTGAACTCTTCACCAGGTCCACGTCCCTCTCAGGTCAGCAGCGAGTTACAAGTGTGTCTTAATAGGGGGAGGAGCAGCTGGCTGCTACATCTGGGGTCTCCTCTCAGGGTGCTCCTGGTGTGGACAGTAGCTCCAAAGCCCCTCTGCCAGTGACACAAGTGATGCCAGTGCCTGCCTCCATCACCCTCGATGACAGAGGGGGGTCCCTGTACCTGTGCAGGAGGCCCTCAGTGTGCCGGGGCCCTCCAGGCCTCAGGCAGCAAGAGGACGGCCACCAATGTCATCCCAAGCCATGGGGCAGCAAGGTCAGCAGCCTGTCTCCACCTCAGCTGACAGAGCAGGGGGAGCACCACGTAGGAGCACGCGGAAAAGATTTCAGAAGAGCACCTAGATTCACTGAGGGGTCACGGTGAATGTACATTCCAGATGGATAGGGTTGCGTTTGTTGTCACACGGAAGAAAGAAATGATGTTCTCTCACTATGTCTCCTTGCTATTGTTGATGCCCTTTGGGACTTCATTTAAACCGTTCCTCCCAAGGGGCTGGAAGTGAGGGACCAAGCCCTGAGTTTACAAAGCTTCGGCCTTGTCACTGTGCGATGTGTACCTGGACGCTGCAGTACAGAAGGAAGGAGGCGACAACAGGGCTGTTTAAAGCTAAGACTTTATTGCTGTGGTTCCAGAAGGTGGTAAGGCTCAAAGGAAACTTGAATGTATAAGGGTGTCTCATGTCTCCCTTGTGTGTATCTCATGGCCCCTTCCCTGCTGTGCCTGAGGTTCTTCATCTGGCACTGCTTGGGCAGCATCCTCCTCCACATCCTCATCATCAGAGGAGACATCACACTCCACGATATCCTCACTAGTCAACACCTCACCCCTCTGTAATGCCAGATTGTGCTGTGCACAGCAAACCACCACGATATGCGAGACCCTCGCCGGGACATACTGAAGGGCTCCACTGGATCGATCTAGGCACCTGAATCTCATCTTCAGGAGACCAATGGCCTCCTTGATGGTCGCTCGGGTTGACCCGCAGCAGGTGTTGTACCTCTCCTCTGCATCCGTGCGTGGGTTCCTCACAGACGTCAGTAGTCATGTCCTCAGTGGGTAGCCTTTGTCTCCAAGGATCCATCTCTGAAAGCGGATGGGGCCGCGGAAAGGTTCTGGCACCTGGGAGTGCCTTGGTATGCAGGCGTTGTGGCTGATTTCCCGGGATTTGTGCACACACCTATGGGATCCATTTGCAGTGGTCGCAGACCAATTGCACACTGAGTAAGTGGATGCCCTTCCTGTTGAAGGCTGCTGGCTGGTCTGCAGGAGCCTTGATGGTCACATGGGTGCAGTCAATGACACCCTACACCTGGTGGAATCCAGCGATGGCCCCAAATCCTATAGCTCTCTCAGCTTGACTGTTTGGATCAATGTGCACATAGTCACCGGCCCTCCTGAACAGGACATTGGTGACCTCGTTGATGCACTGATTCACTACAGACTGTGAGATTCCACACATATCTCCAGTGGATCCCCGCAATGATCTGGTGGTGAAGAAGTTCAGTGGCACGGTGACCTTCAGTGACACTGGCATCAGGTGCCCACCAAGTCGCATGGGGCACAGCTGCATCATGGCAGAGAGATCAGTGACGACCTCCGTGGAGAGGTGCAGTCTGCGGAGACACTGTCACTCGGACATCTGCAGGTTGTTGAACCTCGGCTGACGTGTTCCTCTGCCTCCTTCTCCAGCCTCCTGTTCGAGGCTGGCCTTCCTGTGGGCCCCCAAGCTGCTGTGGTGCCCCTGCTGGTGCCTGCGCCTCCCTCCCTTCCTCTCTACTACTCCTCCTCCTCCTCAATGGGAGCCACGAATGAGGCCCATGACAGGTTGCCCCTCCCTGAGTGCAAGGCCTTCCAATTAAACAACACCCAGCCACATTTACCTCATTTGTCATCCTCAATGAAGTGGCACTGCCCCAATGGCACCCTGGTGTTGTTCCCTCTGCAGAGCTGGCACATTGGCCCCAACTCCTGACAGTGTTTCCCGATGCCCTTTCCCCCTCCACCCTTGCTGCCAAGTGACGCTGCCTCACCCGATAGCTTCCCAGTGAAGCCAACACTCAGCTCCCACCTCCCAGTTGCCTCCTTTAACCAGGCGAGGCTCTGAAGCCCCGTGGTTCCCGTGTGCTATTAGTTCAATTGGATCCAGTGAATAAAATTGCTGACAATTGGATTCATAAATACTTTAAATGCCTTCTTGCCGTGTGGATGTGCGAAGTCTGCCCTCCATGTCAGCCGCCGACAGAAAAATCCGGTCCAACGTCTTCCATCCCTATTTTATACTCCCCCCCCTCCCCCTCCCCGGCCTCTATTCCCGTCTGCAACGGTCCCTTAAAATTCTGGCCCATGTCTCTAAGACTAATGGGAGTGAAACCACATCTGCTCCTCAGACTGAACAGGGAGAGCTGCTCTCTCTGTGTTTAAAGTGAATGAATCTGATCTTTACCTTGTCTTACTGGAACGTTCACTGTCTGGAAATGTCTGTTTGAAAATGTTTTCCTGTTATATTAATGGAACAGAGGAGCAGATGTGAGGTACTGTCGAACAGAGAGGTTTGGAAGTGGGTGAAGGGGTGGAATGACGGTGTAAGTGAGAGGTGCAGCGAGTTGGCCATTCTCAATAGAGTGTCAGGAATGAAGGTCAGAGGAACAGACCAGGCTGGAAACACAGAAAGAGCGAGGAGAAGCTGGTGTGAAAAACAGAGATTAAACAACGGGCTAGTTCAGTTGGTTTGGGTCTGGTGTTTAGAATACCCGGAATCTGGATTCACTTCCCTTCCAACTCAGCGATTTGTATCAACATTATGTTCATAAAACCAGAGAATGATACCCAAAGAAGGAGACCTTTTGGTCCATTGTGTCAGTGCTGTCTCCTGTAATCTGTACATTTTTCCTTCCAGTATTTATCCCAATTGCTTTTCAAAGTTACGACTGAAGCTGCTTTCAAGTCCTGATCAGACAGTGCATTCCAGATCACAACACATCACTGTATAAAAAATCATTCCTCATTTCGCCTCTGGTTCTTTTCTCAATCACCTGATAAATACATCCTCTGGTTACTGACCTTTTTGCCACTGGAAACAATTTCTCCTTATTTAACTTATTAAAAACCTTCTTGATGATGTCACATACTAGACTGCCAGTAAAACTGAAGCCCATGGAATAAAAGGGACAATGACAGCATGCATATGAAGTTTGCAGACTGATAGGAACATAGGAGCAGGAGTAGGCCATTCAGCCCGTCGAGCCCACCCTGCCATTCAATATGATGATGACTGATTGTCCACTTCAATGCCTTTTTCCCACACTATCTCCATATCCCCTATGTCATTTGCATTTAGAAATCTGTCAATCTCTGCTTTAAACATACTCAATGACTGAGCTTCCACAGCCCTCTGAGGTTGAGAATTCCAAAGATTCACAACCCACTGAGTAAAGAAATTTCTCCTCATCTCTGTCCTAAGTGGCTTTCCCCTTACGTTGAAATTGTGTCCCCTGGTTCAAGACTCCTCAACCGGGGGAAACATCTTAGCTTCATCTACCTGTCTATCCCTTTAAATATTTTGTAAGTTTCAATGAGATCACCTCTCATTCTTCAAAACTCTAGAGAATACAGGCCCAGTTTCCCCAATCTCTCTTCATTTGACAGTCCCGCCATCCCGGGAACAAGTCTGGTGAACCTTCATTGCACTCCCTCCATGGCAATGATATCCTTCCGAAGGTAAGGGGAACAAAACTTCACACAGTATTCCAAAGTGCAGACCAACCAAGGTTATATACAATTGAAGCAAGGCTTCACTACTCCTGTACTCAAATCCTCTTGCATATCCTCTAACATATCATTAGCCTTCCTAATTGCTTGCTGCACCTGCATGTTAGCTTTCAGTCACTTACTGACAAGGACACCCAGGCCCCTTTGTACATTCACACTCTTACCATTTAACAAATAATCTGCACATCTGTTTCTCCTACCAAAGTGGATAACCTCACATTTTTACACATTATATTTCATGTGCCACTTTCTTGTCCACTCACTAAGTCTGTCCAAATTCCCTTGAAGCCGCTTTGCAACTTCCTCACAACACACATTCCCACCTAGTTTTGTGTCATCTGCAAACTTGGAAATACTACATTTGGTCCACGCATCCAAATCATGTGAACAGCTGGGTCACAGTGTGGTGGTGAACAGTTGTATTTCTGTCTGGAGGAAGGTTTACAGTGGGTTCCCCATGGTTCCTCATAACTTCAGTTATGTGCAGACACTGGAAAAGCTGGGGTTGTTCTCCTTGGAGTAGAGCAGGTTCAGAACAACTTTGACAGAGTTAGAATCAAGGAATCAAATGGTTACAGTACAGAAGGAGACCACACAGTCCATCATGTCCATGACAGCTCTTTGCAAGAGCAAATCAGCTAATTCCACTCCTCTGCCCTTTCATTGTAGCCCTGCAAATTTTCTCGATTCAGGTGTTTATCCAATTCCCTTTTGAAAGCCACGATTGAATCTGCCTCCAGCACACTCTCAGGCAGTGTATTCCAGATCCGAACCACTCACTCTCTCCCACACCCCGGTACCATTGCAGAAAATCTTTTCTGTTCATTTCATCCCTCATAAATAATTGAAATGAAATGTTTATTAGGAAATGCACAACATAAAAAGGAGAGAGAAATAAATGCTGAGCAAAATAGAAGTCAATGTTTGGAAGGTAAAAAGAGCAAAAGATGTAACTTTTATTCTGGATGAATGAGAGGAATATATCACATTTTGGGGATTTTGTAAGAGGATTTACTGATAAACCTGGGATTTGAGAGGAAGCTGCTTCATGGTTTACAGAACAAATTCAGCCCCTGGGGTGGAGCCAACAGCTGCACCGTCCAATGACAGACAGGCCGGGTCACTGTCTCAGGCCTAGTGAGCTCAGTCGATGAAAGCATGAAACTCTGAATCTCAAGTTTTTGAGTTTGAGCCCACGGTGGGTGTTTTCTATTTCCTTTTTAGGCTGATTTTACAGGCATTCTCCAGCTCTGAATTCCTCGGCAGAGAGTTCAAGGAGTGTTTGAAATGAGATTCAACAGCAGTATGAGAAAGTCTCTCCTTGATTCAGGACTCTTACCTCTCTGCAGCATCTCGCTGCTGAAGATTGAACTTTTTCTCATTTCATTCTCAGCTCAGGGTCAGTGTGGATCACTGGGACTTCTGGCTGTCTCCCACTTCACAATCCATCAGTGCTGAGAAATCAATGGGGAATATTACTCACATGTTGTAATGTTTTATAAATACTTGAATGTATTTCACACTGTGTCCAACAGTGTGAATCTCCACTGGTATATCAGCTCACCAACACTTCAACAGAACATTCACATAATGTGAGCTCTGACATCTGTTCAGATCCCATTCCCAAGACCTGGAAAGTGGGATTGGGCTGGATCGCTCTTTTTCAGCTGGCACAGACACGATTGCTAAATGGTCTCATTCTGTGCCATAAAGTTTCTCCATTTTCTATGTTCTATGAAGTGAGGTGTGATTGGGAGGGGCAATTCCACCAGGGTTATATTTTATACCAAAAGAATGACACAAGGGATACTTCACATTTTTATTCATTCATTCATGCGATGTGGGCATCGCTGGCTAGGCCAGCATTTATTGCCCATACCTAATTTCCCATGAGAAGGTGGTGGTGAACTGCCTTCTTGAACCGCTGCAGTCCATGTGGGGTAGGTACACCCACAGTGCTGTGAGAAAGGGAGTTCCAGGATTTTGACCCAGCGACAGTGAAGGAATGGCGATATAGTTCCAAGTCAGGATGGTGTGTGGCTTGGAGGGGAACTTGCAGGTGGTGGTATCCCCTGCATTTGCTGCCCTTGCCCTTCTCGGTGGTGAAGGTCGCTGGGTTTGGAAGGTGCTGTCTAAGGAGTCTTGGTGCATTGCTGCAGTGCATCTTGTAGACGGTACACACTGCTGCCACTGTGTGCCGATGGTGGAGGGAGTGAATGTTTGTAGATGGGGTGCTAATCAAGTGGGCTGCTTTGTCCTGGACGGTGTTGAGATTCTTGAGTTGGAATTGCACCCATCCAGGCAAGTGGAGAGTATTCCATCACACTCTTGACTTGTGAATTGCAGATGGTGGACAGGCTTTGGGGAGTCAGGAGTCATGGATGCGTGAGAGGAATATATCACACTTTGGGGCTTTTGTAAGAGGATTTATTGATAAATCTGGGATTTGAGAGGAAGCTGCTTCATGGTTTACAGAACAAATTCAGCCCCTGGGGTGGAGCCAACAGCTGCACTGTAATTACTCACCTCAGGATTCCAAGCCTCTGACCTCCTCTTGTAGTCACATTATTTGTATGGCTACCCATGGTAACCTCCATGATGTTGATGGTGGGGGATTCAGTGATTGTAGTGCTATTGACTGTCAAGGGGAGATAGTTAGATTCTCTCTTGTTGGAGATGGTCATTGCCTGGCACTTGTGTGGTGCGAATGTTACTTGCCACTTATCATCCCAAGCCTGTGAGACTGAAATAGCTCAGTTGGGAGTGTGTTGGACTGAAGATCCCTGGTTCAATCTGGGGTTTTGGCAGTTCTCCTTTATTCTGCATCACCCTTTGGTTTTGACTCTTGAGCTGCACAATTTACACTGAAATTATTTACCCAACTCTGAAGGTTGGATTGGAATGGAGAGATATCAATGATGGGAAATATTTACATTGTCAGCTTTAGCTTATTCTCTATCTCCTTGTGTCCTTTTCCCCAGTTTTTGAATCTTTCGGGGCCGGGTGAACATTTGATTTGCTGCATTTGTCCCAAACTGAAGCCTTTTCCACATCTCTGGGCGGTCAGACTTGCTCTGTCTGTTTTTGCTGCTCGTGACCATTAACGAGAAAGGCCACGAGTTCAATGTTTATCAGCAAACGGAAGACAATTGGAAAGAATTCTGTGTTACTCCAGACCAGTGACAAAGATGCAATGGATGTTATTCAAAATAAATTCCCTTTGACATTTTATGTAAACTTGTTTGCATCTAAAAGTTGGATTTTAAGTGTTCCAAAAATGTGTCAAATTAATGACTGACCATGTGACAGCGCACATGGGGATCAAATCCACAGCCTTGTTGTTATCAACACTGCGTCCTAACCAACTGAACTAAGAGGCCGATAGACAGAGCCAGTTATGGGTTTGAGCCGCACGCTGTGCGGTTTGTGTTTTATTTCTCACACTGGGTGACAGAGCGATTGTGCAAACAATGGACACATCACATCCCTGAAACATTGTTCTGATATAAAACAGTGTGAAATAAGAACTGCGCATGGAAATGGAACGGAACCAGAAATCAGGATTTTAATCTATTAAAGTTGATCTTGAAATTCTACCATGCACGAACATTCCAAGAGAACGCACTCTCTTCTGATATAAAATCCAGGAACATGAGCTGCTGGAAAACATAACTGAGTCTGACGTGATTTGAACACACAACCTTCTAATCTGGAGTCCGACACGCTACCGTTGCGCCACAAGCTCACACATAAAGCAAAGTCTTCCATTCCTGACAGATTTACTTCTTGTTCAGATTCAGTGATTGAAATTAATTCAATCCTCATCTGACCTCCGCTCTGGAAAGGCCTGCCACCCGACCTGAACCCGACGGGACCCTACGACCTGTGTCGGGTCCGGGTCGTGTTGGGTCGCTCTTCCGGGTCTGGCTTTCGGGTTCGGGTCAGGTCGGGCCAGGTTCAGGTCGGGCTGGGTCCAGGTCGGGCTGAGTCCGTGTCGGACACACACTAAGTATTACATTTAACTCCATTTTGCCATGGAGGGAGTTCAACGAAGGTTCATCAGACTTGTTCCTGGGATGGTGGGACTGTCCTTTGAAGAGAGATTGGGGAAACTGGGGCTGTATTCTCTAGAGTTTTGAAAAATGAGAGGTGATCTCATTGAAACCTACAAAATATTTAAAGGACAGTCAGGGTAGATGCAGCTAACATGTTTCCCCTGGTTGGGGAGTCGAGAACCAGGGGACGCAATTTCAAAATAAGGGGCAAGCCACTTAGGACAGAGATGAGGAGAAATGTTGTTACTCAGAGGGTTGTGAATCTTTGGAATTCTGTAACCCAGAGGGCTGTGGAAGCTCAGTCATTGAGTATGTTTAAAGCAGAGATTGATAGATTTCTAAACACAAATGACATAAGGGAATATGAGGAAAGTGTTGGAAAAAGGGCATTGAAGTGGATGATCAGCCATGATCATATTGAATGGTGGGGTAGGCTCGATGGGCTGAATGGCCGACTCCTGCTCCTATGTTCCTATGTTCCTAACTCCACATTATCTATGAGACACAGCCTCAGGCCGAATTGTCGGGTGTTGCAAACAGATAACACTGCTTCTGATCTTCACCAGAACAGAGTGAGAGTAAAACAGAATAAAACACATGGAGAGAGACTGTGGAATAACAAATAGATTTGATTGGAATGTTGAATTATGATTGGAATGGATAAAACAGCAGATTAAATTGGGACAGAAAAGAGAAACTGATGGGAAGAAGGAAGAAAAGAAAGGATGGATCTGTTCACTTTTTTCAGTTTTTTCACTGGTCTATCAAAGCTGGATTAAAAAAAGATGCAAAAAACAGAGAATTTCACCAAAAAGGGAGATTAAATGCTGTGTACCTTTGAGAGGGGATTTCAGCACCGTCAGGGCTGGAAACAGGAGTGAGTGAAAGACAATGTGTGGAGTTTGATTTTGTACAGAGGGAGAGCAAATCTAACAGGACTGTCAGATATTGGCCTGGATTTTACAGCCCCAATAGCGGTGAATTCTGAGACTTTCACTGCTATTGAGGGTCTGAACAGCACTGCAACTGCTGGTACATGCACACACTAACACCAGCATCTGGAAGTTGTGGTGGTAAGAAATGTGCTTAGAAGGAGCCTCTGATCATAATCGCACCAGCCCACTCTTTAAAGTGACAGGGACCTGTAGTTCAGCAATTTGGGCTCATTGCCCACAATGTACCCTGATTTTTACCTGGGTTGGATTAAAGCCGGTACCAACAGGCTCAGGGGTGCTCGGGAAGGACTTTTCTGTTGACACATCAGCTCCACTATTCCAGGAAGACACCGGCAGCAGCAGTTGTCAACTTTCAGAGGGAGTTCAGACATTTTAAATGTTGTATTTTATTTCTTAATTGCATGTAACTTTTTAGCATCGCCTGATCAGAGTTCTTAAATTTACATCTGACTTTTTATTAACAAGATTGAAGTGCTTTTAAAAGATCTCTAAATGTATATGACTTTTTATCAAGATTTACTTGGCTTCTTTGTAAAGACTCTTGAGCAAGATTGAAGTGACTTTTAAAAACTACATCTTATCCTTTAAAATCCTGCTTCCATGTAGATGACATTGGAAGATGGCTTCAGAATAACTTAGACTATCTTTCTAACAGGTACTGCAACAGCTTAAGACCTACTTTTCTGCAAAAGCTGGTGAAGTACCTTCCGGGAGCGGAGAGGAGCGGAGCGGAGCAGACCTATATGTACCGAAATGAGGAGAACGCCAAGAGCGGAGCCTATAAATCCAATCCGAGGATCGAGGCCCAGTCTCTTACCTTCCAGGAGTGGAGTGGAGCTCTTCCAGTGTGCTGGAGTTTTGAAAAAAACGAAGCCAACTGTGATGTCAGAGGAGGGCTGCAAGGTGATTGGTTGGTGAGTCACTGCTGTTAGTGTATTTAAATATCTTAAAGAAAAGGGCAAATTTTTTTACTTGAAAAAAAAACCTCTGCTGATAAGATGAGTATAACTAAAGTGTTTTTTTTATTCAGTGTAGCTTATGAAGGACTTTAGATTGTAGTGGGTAGAACAAGGCCCCTAGTGTCATTAGTATTTTTTAATTAAGGGAGTAACTAATTAATCTAAGGGTAAATCATGGCAGGAGAGCTCAGCCCCGTGATATGCTCCTCCTGCGCTATGTGGGGATTCAGGAACCCTCCCAGTCTCCATGACGACCATGTGTGCAGGAAGTGTATCCAGCTGCAGCTACTGGCTACTCGCATTATGGAGCTTGAACTGCAGGTGGTTTCACTGTGGAGCATCCACGAAGCTGAGGGCGTCATGGATAGCATGTTTAGTGAGGTGGTCGCACTGCAGGTAATGGATGCACAGGCAGAAAAGGGATGGGTGACCACCAGATGGAATAGTAGGAGCAGGCAGGTAGTGCAGGAGTCCCCTGTGGCCATCCCCCTCTCAAACAGATACACCGCTTTGGTTCCTGTTGGGGGGAAGACCTCCCAGGGGAAAAGAGCAACAGCGCGGTCCGTGGCACCACGGAGGGCTCTGCTGCACAGCAGGGGAGGAAAAGGGGAGGAAGAGCTATTGTGATAGGGGATTCTATCATAAGTGGTGCAGATAGGCGTTTCTGTGGCCACAAACGAGACTCCAGGATGGTATGTTGCCTCCCTAATACTCGGGTCAAGGATGTTTCGGAGCAGCTGCTGGAAATTCTGAAAGGGGAGGGTGTGCAGCCAGAGATCATGGTCCATATTGGTACGAACGACATAGGCAGGAAGAGAGATGAGGTTCTGCAAAGTGAATATAGGGAGTTAGGCAGAAGGTTAAAGAGCAGGACCTCTAGGGTTGTAATCTCAGGATTACTCCCTGTGACACGTGCTAGTGCGGGTAGGAATAGGAGGATTAGGCAAATGAATGCATTGCTGAAGACTGGCGTAGGCGGGAGGGCTTCAGGTACTTGGATCATTGGGATCTCTTCTGGTGCAGAGGTGACCTGTACAAGAGGGACGGGTTGCATCTGAACTGGAAGGGGACCAATATCCTTGTAGGGAGGTTTTATAGTAATACTCTGGAGGGTTTAAACTAGTCTTGCAGCGGGGGTGGGACCCAAAGTAGTAGTCTCTCCGATGAGATAGTTGAGGCAAATGGAGAGGTTAAAGCAAGCAAGTCCAGTAGGCAGGCCAGGCAGGGGCAGGACAGGGAGCGTGGAAGGTCTGGTGGGCTAAACCGCATTAACTTTAATGCAAGTATCCTTACAGGTAAGGCAGATGAACTCAGAGCATGGATCGGTACATGGGAATGTGGTATTGTAGCTATTATGGAAACGTGGTTGAGGGATGGGCAGGACTGGCAGCTCAATGTTCCGCGGTACCGATCCTTCCGGCGTGACAGAGGTGGAGGTAAGAGAGGAGGGGGAGTTGCACTATTGATTAGGGAGGACATCACGGCAGTACTTAGAGAGGATATTCCGGGGTGAATGTCCAGTGAGGCCGTACTGGTAGAACTTAGAAATAATAAAAGGGTGATCCCTTTGATGGGATTATACTATCGGCCCCCCAATAGTCAGAGGGAAGTGGAGGAGCATATATGTAGGGAAATCACAGATAGGTATAGGAATTATAGGGTTGTAATAGTAGGTAATTTTAACATCCCTAATATTGACTGGGACTGCCTTAGTGCTAAGGGATCAGATGGGGAAGAATTTGTTAAGTGAGTCCAGGATAGTTTTCTGCAGCAGTACGTGGATGGCCCGACTAGAGAAGGGGCTGCACTCGATCTCCTCTTAGGAAATGAGGATGGGCAGGTGGTTGATATGGCAGTGGGGGAGCACTTTGGGACCAGTGACCATAACTCTATTAGCTTCAAGATAGTTATGAAAAAGAATAGGACTGATCCTCAGGTTGAAATCCTAAATTGGGGGAAGGCTAATTTCCATGGCATCAGACAGGAACTCTCAAAAGTTGAATGGGAGAGGCTGTTTACAGGTAAAGGGACTTCTGGCAAGTGGGAGGCTTTTAAAAGTGAGATAGGAAGAGTTCAGGGCCAGCATGTTCCTGTTCGATGGAAGGGCAAGGCTGGCAAGTTTAGGGAACCTTGGTTGATGAGGGATATTGAGGGTCTGGTCAGGACAAAGAAGGAGGCATACGTCAGGTATAGGCAGCTGGGATCGAGCGAGTCCCTCGAGAAGTATAGGGGATATAGGAGTATACTTAAGAAGGAAATTAGGAGGGCGAAAAGGGGCCATGAGATTTCCATGGCAGATAAGATAAAGGAGAATCCTAAAAGATTCTATAAGTGTATTAAGAGTAAAAGGGTAGCTAGGGAGAGAGTAGGTCCCCTTAAGGATCAGTGTGGCAATCTATGTGTGAAGCCACGCGAAATGGGCGAGGTCTTAAATGAATATTTCTCGTCTGTATTTACCGTGGAGAAGGTCATGGAAGCTAGTGAGTTCAAGGGAGGGAACAGCGATATCCTGCAGCATATCAACATTACAAAGGAGGAGGTGTTGGAGGTTTTGAAGCGCATTAAGGTGGATAAATCCCCAGGGCCTGATCAGATGTATCCTAGGATGCTATGGGAAGCAAGGGAGGAGATTGCTGGGGCGCTGGCAGAGATTTTTGTATCATCGTTAGCCACGGGTGAGGTACCGGAAGACTGGAGGATAGCTAATTTGTTAATTAATAAATTAAATAACAAATCATGTCGCCTCTTTCTCTTCTAAACTCTCGCGGAGACAAGCCTAGCTTGTCCAATCTTTCCTCGTAAGACAGCCCACCCATTCCATGTATTAGTCTCGTAAACTTTCTCTGTACTACCTCCAATGCATTTACATCCTTCCGCAAATAAGGAGACCAGTACAGTACTCAGTACTGCAGAAGAGGTCTCACCAATGTCCTGTATAGCTGAAGCATAACCTCCCTACTATTGTATTCAATTCCCATGGTGATAAATGATAACATTCTATTAGCTTTCCTAATTACGTGCTGGACCTACATACTAACCTTTTGCACTTCATGCCCTCGGACACCCAGATCCCTCTGCATCTCAGAGCTCTGCAATCTCTCACCATTTCGATAATATGCTTTTTTATTCTTCCTGCCATAGTGGACAATTTCCGACTTTCCCACATTATACTCCATTTGCCAGGTCTTTGCCCAATCACTTAACCTATCTATATCCCTTTGTAGCCCCCTTATGTCCTCTTCACAACCTACTTTCCTACCTATCTTTGTGATCAGCAAATTTAGCAACAATACCTTCGGTCCCTTCATCTAAGTCATTTATATAAATTGTAAAAAGTTGAGGCCCCAGCACAGATCCCTGTGGAACACCACTCGTTACTTCTTGCCAACCAGAAAATGACCCATTTATGCTGGCTCTCTGTTTCCTGTCAGCTAGCCAATCTTCTATCCATGCCAATATGTTATCCCCGACACCATGAGCTTTTATTTTCTGCAATAACCTTTGATATGGCACCTTATCCTTCTGGAAATCGAAATACAATACATCCACTGGTTCCCCTTTATCCACAGCACATGTAACTCCCTCAAAGAACTCCAATAAATTGGTTAAACATGATTTCCCTTTCAAAAAACCATGTTGACTCTGCCTGATTACCTTAATTTTAATTTTTTCTAAATGCCCTGCTATAACATCCTCTGTAATAGCTCCAAACATTTTCCCTAAGACAAATGTTAAGCTAACTGGCCTGTCGTTTCCTGCTTTCCGTCTCCCTCCCTTTTTGAATAAATGAGTTACATTCACTCTTTTCCAATCTAACGGAACCTTCTCGAATTTAGGGAATTTTGGAATATTAAAACCAGCGCATCAACTATCTCACTAGCCAATTCAGGACCTGGCGACTTGTCAACCCGCAGCTCCAACAATTTGTTTAGTACCACTTCCCTGGTGATTGTAATTTTCTTGAGTTCCTCCATCCCTTCAATTTCCTGATATACGGCTAATACTGGGATGTTATTTGTATACTCAATAGTGAAGACCGATGCAAAGTATCTGTTCAATTCATCTGCCATCTCTTAATTATCCATTATTAATTCCCCAGACACACTTTCTATTGGACCAACAGTCGCTTTGTTAACTCTTTTCTTTTTAAAATATCTATCGAAACTCTTACTAGTTGTCTTGAAATTTCTTGCGAGCTTTCTCTCATACTCTAATTTTACCTTCCTTATCAATCTTTTAGTCATTCTTTGCTGTTTTTTTTATATTCTGTCCAATCTTCTGACCTGCCTCCCACCTTTGCACAATTATAGGCTTTTTCTTTAAGTTTGATAGTATCTTTAACTGTTTTCGTGAACCATGGATGGTGAGTCCCACCTTTGGAACTTTTCTTTCTCGTTGAAATGTATCTATTCTGTGTATTCTGAAATTTCCCCTTAAATGTCTGCCACTGCATCTCTATTGACTTATCCCTTAACCTAATTTGCCAGTTCACTTTAGCTAGCTCTGCTTTCATGACCTTATAATTGCCCTTATTTAAATTTAAAATACTAGTCTGGGACCCACTCTCCTCTCCCTCAAACTGAATGTAAAATTCAATCATATTATAATTGCTACTACCTAGGGGCACCTTAACTATGAGGTCATTAATTAATCCTATCTCGTTGCACAATGCCAGGTCTAGTATAGCCTGCTCTCTGGTTGGCTCCAGAATGTATTGTTCCAAGAAATTGTCCCCAAAACATTCTATGTATTCCTCATCTAGGCTACCTCTGCCCATCTGAATTTTCCAATCTATATGTAGATTAAAATCCCCCATAATTATCACAGTACCTTTCTGACAAGCTGCCATTATTTCTTCCTTTATATCCCATCCGACAGTGTGGTTAATGTTAGGTGGCCTGTACACCACTCCCACAAGTGACTTCTTGCCTTTATGATTTCTCATTTGTACTCAAACTGCTTCTGCATCCTGATCTCCAGAACTCAGGTCATCCCTCTCTATTACGCTAATATCATCATTAATTAACAGAGCTACCCCGCCACCTTTTCCTAGCTTCCTGTCCTTACAAAATGCCATGTCACCTCCAATATTCACATCCCAATCTATGTCTCCCTGCAGCCATGTCTCTGTCATGACTATCAGATCGTACTTATTTATTCTATTTGTGCTCCCAGTTCATCTGTTTTGTTTCAAATGCTCCATGCATTCAGATACAGAGCATTTAGTTTTGTCCTTTTATTATTTTTGTCACCTCTAGCCTTATCTGTCGATTTACTCTTAGATTTGTACATTCTGTCCCTTCCTGTCACAGTCTGTTTATCATTTCCCATATTTATACCTTTCTCTCTTGCCTTGTCTCTCCTCCTTGATTCCCCATATCGTCCCAAATTTGATCCCTTTCCCCCACTATTCAGTTTAAAACCGTCTCTACTTCCCTCGTTATGTGGCTCGCTAGAACACGGGCACCAGCACGGTTCAGGTGTAGACAGTCCCAACGGTACAGCCACCTCTTTCCCCAGTACTGGTGCCAATGCCCCACGAACCAGAACCCACTACTACCACACCAGTCTTTCAGCCGCACATTACTTTCTCTAATCTTATTTGTCCTATGCCAATTTGCACATGGCTCAGGTAATAATCCAGAGATGATTAACTTTGAGGTTCTGCTTCTTAATTTGGTGCCTAGTTCCTCATACTGACTTTGCAGAACCTCTATCCTTGTCCTGCCTATGTCTTTGGTACCGACATGGACCACGACGACTGGATACTCCCCCTCCCATTGTATGTTTCGCTCCAGCCCTGAGCAGATGTCCTGAATCCTGGCACCGGCAGGCAACACAGCCGTCTGGACTCTTGCTTTTGCTGCAGAGAACAGAGTCAATCCACCTTACTATACTGTCCCCTACTACCACTACATTCCTTTTTTCTCCCTCTTTGAGCCGCAAACACTTACTGCAGACGTGTTTGCCCTGGATCACACTGGCATCCAGGAACTCCCACATGCTGCAGCTGTGACACATCACCTGTCCTGTCATCCTTAACGTGTTTTAATTAACTACTTAAATATTTTATTCAATTATTCATTTTATTGCATATTTTATTAAACTTACCACTAGTTTGTTTACTATTTTAAACGTTAGGACTAAAATGGATCTTAATCACTTACCAGATGCGCATCAAGCAGGTCGGTTCTTCCAAACCAATCAACTACCTGCTTGCCTGTGATGTCACAGCTTACCAGATCCTCACCAAACAGCTCCTTCCACTGCACCGAAGAAAGAACCAAATCCTGTAAACTCACCCCAGCGGCTCTCTGTTTCCCTGCTCTCACTCTCCATTGTGACGTCACTCCTCGATTTTTTTTTTGTCCTGCTCTGCTCCTCTCTCTCTCGCTCTGTCTCCGAGTCTGTGCTTTTGGCGCATTTCTTCATTTGTTGTTCCGTTGTGCTCCTCTGTTTCTGGTCCAAAATCTGACTCCGGTGGGATTTGAATCCACAACCTTTGAATATCGTCTCAATCATTATTTAGAAATCCAACACGCTATCCATTGCGCCACAGAGCCTCACACATTTTTGTTAACATCACTAAGGCCTTTGATCTTGTCAGCAGAGACGGCCTCTTCAAACTGCAATGGAACACAGGCTGCCCTCCTGACCTCTTGGGCATCATCTCTTCTTTCCACGAGAACATGCACAGTTCCATCAGTTACAATGGAGCAACATCAGACGCTTTCAAGATCAGCAGTGGGGTAAAGCAGGGCTGCGCGCTGGCGCCAACTCTCTTAGGAACAGAGGAACATCGGAGTAAGCTATTCAGCCCGTCGAGCCTGCTCTGTCATTCAATTCGATCATGGCTGATCATCTACCTCAAAGCCCCTTTCCCATGCTATCCCCATATCCCTTGATGTCATGAGTATCAAGATTTCTATCAATTTCTGTCTTGAACATGCTCAATGATTGAGCTGCCACAGCCCTCTGGGGCACAGTATTCCAATGATTCACCACCGTCTGAGTGAAGAAATTCCACCCATCTCAGTTTTAAATGGCCTACTCCTTATTCTGAGACGATGTCCTTTGGTTTTAGACTCACCAACCAGGGCAAACATCCTGTCTACATCCACACTGTCACGCCCTGTAAGAATTTTGTCAGTTTCAATCAGATCACCTCTCATTCTTCGAAACTTTAAGGAATACAGGCCCAGTTTCCTCATAAGACAATCCCACCATCCCAGGGATTAGTCTGGTGACATAAAAACAAGAAATGCTGGAACCACTCAGCAGGTCTGGCAGCATCTGTGAAAAGAGAAGCAGAGTTAACGTTTCAGGTCAGTGACCCATCTTCGGAACTGACATATATTAGAAAAGTCACAGGTTATAAGCAAGTGGGGTGGGGGTGGGGCAAGAGATAACAAAGGAGAAGGTGTAGATTGGACAAGGCCACATAGCTGACCAAAAGGTCATGCAGCAAAGGCAAACAATATGTTAATGGTGTGTTGAAAGACAAAGCATTAGTACAGATTAGGTGTTAATGGACTGAATATTGAACAGCAGGAAGTACAAACCTGAAAAAAAACAGTAGGTAAGCAAACTGAACAAACTGAGATGAAATGAAATAAATGCAAAAAAAAAATTAGTCTGTTGACCCTCTGTTTCACCCCCTCTATGGCAAGTGTATCCTTCATAAGATGAGGAGACTAAACTGTACACAATACTCCAGTGCGGATTCACCAAGGCTCTAGACAATTGCAGCAAGACATCTTTACTCCTGTACTCATGACCCCTCGTGTGGGTACAACATACCATTTGCCTTCCTAATTGATTGCTGCACCTGCACAAGAGCTTTTAGTGTCTCAGGAACAAGGACACCCAGGTCCCTTTGGACATCGACACTTCCCAACCTCTCACCATTTAAGAAATAATCTGTCTTTCTGTTTATTCTACCAAAGTGAATAACTTCACACTTATTCACATTATATTCCATGTTCTTGCCCATTCACTTAGCCTCTCCAGGTCCCCTGGAAGCCTCTCTGCATCCTCCTCACAACTCACACTTCACCGAGCTTTGTGTCATCTGCAAACTTGGAAATATTACATTTAATCCCCACATCCAAATCATTTCTATAGGTTGTTAACAGCTGTGGCTCCAACACTGATCCTTGCAGTACCCCAATAGTAACAGCCTGCCATCCTGAGAAGGACCCGATATTCCTGCTCTCTGTTTTCGGTCTGTTAACCAATTCTCAATCCATATCAGTATATTATCCCCAAGCCTATGTGCTCTAATTTTGTTTACTCACCTCCTGTGTGGGACCTTACCAAAGGAAAATACAAATACCACACATCCACTGGTTCTCCTTTATCTGTTCTATAGGTAACATCCTCAAAAATCTCAACAGGTTTTTCAAACCTGTTTTCCTTTTCATAAATCTATGTTGACTCTGCCCAATCATGTCATCATTTTCGAACTGTCTAGTTATCACATCCTTTATAATTGGCATATTCTTCTCCATGCTGATATTGTACACTTTCAATTACTCAGATATAGGTGTTCACCTGCACATCAGAGCTGACGACAAGCTGTTCAACTTGGCAAGACTGTGCGCCAAGACCAAAGTGGGTAAATTCCTAGTCTGTGAGTTGCTATTTGCTGATGATGCTGTGCTGACATCCCATAATGAAGTTCAGTCACAGCAGCGTGTAGATCGGTTCTCCCTGGCCTGCAAAGAGTTTGGACTGACAATCAGCATCAGGAAGATGAAAGTTACGGGCCAGGACGTAGAGACTCCACTTTCCATCAACATCGACAACGTCACTTTGGAGGTTGTCAACAGCTTCACATACCTTCAATCAACAATCACCAGCAATCTGGCCCTTGATACTGAAATCAGCACCAGGATTGCCAAAGCTGCAGCTGTCATGTCAAAGTTGAGAAGACAAGTGTGAACCGACAGCAAACTGACCGAAAATACAAAGCTCCACGTGTACCAGGCTTGTGTTCTCAGCACCCTCCTTTATAGTAGAGAAACATCAACAACTTATACAAGCCAAAAAAAGCGGCTGAACAGCTTCCACCTCCAATGCCTCAGATGGATACTGGGCATCTCCTGGCAGGACAGAGTGCCGAATGCGGAAGTACACCAGCGTGCAGGGATCCGCAGCATGTTTGCCCTCTTGAGTCAGCGGTGACTCTGTTGACTGGGCCAAATGGATGACGGTCACATTGCCAAAAACATGCTCTATGGTCAGCTTGCTATCAGCATGAGATCAACAGGTCAGGGAAAAAAATCAAGTCCATTGGAGAGGCTTGAGTTAATTCAGGAGAGTGGGCATGGATTTATCAATGGGAGTTCATGCTTGACGAATCTAACTGCATTTGTTGATAAACTATCTGAGAATACTGATGAAGGGAATGCAGTGGATGTTGTTGAAATGGATATTACGAAAGCATTTTATAAAGTACCACATAAAAGGGTGGTTAACAAAATTGGGGTTCATGGATTAGGAGGGTCAGTGTCCATTTGGATAGTAAATTGTTTTAAAGACTGAAAACAGCGAGTCATATTAAATGGTTCTTGGTCAGACCGGAGGATAGTCGACAGTGGTGTTCCCCAAGGGTCAGTGCCGGAACCACTGCTTTTTTTTGCTGAAGGTAAGTGACTTGGATCTTGGAATACAGGGTAGAATTTCAAAATATGCCGATGACACCAAACCTGGAGGAGTGGCAAACAGTGAGGATGATATGAACTGCCTGCAACAGGACAGTGATAGGCTAGCAGAATGGGCAGACAGGTGGCAGATGGAATTTAATAGTGACAAGTGTGAGGTGATGTATTTTGGCATAAGGAATAGGGAGAGGCAATATATACTTAATGGCACAGTTATAAAGAGTGTGCTGGAATAGAGGGACTTGGGGTTCATGTGCACCGATCTTTGAAGGTGGCAAGACATATTGCGAGAGTGGTTAGCAAAGCATATGGGATCTTGGGCTTTATAAATAGAGGCATTGAGTACAAAAGCAGGGTTGTTGTGCTGAATCATTATAAAACTCTGGTTAGGCCCCAATTGGAGTGTTGCTTCCAGTTCTGCTCAGCAGACATTAGAAAGAATGTGAGGGTCCTTGAGAGGAGGCAGAGGCGATTTACCAGAATGGATCCAGGGATGGGAGATTTTAGTTACAAGGTTAGGTTGGAAAAGCTAGGATTATTCTGCCTTTCTCAAAGGAGATTGAGTGGAGAATTGATAGAGCTGTATAACACCTCTCGAGAACAGGCCATCCTGGACTGGATATTGTGTAATGAGAAAGGATTAGTTAACAATCTTGTTGTGTGGGGTCCCTTGGGGAAGTGCGCCCATAATATGATAAAATTCTTCATTAAGATGGAGAGTGAGAGAGTTGATTCCGAGACTCGGGTCCTGACTCTAAACAAAGAAAACTATGAAGATATGAGGCGGGAGTTGGCTATGATAGATTGGGGAACGTTACTTAAAGGGTTGACAGTGGATAGGCAATGGCTAGCATTTAAAGAGCGCATGGATGAATTACAACAATTGTTCATTCCTGTCTGTGCAAAAGTAAAACAGGAAGGGTGGCTCAACTGTGGCTTACAAAAGAAATTAAGGAAAGTATTAGATCCAAGGAGGAGAAATATAAAATGGCCAGAACAAGCAGCAAACCTGAAGATTGTGAGCAGTTTGGAATTTAGCAGAGGAGGACAAAAGGATTGATTAAGAAGGGGGAAATAGAGTATGAGAGTAAGCTCGCAGAGAACATAAAAACTGACTGTAAAAGCTTCTATAGATATGTGTAGAGAAAAAGATTCGTGAAGACAAATGTGGGCCCCTTACAGTCAGAAACGGGGGAATTTATAATGGGGAACAAAGAAATGGCAGACCAATTAAATACATACTTTGGATCTGTCTTCACAAAGGAGGGCACAAATTATCTCCCAGAAACGTTGGGGAACATAGGGCCTAGTGAGAAGGAGGAACTGTATGAAATCAGTATTAGTAGGGAATGTTTGGGAAATTGATGGGATTGAAGGCCGATAAATCCCCAGGGCCTGATAATCTGCATCCCAGAGTACTTAAGGAAGTGGCCCTTGAAATAGCAGATGCATTTCTGGTCTTTTTTCAAAATTCTATCGACTCTGGAACAGTTCCAATGGATTGGACGGTAGTTAATGTAACTCCACTATTTAAAAAAAGAGGCAGAAAGAAAACAGCGAATTATATACCGGTTAGCCTGACATCCGTCGTGGGGAAAATGCTGGAGTCCATTATAAAAGATGTAATAGCAGAGTGCAATAATAACTCGTCTCCACTCCTAGTATTTCTAAATCCCACACATTCACTAGAATGTGAACAATTATTTCCTGTTGTGTCTCTCTCAGATTTGGAAACTTCACTGTATTGGAGTGAGGTGACATCTACTGGCGGGAAGCAAGAACTGCAATCAAGCAGCAGAAACTCCACAGTCTGTCACGGTTAAAGAAACATTGCAATGTGAGGAAACAGCGAAGTGGTTTGATTGGGTAGATGGAGACATGATTCCACTTGTGGTGGTGTCTGAAGCAAAGGCCAGAAATACAAAATTGTCATTAATAAAAGAAATGAGGAATTCATGAAAAATGTAGCAACGTAGTGAATGGTTAGAATGTGGATAGAATAGAAAGTGAGATTGGATGGACAGAAGCAGTCTGAAAGGATGGCTGAAACAAAAGGTGAGTGCCCTGAAACGTTAACTATGTTTCTCACAGCACAGATGCTGCCAGAGCTGCTGAACATTTCCAGCACTTTCTGTTTTTATTTCAGCATTTGCAGGATGTTGCTTTGATCTGAAAAAAAATGGATGATTGGCTGGGGGGTTCCAGTGAAATTCCACAGCAGCTAATAAAGCCTGAGCTGTCAGTGGCTCGTTGGTCTAGGGGTATGATTCTCGCTTTGGGAGTATGGTTAATTAACATGCGAGAGATCCCGGGTTCAAGTCCCGGACGAGCCCTGGTCTGTTGGCATTTTTAGATTAAGGTTATCTATTGGTTTCAGCCTTGCAGAAGGTGGAATTAACTTCCATACGGAGCTGGCTTGAGGACCAGACAACTGGATTCAAAGAGCTTGTCGACAAAATTGTAATTAACTAAATGTCCAGATAGCCAAGTGGGAATATAAAGTTGTTGCTGTAATTGTGACCTGACTCCAAAAACAACAGGACTGGGTTCTGGACTGGAATGGAATGGAATTCTTCAGTGTTTCTGTTGTTTGGCTTGCATTGACTCATCGATTTTCTTGTTTTTCACTTTGTCGATGCCTATGAATAATTGTGGATCCTTCTTCAGGGTGTCTTCTTTCACCAGGTAGTTCTGACCTCTGATGATGTTGATTGTAATCAGCTTCAATTCGCTGATAGTTTTGGAAGTGAGCAGATTTCCTTTGCTTGAGTCTACAACATGGAACTCAGTCTGACATGTGGACCCATGGGAGGATTTGAATGCCACACCTGCGTTGCAGTTGCATCCATCCAATAAGAGACCGAGTAGAAGTGACAGTTCTGTCAGTCGAATATGAGACTTTTAATGGCAGGGTTGTGAGTTTGAGTGCCATTCCGTTTTTCCCTTTTGTAAGGCTTCTTGAGCAGAGAGTACAGGGAGTGTTTGAAATGAGCAAGTCTCGCTTTGATTCAGGACTCTTACCTCTCAGCAGCATCTCACTATGAAAGATTGAATTTGATCTCATTTCATTCTCAGCTCGGGGTCTGTGCGGCTCAGTGGCACTTCTGGCTGTCTCCCGCTTCACAATCCATCAGTACTGAGAAAGCAATGGGGAATATTACTCACATGTTGTGTTCCTTAATTTTTTGGAAAACTTCAATGTATGTATTTTCTTCCAAAACAAGGACACCAAGCCGCTGTTAATGTAGGGCTGAAATAGCTCAGTTGGGAGAGTGTTAGACCGGAGATCTAAAGGTCCCGGGTTTCAGCAATTTTGCTTCCTTATGCGTCCCTTGCCTTGGTTCTGATTTTCCAGTTGCACAATTTACTTTGAGATTATTTCCCAAGCACCATTGGATTGAATTTGAGAAACAACACAGAGTCATTTACAACACAGAAGGTGGTCATTTGGCCTATCACGTCCATGCTGGCTCTCCCCGGAGCAATCTAGTCAGTTCCACTCACCAGCTCGATCCCTTTCCTCCTGCAAGTTTCTTTCCTTCAAGTATCCATCCAATTTCCTTTTCAAATCATTGATTGTCTCTGCTTCCACCACACTCGTGGGCCAAGACATTGCCACACACAACATAAAAAATTCCACCTCATCAAGGATGGGAAATACTTACATCTTCTATATTTGCTTATTCTCTATTTCTATGAGAATAGACTGGCAGTCAACATGAAAGGAAACCCAAAAATCTTCGAGCAGCATGTAGATGATAAGTTGGTAGTAAGAGGTTGAGTCGGGCCTATTAGGGACAAAAAGGATAATATAAGCTTAGAGGTGCAGGGCAATGTTAATCTACTTAATGAGTACTTTACATCAGTGATCACTAAGGAAGTGGAATTTGACAAAATATCAGTTGAAGTGAAGAAAGTAGAGGCAATGGAGAGAGTGCAAATTAGGAGAGGGAGGTACTAAAAAGGCTGGCTGTGCTTAGGGAAGATAAATCACCTGGTCCGGATGGCTCACATCCCAGGTTGCGAAAGGAAATGCGGATGCAGATCACGGAAGGGCTTGCTATAATCTTCCAATCTTCCCTGGATACGGGGGAGGTGCCAGAGGATTAAACAGTGGCAAATGCGACACCCTTATTCAAGAAAGGGTGTAAGGACAGTCCGGGTAACTACAGGCTAGTTAGATTAACAGCAGCGGTGGGTAAGGTTTTAGAAAGAAAAATCAGGGTAAAAAATCAACAGTCACTTGGAGAGGTTCGAGTTAATTCAGGAGAGTGGGCATGGATTTATCAATGGGAGTTCATGCTTGACGAATCTAACTGCATTTGTTGATGAACTAACAGAGCAGCTTGATGAAGGGAATGCAGTGGATGTTGTTTGTATGGATTTTAAGGAAGCGTTTGACAAGGTACCACATAAAAGGGCGGTTAACAAAATTGAGGTTCGTGGTATAGGAGGGTCAGTGTCCAATTGGATAGAAAAGTGGTTTAAGGACAGAAAACAGCGAGTCTTATTAAATGGTTCTTTGTCAGACTGGAGGATAGTCGACAGTGGTGTTCCCCAAGGGTCAGTGCTGGAACCACTGCTTTTTTTGCTCAAGGTAAGTGACTTGGATCTTGGAATACAGAGTAGAATCTCAAAATATGCCGATGACACCAAACCTGGAGGAGCGGCAAACAGTGAAGATGATATGAACTGCCTGCAACAGGACAGTGATAGGCTAGCAGAATGGGCAGACAGGTGGCAGATGGAATTTAATAGTGACAAGTGTGAGGTGATGTATTTTGGCATAAGGAATAGGGAGAGGCAATATATACTTAATGGCACAGTTCTAAAGAGTGTTCTGGAATAGAGGGACTTGGGGTTCATGTGCATCAATCTTTGAAGGAGGCAAGTCATATTGCGAGAGTGGTTCGCAAAGCATATGGGATCTTGGGCTTTATAAATAGAGGCATTGAGTACAAAAGCAGGGAAGTTATGCTGAACCATTATAAAACTCTGGTTAGGCCCCAATTGGAGTGTGGCTTCCAGTTCTGCTCAGCAGACTTTAGAAAGAATGTGAGGGTCCTTGAGAGGACGCAGAGGCGATTTACCAGAATGGATCCAGGGATGGGGGATTTTAGTTACAAGGTTAGGTTGGAAAAGCGAAGATTATTCTGCCTTTCTCAAAGGAGATTGAGTGGAGAATTGATAGAGGTGTATAACACCTCTAGAGAACAGGCCATCCTGGACTGGGTATTGTGTAATGAGAAAGGATTAGTTAACAATCTTGTTGTGTGGGGTCCCTTGGGGAAGTGCGCCCATAATATGATAAAATTCTTCATTAAGATGGAGAGTGAGAGAGTTGATTCCGAGACTCGGGTCCTGAATCTAAACAAAGAAAACGATGAAGGTATGAGGCGGGAGTTGGCTATGATAGATTGGGGAACGTTACTTAAAGGGTTGACAGTGGATAGGCAATGGCTAGCATTTAAAGAGCGCATGGATGAATTACAACAATTGTTCATTCCTGTCTGTGCAAAAGTAAAACAGGAAGGGTGGCTCAACTGTTGCTCACAAAGGAATTAAGGAAAGTATTAGATCCAAGGAGGAGAAATATAAAATGGCCAGAACAAGCAGCAAACCTGAAGATTGTGAGCAGTTTGGAATTTAGCAGAGGAGGACAAAAGGATTGATTAAGAAGGGGGAAATAGAGTATGAGAGTAAGCTAGCAGAGAACATAAAAACTGACTGTAAAAGCTTCTATAGATATGTGTAGAGAAAAAGATTAGTGAAGACAAATGTGGGCCCCTTACAGTCAGAAACGGGGGAATTTATAATGGGGAACAAAGAAATGGCAGACCAATTAAATACATACTTTGGATCTGTCTTCACAAAGGAGGGCACAAATTATCTCCCAGAAACGTTGGGGAACATAGGGCCTAGTGAGAAAGAGGAACTGTGTGAAATCAGTATTAGTAGGGAATGTTTGGGAAATTGATGGGATTGAAGGCCGATAAATCCCCAGGGCCTGATAATCTACATCCCAGAGTACTTAAGGAAGTGGCCCTTGAAATAGCAGATGCATTTCTGGTCTTTTTTCAAAATTCTATCGACTCTGGAACAGTTCCAATGGATTGGACGGTAGTTAATGTAACTCCACTATTTAAAAAAAGAGGCAGAAAGAAAACAGCGAATTATATACCGGTTAGCCTGACATCCGTCGTGGGGAAAATGCTGGAGTCCATTATAAAAGATGTAATAGCAGAGTGCAATAATAACTCGTCTCCACTCCTAGTATTTCTAAATCCCACACATTCACTGTAATGTGAACAATTATTTCCTGTTGTGTCTCTCTCAGATTTGTAAACTTCACTGCATTGGAGTGAGGTGACATCTACTGGCGGGAAGCAAGAACTGCAATCAAGCAGCAGAAACTCCACAGTCTGTCAGGGTTTAAGAAACATTGCAATGTGAGGATACAGAGAAGTGGTTTGATTGGGTAGATGGAGACATGATTCCACTTGTGGTGGTGTCTGAAGCAAAGGCCAGAAATACAAAATTGTCATTAATAAAAGAAATGAGGAATTCATGAAAAATGTCGCAACGTAGTGAATGGTTAGAATGTGGATAGAATAGAAAGTGAGATTGAATGGACAGAAGCAGTCTGAAAGGATGGCTGAAACAAAAGGTGAGTGCCCTGAAACGTTAACTGTGTTTCTCACAGCACAGATGCTGCCAGAGCTGCTGAACATTTCCAGCACTTTCTGTTTTCATTTCAGCATTTGCAGGATGTTGCTTTGATCTGAAAACAAATGGTTGATTGGCTGGGGGGTTCCAGTGAAATTCCACAGCAGCTAATAAAGCCTGACCTGTCAGTGGCTCGTTGGTCTAGGGGTATGATTCTCGCATTGGGAGTATGGTTAATTAACATGCGAGAGATCCCGGGTTCAAGTCCCTGACGAGCGCTGGTGTGCTGGCATTTTTAGATTAAGGTTATCTATTGGTTTCAGCCTTGCAGAAGGTGGAATTGACTTCCATGCGGAGCTGGCTTGAGGACAAGACAACTGGATTCAAAGAGCTTGTCGACAAAATTGTAATTAACTAAATGGACAGATAGCCAAGTGGGAACATAATGTTGTTGCGGCAATTGTGACCTGACTCCAAAAACAACAGGACTGGGTTCTGGACTGGAATGGAATGGAATTCTTCAGTGTTTCTGTTGTTTGGCTTGCATTGACTCATCGATTTTCTTGTTTTTCACTTTGTCGATGCCTTTGAATAATTGTGGATCCTTCTTCAGGGTGTCTTCTTTCACCAGGTAGTTCTGACCTCTGATGATGTTGATTGTAATCAGCTTCAATTCGCTGATAGTTTTGGAAGTGAGCAGATTTCCTTTGCTTGAGTCGACAACATGGAACTCAGTCTGACATGTGGACCCATGGGATGATTTGAATGCCACCCCTGCGTTGCAGTTGCATCCATCCAATAAGAGACCGAGTTGAAGTGACAGTTCTGTCAGTCGATTATGAGACTTTTAATGGCAGGGTTGTGAGTTTGAGTGCCATTCTGTTTTTCCCTTTTGTAAGGCTTCATGAGCAGAGAGTACAGGGAGTGTTTGAAATGAGCAAGTCTCGCTTTGATTCAGGACGCTTACCTCTCAGCAGCATCTCACTATGAAAGATTGTATTTGATCTCATTTCATTCTCAGCTCGGGGTCTGTGCGGCTCAGTGGCACTTCTGGCTGTCTCCCGCTTCACAATCCATCAGTACTGAGAAAGCAATGGGGAATATTACTCACATGTTGTGTTCTTTAATTTTTTGGAAAACTTGAATGTATGTATTTTCTTCCTAAACAAGGACACCAAGCCACTGTTAATGTAGGGCTGAAATAGCTCAGCTGGGAGAGCGTTAGACTGAAAATTTAAAGGTCCCTGGTTCAATCCCGTGTTTCAGCAATTTCGCTTCCTTATGCGTCCATTGCCTTGGTTCTGATTTTCCGGTTGCACAATTTACTTTGAAATTATTTACCAAGCACCAGTGGATTGAATTTGAGAAACAACACAGAGTCATTTACAGCACAGAAGGTGGTCATTTGGCCTATCACGTCCATGCTGGCTCTCCCCGGAGCAATCTAGTCAGTTCCACTCACCACCTCGATCCCTTTCCTCCTGCAAGTTTCTTTCCTTCAAGTATCCATCTAATTTCCTTTTCAAATCATTGATTGTCTCTGCTTCCACCACACTCGTGGGCCAAGACATTATCACCCACAACATAAAAAATTCCACCTCATCAAGGATGGGAAATACTTACATCTTCTATATTTGCTTATTCTCTATTTCTATGAGAATAGACTGACAGTCAACATGAAAGGAAACCCAAAAATCTTCGAGCAGCATGTAAATGATAAGTGGGTAGTAAGAGGTTGAGTCGAGTATATTAGGGACAAAAAGGATAATATAAGCTTAGAGGTGCAGGGAAATGTTAATCTACTTAATGAGTACTTTGTATCAGTGATCACTAAGGAAGTGGAATTTGACAACATATCAGTCGAAGTGAAGAGAGTAGAGTCAATGGAGAGGGTACAAATTGAGAGAGGGAGGTACTAAAAAGGCTGGCTGTGCTTAGGGTAGATAAATCACCTGGTCTGGATGGCTCACATCCCAGGTTGCGAAAGGAAATGCGGATGCAGATAATGGAAGAGTTTGCCATAATCTTCCAATCTTCCCTGGATACGGGGGAGGTGCCAGAGGATTAAACAGTGGCAAATGCGACGCCCTTATTCAAGAAAGGGTGTAAGGACAGTCCGGCTAACTACAGGCTAGTTAGATTAACAGCAGCGGTGGGTAAGGTTTTAGAAAGAATAATCAGGGTAAAAAATCAACAGTCACTTGGATAGGTTCGAGTTAATTAAGGAGAGTGAGCATATATTTATAAATGGGAGTTCATGCTTGACTAATCTAACTGCATTTTTTGATGAACTAACAGAGCAGGTTGATGAAGGGAATGCAGTGGATGTTGTTTATATGGATTTTAAGGAAGCGTTTGACAAGGTACCACATAAAAAGGGGGTTTACAAAATTGAGGTTCGTGGTATAGGGGGGTCAGTGTCCAATTGGATAGAAAATTGGTTGAAGGACAGAAAACAGCGAGTCTTATGAAATAATTCTTTGTCAGACTGGAGGATAGTCGACAGTAGTGTTCCCCAAGGGTCAGTGCTAGAACCACTGCTTTTTTTGCTAAAGATAAATGACTTGGATCTTGGAATATTGAGTAGAATCTCAAAATATCCCGATGACAACAAACTTGGAGGAGTGGCAAACAGTGAGGATGATATGAACTGCCTGCAACAGGACAATGATAGGCTAGCAGAATGGGCAGACAGGTGGCAGATGGAATTTAATAGTGACAAGTGTGAGGTGATGTATTTTGGCATAAGGAATAGGGAGAGGCAATATTTACTTAATGGCACAGTTCTAAAGATTGTGCTGGAATAGAGGGACTTGGGGTTCATGTGCATCAATCTTTGAAGGTGGCAAGACATATTGCGAGAGTGGTTAGCAAAGCATATGGGATCTTGGGCTTTATAAATAGAGGCATTGAGTACAAAGCAGGGAAGTTATGCTGAACCATTCTAAAGCTCTGGTTAGGCCCCAGTTGGAGTGTTGCTTCCAGTTTTGCTTACCACACTTAAGAAAGAATGTGAGCGTCCTTGAGAGGATGCAGAGGAAATTCACCAGAATGGATCCAGGGATGGAGGATTTTAGTTACAAGGTTAGGTTGGAAAAGCTAGGGTTGTTCTACCTGCATCAAAGGAGAGTGAGGGGAGAATTGATGGATGTGTTTTCGGCTGTGACAGTTTTAAATAAGTTTGCAAGGAAACATTGTTCCCGTTAACTATTGGTACAAGGACTAGGGGACACAGATTAAAGGTTTTAGACAGGAGGTACAGGGGGAATGGGCGCAATAACTTTTTTACACTGATTGGTGATGATCTGTAACTCGCTGCCCACGAGGGCGTTGGAAATGGAGACAATCGAGGATTACAAAAGGAATTTGAATGGGCACTTGAAGGAAATAATTTTACAGGGCTATGGGGATCGAGCAGACAAGTAATAACTCGTCTCCACTCCTGGTATTTCTAAATCCCACACATTCACTATAATGTGAACAATTCTTTCCTGTTGTGTCTCTCTCAGATTTGTAAACTTCACTGTATTGGAGTGAAGTGACATCTACTGGCAAGAAACAAGAACTGCCGTGATGAGATCAGCCATGATTGTATTGAATGGCAGAGCAGGCTCGAGTGGCTGACTTGCCGACTCCGGCTCCTCGTTCTTATGTTCATCGAATCATGCAGCACAGGAGGCCATTCGACCCCATTGTGCCTCTGCTGACTCTCTAACAAAAAGATGCAATTAGTCCAACCCCCTGCCTATTTCCCCATAATCCTGGAGAATTTCACTTTGAAATATTTGTCCAATTCCTTTATGAAAGTTATAATTGAATCTGTTTCCACCACCCTGTCAGACAATTCATTCCAAATCCGAATCAGTTACTGGGTAAAAAGATCTCTCCTCACCTCCCCTTGACATTTTTGGCCGATTATTTTAAATCTGTGTACTCTGGTTACTGACCCCCAGGACAGTGGAAACAGTTTCTCCCTCTCGACCCTATGAAAATCCTTCATGATTCTGAACACCTCTATTAAATCTTCCCTGAACTCTCTCTACTCTGAGGAGAACAATCCCAGCTTCACCAGCCTGTCCAGAGAACTGACACCCCTCATCTCTGGTATCATTCTAGTAAATCTCCTGTGAACTGTCTCAGAAGCTTTGATATCCTTTCTAAAGCCTGGTGCCCAGAACTGGACACATTACTCGAGCTGAGATCGAGCCAGCGACGCCCACATCCCACGAACGAATAATAAAACACTCCCTAACCAGTCCCCAATTCTTAAGCATTTATCAACGCTCCCTGCCCAGTCCCCAAATCTTATTCATTTAGAAACGCTCCCTGCCCAGTCTCCAACTCGTATTCAATTTTACAAACTCCCTGCACAGTCCCCAGTTCTTATCCATTTACAGACGCTTCCTGACCAGTCCCCAATTCTTATCCATTTACAGACGCTCCCTGACCAGTATCCAAATTTTATTCATTTAGAGACACTCCCTGCCCAGTCCCTAATTCTTACCCATCTACAGACGCTCCCTGACCAGTACCCAAATATTATTCATTTAGAGACGCTCCCTGACCAGTACCCAAATTTTATTCATTTAGAGACGCTCCCTGCCCAGTCCCCAATTCTTATCCATTTACAGACGCTCCCTGACCAGTACCCAAATTTTATTCATTTAGAGACGCTCCCTGCCCAGTCCCCAATTCTTATCCATTTCTCGACGCCGTTTCGGGAAGCCTCACCGGGAAAAGCTTCACCACCGCCATCCGCAGGGATACAGATGGGATTGTTCCATGTTATTGTGGCCCTGAGGCCCTGCTCCAGCTGTGTGAGCCAACAAAGTCTTCTCGCACTTTGTGAATATTCCGCTCCAACTCCGAACCCGCAGCTCCAGCTGCTGACAGACCTGTCTCTACTGCGCCTGCGCGCCCCGCTCCTGTCACAGATCGGACGGATTCTAGGCCGCTGAGCATTCTGGGTACCACACCTGTCATTAATGCTATTCTTTCAGCTGAAAGGTTTTATTACGTACATTTCATGACCTGGAATCGTCGTGAGTGTTTTCTTTTGCACCTGTCAATGCCTGGGAGGATAGAGTCAGCTTCACTTTGTAGCCATGAGTTTCTGGTGTGAGAAAGTGATGTTTAACTCAGTATATTTCAGTTTTTGGTCTGTGACTGTGGGTATTATTCAGTACCTGTTTGTTTCTGCTATTGCTCTGTGAGTTTCACCACATATCTTTAAACAACTTGGATGTGAGCATCAGCTTTTGTCGAGATCTATCAGTTTCTGAGAAGTGAGAAAGGGTTTGATTCTATCCCTATCAGTTTCTGTTACATGCATGTGTCTTGAATCTGCACCTCCTCTGAGTGATGTCTTCGTCTCTGTACTTGTAGGTGAGTATGTGTTTTGCTTTGTATCTCTCAGTCTTTGAAGTGTGAGCCTGGGTTTGTACCTAATTTCCTTTGTACCTTGCAGTTGGGATATGAAAGAAAGAATTTTACACGTTACCTGCCAACTGCTGCAACGTGACTGTGGGTTTCACACTGTATCTGTCAATTTCTTGTCTGGTAATGCGAAGTTTACAGTGTACCTGTCAGTTTCTAGTCCAGGACTGATTGGTTTTACTCTGTCCCTAGCATTCGCTGGTATGTTAGTGTGGGGTTTACATTGTACCTGTCAGTTTCTTGTATGTGAGTGTTGATTTCACTCTGAAAAGTATCATAGATCATAGAATAGTTACAGAACAAAATGAAGCCATTCAGCTCATTGTACTTGTGCTGCTTCTCTGCACGAGCAACTCAGCTCATGCCACAGACTCATGTATTCCATGAAAACATGCAATTTTTTTCACTTCTGATAATTATTTTATACCATTTTGAAAACCATGGTTGAATCAGCCTCCATCACACTCTCAAACAGTGCATATCAGATCTTAACCACTCGCTGTGCAAAAGAAGTTTTTCCTCATGTTGCCTTTGGTTCTTTTGCCATTCACCTGAAATTGGTGTCCTCTGGTTACAGAGCCGTGAATAATATTCCCCATTGCTTTCTCAGCACTGATGGATTGTGAAGCAGGAGATGGCCAGAAGTCCCACTGAGCCGCACTGACCCCGAGCTGGGAATGAAATGAGATGAAGTTCAATCTTTCACAGCGAGATGCTGCAGAGAGATGAGTCCTGAATCAAAGTGAGACTTTCTCATACTTTTGCTGAATTTCATTTCAAACACTCCTTGTACTCTCTGCTAATGAAGCCTTAAAAAAGGGAAAAACAAAATGGCACTCAAACTCACCACCCTGAAATTAAAAGTTTAATGTTTGACTGACTGAACTGTCACTTCTACTCGCTCTCTTATTGGATGGATGCAACTGTATTCTTCAATGCAGGGGTGGCATTCAAATCCTCCCATGGGTCCACATGTCAGACTGAGTTCCATGTTGTAGACTCAAGCAAAGGAAATCTGTTCAGTTCCAAAACTATCAGCGAATTGAAGCTCATTACGATCATCATCATCAGAGGTCAGAACTACCTGGTGAAAGAAGACACTCTGAAGAAGGATCCACAATTATTCAAAGGCATCGACAAAGTGAAAAACAAGAAAATCGATGAGTCAATGCAAGCCAAACAACAGAAACACTGAAGAATTCGATTCCATTCCAGTCCAGAACCCAGTCCTGTTGTTTTTGGAGTCAGGTCACAATTACTGCAACAACTTTAGATTCCCACTTGGCTATCTGTACATTTAGTTAATCAAGCTCTTTGAATCCAGCTCTCTGGTCCTCAAGCAGGCTCCATATGGAAATCAATTCCGCCTTCTGCAAGGCTGAAACCAATCAATGACCTTAAACTAAAAATGCCAAAGAAGAAGGGCTTGTCCAGGATTTGAACCCAGGATCTCTCACACATTAATTAATCACTCACCCTAAGCAAGAATCAACATGCCACTGATATCAGAACTTCCTTTTAGCTCCTGTGGAATTTCACTGGCAGCCAAAGCCGATCATCCATTTTTTTTTCAGAGCAAAGCAACATCTTGCAAATTCTGAAATAAAAACAGAAAGTGTTGGAAATGTTCAGAAACTCTGGCAGCATCTGTGGAGAGAGAAACAGAGTTAACCTTTCAGGGCGTTTACCTTTTGTTTGAGCCATCCTTTCACACTGCTTCTGTCCACCTAATCTCACTTTCTATTCTGTCTAGATTCCACCCACTCACTACCGAAATACATTTATCATGAATTCCTCATATCTTTTAATAATGACAATTTTATATTTCTGGTCTTTGCTTTGGACTCCACCACAAGTGGAATCATGTCTCCATCAACCCAATCAAACCCATTCACTATTTCCTCACATTGCAATGTTTCTTTCACCCTGACAGACGATGGAATTTCTGCTGCTTGATTGCAGTTCTTGCTTCCTGCCAGTAGATGTCACCTCACTCCAGTACAGAAAAGGTTACAAATCTGAGAGCACACAAGAAGTAATTGTTCACGTGACAGTGAACAGGTCCCTCTATTCCTGCACACTCTTTCGAACTGTGCCATTAAGTATATATTGCCTCTCCCTATTCCTTCTGCTAAAATGCATCACCTCACACTAGTCACTATTAAAATCCATCTGCACCTGTCTGCCCATTCTGCTAGCCGATCACTGTCTTGTTGCAGGTGGTTCATTTCATCCTCACTGTTTGCCACTTCTCCAAGTTTGGTGTTATCGGCATATTTTGAGATTCTACTCTATATTCCAAGATCCAAGTCATTTATCTGTCGCAAGTAAAAACAGTGGTTCCAGCAGTGACCCTTGGGGAACAGCGCTGTCGACAACCTTCCAGTCTGAGAATGAACCATTTATTACGACTTGCTGTTTTCTGTCCTTAAGCTAATTTTCTATCCAATTGGACACTGACCCTCCTATTCAATGAACCTCAATGTTGTTAATCACCCTTTTATGTGTCGCTTCTTAAAATCCACATAAACAACATCCACTGCATGCCCTTCATAAACCTTCTCTGTTAGTTCATCAAAAAATGCAGTTAGATTAGTCATGCATGAACTCCCATTTATAAATCCATGCTCACTCTCCTTAATTAACTCAAACCTCTCCAAGTGACTGTTGATTTTTTCCCTGATTGTTCTTTCTAAAACCTTACCCACCACTGCTGTTAATCTAACTGGCCTGTAGTTAGCCGGACTGTGATTACACCCTTTCTTGAATAAGGGTGTCACATTTGCCACTGTTTAATCCTCTGACACCTTCCCCGTATCCAGGGAAGATTGGAAGATTATAGAAAGCCTTTCTGTTATCTGCATCCACATTTCCTTTCGCAATCTGGGATGAAAGCCATACGGACCAGGTAATTTATCTTCCTGAAGCATAACCAGCCTTTTCAGTACCTCCCTCTCTCAATTTGTACCCTCTCCATTGCCTCTACACTCTCCACTTCTACTGATATTTTGTCAAATTCCACTTCCTTGGTGATCATTGATACAAGGTACTTATTAACTAGATTAACATTGCCCTGCAGCTCTAATTATATATTACCCTCTTTGTCCCTAATGGGGACCACTTCACCGCTTACTACTTGCTTATTATTTAAAGACTGCTCAAAGATTTTTGGGTTCCCTTTCATGTTGACTGCCATTCTATTCTCGTAGAGATAGAGAATAAGCTAAATATAGAAGATATAAATATTTCCCATCCTTGGGTGAGGTGGAATTTTTTTATGCCGTGATTGGTAATGACCTGACCCACAAGTGTGGTGGAAGTAGAGACAATCAATGATTTGAAATGGAAATTGGATGGATACTTGAAGCAAAGGAACTTGCAGGAGGAAAGGGATCGAGCAGGTGAGTGGAACTGAGTAGCTGGCTCCGATAATTGCTGCAGTCACTTCGATCCCCCTTAATTTTGTACAAGGTGACAATGTTTGTATCACGCATGTTTTGAGCCCTTGTTGAGCTGGACTATGGTGGGCTCACTGTCCAGTTCCTCCATGACAGGGAAGTCTGGAATGGCACTGAGAGCTACTTCAATGACAATGTTCTCCGTTATGTAGAGTTCAAGGTAATGCTCCACTCACCTTTCCATCTGCTTGTTAGGTTCAGTGATGATCACCCCTGTCTTTGTCTTCAAAAGGTGCTGATTTAGTTACTACTGGGCCCATTGCTTTCTTAATTCCTTCATACATCCCTCGAGCATCCCCGGATTCAGCAGCAGAGTTTTAACCAGTATTGATTGGTGCAGTGCCGAGCAGTCTGCAGAGACTTGTTTCTGGCAGCTCTGAGAGCATCTAGATGTTGTTTGCTGGGGACTTGTTTGTAGTTCATGAGGGCTCTCCTCTTAGTTGCAGTAACTGACTCCATTTCAGTCCAATAAGCCTCAAACCAGTCAGCATTCCTCCCATCTCTTTTCCTATACACAGTGAGTGCAGAGTTATTGATGGTGGCGTGCAGATGATTCCACTTTGACACTGCACTGAGGCCTTGAGCATTGTTGTCTGAAAGAGCCTGATCGAAGATGTTGAGGAACTCCTGGGTCAGTGGTTCGGCAAGTGTTGATCAGAGGACGACCTTTCTTCATGGATGGATGAAGCTTCCTTGGCTGAAGCCTGACCTTGTTACACACCAGGGAGTGGTCAGTGTCACAGTCAGCGCTGTGATAGCTGTGAGTGATGAGGACACTGCTGAGGGTGGTATGTCTGTTGATGATAAGGTCTAGCTGGTGCCAGTGGCGTGATCTCGGATGTCTCCTGGACACCTTGTGGCACAGCTTGACCTGGAAGTAGCTGTTCATCACACAGAATCCATGGTGACAGCATAGCTCCAGCAACCTCTGTACATTTTCGTTCATCTTGCAAATCCCCTGGTGCTCTATGCACATTGGCAAAGCTGTGTAGTCAGTATCCAAGCTTGTGTTGAAGTCTCCTAGAAGGTACAGTCCCTCAGTGCTGGGAATTCTACTGATGGCAGTGTCAAGTGTCACATAGAATTGATCCTTGACATCTGGGGTGGCGGTGAGTGTCGGGACATAGATGCACATGAGATTAACTGGGCCCACGCTTGTTGACAAGTGAAGAGTAAGAAGTCTCTCTGAGCCCACTGTGGGTGGTTCACTCATCTCAAGCAGCGTGTTTTTTACTGTGAAACCCACACCATGCTCACGAGTTGCCTCTTGGGCTTTCCCCTGCCAGAAGAAGGTGTAGTGTTTCTCTTTGAGGGATCCACTTTGAACGAGTCTAGTTTCTTGCAGCTCAGCAATGTCCACATTGAGCCTTGTGAGTTTCTTGTCGATCACAGCTGTCTTGTGTGTGTCATCAACCTGCAGAAGGTTGTCGGTAAGGCCAGGACACATGGTCCTCACATTCCAGCTTGTGATGCGAAGGACTGGTGTCTTCTTTGTTGAGTTTGTTTTTCTTGGTGCATAGATTATCGATCCGCCTGTTGAGAGATGACTCTCCAAGCTCCAAGCACTCATTGAAGCAAGCAGGTCGTGGCAGGACAGCACCGAACTGACTGGGGGCTGCCCAGCATGGAGTGAATGGTAGCTATCCAATGAGACACTAAGAGCTCTCCCACTGTCCGAAGTAACCCCTGGCGCTCATACTCTACACGAATTCAATGAGAGCTTATGATCAGTAACTGTTTATTCCCGGGTTGTGCTAATGTTTAACCAAGAAGCTGGAGTGTCCTCTCCTGGGCACAGGCCTGGGCAAATAGTATGGAGACCCTGAGCATCAGGACCCCCTCTCAGCATTGCTAGTATTGTCCAAAGGAAAGGAAAAGCCGGTACTGTTTGTTAACAGCTCTGCTGTTGGAGTTGCTGGAAAACTGCCTGATAAGTAACAGGTAACTGCCTCCAGGACTCCACTCCGGATTTACTCTCCAGGTTTACTCCCTCAGCCTTCTTATTCATTTATTTCGAGATGCAGTACTGAAACAGGCCCTTCCAGCACACCGAGTCTGTGCCGACCATCAACCACCCATTTATACTAATCCTACATTAATCCCGTATTCCTACCACATCCCCTCAATTCCCCTACCACCTACCTACACTAGGGGCAATTTACAATGGCCAATTTACCTATCAACCTGCAAGTCTTTGGCTGTGGGTGGCAACCGGAGCACCCGGCAGAAACCCACGCAGTCACAGGGAGAACTTGTAAACTCTGCACAGGCAGTACCCAGAATCGAACGCGGGTCACTGGAGGTGTGAGGCTGCGGTGCTAACCACTGCGCCACTGTGTCTTCTCGAGACACCCATCGAGAAGTGAGACTTTTTGCCCAGAGATGGGGCTCTGTTTCTTGGCATCAGGATGGAACCACACACCAGTGGGCCTGTATGACATGCACAAGGATATCACACACTGCCCCATCCCTGGTACAGATCAGAGTCAGACACTGAGCAGATTGCAACCCACAAGGACATCACAACCTTCCCGCTCTCTGGGACAGGTCAGTGTGACACACCAAACAAACAGCACCCCACAGGGACCTCATAAATGCCACGTCCCTGTGACAGATCAAGGTCTGACACTGCAAATATTGCAACCACAGGAACATCACAAATTGCCCCATCCCTCGGACAGCTCGGGGTCTGACATTGAACATATTGCAACAACAAGGACATTACTGTATAACTCCCTCCATTCTGAAAAACAAGCATTCACCCTACTTTTTACCCTGCAGCCAATTTTGGATCCACACTGCCACTGCCCCTTTAATCCCATCTGCTTGAATTTTGTTAACAAGTCATAGAGAGATGCAAAACTGAAACAGGCCATCCGGCCCACTGAGTCTGTGCTGACCAACCACCACCCATTTATAGTAATCCTACACCATAATCCCATATTCCCTACCACATCCCCACCATTCTCTTACCTACACTAGGGACAATTTACAACAGCCAATTTACCTATTAACCTGCAGTCTTTGCTTGTGGGAGGAAACCGGAGCACCCAGCAGAAACACACACAGTCACAGGGAGAACTTGCAAACTCTGCACAGGCAGTGCCCAGAACTGAACCTGGGTTGCGAGAGCTGTGAGGTTGCAGTGCCAACCACTGTGCCATTGTGCTGCCCCAAGTCTAGTTTATGGTACCTTTTCAAACACAATTTTGATGTCCAGACACGCACCATTAACCTCACCACCCTGGTCAACTCTCTCTGAAACTTCATCAAAGAAATTAATTCATTAATTATTTCAGACACAATCTTCTGTTAACCAATCTGTACTGGCTGTCATTTATTAGCCCATGTTCTACCAAGTGACAGTTAATTTCCTCCTGGATAATTGTCTCTAAAAGTTTCCCCACCACCGACATTAGACTAATTGGTCTGTAGTTCCTGGGTTTATCTCTCTTTTTAAACAGGGCTGTAATATTCACAATCCTTGCAGACTTATCTTTTAATTCTGGAAAGTCTATTGTAGACAATCACTTTGGGCATGACTTTAACCAATTAAAGCAACAGGATACTTGATTAATAAGTCCAGAACTTTTATTGAGAGTAAAATAGTACTTAATAATTGAAAGTAAAATTATACTTAACAAACTTGGGGAATATAACTTTACAGCTCTGGGGATTGGTCGAGCTTGGTCTGAGAGTGTCACGGTCCTCTTTGTCCAGTCGAGATCCCTCATCAGGTGGAGAACTTGGTTGATGATCTGAGCCTTTGCCCCTGAGATCTTCTAGTGTTCCTGCACACTGAAACCTTACAAGCTCCCTACTTTTAACCCCTGGATGGCCATCACACCACCATGTAAAATAATAATTGGTCCTAGCTGTTGCTAGGTACATTTAATTAGTTCTTAATAATGTCTTCCACTAACAGTCACCTGTCCTCAGAATCTCAGACATGAGTACAATGGAGTGGTTTCACACTGTCTCCCAATCTGATCTGAAACAAGTTTCCTGTTCATTAAATCAAGACTCTTGAAGGTCACGATGTACCATACCATGGGTTTTATCAGGGGTCCGAGAAAGATCCATTGTTTGAATACATTTAGCTGAAACTGTCCTTTCCCACACAGACACAGAAACTCACAGTAATTAGATTGAACTACCTTGAAATGAAAACCCATTCTCTCTAAAATGTTTATTGATTCATTAATTATAACTCAATCAAGGTTCATTACTTTTACAATCATCTGTTTCAGGATGGGTAGCTCCTCATTAATTATACGGGATATAAACGTTAGTACTGAACACAAAATGGTTCTTTTGGTCATGTGTTCATTATAAAATGGCTTTCTTAACGTTGTTAGTTATGACAATGGATACATGATAAAAATGGTCAAGTTAAACTGAGATCGAACTACCCAAGCTTACCTCCATCCTCCAGTCCTCTGGCATCATTCCCATATTCAAGGAGGATTGAAAGATTGTGGTTCGAGTCTCTGCTATTTCCACCCTGACTTCCCTCAGCAACCCAGGATGCAGCCCATCCAGACCGGGTGACCTTTCTACTGTGAGCATTGCTAACCTTGTAATTGTCTCCTCTTTATCTATTTTCATCCCCTCCAAATTCTCCACTTCCTCCTCCTTTACTGTGACATTTGCAGCACCCGTTTGTTTTGTGACAGATGAAATGTACTTAATTAGTGCCTCAGCCACACCCTCTGCCTCCACAGGATCTCCTAATTGACCCACCCTTTCATTGACTGTCCATATGTTGGGAAAAGACTTCAGTGTTCCCAGTTATGTGACCTGCTAATCTTTTCTCATACAGCTTGCTGATCTCTTTTCCTTTTTCAGCTCTCCTCTGCACTTTCTGTATTCTGTTTGTTTCTCTACTGCATATGAGTCCTCACATGATTTCTCAGTGAATGGTTTTTGAACTATTTTGTAAAAGGATTTAGTTTTGTAAATTTCTCCCTAGCTCCCCTCATGGTCAGGCAGAAAGTTTAACTGCTGTGTTTTCAAACAGCAACAGCTTTATTTGAAAAGCCATTGGGACAGGATTCCGGGTTTTAATCCAGTCACAAATCTGGTTCTGACGTCTTGTGGCTCCAGCTGTCACATGACCTGACAGAGGATGACCTCATAATTGACCCAGTCATGGAGCTGTGGGTTGATGTTTAAATTGTTTCAAAATAATTTTCCAGAAGGACAATCAAAATGAATCGATATATAAAAGGTGGATTTTGTGAATTTGTGCTCCCAGTGGAAATTCCTGCAGAGTCTGCTGGTTTTCATATCCCCAGTTCCCCACAGGAAGCTCTGTGCTCAGAGTCTGTATTCATTACATCAACATGATACAGAATCATTTCAAGGGAGACCCCAGTGTGAATTGTAGACAGCTTGGTCAGTTTTAACTTTCAAAGTAACACAGAAGCAAAATAATGCTGATACTGGAAATCTGAAATAAAAACAGAAAATGCTGGAAATACTCAGCAGGTCTGGCAGCATCTGTGGAGAGAGAAACAAAGTTAACGTTTCAGATCTGTGACCTTTCATCAGAACTGAGCTGAAATTGTCTGAGGGACTGCGATTGTGGAATCAATTTCAGGGTCAAAGACATTGTACTTGGTAAGGATAGGAAGATGGAGATTATTAAGTGCAGTGCTAAAATATAGATGCTTTTACATTATTTTAATCAAAATTGATTTAAACTTTGTGCTCATGAATCCTATCTTTTGAACACAATGACACTGCAAGCAATGGAAAAAGCAAGACTTGCATTTCACGACCACAGGACATTGCAAAGCCTTTTCCAGCCAATGAAGGAAGGACTTTTCAAGTGTAGTCACTCAACAGTACAATAGAGTACCCTACAATAAAGATGTATAAGATTCTCACCACACAACTGCCAGATTATGACCATTCCAAACAAGAGAGAATCTAACCATCTCCCTTTGACATTCAATGGCATTACCATCGCTGAATCCCCCACTCTCAACAACCTGGGGGTTACCACTGAGCAGAAACTGAACTGCAGTAGCCATATAAATATTATGGCTACAAGAGCAGGTCAGAGACTAGGAATCCTGCGGCAAGTAACTCACCTCCTGACTCCCCAAAGCCTGTCCACAAGTTAGGAGTGTGATGGAATACTCTCCACTTGTCTGGCTGGGTGCAGCTCCAACAATACTCAAGAAACTCAACAGGACAAAGCAGCCCGCTTGATTGGCACCCCATTTACAACATTCATGCCCTCCATCACTGGCACACTGTGGCAGCAGTGTGTACCATCCACAAGATGCACTGCAGCAATGCGCCAAGGCTCCTGAGACAGCACCTTCCAAACCCGAGACCTTTATCACCGAGAAGGACAAGGGCAGCAGATGCATGGGAACACCACAACCTGCAAGTTCCCCTCCAAGCCACACACCATCCTGAATTGTAACTGTATCACCGTTCCTTCACTGTTGCTGGGTCAAAATCCTGGAACTCTCTTCATTACAGCAGCACATGGACTGCAGTGGTTCAAGAAGGCAGCACAGCACCACCTTCTCAAGGCAATTAGGGATGGATAATAAATGCTGGCCGAGCCAGCGACACCCACCTCCCATGAATGAATAAAAAAAATGATAATATCCTGTAATCCTCCAAAGTAGAAAATACAGATGGAAATGAAAAATAATAAAACACAGTCAGCATGGATTTCACAAAGAAAGACGTGATTAACCTTATCATTGAAAAATCAACAGCAAGAGTAATATAGCAGATGTAGAAGAGTTTAAGTTAATAAAGCCTCATCCATTTATGTGCTTGAACCATCAAATTGTGGGTTAACAAACAAACACACTAACTGACAGAGCTGCATGTTGTGCTTTCTAAATTACCCTAAAGGAGAGTGTTAATGAGTTAAAGCTTCAGGTTGCTGCAACCAGAATAGCCATTGTCCACGATCAGTTTTACTGTTATAAATAAAGGGTGGAACATTCATTGTGAATCTACAGAAACAGTCTGGTCCTGCACACTGCAGACACATCCACGTCATCACCAACCAGCTCTCCTATAATTGGTGCAGTTATTTGACTTTGCCCCATTCGCTCCATGGAATTACTTTTAAAAGATTTTAAATTACAAGCAGTTTTGTTAATATTCAGCCTTTGAGAAGAAATCATTCCCTGGCCACAGTGGAGAGAGCATTGAATATAAAACTGTAGACTACCAGGTAACACAGTGAAAGCTGATCAGCTAATTTATAATTACTTACTTTTCTTATTTTTGCTCTTGCTATTTGGTTTTTCATCATTTTCAGCTCCTGACTGTGGATATTATTGTGATTAAATGTGAAAAGATGCACTGTTTCTCAGCCCTGGTTAATTGGCTCTTTCTCTGTACAGTGCTGTACACACTCAGATACTGACACTGTCTCTCCCTCCCTCAACTTTCCAGCCCTGACGGTGCAGAAAGCGCTGCTCAAAGTTACACATTCTGACTGTTTGCAGTTGATTAGTGAGAGATTATTAACGTATCCTTCTGCAGCGCTGCCTCGGTTAATAACAGCAGATCGAAGTCACATTTCAGATACAGAATCAGACGCATCAATTATTCACTCTTTCCCAGAGTGAGTGAGGCCAGGACAAGCAGCAACATTCCGGCCCCACACTCTGCAATTACCCAGCACCAGTGGAAAGCAGTGAATACAGATTCAATCAGTGGGTTAATGTCCATTACAGTGATGCAAGATTCCACAGCCCAGGACAAACATCAAACATCCCCATACACCGAGAACAAGCTCAGGAAAACCCGGGGGAGTTAATATCCCAGTCACTGAGCATTCCAGTCACATTGAACAAGTTCCTGAACTGAGTGAACCTTTCAAAGTACAGAAGTAATGACGAGGTCAAAAAGGTCTGAACAGTTGAGGTGACTGAGCGGTTTCAGCTTCTCTGTTCAGGTTGTAGCTTTCACTGGAGGCATGTGTTTAAATCCCACTTCTGACAACTTGATTTTCAGTTACTTTGCAGAGCTTCCTTGAAGGTTTGAGGTAGAGTAAATACTGAGGAACTGTTTCTAACTGCTGAAAGGTCAATAACCGAAGGTTACAGATTTAAGGTGACTCACAAAACCAGAAGGAAATTGAGGAAAAATTCCTTTCTGCAACGTGTGGTTAGCATTTCAGTTATGTGGATAGATTGGAGAAGCTGGGGTTGTTCTCCTTGGAGAGGAGATTTGATAGAGGTGTTCACAATCATGAGGGGTCGTGACAGACCCGATAGAAACTGTTGGTAGAAGGATTGAGACTCAGGTAAAATCTGTGGCTCAGTTGGTCACACTCACCTCGAAATCACAAGCTTCTGGGTTCAGATTTCAGAGCTGACACTCCAGTACAGCACTGAGGGTGTTGAAGGTGCTGCCTTTCAGGTGTGATGTTAAACCAAGACCTGGTCTGCATGTTTGGGTGAATGTAAAAGATCCCATGCTGCAATTTCAAACAAGTGAAGAGCAATTCTCCCTGGTGTTGTGATCAATATTTGCCTCTCATTCAGATCAGTTGGTCATTATCACATTGCTGTTTGTGGGTATTAGCTGCTGCATTTCTGACATTACAACAGTGATTACACTTCAAAAGTATTTCATTGTCTACAAAGTGCTTTGATATGTCCAGTGGTCTTGAAAGGTGCTATATAAATGCAAGTCTTTTCTTTCTTTATCACAACACATTTCTGTGTAAAAAATGGTTCTTCTGCCAATCACCTGATATCCGTGTCCTCTGCTTACTGACCCTTTTACCACTGGAAACAGTTTCTCCTTATTTAAACTATTGAAAACCTCCATGATTTTGAACAAATGTGTCAAATCTCTTCTGAATTTTCTCTGCTGCAAGGAGAACAACCCCAGCTTCTCCAATCTCTCCACATAACTGAAATCCCTCACCCTGCTACCATTGTGGTAAATCTCTTTTTTCTTCTTTCCTGGGATGTGGGCACTGCTGACACAATGTGATTCCTGTCAATGCAGCGGCCCGCTGACATCATCGGACTGTGCCAAGCTGTGCATAGGCACAGCTACATCTTGCCAGGATTAAGTGGCACATGCGTAGGATGATGCCATTGCGCAGCGCCAACATCATCGCATATCCGCGCCTGGTCCATCTTCGCACACGGGCGCGAAAGCATCATCGGGTATCCAGCCCCTCACTCAGCTGGAGGAAGCGGCTGAATAGGAGACTTTGAGGCTGGAGCTCTCCCCCCTCGGCAACTCGCTCCAGGCCTCGACGCTTCCTCCCCTCAGCCGCTCGCTCCACTCCTCGATGCTCCCCTGGACAATTGTTCCCCACTCTCTGACCCCCAACCCCCGCTCCAGCCGCTAGCTCTAGGACGTGCCACTTCCCTCCTCTAGGCCACTCACTACTCACTCCTACGTCACACTTTGCAGCCCACCTTGCTTCTTCGGGCGGCGCGTGGAGACTGGACAAACGTGGGAGCAAGTGGCCGAGAGAAGGGAAGCAACGCAGCCTAGAGCTAGCGGCTGGAGGGGAGGGGGGTGGGGAGTGAGCGAACGACTGGAGAATGGGGTGACATGATCGGGAGACAATCGGCCAGGGAAGTAGCGGCGGGGGGGGGAGCAGTGAGGTCTGGAGCGAGCGACTGTGGAGGGTGGAAGCGGCCGGTGCAAAGCAGGGGGAGAAAGCGAGTTGTGCCACCTAGTGGTTGCGTTGTCAGCAAACGCAGCCTTCATTGTCCATCCTTAATTGCCCTTGAGAAGGTGGTGGTGAGCTGCCTTTTTGGAGCTGCTGCAGTCCATGTGTTGTACGTAAACCCACAGTGCTGTTAGGAAGGGAGTTCCAAGATTTTGATCCAGTGACAGTGAAGGAATGGTGATATAGTTCCCAGTCGGGACAGTGTGTAACTTGGAGGGGAGCTTGCAGATGGTGGTGTTCCCATTCATCCAATATCCTTCTAGGTGGTCGAGGTTGGGGGTTTGGAAGGTGCTGTCGAAGGAGGCTTGGTGAGTTGCTGCAGTGCATCTTGTAGATGGTACACACTGCCGCCACTGTTCACTGGTGGTGCAGGAAGTGAATATTTAAAGTAGTGGATGGAGTGCTGATCAAGCGATCTGCTTTGTCCTGGATGGTGTTGAGTTTCTTTGGTGTTGTTGGAGCTCCACTCATCCAGGCAAGTGGGGTGTATTGCATCACACTCCTGACTTGTGCCTTGTAGATGGTGGACAGGAGGTGAGTTCCTTGCAGCAGAATTCCCAGCCTCTGACCTGCTCTTGTAGCTACGGTATTTATATGACTGATCCAATTCAGTTTCTGCTCATTGGTAACCCCCCGGATGTTGATTGTGAAGGATTCAGCAATGGTAATGTCATTGACTGTCAAGGGGAGATGGTTAGATTCACTCTTGTTGGAAATGGTCATTGCCTGGCATTTTTGTGGCATGCATGTTACTTGCCACTTATCAGTCCAAGCCCAATCTTGCCCAGGTCTCTCTACATTTGGACACGGACTGCTTCAGTATCTGAGGAGTTACTAATGCAACTGAACATTTTGCAATCATCAGTGAACATTTCCACTTCTGACCTTATGATGGAAGGAAGTTTATTGATGAAGCAACTGAAGACGGTTGGGGCCTAGGACACTACCCTGAGGAAATCCTGAGCGATGTCTGGTACTGAGATGATTGGCCACCAACAACCAGCACCATATTCCTTTGCGAGAGGTATGCCTCCAATCAGTGGAGGTTTTTCTCCTTGATTGCCATTTACTTCAATTTTGCAAGGGCTCCTTGATGCCCTTGGCAAGAGCAGTCACTGTCACCTCACCTCACCTCCTGAATTCATCTCTTCTGTCCATATTTGAACCAAGGCCATAATGAGGTCAGGAACCGAGTGGCCTTGGCGGAAACCAAAATGAGCATCGGTGAGCAGGTTATTGCTGTGTAAGTGCTGCTTGATATCACTGTCAACGACACCTTCCATCACTTTACTGATGATCAAGAGGAGGCTGACGGGGCAGTAATTGACCGGGTTGGATTTGTCCTGCTTTTTGTGTACAGGACATACCTGGGCAATTTTCCACATTGCCGGGTAGATGCCAGTGGTGTAGCTTGGCAGGCGGCGTGGCTAGTTCTGGAGCACAAGTCTTCAGCACTGCAGCCAGGATGTTTTCAGTATCCAGAGCCTTCAGCCATTTCTTGATATCATGTGGAGTGAAGTGGATTTAGCTGAAGGTTGGCACCTGTGATGCTGGGGATCTCAGGAGGAGGCCGAGATGGATCATCTACTAGGCACTTCTGGCTGAAGATGTTTGCAAATGATTCAACCTTGTATTTTGCACTGATATACTGGTCTCCCCTGTCATTAAGGATGGGGATATTTGTGGAGCCTCGTCCTCCTGTTAATTGTTTAATTATCCACCACCATTCAGGACTGGATGTGGCAGGACTGCAGAGCTTTGATCTGATCTGTTGGTTGTGAGATCACTCAGCTCTGTCTATTGCATGCTGCTTCCGCTATATGACATGCAAGTAATCCTGTGTTGTAGCTTCACTCATTTTTAGGTCTGCTTGGTGCTGCTCCTGACATGCCCTCCTGCACACTTCATTGAAGCACCATTGCTCCCTTGGCTTGATGGTAATGGCAGAGTCAGGGATATGTCAGGCCATGAGTTAACATATTGTGTTTAAATACAATTCTGCTGCTGCTGATGGCCCACAGTGCCTCATGGATGTCCAGTTTTGAGCTGCCAGTTCTGTTCATTTCTTCCCTCAGATATAATTGACTACTCCGCCCCCACCCCCTCCCAGTGTGGTTGACAGGACTCTCAACCTCTGCCTTTCCCCTTCCCCCTTCCCCTCCCTCCCAGAACTGCGACAGGGTTCCCCTTGTCCTCACTTAACACCCCACCTGCCTCCACATCCAAAGGATCATCCTCCACCATTTCCACCACCTCCAGCGTGATGCCACCACCAAACGCATCCTCCCCTCCCCTGTCAACATTCTGAAGGGAGTGTTCCCTCCGCGACACCCTGGTCCACTCCTCCATTACCCCCGATACCTCATCCCCTTTCCAAGGCACCTTCCCATGCAATCGCAGGAGATATAATACCTGCCCTTTTCCCTCCTCTCTGCTCATTATCCAAAGCCCCAAACACTCCTTTTAGGTGAAGCAGCGATTTACTTGTACTTCTTTCAATTATGTATACTGGATTCACTGCTCACAATGTGGTCTCCTCTAAACTGGGGAGACCAAATGCAGATTAGGTGGAACACCTCTGCTCAGGCCGAAATCATGACCCTGAGCTTCTGGTTGCTTGCCATTTCAACACTCTCCCCTGTTCTCATGTCAACATTTCTGTCTTTGGCCTGCTCCAGTGTTCCAGTGAAAATCAACCCAAGCTCGAGGAGCAGCACCCGACCTTTTGATTCGGCACTCTACAGCCTTGTGGATTGAACATTGTGTTCAATAACATCAGAGCATGACTGGTGTCAGGCAACTACAAGCATTAACACACTCTTTGCCTTTATCCCAGGACAGCTTTGTTATTTAATCTCTCCTGCCCTCTGCTCTATCAAACACCTTCCCTTTTGTTCTCTCCCACATGCCCCTCCCCTTCACTTGTTTAAAACCTAATTCTTTTCTAACCAGTGTCAGTTCTGATGAAAGGTCACAGACCAGAAACGTTAACTTTGTTTCTCTCTCCACAGGTGCTGCCAGAGCTATTGAGTATTTCCAGCACTTTTTGTTTTTATTTCAGATTTCCAGCATCTGCAGTATTTTGCTTTTATTGTGTCAGAAAGTCTTTCCTTCATTCAGGACTCTTACCTCTCTCCAGAATCTCTCTGCTAAAGATTGAACTTTATCTCATTTCACTCACTGCTCAGGGTCAGTGTGGCACAGTGGGACTTCTGGCTGTGTCCCACTTCACAATCCATCAGTACTGAGAAAACAATGGGGAATATTACTCACATGTTGTGTTCTGTAACTTTTTACAAACACTTTAATGTATATATTGTCTTCCAAAGCAGTGACAGAATGGTGGCTTTAGTGTGTTGTTGAAATAGCTTTGTTGAGTTCGTGCTGTACTCACAGTTAAACAGTTCTTGGTTCAATCCCAGGTTTTGGCACTTTCAACCTCTCCTGTGTCTTTTTCTTTGGCTCCAATTGTCAAGCTGCATGATTTACTCTGAAATTAGCACCAGAGAACCAAGGCACCAGCGAGCATGAGGAGCTGAAATTCGCACAGATCAAATCCACTTAATATTTCTGACTGAAGATGGTTGCAAATGCTTCAGCTTCATCTTTTGCACTGACGTGCTCAGCACCACCATCATTGAGGATGTGAATGTTTTTGGAGCCTCCTCATCTTGTTAGTTATTTAATTATCCACCACCATTCACGACTGGATGTGGCAGGACTGTGGAGCTGTGATCTGATCCTGAGGGAGATATCCGTGCGTGGAATGGCAGGATGTATGGAGAGTGATCCTGAAGAGGGTGTCTGAGCCTGGAGTGGAAGCTTTCCGTGGAGGTGCAGGAGTAGGTCATTCAGCCCCAGTGTTTTATAAAGGTTTAGCATAACTTATTTGCTTTTACTCTATGCCTCTATTCATAAAGCCAAGTGTCCTGTTTGCTCTTAGCAACCTTTTCAAACCTTGATCAAAAAAGATTGGTGTACATTGTCTCATTCTTCCTCCCAAACTGTATCACTTCACAATTTTCTGTGTAAAATTTTATCTGTTGTGTGAAAGCCCATTTTACCAGTGTGATTAAGTTCCTCTGAAGTGTGTTACTGTCACTGGCACAGGACGCAATTCACGAGCATTCTTTGATGCTATCTCTGTGGAAAGGGCAATCTTACACACTAGCTCAAATTGGGATTTTGTGTGTTTAGTATCTTTCCTCATCCACCAATATAAGCACAAATCTGTCTCATAATGTACGGTCTAAGAATGTGCCAATGTTGCAATGTGGTGATAAATTCTTCAGTGTCACAATGTACTCACCAACTGTTTCACTACTTTTCTGATTTCTGGATCCAAGTTTGTAGCTTTCCGCGATCTCCAGTGGCTTAGGGTTGAGCCTCACTTCAACGAAGAAACGGAAAATTATAATTTAAAGATTACACTGTCAATCATTCACATCTCTGTCTTCTCCTGAACTTCGAGTTCAAATTTGTTTGTGAAGTTGATTCACACGTTAAGACAGCACATTCTTTGTCTTTGTGAAGGAAGTGATTTGGGAATGGCTGTTTGAAACTGTCCCTTCTTGCACAGAAATTCAGTGCAAATACTCGATCTCTCACAATTTCCTTGAGAGAAATTTGTTCACAATCGCATTCGACACGGAAACTGCCTCAGCATTAATCTCACTGAAGCAGAATGTGACCGTGTTGTATGTTTCAGAATGTTGGTGCCTTTATTTGTCGCTTTTAACCGAGACTGGGACACAGGGCAAGGTTGATCCGAGGTTGGAATATGTTATCATTCAGGAGCAAGAAAAATCAAAAGGAACAAAATAAGAAAACCCAGTCTCTGGATTTGAGAATCGGTAGATTCGCTTTGGGAAAGTGAATCAGAGCAGAATGAAGGGTGAACTGTCCAGAAGAGATGAAGACACAGCTCAGTCAACACGTTCCCCTGGTTTATGATGCTGGAAGATTCCTCACACAGAAATGATTCAACCCAATGACAAACATTCTTACAGCTGATAATTTATGCTACTGATTTAAGGACTGTCTCATGTGGTTACCGAGTGATGACGAGAAGATATTAAACTTTGTTCTATTCAATCGAGCTGTGATGAAGTTTGAATTTTTCTACCTTTTATAAACAGCATTTGAAGGGTCTTGGTAACAATGTTCAGTGTTGATGAGAGTGGGGTCTGGGTGAGAAGCTGCTGAGTGTGACAGGGTCAGGACTGGATGCAGGAAGTTCTCTGACAGTCTCCCTCTATCTTTCTGATGGGTTTGAGTTGATTTACGACTGGTAGCTTTTATTTTACTTTTCTTATTTAGAGAAAGAGCACTGAAACAGGCCCTTCGGCCCACCGAGTCTGTGCCAACCAGCAACCACCCATTTATACAAATCCTACATTAATCCCATATTCTCTACCACATCCCCACCATTCTCCAACCACGTACCTACACTACGGACAATTTACAATGGCCAATTTACCTACCAACCTGCAAGGCTTTTGGAGGTGGGAGGAAACCAGAGCACCCGGCGGAAACCCACACAGACACAGGGAGAACTTGCAAACTCCACACAGGCAGTACCCAAAACTGAATCCTGGTCGCTGGAGCTGTGAGGCTGCGGTGCTAACCATTGTGCCACTGTGCTGCTGTTGGTGTTTTAATAAATGAAGGAAGTTCCCTCCACCCATTTTCTTTGGACAGACAGTGTGGTACAAGGATGTAAAGGGTTAATGTTGAATATAGTGGGATCAACCCCTCCCAGTGTCAGAGTGATGATGTAACAGTCACATGAGATGAAGTTTGGGAGAAGAGAGAGCAGCACCAAGGATGCTAGCTTAGCAGGCTTGATGAGTGTGTATCGAGTATTGTGCAAATTAGAAAAGAGTTCTTAGTTCTTTCAGCAGGAACTGTGTCCAGAAAATATCGAGAAACTCACAATTTTATTATTCAGGAGTCGGAACACAGATATTAATTCCAAGTGACAGTTCTGGGACCAATTAACAAAAAAAGTAGAGAATAATATTGCTGACTGATTGAAATCCCCTGGTGAGGAGACAGTTAAACAGGTGATCTGTTGGAGCATCCTTCGATCCAAGGTTTCAGCAACATTTAATCTCCCTTTTTGGTGAAATTCTCTGTTATTTGCAACTTTTTTTATCAGCTTTGATGGGCGAGTGAAAAAACTGAAAAAATTGAACAGTTCCATCCTTTCTTTTCTTCCTTCTTCTCTTCTTTCCATCAGTTTCTCTTTTCTGTCCCAGATCAATATAATGATGAGAATCCCACTTTAATCTGCTGTTTCTGGTGTTTTATCCATTCCAATCAAAATTTCAACATTCCAAACAAATTTATTTGTTATTCCACAGTGTCTCTCCATGTGTTTTATTCTGTTGTCTGCTTTCACAGTCTGTTTGATGATCAATGTTACATCTCACTCTCTGTTCTGGTGAAGATCAGAAGCAGTGATATCTGTTTACACCACCCGACAAGTCGGCCTGAGGCTGTGCCTCGCTGATCATGTGGAGTTTAAGCAATTCTTCCAGTCAGTTGGTTCAGTTGTCATTTCATGAGTAATTCGGTCATCATGACTTCGTCAGTGACCTAATGGTTCAGGTGTCTGAGTGATGTTAATCATGATGTGTTGAAATGATTGTATGTTCCAGTCTTTCCGTGGTGGGTTTTCACACCGAGTAGAAACGTGTTGGACATGGTCTGGAAATGTTTCACACCGCTCCATTCCCAACTTCATTTCCTTGCAGAAGATATATTTCCATCATTGCACAGCTGGCTGCACAGCCAGAAACTGTGCTGAATGTGACAACTATGCTCCTGCAACTGACAAGGTGGCCGCGAGGTTAAGGTGATGGACTGCTAATCCATTGTGCTCTGCACACGTGGGTTCGAATCCCATCCTTGTCGCTAGTCTATGAACTGTTTAGTGTATTATTTATGTTGGGGGAGTTTATGTGTGAAGTCAGCCTCAAAACCTGTTCTTGTCCATGTCCAGTCAGTGATTCCAGAATTGGTTATACTTTATTAAAATTGAGACAGACAATTGGAATTCTTCACCCAAACTGCACTGGAATGAAGATCAAATAGGGATCACGAAACAGAGCAGGATTTTTCCTCCCCTCCTTCCTTCCATCTTTACTTTCTCTCGATTTGCACCAAGTGAAAGACAAATGGGAAAAGCAAATGGCGAGGGAGCAGATGCAGAAAATTATCCTTTGGCAAGAAATTTATTTTCAAATCTTCTTGATAGATTAAGTGAGTGAGCAATGCTTTGGCAGATGGAGTTTGAAATGAGGGGTCATCTACTACCTACGATAGATCAGAGTGTTTTTTTGTAAGAGGTGAGATGTTAGAAACGGCGGAGGAGCAGAGACCCGAATACTGAATTAATAAAAGCTAGTGGACTGGTAGAAAATAATGTGAAAAGTGAACAGAATATGAAGATTGGAACTCATGTTGCAGTGATATAAAGCTCTGTGCTCCTGAAGTAAATGTCCAAGCCCAGATTGTGGGGGAATCTGTGGAGAGTGATTTGGTTTTTATTCATTCTTGGGTGTGAGTATCGCTGATAAGGCTAGCATTTATTACCCATTCCTATTGCCGTTGAGAAGGTGGTGGAGAGCTGCCTTCTTGAACTGATGCAGTCCATATGGTGCAGGAACACCCACAGTGCTATTGGGGAGGGAGTTCCAGGATTGTGACCCAACAACAGTGAAGAAATGGCGATATCGTTCCAAGTCAGGATGGTGAGTGTCTTGGAGGGGAACCTGCAGGTCGTGAGTTCCCATGCATCTGCTGCCCTTGTCCTTCGAGGTGGTAGTGGTCACGAGTTTGGAAGGTGCTGTTGAAGGATATTTGGCGAGTTGCTGCAGTGCATATGGAAATGGTACACACTGCAGCCACTGTTTACTGGTTGTGGGGGGATTGAATGTTTAAGGTGGTGGGTTAGGTGCCGATCAAGTGCGCTGCTTTGTCCTGGATGGTGTTGAGCTTCTTGAGTGTTGTTGAGTGGGATGTATTCCATCACACTCCTGACTTGTGCCTTGTAGATGGTGGACAGGATTTGGGGTGTCAGGAGGTGAGATACTTGCTGCAGAATTCGTAATCTCTGACCTGCGCTTATAGCCACAACATAGATGTGACTGGTCCAGTTATGTTCCTGGTCAAGATGTTGATGGTGGGGGATTTAACGATGATAATGCTTCTGAATATCAAAAGGTAGATTTTTTTTCTCTCTCATTGGAGATGTTCACTGCTTGGCACTTATGTGGCCATAAGGTTGCTTGTCACTTATCAGCTCAAGCCTGAATGTTGTTCAGGTATTGCTGCTTGCAGGCACAGACTGAAGAGTTGTGAATCATCATCTAACATTCCCACTTCTGACTTATGTTGAAGAGAAAGTCGTCAATGAAACAGCTGGGATGTTTGTGTCTCGGACACTACCCTGAAAAACTCCTGAGGCAATGTCCTGGGCTGAGATGATTGGCCTCTACTAACCACAACATCTTGCTTTGTGCGAGGTATGACTTCAACAAGTGAAGAGTTCTCCCCCTGATTCCCATTGACTTCAATTTTGCTGGGGATCCTTGATGCCACACTCACTCAAGGGCAATCACACTCACCTCTCCTCTGGAACTCCACTCTTACGTCTCTGTTTGGACCAAGCTGCAATGAGATCATACGAACATAAGATCAGAAGAACTAGTAGCAGGAGTAGGCCATTTGGCCCCTCGAGCTTGCTCCGCCATTCAATAGGATCATGGCTGGCCTGATCATGACCTCAACCCCACTTTCTTGCCTGCCCACATAACCCTTGGCTCTCTTGTAGATAGAAATCTTGAAGACATTCAATGACTGCTCTCTGCGGTAAAGAATTCCAAAGATTAATGACCCTCTGAGAGAAGAAATTCCTTCTTAAATGAAAAACCCCTAAATCTGAAACTATGTCCCCTCGTTCTAGATTCCACCACGAGAGGAAACATCCTCTCAGCATCTACCCTGTCAAGCCCCCTCAGAATCTTATATGTCTCAATACGTTCACCTTTCATTTTTCTCAACTCCAATGAGTATCGGTCCAACCTGCTCAAATTTCCTCATAAGACAACACCTTCATCACAGGAATCAATCCAATGAACCTTCTCTCAACTGCCTCCAATGCAAGTATATCCCTCCTTAAATAAGGAGACCAAAACTGTACACAGTACTCAAGGTGTGGTTTCACCAGCACCATGTACATTTGTAGCAAGACTTCTCTACTTTTATACTCCATCCCCCTTGCAATAAAGGGTAACATTCCATTTGCCTTCCTAATTATTTGCTGTACCTGCATGGTAACTTTTTGTGATTCATGCACGAGGACACCCAGATCCTTCTGTACCGCAGCATTCTGTAATCTCTCACAATTTAAATAATATTTTCCTTTTCTATTCTTCCTACCAAAGTGGATAACCTCACATTTTCCCACATTCTCCTCGATCTGCCAAATTATTTCCTGGAGCTGAGAGACCCTGGCAGAACCTAAATTGAGCATCGATCATCAGATTATTACTAAGTGTCTGGTGCTTGATAGCACTGTTGGTGACATCTTCCATCGCTTTGCTGATGATTGATAGTAGACTGATGGGGCAGCAAGTAGATGCCTGTGTTGTCGCTCTACTGGAACAGCTTGGCTGAGGGCGCAGCGAGTTCTGGAGCACAAGTCTTCAGTACTAGAGCCGGAATGATGTTCGGGCCCATAGTCTTTGCTGTATCGAGTGCCTTCAGCTGTTTCTTGCCATTATGTGGAGTGAAGCAAATTGGCTGAAAACTGGAAGCTGTGATGCCGGGGAACTCAAGAGGCCAAGTTGAATCATCCACTGAGCAATTTCTGACTGAAGACGGTTTCAAATGCTTCAGATTTATCTTTTGCACTGACGTGCTCGGCTCCACCAACATTGAGGATAGGGATGTTTTTAGAGCCTCCTCATCTGGTTCGTTATTTAATTGTCGACCACCATTCATGACTGGATACCTAGTTTCTCAGGGCAGTGTCCTAGGCCCAAACATCCTCAGCTGTTTCATTGATGGCTTTCTCTTCAACATAAGTGAGAAGTGGGAATGTTCGCTGATGATTCACAACTCCTCAGATACTGAAGCAGTCTGTGCCTGCAAGCAGCAAGACCTGAACAACATTCAGGCTTGAGCTGATAAGTGACAAGCAACATTCTTTGATCTGATCCTGAGGGAGATATCCGTGCGTGGAGCGGCGGGATGTATGGAGAGTGATTCTGAAGAGGGTGTCTGAGCCTGGAGGGCAGAATCTGTGGAGAGGGGTCCTCAAAGGATGCCCGTGTCTGGAGATTTAGGATCTCTGAAGAGGGTCTCCAAGCCCGTAGTGCTGGGATCTTTGGAGAGTGATCCTGAAGTGGGTGTCCGAACCTGGAATGGCGGGATCTGTGGAGAGTGATCCTGAAGTGGGTGTCCGAGCCTGGAGTGGCGGGATCTGTGGAGAGTGATCCTGAAGTGGGTGTCCGAGACTGGAGTGGCGGGATCTGTGGAGAGTGATCCTGAAGTGGGTGTCCGAGCCTGGAGTGGCAGGATCTGTGGAGAGTGATCCTGACGAGTGTTTGTAAATCTGGAATGGAAGCTTTCTGTGGAGGTACAGGAAGAGGCCATTCATTCCCAGTATTTCATAAAGGTTTAGCATAATTTATATGTTTTTACTCTATGCCTCTATTAATAAAGCCAAGTGTCCTGTTTGCTCTAAGCAACTTTTTCAATCCTTCTGACATTGATGTACATTGTCTCTCTGCTCCTGCACCCAGTTTGGAATTGTAACCTTTCATTTATATGGCATTCTTCCTTCCAAATTGTATCTCTTCACACTTCTCTGTGTAAAATTTCATCTGTTATGTGAAAGCCCATTTTACCATTTTTTTTTAAGTACCCCTGAAGTGTGTTACGATCACTGGCATAGGACAAAATTCCTGAGCATTCTTTGATGCTATCTCCATAGACAGAGCAATCTTTTACGCGAGCTCAAATGTAGGATTTTGTGTGTTTAGTATCTTATTTCACCCACCAATATAAGCACAAATATGTCACGTAAATCTTGTTCACTGCAGTCCCTGCTGCTGTTTGCTGCCTATATTTACAGACTTTTATCTCAACCTCGTCACCATGTTCTCTAATATATTCAGGGGGCATCAGCAGAGAAAATGTTCAACAAGCATGGCAAGTGCAAGGAAATGTTTATTTATGTCATTATGTCATGAACATAATATACAAATTTTTACATGTGTGAATCATCAAGATGTGTCTTCATAAATGGAACCCCGTCACAATAAACACTGTCACCTTTCAATATTTAGCGGACAGGTTTGACGGCCTGATGTGTGTGATTCCCATATTAATGTGTCTGTACAAAGTTCGGGGAAAGATGGAGATATGAATAATTTACAGGGAAATCTTTTAAACATATTACCACATCTCTCACTCACAAAGATCTGCAAACACATGGATTCCAAAAGAACCTGAGTACAAAATCACCTAAAATAAACACTGCCAGAGAGACTTGCAATAACCTGTAGCTCAGGGAAAGTACATGATGTTATGGAAGGGATTCTGTTTCTTTTGTCAAAATATTTTTTGAAGAAGTCATAATCAAACTGAATAAGTGTAGGACCAGTTCTTTTTCAAGAGGGCACCAAAAGAACCAATTTGGCAAGAATGTTTACTGGTTGTCACATGATTCAAGTTAAGTATAGAACAGAAACCCTGGTAACAGGGAGAAATGTGGACAGAGAAGTCAGTCATGCCCCTTGATTGGACAAGCTTGGCAGCAGCAGCGCAAACCTAAGACGGCAGAAAACTCACAACCTTTGGTTGTGGCAGTCAGTGTGTTTTACCTGCTGGAGTGAGCAGCTGATAAAGTTAGCCTGAAGAATCGTCAAGGAAGGAGAGAAGACCACAACCCAGTTTGTTTTCCAGAAAATCTTTAAAAGACCCTGAGAAGTCCACTGAGTTAATTCATCTTGTCGCATGTCTTTGAAGAAGGCCTGCTAAAATTAATTCTCAATGCCTTCTGAAAAGAACTGTTCTAAAATACCCTGGTGACCTGTCTACGCATACTCGGAAGTTAGACTGTATTCCAGTTTTGGAGCAACATATCCCATCTGATGATTTCTTCAAAAATGAGCAAATAAACAGCCCAAGAGGTTGTTTTTGTCTGTAACAGAGTGCTGAATTTTTTTAAAAATCCCTTTTATTTTTTCAGCTATCCGGTGTGTGTGTGTGTGCATGTGGCTCGAAGATAAAAAAAAGGACTTTAAAAGTTGGTAAAGGTGAAAAAGGAACTTTTAAAATTTCCACCTGTGTGTTTATGCTTTACTTCATGACTAGTTAAAACTTGTTCGACAATAAATGGATAATTTTGTTGTTCATTAAAGAAACCTGGTCAGTGTCTTCTATTCTGGGAAAAATAGAGTACATGATTGACTGGATCAGTATGTGGGAAAAGTTCACATAGATGTTCTGACCTGTGGAGAAGTGGGATGAGAATAAAGAGTGCCCTCCTCTGCCCTTAGTTGTCACAGCACTTGTGATCTGGCTCAGTAGCTTAATTGGTTCGAGTGTTTGTCTTCTAATCAGAAAATCTTGGATTCATATCCTTGCTTCAAAAGTTTAGCTATCAATCATTTACATCCATTTTCTTGTGAACTTTAACTTTTCTTATGAATTTCATTCACAAAAGAAAACAGCTCAGTGGTTGCCTTTGTGAAGGATGTGAGTTTGAAATGGCTGTTCCTGCTCGTACAGATGTCCAGTGCTAATATTACAACGGCAACTCAATCCCCTACAATTTCTTTGAGAGCAATGTGTTTGCAGTTGCATTTAACCTGGAAAACAGCTCAACATTAATCTCACTGAAGGAAAGTGTGACCGTGTTGTATGTTTCAGAGTGTTTGTGCCATTTTGTGTCTCTTTTAACCAAGACTATAACACGACGCAAAGGGGAGGGTTGATCCGAGGTTTAGAATATATTATCATTCAGGAGCAAGAAAAATCAAAAGGAACAAAATAAGAAAACCCCGTCTCCAGATTTGAGAATCTGTAGATCCGCTTTGGGAAAGTGAATCAGAGCAGAATGAAGGGTGAACTGTCCGACTGCCCAGAAGAGATGAAGACACAGCTCAGTCAGCACGTTCCCCTGGTTTATGATGCTGGAACATTCCTCACACAGAAATTATTCAATCAATATTCATCTGCCAAGTCGGTCTGAGGCTGTGCCGCTCTGATCACGTGGAGTTAAAGCAATTCTTCCAGTCAGTTAGTTCAGTTGTCATTTCATGAGAAATTCGAAGTCATCATGACTTCGTCAGTGACCTAATGGTTCAGGTGTCTGAGTGATGTTAATCATGATGTGATCAAATGATTGTATGTTCCAGTCTTTCCGTGGTGGATTTTCACACTGAGTAGAAACGTGTTGGACATGGTCTGGAAATGTTTCACACCACTCCATTCCCAACAGGCCATGACCTGATGTGATGGAAATGTCATTTACTAAAAGAAGCTACATTTCCATCATTGCACATCTGGATGCACAGTCAGGATCTGAGCTGAAGGTGACCATCCTGCCCAAATTTCCATAGAGGCAAAAAAGACATGTGATGCGTTGCTGGCACAAAGCTGGGTGATGAAGTGTTTGAGAGGTTAAGATGATGGATTATTAATTCCTTCTGTTTTACATGTATGAGTTTGAATCCCATCTGCATCAACAGTTTATAAAATGCTCAATACATTGTTTCTTTGTAATTCACCAGCTTTTGCAGAAAGTAGGACTGAAGCTGTTGCAGTACCTGTTAGAACGATAGTCTAAGTTATTCTGAAGCCATCTTCCAATGTCATCGACATGTAAGCAGGATTTTAAAGGATAAGATGTAGTTTTTAAAGTCATTTCAATCTTACTCGAGTCTTTACAAAGAAGCCAGATAAATCTCGATAAAAAGTCATATATATTTAGAGATCTTTTAAAAGCACTTCAATCTTGTTCATAAAAAGTCAGATATAAATGTAAGAACTCTGACAAGGCTATGCTAAAAAGTTACATGCAATTAAGAAACAAAATACAACATTTAAAATGTCTGAACTCCCTCTGAAAGTTGACCCCTGCTGCTGCCGGTGTCTTCCTGGAATAGTGGAGCTGTTGTGTCAACAGAAAAGTCCTTCCCGAGCACCCCTGAGCCTGTTGGTACCGGCTCTAATCCAACCCAGGTAAAAATCAGGGTACGTTGTGGGCAATGAGCCCAAATTGCTGAACTACAGGTCCCTGTCACTTTAAAGAGTGGGCTGGTGCGATTATGATCAGAGGCTCCTTCGAAGCACATTTCTCACCACCACAACTTCCAGATGCTGGTGTTAGTGTGTGCATGTACTGGCAGTTGCAGTGCTGTTCAGACCCTCAATAGCAGTGAAAGTCTCAGAGTTCACCACTATTGGGCTGCAAAATCCAGGCCAATATCTCACAGTCCTGTGAGATTTGCTCTCCCTCTGTACAAAATCAAATTCCACACATTGTCTTTCACTCACTCCTGTTTCCAGCCCTGACGGTGCTGAAATCCCCTCTCAAAGGTACACAATCCAGTTGATTTCTGATCAAATACCTCCTTCCTCATTCAATAGAGGAAACAGAGACATGAACAGGAGTCAGGTGCAAGAAAGTTTCACCAACAGAGCAAAGAAAGGCACCAACAAAAGTCACACCTACTTTCCAAATCATTTCACAGTAATATTCTTTCACTTGTTTTGTAAGTGACTGCAATAAATCTGAAAATGAGCACCATGAGGTTTGTGTTCACTAGTCACTTGTTCTCCTGTATTTGTCTGTCAGGTTTGTAATTCAATTTGTATTGGATATTGAAGAGAATCTCTTTTCAAGATGATTGCACATTGTACTGTGTTTAAAGCAACCAACTTGCAAAATGGAAGATAATGAATGTTTCAATACCTGTGTGACCAGATTCTTCCAATGCTTTTCAACAGCTAGATTGATGATGCTTGCAATCTGTATCCTGTGGAGAATGGGAGAGGAGAATAAAAACATGGTGCATGAACAGGACAGACTGTGTAAAATGGGAGCACAGAAATACTGCCACCTCATTGAAAGTTAATGAGATTTATTCTAAGTCAGACACCTGCCCACAATGAACAAGTGAATACATTAATTGTCCACTTTCAATCTAAATGGGACTGAGGTTCCAACAGAGAAGTTTTCTGGTAAATACCTGCTGCAGTTTTAAAATTGATGAACTGGAACATCTTGTACTAACTTTCAAATAACTGGAGTGATTGTTTAGTTCTCATAGTGGAGAGAAGGAGTTGTTTATAAATATAAGCAGAAAGACACATTTGTGGATTGGTGAATGAGCTTTATCTTTCTGAAATGTATTTGTCCATTGGTTGCAGGTCACTGGAAATTCTTTTTTTACATTTCAATTGTAGCAGCAGCAGTTAGCAGCAAAATGTCTGATTAATCAGAGTAGTGGGTCTGGGAAACACTTAAACAGCCGAGACCCTGTAAAACAGAACTCCAAGTAATAGTTTAAATAAGGCACTGAACTGACAGAGCGGTAAAGGCCTGCTCAGGTCAGGAAAAAATACCCGACCCGAACCCGACAGAACCACATTGGACCCGGCCCGAGTATCTCCATTTATTCCCATGCCCAAACCGACCCGAGCCTTACCCGACCACCGGAATGTTCACTTTACCGACCTCCCGATTTCGAATCTACAGGAAGCTGCAGCATGAGCGCAATGACGTCATAGAGATGCTCACTTGCTCACTGAGCAGACTCAGAGTTTCCCTCCTTCATGACCCGGACTCCGGCTTTGGTTGGCTTTTCAACTTTTGACACTTATTAAACTCAACTTCCCAGCAGAGTTAAATGTAATACTTACTGTGTGTGTCCGACACGGACTCAGCCCGACCTGGACCCAGCCTGACCTGAACCTGGCCTGACCCTACCCGAGTCCAAAAGCCAGACCCGGAAGAGCGACCCGACATGACCCGAACCCGACACAGGTCGTCAGGTCCCGTCGGGTTCAGATCGGGTGGCAGGCCTTTACAGAGTGGAGGTCAGATGAGGATTGAATTAATTTCAATCACTGAATCTAAACAAGAAGTAAATCTGCCAGGAATGGAATGTTTTGCGTTATTTGTGAGCTTGTGGCACAACGGTAGCGCGTCTGACTCTGGATCAGAAGGTTGCGTGTTTAAATCACATCAGACTCAGTTATGTTTTACAGCAGCTCAAGTTCCTGGATTTTATATCAGGAGAGAATTCAATCTTTTGGAATGTTCAGTGAATGGTTGAATTTCAAGATCAACTTTAACAGATTAAAGTCCTGATTTCTGGTTCCGTTCCATTTCCATGCTCAGTTCTTATTTCACACTGTTTTATATCAGAACAATGTTTCAGGGATGTGATGTGTCCATTGTTTGTACAATTGCTCTGTCACCCAGTGTGAGAAATAAAACACAAACCGCCCAGCGTGCGGCTCAAACCCATACCTGGCTCTGTCGAAAGGCCACTTAGTTCCGTTGGTTAGGAAGCAGTGTTGATAACAACAAGGCTGTGGATTTGATCCCCATGTGTGCTGTCACATGGTCAGTCAATAATTTGACACATTTTTGTTACACTTAAAATCCAACTTTTAGATACAAACAAGTTTACATAAAATGTCAGAGGAAACTTATTTTGAATAACATCCATTGTATCGTTGTCACTGGTCTGGAGTAACACAGAATTCTTTCCAATTATCTTCCGTTTGCTGATAAACGTTGAACTCGTGGCCTGTTCTCGTTAATGGTCACGAGCAACAAAAACAGACAGAGCGAGTCTGACCGCCCAGAGATGTGGAAAAGGCTTCAGTTTGGGACAAATGCAGCAAATCAAATGTTCACCCGGCCCCGAGAGAGTCAAAAACTGGGGAAAAGGACACAGAGAGATAGAGAATAAGCTACAGCAGACAATGTAAATATTTCCCATCCTTGATATCTCTCTATTCCAAGCCAACCTTCAGAGTTGGGTAAATAATTTCAGTGTAAATTGTGCAGCTCAATAGTCAAAACCAAATGGCGATGCAGAATAAAGGAGAACTGCCAAAACCCCAGATTGAACCAGGGATCTTCAATCTAACACTCTCCCAACTGAGCTATTTCAGTCTCACAGGCTTGGGATGATAAGTGGCAAGTAACATTCGCACCACACAAGTGCCAGGCAATGAATATCTCCAACAAGAGAGAATCTAACCATCTCCCCTTGACATTCAATAGCATTACAATCACTGAATCCAGCACTATCAACATTATAGGGGTTACCATGGGGAGCCATACAAATAACGTAGCTACAAGAGCAGGTCAGAGGCTTGGAATCTTGAGGCGAGTAATTACAGTGCAGCTGTTGGCTCCACTCCAGGGGCTGAATTTGTTCTGTAAACCATGAAGCAGCTTCCTCTCAAATCCCAGGTTTATCAATAAATCCTCTTACAAAAGCCCTAAAGTGTGATATATTCCTCTCACTCATCCATGACTCTTGACTCCCCAAAGCCTGTCCACCATCCACAAGGCACAAGTCAAGAGTGTGATGGAATACTCTCCACTTGCCTGGATGGGTGCAATTCCAACTCAAGAATCTCAACACCGCCAGGACAAAGCAGCCCGCATGATTGGCACCCCATCTGCAAACATTCACTCCCTCCACCATCGACGCACAGTTGCAGAGTGTGTACCGTCTACAAGATGCACTGCAGCAATGCACCACGACTCCTTAGACAGCACCTTCCAAACCCAGCGACCTTTACCACCTAGAAGAGTAAGGGCAGCAAATGCAGGGGATACCACCACATGCAAGTTCCCCTCCAAGCCACACACCATCCTGACTTGGAACTATATCGCCGTTCCTTCACTGTCGCTGGGTCAAAATCCTGGAACTCCCTTTCTTACAGCACTGTGGGTGTACCTACCCCACATGGACTGTAATGGTTCAAGAAGGCAGCTCACCGCCACTTTCTCATGGGCAATAAATGCTGGCCCAGCCAGCGATGCCCACATCGCATGAATGAACGAATGAAAAAGTGAAGTATCCCTTGTGTCATTGTTTTGGTAGAAAATATAACCCTGGTGGAATTGCCCCTCCCAATCACACCTCACTTCATAGAACATAGAAAATGGAGTAAATTTATGGCACAGAATGAGACCATTTAGCAATCGTGTCTGTGCCAGCTGAAAAAGAGCGATCCAGCCCAATCCCACTTTCCAGGTCTTGGGAATGGGATCTGAACAGATCTCAGAGCTCACATTATGTGAATGTTCTGTTGAAGTATTGGTGAGCTGATATACCAGGGGAGATTCACACTGTTAGACACAGTGTGAAATACATTCAAGTATTTATAAAACATTGTAACATGTGAGTAATATTCCCCATTGATTTCTCAGCACTGATGGATTGTGAAGTGGGAGACAGCCAGAAGTCTCACTGATTCACACTGACCATGAGCTGAAAATGAAATGAGATAAATTTCAATCTTCAGCAGCGAGTTGCTGCAGAGAGGTAAGAGTCCTGAATCAAGGAGAGACTTTCTCATACTGCTGTTGAATTTCATTTCAAACACTCCTTGAACTCTCTGCCGAGGAATTCAGAGCTGGAGAATGCCTGTAAAATCAGCCTAAAAAGGAAATAAAAAACACCCATCGTGGGGCTCAAACTCAAAAACTTGAGATTCAGAGTTTCATGCTTTCATCGACTGAGCTCACCAGGCCTGAGACAGTGTCCCCGTCCTGTCTGTTATTGGACGGTGCAGCTGTTGCCTCCACCCCAGGGACTGAATTTGTTCTGTAAACCATGAACCAGCTTCCTCTCAAATCCCAGGTTTATCAGTAAATCCTCTTAAAAAGCCCCAAAGTGTGATATATTCCTCTCACTCAACCGGAATAAAAGTTACATCTTTTGCTCTTTTTACCTTCCAAACATTGACTTCTATTTTTCTCAGCATTTATTTCTCTCTCTTTTTTATATTGTGCATTTCCTAATAAACATTTCATTTCAATTATTTATGAGGGATGAAATGAACAGAAGAGATTTTCTGCAATGGTACCAGGGGTGTGGGACAGAGTGAGTGGTTCAGATCTGGATTACACTGCCTGAGAGTGCTGGAGGCAGATTCAATCGTGGTTTTCAAAAGGGAATTGGATAAACACCTGAATAGAGAAAATTTGCAGGGTTACAATGAAAGGGCAGAGGAGTGGAATTAGCTGATTTGCTCTTGCAAAGAGCTGTCATGGACATGATGGACTGAATGGTCTCCTTCTGTCCTGTAACCATTTGATTCCTTGATTCTAACTCTGTCAAAGTTGTTCTGAACTTGCTCTGCTCCAAGGAGAACAACCCCAGCTTTTCCAGTCTGAAGTTATGAGGAACCATGGGGAACCCACTGTAAACCTTCCTCCAGACAGAAATACAACTGTTCATCACTACACTGTGGCCCAGCTGTTCACAATATACATCAATGATTCGGATGTGGGGACCAAATGTAGTATTTCCAAGTTCGCAGATGACACAAAACTAGGTGGGAATGTGTGTTGTGAGGAAGATGCAAAGCGGCTTCAAGGGGATTTGGACAGACTTAGTGAGTGGACAAGAAAGTGGCACATGGAATATAATGTGTAAAAATGTGAGGTTATCCACTTTGGTAGGAGGAACAGATGTGCAGATTATTTGTTAAATGGTAAGAGATTAGAAAGTGTAGATGTACAAAGGGGCCTGGGTGTCCCTGTCAATAAGTGACTGAAAGCTAACATGCAGGTGCAGCAAGCAATTCAGAAGACGAATGATATGTTAGCCTCTATCACAAGAGGATTTGAGTACAGGAGTAGTGAAGTCTTGCTTCAATTGTATATAACCTTGGTTGGTCTGCAGTTTGGAATACTGTGTGCAATTTTGGTACCCTTACCTTAGGAAGGATATCATTGCCATAGAGGGAGTGCAATGAAGGTTCACCAGACTTGTTCCCGGGATGGCAGGACTGTCCTGTGAAGAGAGATTGGGGAAACTGGGCCTGTATTCTCTAGAGTTTCAAAGAATGAGAGGTGATCTCATTGAAACTTACAAAATATTTAAAGTGATAGACAGGGTAGATGAAGTTTTTCCTCCGGTTGAGGAGTCTAGAACCAGGGGACACAATTTCAACAGAAGGGGAAAGCCACTTAGGACAGAGACCAGGAGAAATTTCTTTACTCAGAGGGTTGTGAATCTTTGGAATTCTCTACCCCAGAGAGCTGTGGAAGCTCAGTCATTGAGTATGTTTAAAGCAGAGATTGACAGATTTCTAAATACAAATGACATAGGGGATATGGACATAGTGTGGGAAAAAGGCATTGAAGTGGATGATCAATCATCATCATATTGAATGGCGGGGTGGTCTCAATGGGCTGAATGGCCTACTCCTGCTTCTATGTTCCTATCAGTCTGTAAAAATCATACCCATGCTGTCATTGTCCCTTTTATTCCATGGGCTTCAGTTTTACTGGCAGTCTAGTATGTGACATCATCAAGAAGGTTTTCAATAAGTTAAATAAGGAGAAATTGTTTCCAGTGGCAAAAGGGTCAGTAACCAAAGGATGTATTTATCAGGTGATTGAGAAAAGAACCAGAGGCGAAATGAGGAATGATTTTTTATACAGTGATGTGTTGTGATCTGGAATGCACTGTCTGATCAGGACTTGAAAGCAGATTCAGTAGTAACTTTGAAAAGCAATTGGGATAAATACTGGAAGGAAAAATGTACGGATTACAGGAAAAAGCTGAGCAGCAGGACTAATTGGATAGCACAACCAAAGAGACAGCACTGACACAATGGACCAAATGGTCTCCTTCTTTGGGTATCAGTCTATGGTTTTATGAACATAATGTTGATACAATTCGCTGAGTTGGAAGGGAAGTGAACCCAGATTCCGGGTATTCTAAACACCAGACCCAAACCAACTGAACAAGCCTGTTGTTTAATCTCTGTTTTTCACACCAGCTTCTCCTCGCTCTTTCTGTGTTTCCAGCCTGGTCTGTTCCTCTGACCTTCATTCCTGACACTTTATTGAGAACGGCCAATTGGAATGGAATACATAGGAATGGATTTTTCTGTCGGCGGCTGACATGTAGGGCAGACTTCGCACATCCACACGGCAAGAAGGCATTTCAAGTATTTATGAGTCCAATTGTCAGCAATTTTATTCACTGGATCCAATTGAAATAATAGCACAAGGGAACCACGGGGCTTCAGAGCGTCGCCTGGTTAAAGGAGGTGACTGGGAGGTGGGAGCTGAGTGTTGGCTTCACTGGGAAGCTGTCGGGTGAGGTAGCGTAACTTGGCAGCAAGGGTGGAGGGGGAAAGGGCATCCGGAATCACTGTCAGGAGTGGGGGCCAATGTGCCAGCTCTGCAGGAGGAGCTACACCAGGGTGCCATTGAGGCAGTGCCACCTCAATGAGGGTAAATGTGAGTGGGTAAAGAGTGAGGTAAATGTGGCTGGGTGTTGTTTACTGTGAAGGCCTTGCACTCAGGGAGGGGCAACCTGTCATGGGCCTCATTCACCCTGGATTCGAGGCTCCCATTGAGGAGGAGTAGAGAGGGAGGGAGGGAAGGGCAGGCACCAGCAGGGACACCACAGCAGATTGGGTGCCCACAGGAAGGCCAGCCTCGAACAGGAGGCTGGAGAAGGAGGCAGAGGAACACGTCAGCCAAGGTTCGACTACCTACAGATGTCCGAGTGACAGTGTCTCCACAGACTGCACCTCTCCACGGAGGTTGTCACTGATCTCTCTGCCATGATGCAGCTGTGCCCCATGGGACTTGGTGGGCACCTGATGCCGGTGTCACTGAAGGTCACTGTGCCACTGAACTTCTCGATGACCAGATCATTGCGGGGATCCACTGGAGATATGTGTGGAATCTCACAGTCTGTGGTGAATCAGTGCATCAAGGAGGGCACCAATGTCCTGTTCAGGAGGGCCGGTGACTATGTGCACATCGATCCAAACAGTCACGCAAAGAGGGCTATAGGATTCAGGGCCATCGCTGGATTTCCCCAGGTGTAGGGTGTCATTGACTGCACCCATGTGACCATCAAGGCTCCTGCAGACCAGCCAGCACCCTTCAACAGGAAGGGCTTCCATTTGCTCAGTGTGCAACTGCTCTGTGACCATCACAAATGGATCCTATAGGTGTGTGCACAAATCCCGGGAAGCAGCCACAACGCCTGCATACCAAGGCAGTTGCAGGTGCCAGAACTTTTCCGTGGCCCCATGCGCTTTCTGAGATGGATCCTTGGAGACAAGGGCAACCCAGTGAGGACATGAGTACTGACGCCTGTGAGGAATCCACACAAGGATGCAGAGGAGAGGTACAAAACCTGCTGCGGGTCAACCCGAGTGACCATCAAGGAGGCCATTGGTCTCCTGAAGATGAGATTGAAGCGCCTGGATTGTTCCAGTGGAGTCCTTCAGTATGTCCCGGCGAGGGTCTCATATATCGCGGTGGTTTGCTGTGCACTGTGGCATTACAGAGGGGTGAGGTGTTGACTCGTGAGGAGATCATGGAGTGTGATATCTCCTCTGATGGTGAGGATGTGGAGGAGGATGCTGCTCAGGCAGTGCCAGATGAAGGACCTCAGGCACAGCAGGAAAGCCACCATGAGATACACACAAGGGAGACATGAGACACCCTTATACATTCACGATTCCTTTGAGCCTTACCACCTTCTGGAACCAAGTCAATAAAGTCTTAGCTTTGATCAGCCCTGTTGTCACCTCCTTCCTTCTGCACTACAGCGCCCAGGTACACATCGCACAGTGGCAAGGCCGAAGCTTTGTGAACTCAGGGCTTGGTCCCTCACTTCCAGCCCCTTGGGTGGAAGGGTTTAAATGAAGTCCCAAAGGGCATCAACAATTAGAAGGAGACAGAGTGAGAGAACATCATTTCTTTATTCTGTGTGACACTAAACACAACCCTATCCATCTGGAATGTACATTCACCCGTGAACCCCTCAGTGAATCTAGGTGCTCTTCTTAAATCTTTTCCGGGTGCTCCTACGTGGTGCTCCCCCTGCTCTGGCAGCTGAGGTGGAGACAGGCTGCTGACCTTGCTGCCCCATGGCTTGGGATGACATTGGTGGCCGTCCTCTGGCTGCCTGAGGCCTGGAGGGCCCCGGCACACTAAGGGCCTCCTGCACAGGTACAGGGACCCCCCTCTGTCATCGAGGATGATGGAGACACTGGCATCACTGGTGTCACTGGCAGAGGGACTTTCGAGCTACTGTCCACACCAGGAGCACCCTGAGAGGAGACCCCATATGTAGCAGCCAGCTGCTCCTCCCCCTTATAAGACACACTTGTACCTCCCTGCTGACCTGAGAGGGACGTGGACCTGGTGGAGAATTCAGGTGCCTCGTCCCCCCTCTCACCTTGTCACCGCTGGATGGAGCTCATGGACAAAGTGATGGAGTGCAGGTCTGCGAACATCTCTGGCAGCCACTGATTGATCGGCTGGATCTGGCTCTCCATGAGAGTCACCAATCTCTCAATAGAGGAAGCCAGACACACCCCCATCAGAGACAGTGCAGCACCCAAGGCCTGGATGGACTCCTCCACCATCCTTGTTTGGGTACACATAGCCTCTGGCAACTCTGCCAGATGTTACCTGACCTCTCGCTGCAGCTGCGGTATTTCCCGTGTTGCTGGTGACACCCGAGGCATGTCATCAGCCTGAGGCTCAGTGTGGGCCTGGCCTCCCACAGACCACCAACTGTCAGTGGCCTCGGCTGTCACAGCTTCCGTCAGCTGCCCGGGCCTGTCTGTGATGTGCTCATCAGTTTGCGTGAGCGTTTCTGTTCTGGTGGAGGGTGCAGGGGAATTATGTGATGGTGCACCATCTGAGGCTCCCTCCTCCTCCTCAGACGTGTCCGGCTGTCTCCCAGTCTCTCCAGCGCTTTGCTTTTGTCGTTCATCCGGGCCTTCATGAGAAAACAGGGACATTGAAGGGTTACGGTCTGCCCATCGTGACATTCCAACCACCCCTTCTGTGCAGCTCCATTGATGCAGTGGTGAACAGATGAGCAGTGTGGCTCCTTTGCAGCGGATGCTCACTTGTGCCCCAGGAGATGTTCACTCACTCTCTTGGGTAGATGCCCCTGTCTCTCCATCAGCTATGGAGCTGCTGCTTTGCTGCCCTGCCTGTTCCATGGCCTCCTCCTCCATCGGGATGAGGACACGGAGATAAGGCACTCCACCGCCAGTTTTGACACGCTCTTTCCAATTGTGGGATGTCTTCTCCTGCAGGCACAATGATGAACAAAGTTAGTCTCCCAGCGGGGACAAGCCCAACATCTCTGATGGTGATAGTCCAGCAGTCCATGATGTGGACACACATATGCCTCCTGCATGCGGCCCCTCTCGAGGGACTGTGTGAGGTTATATAATGACTGACGTGTGCCTCTCCTGCTGCCCTTCCCCAATACACATGACTGGGTGGTCACTCCCTTTCCACTAAACATTCCCTCTCACTCTGCCACATGCAATGTCCAAAGGGTCCAAAGTGTTTTGAGTTGTCGCCTGAGCAACCTGGATCAGGTCATTGACCCACTTCCTGCACTGGATCCATGTCCTGGGGGTGAACCCATGGCTGCTGACCTCACCTACTATCTCCATCTAGCTTTGCTTGGTCAGGTGGACAGGTCTCCACCTCCCATCCCTGGGGAAGAGGATCTTGCACCTTTCTCTTGCCACCTGGAGGAGAACCTGCAGGGAGGCATCGCTAAACCGTGGCACCATGGTCACTGCAGGCTCGCATTCAGCTCCTTACCCATCAGGCAACAGAGGCAGCAGAACGGGTCCTGGGGCATCAGAGGCAGCAGAACTGGTCCTGGGACAGCAGAGGGCTCTCAGGAAGACACTCCTTTAAACCAGGCAGCAGTGAATGCAGGGCTGGCAGCCCTTTAAATATGGTGCCAGCACCTGCCGTTCTTTCAGATGTCAGTGTCATCGGCACCTCGTTCCCTACCTCTGGTCCTTGTTTACATAGGCCCCACGCCTCTCCTTCATTAATTTGTCGGCTGCTCCGTGGTCGGAGTCGGTCGGCCACATTTCACTCGTGTGGTGACGACACCCGCTTCCGGTGCCTCTGCCGAGAGCCGCACCGTTAGTTTAAAATTCAGCCCATGGGGTCAAGAGTGGAAAATCTCCCCTCTGATTCTCTCTACTTAAACTGATGGAGACACCAAATCAAAACTGTTGAAACCAGGGATTGTATCCTGGTTCTTCAATCTAGTGTTCTCCCAACTGAGCTATTCCATCCTCACTGTGAACTCATCTTCATTGGAGACAAATATAACTCCAGGCGGAATTTCCCCACCCGTTCATTCCTCACTTGAGGGGAATGGGACCCGACCAGATCGCGGAACTCAGATTATGTTAATGTTCTGCTCTTGATATTTTCATATTATTTTGCGTTTGAGCCACTTTTAATCAGGTTCACGGACAAATTCTTCTATCATCCCTTCTCCCACATTCTCTCTCTCTCATTCATTCTTTATTCCTCACAATCCAGAAAGGGTTAGGAATCAGAGCTCACCCCCAAACCCTCTGCACACAGACCTCTGTCTGTCACCCTGTTTGCTCCAAGATCCAAGAGACCAGTCAATAAATTACACTCTTTATAAACACAGTGTTGGACACAGAGTTAAATACACTGAAGTCTTTTGAAAAAAGTTCATCTTACGGGTTGTTACTGAGCCCACAGAGCAGGGCGAGCCCAGGCTCCAGCCCCAGCCCCAGCCTGTGCTGTGTTAGCTGATGCCACCTGGTGTGATACTGAGCCACATGGAGCAGGAAAGGGCCTGGTTGTATTCATGGCCTGTGTTGAGTTAACTGAACCCACCCAATGTTGTAGGAGCCACACAGAACAGAATGGGCCCAGGCTCCTTCCTAAGCCTGAGGGATGATAGTTCATCTCACACGGTGTTGTGCAGAGCCCCACACAGAACAGGAAAGTCCCAGGCTCCATCCCCAGCCTGTGGTATTTTACTTCATCACACCTGGTATGGTACGGAGCCCCCAGAGCAGGAAAGATCCAGCTTCCATCTCCAGCCTGTGCTGAATTAGCTGATCTGACCTGGTTGGCACTGAACCACAATTAGGGGAGGATGGGCCGAGGCTCCCTGGCCTGTGGTGTGTTAGTTATTCTCATTTGGTGAGGTACTGAGCACTATATAGAGCAGGAAGGGCCTGTGCTCAGTGAGCTGATCTCACCTTGTGCCTTCCTGAGACCCACACACAGAGCAGGACAGGCTTAGGCCTCATCCCCGGCCTGTGCTCAATTAGCGGATCTCAGCCAAAAGATTTTGATAAGGTTCCACACAAGAGGCTTCTCTATAAGATTAAAGTCCCTGGTATCAGTGGTAATATATTGATCTGGATTGGGAACTGACTGGCACGACGTAGGCAGAAAGTAGTTACAGATGGATCTGGATCTGTTTGGAGACCAGTTACCATTGGTGTCCCACAGGGATCGGTGTTGGGTCTGTTGCTCTTTATTATTTTTATTAATGATCTGGATGTAGGTGTAGGGGGCACCATCTGTAAATTTACAGATGATTTGAAGATCTGTGCGAGTGTTCAGACCGCAGACGATGCTCGACTGTTTCAGGCTGATCTTAATGTGTTGGGAGATTGGGTTCAGGACTGGTAAATGATGTTTAATTTGGGTAAGTGCAGTGTTATTCATGTGGACAGGGCGAATGCTCAACATTCATACACCCTTCAGGGAAAAACATTAAAGCAGGTGGAGAAAGAAAATAATTTTGAGCAGAGATCTGGATGTTCTAGTGCACAGATCTCGAAAGGTACAGCAGCAATGCTGTGAAGTGACAGCTGGAGCAAATAGGGGGTTGGGCTGCATTCAGAGGATAATTGCATATAAGATGGGGCATATTCTTTCATGGGATGTGAGCGACACTGGCAAGGCCAGAATTTGTTACCCATCCCTAATTGTCCTTGACAAGATGGCGGTGAGCTGCCTTCTTGAATTGCTGCACTCCATGTGGTGTAGGTACACCCACAGTGCTGTTAGGAAGGGAGATCCAGGATTTTGACCCAACATCAGTGAATGAACAGCGATATTGTTGCAGATCAGATGGTGTGTGACTTGAAGGGGAACTTGCAGGTGGTGGAGTTTCCATGCATCTGCAGCCCTTGTCCTTCAAGGTGGTGGAGGTCTTCGGTTTGGAAGGTGTTTTTGAAGGATCCTTGGTGAGTTGCAGCAGTGCATCTGGTAGATGGTACACACGACTGCCACTGTGCGCCAGTGGTGAAGGGAGTAAATGTTTAAGGTGGTGAATGGGGTGACAATCAAGGCAGCTGCTTTGTCCCGAACAGTGTCGAGTTTCTAGAGTATTGTTGGAGCTGCACTCATCCTGGCTTGTGCCTTGTAGATGGTGTACAAGTTTTGGAGAGTCAAAAATCACAAAATTATTACAGTGCAGAAGGAGGCTATTCGGCCCATTGTCTCTGCAAAGAATCATTGAACATAGAAAGTTTACAGCACAGGAAGGCCAAAAATCGGGCAACCCAGCGGAATCACATTGTCCAACATTTGGACCGTAGCCCTGCAGGTTCAGGTACTTGAGGTGCACATCCAGACTCCTCTTAAATGAGTTGAGGGTTTCTGCCTCAACTACCCTTATAGGCAGTGAGTTTCAGACCCCTCGCACCCTCTGGGTGAAAAAACGGTTCCTCATCTCCCCTCTAATCGTTCAACGAATCACTTTAAATCTATGCCCCTTAGTCATTGACCTCCCTGCTAAGGTAAATAGACCCTTCCCATCCACTCTATCCAGACCCCTCACAATTTTATACATTTCAATCAAATCTCCCCTCATCCTCCTCTATTCAACCCCAGCCGATCCAATCTTTCCTCATCGTTGCATTTTTCCAGAGCTGGCAACATCCTCGTAAATCTCCTCTGTAACCTCTCGAGTGCAATTACATCCTTTCTGTAATGAGGTGACCAGAACTGCACACAGAACTGAAGTTGTGGCCTAACTAATGATTGATACAGTTCCAGCATAACCTCCCTGCTCTGATATTCTATACCTCGGCTAATAAAGGAAAGGATTCCATAAGCCTTCTCAACCAACTTATCAACCTGTCCTGCTACTTTCAGGGATCTGTGGACATTCACTTCAAGGTCCCTCACTTCCTCTAGACCTCTCAGTATTCACCCATTAATTGTGTATTCCTTTGCCGTGTTTGACCTCACCAAAGGCATCACCTCACACTTCTCCAAGTTGAATTCCATTTGCCACTTTTCTGCACACCTGACCAGTCCATTTTTCCAGCTCTCCTAATGAGCATTTCACCTCGTGCCGAGAGCTGAATTATTCATTGCAGAATTCTCACTGTCTGTTTTACCTTTGGTGCCACAGTATTTATATGAATGGTCCAGTTAAGCTTGTGTCTATGGTTCCCCCCAGGATGTTGATGGTGGGGGGGATTCAGCGATGGTAATGCTGTTGAACGTCAAAGGGAGATGGTTACATTCTCTCTTGTTGGAGATGGTCATTGCCTGGTACTTATGTGGTGTGAATGTTACTTGCCACTTAGCAGGCCAAGCCTGAACGTTGTCCAGGTCTTGCTGCTTCTGGACACGGACTCCTTCAGTATCTGAGATGTACGGAATTTGTCCTTTTATGAAACCTTGGTCAGGCCTCACTTGGAATATTGTATCCAGTCTTGGTCTCCTCACATGATGGGTGCTATTGAGGCTTTTGACAGGGTACAGAGGAGAGACATTAAACTAATTCCCAGTGTAAGGCATCTTCGTTATCAAGTTAGACTAAAAGAGTTGGAACCCTACACCTGAGAGAAACCTAGATTGAGGGGTGATCCAATTGAGGTTCATAAGTAATGAAGGGTCCGATTTAGCATGGGAGAGGAGTCATAATTGTATATTGTAAAAGGCCAGATGTCACCCGGATCACATTAAATTTCATTTTCAGCAACGGGTTAATGAACCAGGAGGGCTGAGTGGTTAAGGTGTTGGACTTAAAATCCAATGAATATATGTCTGTGTGTGTTCAAACCCCACTCCTGGTATCTGTGCCGGCCAAATGTTACTTGTTGTTTCCCTGACTTTTGCCTTGCACCATCATCTCTTCTGTCATTTAATCACTCCTGCCTTCCAACCGATCACAGCTTCCTATTATTTGCCCCAGCACCGTTCCTTGTCTCTGCACTTGCTTATAAGCTGGGAAACCTTGAACTTAATCTCCTCTGTCCCCTCACAATGACCTTCTCATCTTTCCTGAACTGTGGTTCCTCACAGGATCCGCTGCCTCTCCGACTCCCCTCCAGGGGAAACTGAAGGCCCTGAGCCTGGGTCTTGCTTTTTACGCTTGCTGGTAGTTGAGTCCTTGCATGTCTAGTCTCCTCCAGGATGGGCTTGCCATAATCTTCCAATCTTCCCTGGATAAGGGGATTGGAGAGTGGCAAATGACACCCTTATTCAAGAAAGGGTGTAAGGACAGTCCAAGCAACTCCATGCCAGTTAATTTAACATCAATGCTGGGTAAGGTTTCAGAAATGATAATCAGGGAAAATATCAATGGACATTAAGAGAGGTTTGAGTTAATTAAGGATATCCAGCATGGATTTGTAAAATGCAGATCATGCTTCACTAATCTAATTGAATTTTTTGATGAAGGAGCAGAGAAGTTTGATGAAGGAAATGCAGTGGATGTTGTTTCTATGGATTTTACGAAAGCATTTGATAAGGTATCACATAAAAGGCTGGTTAACAAAATTGAAGCTCATGGAATAGGAGGGTCAGTGTCCAATTGGTTAAAAAATTGGATTAAGGGCAGAAACAAGCAAGTTGTAGTAAAAGGTTTCTTTTCAGACTAGGGGATGGTCGACGGTGGTGTTCCCCGAGGGTCAGTGCTGGAATCACTGCTTTTCTTGCTATGTATAAAATATGTGGATCTTGGAATACGGAACAGAATCTCAAAATTTGCTGACAATACCAAACTTGGAGGTGAGGCAAACAGTGAGGATGATATGAACCGCCTGCAATAGGACATAGATAGGCTAGCAGAATGAGCAGAGAGGTGACGGATGGAATTTAACACTGTTAAGTGTGAGGTGATGCATTTTGACAGAAGGAATAGGGAGAGGCAATGTATCCTTAATGGCACAGTTCTAAAGAGTGTTCAGGGACAGAGGGAAATGGGGATGCATGTGCATCGATCTTTGCAGGTAGCAGGGCATATTGAGAGAGTAGTAGTAAAATATATGGCATCTTGGGCTTTATACAAACATACAAGCATACGAACATATGAATTAGGAGCAGGAGTAGGCCACGTGGCACTTCAAGCCTGCTCCGCCATTCAATAATTTCATAGCTGAACTGATTACCCACATTTCCAGCTACCCCTGACCACCCCCTTGCTTATCAAGAATCTATCTACATCTGCCTTAAAAATATTCAAAGACTCTGCTTCCACTGCGTTTTGAGGAAGAGAACTGCAAAGACTCACAATCCTCTAAGAGAAAAAAATTCTCCTCATCTCTGTCTTAAATGGGCGACCCCATATTTTTAAACAGTGACCCCTAATTTTAGATTCTCCCACAAGGGGAAACATCCTTTCTACATCCACCCTCACAAGACCCTCAGGATCTTATGTGTTTCAATCAAGTTGCCTCTTACTCTTCTAAAATCTGGTGGATACAAGCCAAGCCTGTCCAATTTTTCCTTGTAAGACAGCCCACCATTCCAGGTATTTGTCCAGTAAACCTTCTCTGAACTGCCTCCAATGCATTCACATCCTTCCTTAAATAAGGAGACCAGTTCTGTAGACAGTACTCCAGATGTGGTCTTACCAATGCCCTGTATAGCTGAAGCATAACCTCCCTACTTTTGTATTCAATTCCCCTCGTGATAAACACGAGCATTCTATTAGCTTTCCTAATTACGTGCTGTACCTGCATACTAACCTTGTGCGATTCATACACGAGGACACCCAGATCCCTCTGCATCTCAGGGCTCTGCAATCTCTCACCATTTAGATAATATGCTTCTTTTTTATTCTTCCCGCCAAAGTGGACAATTTCACACTTTCCCACATTTTACTCCATTTGCCAGGTTGTTGCCCACTCACTTAACCGATCTACATCTCTTTGTAGCCCCCTTATAAGAACATAAGAAATAGGAGCAGGAGTAGGCCATTCAGTCCCCAAAGCCTGCCCCACCATTTAATAAGATCAGGGATGATTTGCCCCAGACCTCAACTCCTCTTTCGTGCCAGCTCCTCATAGCCCTCAACTCCCCAATATTTCAAAAATCTATCTACCTCCTCTTTAAATGCTTTCAGTGATTTAGCCTCCACAACTCTCTGGGTAGAGAATTCCAGACATTCACTACCCTCTGAGAGAAGAAATTCCTTTGCATCTCAGTTTTAAATGACTGTCCCCTTATTCTGTAACTATGTCACCTGGTTTGAGATTCCCCCACTAGTGGAAACATCTACCCTGTCAAGCCCCCTCAGAATCTTATACATTTCAATAAGATCACCCTTATTCTTCTAAACTTTAATGTATAAAGGCCTAACTTGTTAGCCATTCTTGATAAGTCAACCCCTTTCTCCCAGGAATCAGCTGAGTGAATCTCTTTTGACTGTATCCAATGCCAATATATCCTTTCTTAAATACGGGGACCAAAACTGTACACAGCACTCCAGGTGTGGCCTCACCAACACCCTGTACAGCTTTAACAAGACTTCCCTATTTTTAAACTCCAGCCCCCGAGCAACAAAGGCCAAAATTCCATTTGCCCTCTTAATTACTTGCTGCACCTGCATGCTAACTTTTTGTGTTTCAATCACAAGAACACCCAGATACCTCTTTTTTGGAGTCTCTGTCTATTTATATAATAGTCTGCATTTTGATTCTTCCTACCAAAGTGTATGACCTCACACTTTCCTACATTAAACTCCATCTGCCAAGTTTTTGCCCACTCACTCAACCTATCTATATCCCCTTGGAGATTCCTTATGTCTTCATGACAACATGCCCTACCTATTTTTGTATCATCAGCAAATTTGGATATATTACACTCTGCCCCCTCCTCCATGTCATTAATATAGATAGTAAATAATTGAACCCCAAGCACTGATCCTTGTGGCACTCCACCAGTCACATCCTGCCAATGAGAAAATGGCCCATTTATGCCTACTCTTTGTTTCAAGGAATTGGTAACTCGTGTGTGCATCATCACTTCAGGAAGTGATGTCATACAGTATGTGACAGAGTAGGAGATGGGATGATCCCCGGTAAGATGTGCCTGTAATACTCTCCTGTAAATTGTATATAGTATTGTCAGTCTTCAATAAAAAAGTCAAATTATTTGTTGGCGTTGATCAGTGTGTGATTGGTAAGTCTGTGTGATGAACAGGGGTTGGCAACATGTCTGTACATGGACACCAGTGTCCACGTTAAAACAGTTCGGTCCGTGACTGATAATTTCAGGGATGAGAAATTTCCCATTGGCTTCTTCTTCCAGACCAGTCTGACTTTCAATCAAATCGCAGCCGTCAGTTTCACAGCTGACAGGTCCTGAGAGCAGAGACAACGTTTCAGAACCTCGGACAAGTTCGGAGCTTTCCGGCAGTTCTGATTTCATTTAAAAGCCCTCCAGAAAAACCCGAGCTTGTCCGAGTTTCGGAAGTGCTGTCTCTGCTCAAAGCACCTGTCAGCTGTGAAACTGACGGCTGCGATTTTTTAAAGAAGACTAACCATAAAGCTGAGAGTTCTCGCTCTCTGCAACTGTCAGAGAGAGGGAGAGAGAGAGAGGAGAGTAAGAGGGAGAGAGGAGACCGGGCGTGGGTGTCGGCAGAGAGAGGGGCAGAGAGAGAAAGGACAACCTGAAAGGTTTACCCCGTATCCTTAGATTATGACCCCTGGTTCTGGACTCACACCCAAATCCCATGAACGAATAAAAAAAGTCACAACTGTGATTGGCTCTTGTAGCGGACTCTGGTTAACAGACAATATTCGGAGCGCCGGCCCCAGACTGTTTAACACTGACTGAGCTGAGAAAATACAACTCACCCCCGAGAATCCGCAGCACAGACCGAGCGGAGAGGAAAACCTGTCCTGGGAACTCTACATTCAGGGAACAGTTTGTCCTGTGAATATGCAGATGTGAATATTGTGGAAGAGAGATTGTATTAAAGGGGAGGGCGGGTTAGTCTGAAGCCACTGTGTTTGTGGGTCCGCTCTCATCGCCGGATTTCAGAGTCATTCTTGTGTAAAATCAAATGATTTTCCAGTCAAAGAACCGCCCTGCTCCCTGCTCAGCCCCAAAGTGGGAATTCGGGATCATTTTTTTTTATTTCAAGATTTCAGGTGAAAAGTAGAGAACATGTCAGCGAGGGGTGAGAGAGGGCGGTCAGTGCAGCAATAAAACCAGGTTAAATGGAAAATGGAGTCCTCAATCCTAGTGAAAGCTTTTCAACAGCAAACCTACTGGAGTGAGAGACAGGAAAGATCTAGTCTGGAAGTCTGGAGTCTCTGAATTTCAATGGAATTGTAGAGTTTGTGAGGAGAGAGAAACACAGAGAGACAGCAGGAGCCGAGAGCTGACAGCAGCTTGTCTCCGCCCCGTCCTCTCTCTGCCTTGAAGTTGCTCTGTGCCACCATCACCGGCTTCATTTCTGACCCAGTTCACACTGACAGTGAGAATTTGTGCAGAGTCCCGGACATGACCGATAGTGCAGCAGCCCAAACGGCTCCTCCAGCCGCCGCCGCCGCCCAAGTCAAGACCCCCAAGAAGAAGAAGGCGGCTCCCCGGAACAAGCCAGCCGGTCTCCCGTTGGGCGAACAGATCCTCAAGATTGTGCCGGCTTTCAGCGATCGCAAGGGGATGTCCCTGGCCGCCATAAAGAAGGCTCTGGGTAGCAGCGGTGTCGATGTGGAGAAGCTCAGGACCCAGATCAAGCAAAGTATCAAGAGGAATGTGAACAAAGGCTCCCTGGTGCAGAGCAAGGGACAGGGAGCCTCCGGCTCCTTCAAAATCAGCAAGAAGGAAAACCCAGGGAAAAGTGGGAAAGAAGGTGAAGAAACTAGCAGACAAGAAATCTTTAGTGAAGAAACCAGCAACCAAGAAATCTTTAGCGAAGACACCAGCAGCCAAGAAATCTTTAGTGAAGAAACCAGCAGACAAGAAATCTTTAGTGAAGAAACCAGCAACCAAGAAATCTTTAGCGAAGACACCAGCAGCCAAGAAATCTTTAGTGAAGAAACCAGCAGATAAGAAATCTTTAGTGAAGAAACCAGCAGACAAGAAATCTTTCATGAAGAAACTAGCAGACAAGAAATATTTCATGAAGAAACCAGCAGCTAAGAAATCTTTAGTGAAGAAACCAGCAGACAAGAAATCTTCAGTGAAGAAACCAGCAGCTAAGAAATCTTTAGTGAAGACACCAGTAGACAAGAAATCTTTAGTGAAGAAATCAGCAGCCAAGAAATCTTTAGTGAAGAAACCAGCAGACAATAAATCCTTCGTTAGAAACCAGCAGACAAGAAATCATTGGTGAAGAAACCAGCAGCCAAGAAAGTGACAACAAAGGAAGTAACAGCCAAGAAAACGAGCAGCAAGGCGGCGGCAACGCCAAATAAGGCGGTGAAGAAAGCAGTGCTTCAGAAAAAGTCTCCTGCGAAGAAGGTCAAAAAAGGCAAGAGTGCGGCGGGCGGAAAGGCGCTGAAGAAAGAGCAGACATGGAAGAGCAAGGTCAAGCCGAAAGCAGCGAAGGCTCAGAAAGCAGGGTCTGGAAAGAAGTGAAAGAGCGCGGGAAACCTGTAAACATCTGAACACAAAGGCTCTTCTCAGAGCCACCCACATCTCTCAGGAAAGAGCTGATCCCCTGATCAAATGATCCCTGTCCCGGCCCCGCCTGCAGATTCCACATGGAAATGATTTGGAGTAAATCCAGGATCCCTGGTGACTCGCTGACATCCCCTCCACCCAGCCCTTTCCCCACTCTCTGTAATAAAACAGAAGGATGTCCGGCCCTCACTCTAACTGGAGATGTGTTCGGTGTAGTCTCAGTTCACAAATTCAGGGGGAGAGTCCTGTAAGGCAGCTCGGTCACTCTGACTGAAACCGCCAGTTCCCCGGGGTTGCAGACCCTGACACTGCGGGGAGAGAATCCCCGACTCTATCCAGCCGCCGGGGGAAACAGACAGCTCTGTGTCCGGAGAATAGGGAGGGCCGGGGAGAAGGCACATATTAAAGCGCTGCAATGGACTCAGCTCCTGTGTGTGCACAACTCTCACTGATTCCGTCCTTTGGGAACAGTGCGGTCTAAACAGATCAGGTTAGGAGAGAAACACACAGTCCGAGAATGGCTTCTTTCTTCCTGCATTTCCTCTGTTCTGGGAGCAGATTCTCATTGAGAAGCGGCGCTCAGATCACCGGAGAGAAAAGAAAAACACACAATTCAAACTGTCCAAATGAAAAACAGAGAATTAACCCGGACACTTCCATTATTAAATTAATTCATCAGCTCCGAACCAGTTCCCGTTAATGTGCCGGGATAATCTCGGGATTTATAAAATCGAAGGCAGCGGGATTTATTAAATTGTTGATTCTGACACCCTGTAGTTCAGTTCTTCACTTAACTAGAGGGGGAGATGTGTGAGCAGAGAAACAGAGCGAAATCCAGAGAGGGGACTGAAAACACACCTGGACAGATGTGAAACAGGTCAATCCACTGTTACAATAACTCTATCACTGATTCCCTCCTGACAGTAACCAGTCATTTCACAGAGACTGTGGGTGGCTCTGAAAAGAGCCTTTGGTTTCTGAGATGACATTTTGGCCGCTTTACTTTTTCTGGGAGCTCGAGTGCTGGTTTTCTTGGGCAGCAGCACGGCCTGGATATGAGGCAGCACCCCGCCCTGAGCGATAGTCACCCCTCCCAGCAGCTTGTTGAGCTCCTCGTCGTTGCGGACGGCCAGCTGCAGGTGTCTGGGGATGATGCGGGTCTTCTTGTTGTCCTGGGCCGCGTAACCGGCCAGCTCGAGGATTTCAGCGGTCAGATACTCGAGCACAGCAGCCAGATAGACCGGGGCTCCAGCACCCACACGCTCAGCATAGTTGCCCTTTCTCAGGAGCCTGTGAACACGGCCCACCGGGAACTGCAGTCCAGTCCGGGAGGAGCGAGACTTGGCCTTGGCCCGAGCTTTCCCGCTGGTCTTTCCTCTTCCAGACATTTCCACAATCTCACAAATACTTTCACAAAGAATGAATAATTTCCTTAGCATTAATGATAGCCAGTAGGCGGTCAGGATGGCCGAGCGGTCTAAGGCGCTGCGTTTAGGTTGCTGCGTTTAGGTCGCCGTCTCCATTGGAGGCGTGGGTTCGAATCCCACTTCTGACACCTTGCATTTTGACTGCACTGGAGGCGTTTGGGAGCAGCGGTGAAGAGCAAAGAGAGAACAGGAAAGAACATGGACAAGCAAAATAACAATGGACCCAAAGATGTTGCATCAAAACATTCGAGTCAGAGGCAACTAAGCAAACAGCAGGGCACATAAAAGATCAAAAATGTAACCTTTGTATCGGGGTGGAAGATGTTTCCAATATCCTTAATGAATACATTACTGTCTTCTCAAATGAGGGGGTGATGCAGATATTGTTATGAAGGAGGAGGAGTGTGAAGTATTGGACGTGATAACCAAAGGAGAGAGGAAGTCTTAATGGGATGAGCATCCTTGAATGTGGATAAATCACCAGGACCAGATGAAATGTACCCCAGGCTGTTGAATGAAGCCAGGGAAGAAATCGTGGAAGGTCTGACCATCGTTTTCCAGAGGATTGGAGGTCTTGTAACGTTGCAATAAAAGCAAAATACCACGCAGATGAAGCATGGCTGAGCCTTGAGAGTAGAGAAACAGGGCTGAATTCCCTGAACCAGTGCTACAGCTTTCAGAATAGAAGGAGCCTATACAAACCTGATGGGTTCCACTTAAACAAAAGAGCTGGAGGTGTTGACAGTCAGAACAGATAAAATGTGGAGGAGTGTTTGAAGCAGATTCTGTGTGGTTACTGTCGTTGTACTATGGAGTTATTTCAAGGAGGTGATTCTGAATGTAATGGATCAACGTGGACCCACCCAAGGCAAAGGTCACTGAAAGTGGCAACGCAGGTGGATAAGGTAGTCAAGAAGGCATACGGCATGCTTGCCTTCATCGGTCGGGGTATAGAGTATAAAAATTGGCAAGTCATGTTGCAGCTGTACAGAACCTTAGTTAGGCCACACTTAGAATATTGCGTGCAATTCTGGTCGCCACACTACCAGAAGGACGTGGAGGCTTTGGAGAGGGTACAGAGGAGGTTTACCAGGATGTTGCCTGGTCTGGAGGGCATTAGCTATGAGGAGAGGTTGGAAAAACTCAGATTGTTTTCACTGGAACGACGGAGGTGGAGGGGCGACATGATAGAGGTTTACAAAGTTATGAGCGGCATGGACAGAGTGGATAGTCAGAAGCTTTTTCCCAGGGTGGAAGAGTCAGTTACTAAGGGACATAGGTTTAAGGTGCGAGGGGCAAAGTTTAGAGGGGATGTGCGAGGCAAGTTTTTTACACAGAGGGTGGTGAGTGCCTGGAACTTGCTGCCAGGGGAGGTGGTGGAAGCAGATACGATAGCGACGTTTAAGAGACATCTTGACAAATACATGAATAGGATGGGAAGAGAGTGATACGGTCCCCTGAAGTGCAGAAGGTTTTAGTTTAGACAGGCATCAAGATCGGCGCAGGCTTGGAGGGCCGAATGGCCTGTTCCTGTGCTGTACTGTTCTTTGTTCTTTGTTCTAAGCTTCCCTGTGGTCCAGCCTGGTTGAATGGAACTGAAGCAAACAAATCATCCAGAAGTGGAAAAGAAATATAAGGCCATGAAAGCACATAATTCAGATGGATGCAATACCAGATGGTATGGCAAGAGTGTAAAACAGCAACAGACTGGTGAATAAAAATTTCCCATTGAATAAGACAAGAGAAGAGAAGGGTAATAATAGTGTCAGAGGTGAGTTGTGACACTATTCACATTCCACCTTGATCTGAATAGGACTGTTGATGGGAGTGATTGAGAAGAATAGAGGAGAAATGAAAAGAAAGGAGAAATAAACAAAAGGTCTTTTGATTTTAGAATGCTTGTTTTTGGAAATGACAGACTGTAAAGTGTGTGTGTCAGAAGATATAGAGCGAAGTTGGGTGTGACAAGATCACAGGAAAGTTGTGCCCTGAGACAAGGTGTGTATTGACAGGAAAGCTGCTTTCTTTTGCACAAAATGTAATTTATTCATATAATTTGTGCAATTACATTGCAAAGCAGTTCAATTTTAATATTACATAAGGTACAATACAGATCAGTTTCCTTCAATAAAGTACATGAGGTATCTCACTATCCCAGCCTGCACAAGTTATATTTACAGTATTTACATTACACATCAAACATTCTCTGGTGCAAATAGCCCGAGCGGTTTTACACAGGTTCCAGCCTCTCACTGTAGATTAGATTAGAGATACAGCACTGAAACAGGCCCTTCGGCCCACCGAGTCTGTGCCGAACATCAACCACCCCTTTATACTAATCCTACACTAATCTCATATTCCTACCAAACATCCCCACCTGTCCCTATATTTCCCTGCCACCTATCTGTACTAGTGACAATTTATAATGGCCAATTTACCTATCAACCTGCAAGTCTTTTGGCTTGTGGGAGGAAACCGGAGCACCCGGAGAAAACCCACGCAGACACAGGGAGAACTTGCAAACTCCACACAGGCAGTACCCGGAATCGAACCCGGGTCCCTGGAGCTGTGAGGCTGCACTGCTAACCACTGCACCACTAGGGCCTTAGTCTGTCGCCTTTCTATTGAGACTCCATGGTGGCTTCCCCAAGCTTTAATGCCGTCCCACAGCACATAGTCTTGAATGTTGGAATGTGCCAGTCTGCAACACTCGGTCATGGACAGCTCTTTGCACTGGAATACCTGTCCCACGGCCGGGCTCGTTCTCAATAGAGATCATTTCAAATGAACATTTCCTAAATCCGTGCTTTCTCTCTCGCAATAAGGAGAACAGGATGTCTGGCAGATTCAGTGTGAGACGATAACACTGCCGGGTAAAGGCCGCTTTCCAACTCCAATCTTAACACAGGAGATTCCCCAAACAGCTGCAATAGGGTGTTTGTAAACTGTTGGAAGCGGATGTGTGTGGAAATGGTGATGTTACTGAGGAGGTTCCTTGTTATAGAATGGATTGTGTTTTGGTGGGAATATTACTGAGTGTTAATTGTAGCAGGATCATATTTTAAAGCTCCGGCTTTCTGGAAAGCCTTGACTATGAAGGTCGAGTCTGGAAGGGTTTGCGTGGAGAGCTGGGTTTCGGTTCTACTGTAAATAAAGGGTTTGAAATTGGCAGCCCAGAGGAAACTGGAGATGGAGCTGAAAGATGAGGGGCCGTTCTCTCTCTGTCTGTCACTCTGGGTGTCTCCTTCATTCTCGCTCTCTGTTTAATCTTCACTCTTGTCTCCTCCCCTCCCTGCTCTCACTCTGCCTTTCTCAGCCAGGTCCGGGCGTCCTGCAAAAAAAAGGAAGCTGACGAAATCAGTCTCTTTTATTGTGCACTGATTTGAGGCAAGAATTATCATGGTGGCTGTGGTGGAGAAGAGACGGTCGCCCACCTCCTCCTGGAATGTGTCTTTGCAAAGCAGGTGTGGAAAGGGATGCAGTGGTTTTTGTCGAGGTTCATCCCAAGCAGCTCTATAACACAGGAGTCTGTGCTCAACGGGCTGTTCCCAGGGACGCACACCGAGACAAACATCAACTGCTGCTGGAGGACTATCAATTCGGTGAAAGACGCCCTTTAGTCTGCCCGAGACTTGCTGGTCTTCCAGCGCAAAGAGTTGTCCAACACCGAATGTTGCAGACTGGCACATTCCAAGGACCAGGACAACGTGGGCAGGGACGCACTAAAGCTTGGGGCAGCCGCAGCAAAGGCTCAATGGGGAAAGACCATGGTGTAAGGTCCCCCCACCAAGCTGAGCGGAGGGGCTGGATCCATGGGAAACCCTTCGAACCGTACAGGGAAAATTTTGTGTGCTGTAAATGTAGAAATGTATGTGGCATGACAATGAAATGGAAGAGTTGTGAGGCAACTCGTGATTGTATAGAAGGAAACTGATCACCTTTGCACTGTTTGTATTTTTTGACTTGATGCTGTTTTAAACTGTTTGGGAATGTAATTTTTACAGATTTTTATGAATAAAGTATATTTTGGAAATTTAAAAAAAAAGTCTGGCAGTATACCAGAGTATGGTCCTGGCCGGCAGCATATCAGAATCCATGAGGAAAGGCATCATCACCCTCATCTACAAGGGGGAGGGGGCAGAAATCAGAAATTGGCGGCTCATCTCACTGCTTAACATCGACTACAAGATTCTGTCAAAAGTCATCGCCAGTCGAGTCAAGTCTGCTCTGGAGTTGGTGATTGACCCTGATCAGACCTGTACTATACCAGGCAGGAAGATCTCTGATAGCCTCGCGCTACTCAGGGATACGATCACCTATGTACGGGACAGGAGGGTGGACACCTGCCTCATCAGCCTGGACCAGGAGAAGGCTTTTGACAGGATATCGCACACCTACATGATGGACGTACTTTCCAAAATGGGGTTTGGGGAGGGAATCTGCAATTGCATCAAACTGGTCTACACAAACATCAGTAGCGCAGTCTCAATCAATGGGTGGGAATCAGAAAGTTTCTCAATCCCATCTGGAGTCAGGCAGGGCTGTCCTCTCTCCCCTGTCTTGTTTGTTTGCTGTATTGGACCCTTTTCTGAGTCTATTAAGAAGAATGCGAGTATCAGAAGGGTAACAATCCCAGGCAGTGGAGGCACTCAGGTTAAAACCTCCCTGTACATGAATGACGTCGCCGTTTTCTGCTTGAACCCGCTGCCTGTGCGCAGACTGATGAGCATCTGTGACCAGCTCGAACTGGCATCGGGAGCCAATGTTAAACACAGCAAGAGCGAGGCCATGTTCTGTGGGAACTCAGCTGACCGATCCTTTGTCCCCTTCACCATTAGGGCAGCCGACCTGAAGGTGCTGGGGTATGGTTCGGAAGGGCCGGGGCGTGCACCAAACCCTGGGAGGAACGAGTAGCCAGGGTACAACATAAGCTGAACATGTGGGAGCAGCGATCTCTCTCCATTGTGTCAGGTTACTGTACGTGGTGCAGGTCTGGCCCATACTGCACTCCTGCACTGTGGTGATCACCTGAGCCATTTTCCGCTTCATCTGGGGATCCAAAATGGACCAGGTCCCGAGGGACACGATGTTCAAACCTCTGGAGAAAGGCGGGAAAAATGTACCCAACATCGCCCTCATCCTGATGGCTACCTTTGTGTGTGGCTGTATCAAGTTGTGTGTAGACCTCCAGTACGCAAACTCCAAGTGTCACTCCATGCTGAGGTTCTATCTGTCCCCGGTGTTGCGAAGGATGGGCCTGGTCATATTGCCGTGGAACACTCCAACCAGTTGGACTGTGCTGTAACACCTATCCTTCATGGAAAAGTTTCTGTGGAAAAACACCTTTGACCACCAATCCATCAGGCACTGGTCTGCACGGAATGTTCTCAATGCCCTACCGGAAAAGAAGATGGTGGATCCTGTCGGATGGTTCCCCGAGCAGACTTCCAAAGTCATTTGGCGGAATGCCCCATCACCAGAACTTTCAAACAAGCACCAAGATGTAGGTTGGCTGATGGTGAGAAGAGTCCTCCTCGTCCGATCCTTCCTGCATGCCCGAAGTCTCACCCCCTCTGCACAATGCCCTCGAGGTGGCTGTGGTGGGGAAGAGACGGTTGCCCACCTCTTTCTGGAATGTGTCTTTGCAAAGCAGGTGTGGAAAGAGATGCAATGGTTTTTGTCGAGGTTCATCCCAAGCAGCTCTGTAGCACAGGAGTCTGTGCTCTACGGGCTGTTCCCAGGGACGCACACCGAGATAAACATCAACTGCTGCTGGAAGACTATCAATTCGTTGAAAGATGCTCTTTGCTCTGCCCGAAACTTGCTGGTCTTCCAGCGCAAAGAGTTGTCCACCACCGAATGTTGCAGACTGGCACATTCCAAGGTCCAGGACTACGTGCTGAGGGACGCACTAAAGCTTGGGGCAGCTGCAGCAAAGGCTCAATGGGGAAAGACCACAGTGTAAGGTCCCCCCACCATAGTGAACTGAGGGGCTGGATCCATGGGAAACCCCTCGAACTGTAGCCAGAAATTATTTGTTTGCTGTCAAATGTATATGGCATGAGAAATGAAATGGAAGGGTTGTGAGGCAACTCACTCCTGGATTGAAGGAAACTGATCTCCTTTCCACTCTTTGTATTGTTTGACTTGGTGCTTTTTGGAACTGTTTTGTAATGTATTTTTTTTTTTACAGATTTTTATGAATAAAGTATATTTTGGAAGTTAATAAAAGAAAGTCTGGCAGAGGTAAAGGAGGGAAAGGACTGGGCAAAGGCGGAGCAAAGCGGCACCGCAAAGTGCTTCCTGACAATATCCAGGGCATCACCAAACCAGCAATCCGCCACCTGGCTCGCCGTGGCGGGGTCAAGCGGATCTCGGGTTTGATCTATGAGGAGACTCGCGGGGTGTTGAAGGTTTTCCTGGAGAATGTGATCAGGGATGCGGTCACCTACACTGAGCACGCCAAGCGCAAGACGGTCACTGCCATGGATGTGGTGTACGCTCTGAAACGGCAGGGCCGCACAACTCGACCCTTTCCAGCAAACACACACTCTTCGAAGAGCCACCCACCGTCTCACAGAGAGAGCAGTGAGCTGGAAACGGGAGATGGGATAGGCTAATATAAAAGCAAAATACTGCGGATGCTGGAAATCTGAAACAAAAACAAGAAATGCTGGATTCACTAAGCAGGTCTGGCAGCATCTGTGGAAAGAGAAGCAGAGTTAACGTTTCGGGTCAGTGACCCTTCTTCGGAACTGACAAATATTAGAAAAGTCACAGATTATAAACAAGTGAGGTGGGGGTTGGGCTAGAGATAACAAAGGAGAAGGTTCAGATTGGACCAGGCCACATCGCTGACCAAAAGGTCACGGAGCAAAGGCAATCACTGAGGAAGGAGATATGGCTGTGAAAACGAGTTTTGGTAGATACCTTATCAAACACCAGGAGGGAAATAGAAAGCAATGAAGGTGAACAAGGTAAAAGAGACAAACGAAAATCTCGATGGGATAGGCTGTTCAGAACTGACTGGAATAAATCTGTGCTGTGTTCGGGTAGAAAACTGGAATCCCCGAAATTGACATTTCAGTTGCAGCAAGGATGTGCAGTGGATTTGACTTTCTAAACGGGCTGTGTAAACAGTGCCCGAGGCTCTACACTTAGTTATTTCCCCAGTCCACACATGCCCTCAGTGAAAAGCCACATCACTCCTCCAGAATCACTCATTGTTTTCATAGAATTTCAAAATGATTTCGCTGCAATGAGGGAATCCGGGAGTTTTGCAGCAGCCGTTGAATCGGTCACTGGAACCAGACCCACTTGTGATGTTATTTCCCCCGAGACGGTGTTTCCTGCACTGAAACTGACAGGGTTTGTGAAACTGATCAGTTTCAGCTCAATCATTCAGGGACCTGGAATTCACACAGCTTGAACCAGTGCTCACTTCTGATTGGTCACCCTCTTCCCATTCGCATTTCTTAACCAATCGCAGAGCCTCGAATTGGGGAAAATGCAGCAAATCATTGGCTTAAATTGTCGAAATTGGCAGAACGTTTGAATTCGAAAAAGGCGCCAATTTCAGTGTCGGCAAAAAGCGAATTACTGGAAAATCTATTTAAAGTTGTTCGTAAAATATTTTCCACCAACCTTTAAAAACCTTTCTTTATTCCGCTATTATCGCCACAAATTCCTGGCGCTATTTTACGCACAGCTTTAACCTGTCATTTTTTCCCCCACTTCTTATCTGTAACCGGCGGTGGAAGACTCCATTCAGCAATCCTTAAGGGACCAATAACTCAAACTCGGTGTGTAAAGGAATAAATTAGACTATTGGTAATTCCCCTTCACACAGGGATCAGGGGGACAGTGAGAAGCCACTGAAATAGTTGCTCATAAACATTTTAAATAGTTCCTATTCTGTTCTGTTACTGACATGCTTGAATCAGACAGTAATCAGCCCTTTCAGAGACTGTGGGTGGCTCTGAAAAGAGTCTTTGGTTTATTAGATGACATTTTGTCTGCTTTACATTTTCTGGGAGCTTTGAGCGCTGGTTTTCTTGGGTAGCACTCCGCCCTGAGCGATGGTCACCCCTCCCAGCAGCTTGTTGAGCTCCTCCTCGTTGCGGACGGCCAGCTGCAGGTGTCTGGGGATGATGCGGGTCTTCTTGTTGTCCCGGGCCACGTTACCGGCCAGCTCGAGGATTTCAGCGGTCAGATACTCGAGCACAGCAGCCAGATCGACCGGGGCTCCAGCACCCACATGCTCAGCATAGTTGCCCTTTCTCAGGAGCCTGTGAACACGGCCCACCGGGAACTGCAGTCCAGCCCGGGAGGAGCGAGACTTGGCTTTGGCCCGAGCTTTCCCGCCGGTCTTTCCTCCAGACATTTCCACAATCTCACAAATACTTTCACAAATGGATAATTTACGCAGCATTTACTTTACTTAAAGACTGAGAACTCTCCTCAATGGTCGGTACTTAATTCTATTTGCCTATTTTCTTCACCGATCAGGTCACTGACCAACACAAGAGGGCGGGATTTACCCGCCACGACATCAGAAGCAGAGAATTTGTCAATTTCAAAAAGCCCGCCAATTTCATTGTCGGAAAGGAGCGGATTAAAATAAATGTCATCCTTAGTCAAAGATTTAAAGTCCCATCTCTTGATTTTGTTTTATTCAACTTGTAAAATGTTATTTAAATTGTGACTCATTGGACAATCGCTTTCAAACTGTCCCGGGTGGGGCCTGCATTGGGCTGAAGTGAAATACTCAGTTTAGTTTTCAATCAGAGCCCAGTGTCCTTCTCTGAAAAGAGGAAGCCGGATCAAGTCCTCAAACGGCCCTTAACTTGCTCTGTAATAATCCCATCCCAGGCTGTTACACTGCGGAGAGTTGCTGTTAATAAAATGATTAATCAGTGAAGGGATTAAGGTCTAATCCTTGCCGCTGAAATCAGCTGTTAATGCGGTCATTCAGGGGCTGTGAAAAACCAGAATAAGAGCAGCTTTAAGCAAAAAAAGTGAAGGCTGGTGATCAGATTATGGGTTCGTGTTCGGTTAAAAACAGGAGATACAAACACAGCAGTGGGATCGTTATTATATTATACATTGTCTTAAAGTGATTTCATAGAGATGTCGGATGCAGCTTTTTCAGAGATTGTTGGTGGCTCTTAAAAGAGCCGTTGTGTTTGGGATGTTTTTCAGTCCATTGTGCAGTTTTACTTGGAGCTGGTGTACTTGGTCACCGCCTTTGTCCCTTCCGACACGGCGTGCTTGGCCAGCTCCCTGGGCAGCAGCAGGCGCATGGCGGTCTGGATCACCCGGTGCTGATGGTTGTTGTAATGGGTCAGGCGGGAAGCCTCACCCGCGATGCGCTCGAAAACATCGTTCACCAACGAGTTCATGATGTTCATGGCCTTGGAGGAGATGCCGGTGTCGGGATGAACCTGCTTCATCACTTTGCAGATGTAGATGGAGTAACTCTCCTTCCTCCGCTTCTTGCCGCCCTTTGTTGACGGTTTATTTAAGGTTTTCTTGGCGCCTTTCTTAGGAGCTGCTTTCTTCTCTTTTTTTTATTTCCAAAATATACTTTATTGATAAAAATCTGTTAAAAATACATTGCCAAACAGTTTCAAACAGCACCAAAAAATACAAACATTGCAAGGGAGATCAGTTTCCTTCAATACAATCATGAGTTGCTTCACAACCCTTCCATTTCACATTTGTCATGCCAATTACATTTTTACATTTACAGCAAATGAAAATTTTCCCGATACAGTTCGAGGGGTTTCCCAGGGGTCCAGCCCCTCAGTACAGCTTGGTGGGGGGACCTTACCATTTTCAGTTTCAGATACAGAAATAAACCAAACCCCTTCCGAGTGCGGATTAAATAGACAATCCCACAGCTCTATGCTAATGAGGGATGGGAGAAAGTAAAGATTGTGATTGGGTGATTGGCAGTGATGTCACAATAGTTTTATATCTGCAACCAATCACAAACTCTCTCACTGCATTCAGGAATTACATTTCCCAAAGTCTCTCTCCAGCACCAGTTTCTATTGAAAAATCCACCGGGAAATGACGCCTGGCTGCGAGGGTCTCTTATTCTCAGCAGCTTCTCACATTCCGGCCTCTAAGTTGAGCGGAAATATTTATTCAGGCAGTTTCAACAGCTCAGAGCCGACACTGGGTTAGAAACCAGAAATAGGAATACGGGTCACAAACAAGGAGTTTATGCTGAACCTTTATAAATCTCACTGGTTATCGGCCTCAGCTGGAGCATTGTGTCTAATTCTAGGTTCCACATTTTAGCAGGGATATCAAGGTCTGAGAGAGAGTGCAGAGGAGATTGACTAGAATGGCACTAGAGATGCGTGAAAGGATGGCAAAGCTACCTCGACTACACTTCTTCACACCCTACCTCCTGTAAGGACTCCATTCCATTCTCCCAGTTTCTCCGTCTCCGACGCATCTGCTCTGATGATGCTACCTTCCATGACGGTGCTTCTGATATGACCTCCTTTTTCCTCAACCGAGGATTTCCCCCCACTGTGGTTGACAGGGCCCTCAACCGTGTCCGACCCATTCCCCGCACCTCTACCCTCACCCCTTCCCCTCCCTCCCAGAACCGTGACAGGGTTCCCCTTGTCCTCACTTTTCATCCCACCAGCCTCCATATCCAAAGGATCACCCTCCGCCATTTTCGCCACCTCCAGCGTGATGCCACTACCAGTCGCATCTTCTCCTCCCTTCCCCTGTCAGCATTCCGAAGGGATCGTTCCCTCCGCGACACCCTGGTCCACTCCTCCATTACCCCCACCACCTCGTCCCCGTCCCAGGGCACCTTCCCCTGCAATCGCAGGAGGTGTACTACCTGCCCATTTACCTCCTCTCTCCTCACTATCCCAGGCCCCAAACACTCCTTTCAGGTGAAGCAGCGATTTACTTGTACTTCTTTCAATGTAGTATACTGTATTCGCTGCTCACAGTGTGGTCTCCGCTACATTGGAGAGACCAAGCGCAGACTGGGTGACCGCTTTGCGGAACATCTCCGCTCAGTCCGCAAGCAGGACTCTGAGCTTCCGGTTGCTTGCCATTTCAACACTCCCCCCTGCCCTCATGCTCACATCTCTGTCCTGGGATTGCTGCAGTGTTCCAGTGAACATCAACGCAAGCTCGAGGAACAGCATCTCATCTACCGATTAGGCACACTACAGCCTGCCGTACTGAACATTGAGTTCAATAATTTCAGAGCATGACAGCCACCCATTTTACTTTCATTTTTAGTTATTTTTTCTTCCTTTTTTGTACATTCTTTTTTACATTTTTTACTATCTTTTTTTGCATTTATTTCATTTCATCTTAGTTTGTTCAGTTTGCTTACCCACTGTTTTTTTCAGGTTTTTTTTCAGGTTTGCACTTGCTGCTGTTCAATATTCAGTGTATTCACACCTAATCTGTACTAATGCTTTGTCTTTCAACACACCATTAACATATTGTTTGCCTTTGCTCCGTGACCTTTTGGTCAGCTATGTGGCCTGGTCCAATCTGCACCTTCTCCTTTGTTATCTCTTACCCCACCCCCACCTCACTTGCTTAAAATCTGTGACTTTTCTAATATTTGTCAGTTCCGAAGAAGGGTCACTGACCCGAAACGTTAACTCTGCTTCTCTTTCCACAGATGCTGCCAGACCCGCTGAGTGATTCCAGCTTTTCTTGTTTTTGTAGCAAATCTAGGGTCGTTCTTCTTGGTGCAGAGATGTTAATGTAATATTTAATAGTTGTGTTCTACATTCTAATGGGTTGAAGAGGAACTGTTCCCACTGGCAGAAGGGTCTGTAACCAATGGACACAGAATTGTTAAAAGAATCAGGGGAAGATGAGGTGATATTTTAACACGCGTTCTGATGATCAGAAATGTACTGCTTGAAAAGGGAGGTGAAAACAGATTCAATAATAACTTTCCTGAGGGAATTATATCATTATTTGATGGGGAAATTTCAGGGCAATGTGAAAATGACAGGGAGGTGGGACTGATTGGATAGATCTTTCAAAGAGCAGCACAATTGTTCAAATGAACTCTTTCTGTGTTGTAAAATTGAGATTATTGCTGTTCAGAAACATCCTGACACATCCTGAAACATCATGTCGCCTTTCAGTTCACCAGTTTTAAACACCTGGAACTGAGCTGAGTATTTTATTGGCTGTGATTATAGCATCAGAGACCAAAAGACAGCGGCACAGTCCCAAAATCCACAGAAAGACTCAATGTATTGCTCCATGTGAGCGATGCTGTTAGAGCAATGAGCATAGCTGCCTTCCAAACAGCTGGAATAAAAACAGAAAATGCTGGAAATACTCAGCAGGTCAGGCAGCATCTGTGGAGAGAGAACAGAGTTAATGTTTCAGGTCAATGACCTTCCAAGCAGCAGTGCCCGGGTTTGATTCCCAGCCATTACAGTTTGGCATTCCTTAAATTCCTCAGATGAGAAACTGAAAGATAGGAACTGAGTTGGGTGCTGTCTCGAAGGAATTTTGTTTCCCAAAGCAAGAAGTGTATAATTTGAATAAACATATTTCCAACGCTGATTTCCTTCAAATTAAAGTTCAATTGAACTCTGATTTTACTCCTTTTTATTGATAATTATTATTTGACCTGAATCATACAGTGGACTCAGAATAGAATTACTCAGATTCATTTTCCCACAGCTATTCCCGTTCCTTATAAGAAGCAATTCCTGGATTCTGGAAGCTGTGAATTGGAGGGTAACAAACATATCCACACTATTCAAGAAAGGAACGAGAGAGAAAGCAAAGAACTAGAGGCCAGTTTGCCTGACATCAGCAATGGGGAATATGCTATAATCTATTATTACAGACATGGTAAATGGTGATGTGGAATATCAGAATATGGTTGGTCAGAGTCAACATGGATTTATTAAAAGGAAATTGTCAATGATAAATTATTAGAATATGTTGATGTTGTAACAGCCAGGGTAGATAAGGGGAACCAGTGGATGTAGTCTGTTTGGATTTTCAAAAAGCATTCAATAAGTTATCAAAGAAGTGGTTATTACACCAATGTAGGTCCCATGCAATTTGGGGATAATATATTAGTATAGATTGAGTAGTAGTTAACAGACAAAAAACAGAGAGTAGGAGTAACCGAGTCATTTTCGGCAGGAAAGCTGTAAGTAGTTGGATACTGCAAGGATTGGTGCTCGGGACTCAGTTATTTACATTCTGTATCAATGACTTAGATGAGGTGACCGAATGTCATGTTATCCATGTTTGCCGATGATATAAAGTGAGGTGGCAAAGTAAACTGTGAGGAGGATGCAAAGGGGGAAAAAAGGGATTTAGACAGACTAAGTATGTGGGCAAGAATGTGAGAGATGGAATATAATGGGGAGAAGTGTACAGTTACACACTTTGGCAGGGCGGCGCAGTGGTTAGCACCGCAGCCTCACAGCTCCAAGGACCCGGGCTCGATTCCGGGTACTGCCTGTGTGGAGTTTGCAAGTTCTCCCTGTGTCTGCGTGGGTTTTCTCCGGGTGCTCCGGTTTCCTCCCACAAGCCAAAAGACTTGCAGGTTGATTGGTAAATTGGCCATTATAAATTGTCACTAGTATAGGTAGGTGGGAGGGAAATATAGGGACAGGTGGGGATGTTTGGTAGGAATATGGGTTTAGTGTAGGATTAGTATAAATGGGTGGTTGATGTTCGGCACAGACTCGGTGGGCCGAAGGGCCTGTTTCAGTGCTGTATCTCTAATCTAAAACAGCAAAGCAGAACATTTTTGAAATTAGTGAGAGAATGGGAAATGTTTACATTCAGAGGGACCCGATTGTCCTTGTCCAGGAATCACAGAAAGTTAACGTGCAGGTACTCAACCAATTAGGAAAACAAATGATATGTTTGTCTTTATTGCAATGAGATTAGAGTATGAGTATTTATTGCAATTATACAGCGTGAGATCACACTTGGAGTGCTGTGCAGTTTTGGTCCCCTTATCTAAGGAAGGATATACTTTCCTTAGAGGGAGTACAGAGACGTGCCACTAGGCTGCTTCCTAGGATGAGGGGATTGTCCTGTGTGAAGAGATTGAATAGACTAGGCCTCTATTCCCCAGAACTCAGTAGAGTGAGAGGTAATCTCACTGGCAGATAAAATGCTCAGTGGCTTGACATGGTAAATGCTGGGAGGATGTTTCCTCTAGCTGGGCAATCTCGAATGAAGGGTTACAGTCTCAGTATAAAGGGCTTGGTCATATTTGACAGAGAAGAGGAGATTTTCTTTTCAGTCAAAGGGTTATGAATCTTTTGAATTCTCTATCCCAGAGAGCTCTGGATCCTCAATCATTGTGTATATTCAAGAGAGATCGATAGGTTTTTGGATACTAAGGGAATCAAGGGGGCTGTGCCAGTGTGGTAAAATGGAGTTGAGGTAGGAGATCAGCTGTTATCTTATTGAATGGTGGAACTATTTCGATGGGCAGAGTGGCCACTCCTGCTCTTATTTCTTATGTAAACTTTCATTCCCTCCCAGGGATTGTTTTATTCTTCAAAAAGAGAAATACTGCAGCCGCTAGAAATCTGAATAACAGAAGATTCTGGAAACACTCAGCAGTTCCAGCAGTATCTGTGGAGAGAGGAAGGGAGGAGCAATGTTTCAGGTCTATAGAAGGGTCACAGAACTGGACCATTAACCCGAGCTTCTCTTCTCCACAGTTGCTTCCGGACTGGCTGAGTGTTTTCAGTATTTTAGCTTTTTTTCTTTCTATATGTTATCTCTTTCCCTTTTGACTGTTTGCTGTGAAACTTTCAGCATTGTGCTCAGTTCTTTGTGTAGTTATGTTTTCTTTATTTGAAGTAATGCAAATAGTATCCTGAAAAATCAGACAGGAATACTGCTCAATGTAGTGTAATATATAACAGGGCACATTTACAAATATCAGATCAATATAGTAAACATTTTTATTAAGAATTGATTACTTTTATTTTCAGTATAAAAATGTGAAGCAATATGAGTTTGTTACAAAGTTTATTACCTCACATTACCTGTTTATTAACCCTGACAGGCTGTGCCAATTTCTGCTTCTATTTTGCAGTTCTCACTTTCAGCTAGCAAATGTCAGCAATCTGTGATACAGTGCAGTTTACAGGTCAGACAGTCAACACGACATGCATTAATTGTTCAGATTATGGAGGACAGGTGGGATTTAGAAATACTGGGAATGGAGATGAGTTGTTATTACACTGAGTTTGCCCAAAGATTAGAGACACCATTGTGGCAAATCAGTCTGTTGTCCTGTACATGAGAATGAGAATCATTCTTTATTTGTGGCTATCTGTCAGTCTCTATTACTGAGTGGGATTGTGGGATTCATGCTGCATTGGTCAGTCTCTGGTACAAAGTGTCATATTCACTCTGAATGTATAAGGCTCTGGAACTGTTTGTGTGTGTGGAATTCATTCTGTATCTGTCAATCTCTGGTACTATATATGAATGTGGCATATATGTTATAGCTCTCAGTGTCACTGTATGTGTGTGTGGGTTTCATTTGATATCTGTCAGCCTCTGTTTCTGTACACGACTGTCTGATTCATGCTGTGCCAAAATGTCCCTGTTGCTGTATGTGACTGTGTGATTCATTCTGTATCTGTCATTCCCTGGTACTATGTGTCAGTATAGACTCATTCTGTATCCCAGTCACATGCACTATATTTGAGAGTGCGATTAATTCTGTACCTTTAAGTCACTGGTATCATATGTAAGTGTTGGATTTCTGTTGGATCTCTCAGTTATTTTTTCTGTTGTGAATTTGGGATGGACATAACATCTGTCAGTCTCTGGTAATGCCTGTGAGTGTGTGTTTTGTTCAGTATCTGTCAGTCTCAGGTACTGTCCGCGTGTGTACTTTTTGTTCAATATTTTCAGTTTCTGGTACTGCCTGTGAGTGTAGGTTATGTTCAATGTCTGTCAGTCTCTGGCACTGCCTGTGAGTGTAGGTTATGTTCAGTATCTGTCAGTCTCTGGTACTGCCTGTGAGTGTGGGTTTTGTTCAGTATCTGTCAGTCTCTGGTACTTCCTGTGAGTGTGGGTTTTGTTCAGTATCTGTCAGTCTCTGGTACTGCCTGTGAGTGTAGGTTATGTTCAATGTCTGTCAGACTCTGGCACTGCCTGTGAGTGTACGTTATGTTCAGTATCTGTCAGTCTCTGGTACTGCCTGTGAGTGTGGGTTTTGTTCAGTATCTGTCAGTCTCTGGTACTTCCTGTGAATGTGGGTTTTGTTCAGTATCTGTCAGTCTCTTGTACTGCCTGTGAGTGTGGGTTTTGTTCAGTATCTGTCAGTCTCTGGTACTGCCTGTGAGTGTAGGTTATGTTCAATGTCTGTCAGTCTCTGGCGCTGCCTGTGAGTGTAGGTTATGTTCAGTATCTGTCAGTCTCTGGTATCGCCTGTGTGTGTGGGTTTTGTTCAGTATCTGTCAGTCTCTGGTACTTCCTGTGAGTGTGGGTTTTGTTCAGTATCTGTCAGTCTCTGGTACTGCCTGTGAGTGTGGGTTTTGTTCAGTATCTGTCAGTCTCTGGTACTGTCTGTGAGTGTAGGTTATGTTCAATGTCTGTCAGTCTCTGGCACTGCCTGTGAGTGTGGGTTTTGTTCAGTATCTGTCAGTCTCTGGTACTTCCTGTGAGTGTGAGTTTTGTTCAGCATGTCAGTCTCTGGTACTGCCTGTGAGTGTGGGTTTTGTACAGTATCTTTCAGTCTCTGGTACTGCCTGTGTGTGGGATGCATTCAGTAGCCATTCATCTCTGGGTTAGTTTGTCATTCTGGATTCACTCTACACAAAATTACATAGTATTTACAGCACAGAGACAGGCTTTTCTGCCCAAGTGCTGGTAGTTCCAATGAGGTTACTCCAACCCTACTTCATCTAATCCTATCAGCAAATCTCTCAAATTGTTTCTGCCTCATTTAATCATTTAGCTTGATGTTAAATGTAACAATGTTCAGCAGCTCAAGTGCTGTCAAAGCAGGGTAAAGAAGATTCCCCTGAGTTATTTATTTAATTTATTACTGACTATTTCATATCGACAGCTTTGGACTCCACCACAAGTGGGAAACATCTCTACCTCTACCCTAACAAAACCCTTCATATTATTCAATGCTTCTATTAGGTGACCACTTAGAGAAAAGAGCCCAGGCTTGTTCAATAGTATGAACTCCTGTGGAACATATAGCTCATTTTGCATTTATGGAATAAATACTGTATCTCAGTCTGAAACTGTATGTGATTTTAGATTGGCATATAATGTGTAGCTCAGGCTGCAATAAATAACTGAGACAATATCTTTCACTCTAACACTATAGTTTTGTGGAGTGCTATGTTATTTGTCATTCAGTCTGTTCTGATAGAATATATAATGTTACCTTTAAGTCTGAGGCAATGGGGGGTCAGGTACAGGGTCCGGGGGTGCCCAATGGGGGCGGTTGGAGCTTTGAGGGTGGCCCTCCATGGGGAACAGGGTGCCTAGTCAGGAGGACCCCCCCGCAGCCCGCAAGAAAGATGCCTGGTTTTATCAGGCAGGGTTCTTGGTGCCTTTGCCACACTGCCTCCCCGCCCCCAACCCAACCGAGGATAAAATACCTGCAGCAGAGAGAGGAGGCCCATAAGTGGCTGTTAATTGGCCAATTAAGGGCCTTGATTGGCCTGGGGCAGACAGGCTGTTTCTCCCCAACCCTGTTCCCTGTAATATTGCAATGGGTGTGGGAGGGGGTCAGAAAATTTCCATCAGATTGGAAGTTGGCAAATGTTACACTGCTTTTCAGGAAAGGAGGGAGAGAGAAAACTGTGAACTACAGGCCAGTTAGCCTAATATCAGTCCTTGGGAAAATGCAGGAAGTCTGAACAATGCATTGAGAAAAGCATTCAAACAAGTCAACATGATTTTCCTGAAGGGAAATCTTGTTTGACAAATTTATGAGAGTTTTTTGAGGATGTAACTAGCAGGGTAAAGGGAAACTAGTCATATTCCTGGATTTCCAAAAGGCATTCAATAAGGTGCTACATAAAAGGTTAATAGAGAAGATAAGGGACTCATGGAATTGTGGGTAATATATTAGCATGGATGGAGGATTGGTTAATGGACAGGAAGCAAAGAGTGGGTATAAACAGATTGGCAGGCAGTGAATAATGGAGTGTCGCAAGGATAAGTGCTGGGGTCTCAGCTATTTACAATCTAAATTAATGACTTAGATGAAGAGACAGAGAGTAATGTATCTAAGTTTGCTGAAGATGCAAAGGTAGGTGGAAAGGCAAGCTGTGGGAGGACATAGAGAGGCTGCAAAGAGATATAGACAAGTTCAGTGAGTGGGCAAGAAGATGGTAGATGGAGTATAATGTAGGGAAGTGTGAAGTTCTTCACTTTGGTCATAAGAATAGAAAAGTAGAATATTTGATAAAAGGTGTGAAACTTGTAACTGTTGGTGTTCAAAGAGACTTGCGTGTTCTTGCATAAGGAATACAGAAAGTTAGCATGCAGGTACAACAAGCAATTAGGAAGGCAAATGGCGTGTTGGCCTTTATTGCGAGGGGATTAGAATACAGGAATAAAGAAGTTTGCTACAATTGTACAGGATTTCGGTGAGACCACATCTGGAATACAGTGTGAATTTTTGGTCTGCACACTTAAGAAAGGATATATGTGCATTGGAGGCGGTGCAGCAAATGTTCACTAAATTAGTCCCTGAGATGAGGGGATTGTCCTATGATGGGAGGCTGAGTAAATTGGGCCTATACTCTGGAGTTTAGAAGAATGAGAGGTGATCTCATTGAAACATACAAAATTCCGAAGGGGCTGGATAGGGGAGACACTGAGAGATTGTTTCTGCTGGTCAGAGAATCTAAAACATGGGGACACAGTCCCACGATAAGGGGCTGATCATTTAGGACTGAGATGAGGAGAAATTACTTCACTCAAAGGGTTGTGAATCTTTGGAATTTTCTACTCCAGAGGATTGTGGATGCTCCATCATTGAATACATGTAAAGCTCCGATAGACAGATTTTTGATCTCTCAGAGAATCAGGGGATAAGGTGAGCAGACGGGAAAGTGGAATTGAAGCCTAAGATCATCCACGATGGTACTGAATGGCGGAGCAGGCTCCACGGGCCACATGATCTACTCCTGCTCCTATTTTGTGTGTTTTTGTGTTCTGACTACTTCTGCTGTCGGTGATTGTGGAACTGATGTCTCTGCTCTCTGTGAGTGATACTGTACTTACTGTGTGTGAGGAGCTGGCTGCACTTCCCCTTGTGTCGAGGAATCACTACATTTATTCAGCTTCCTCAAGTATTGCCTGTCGAAAGAAAAAGTATTAATTATAATTCAGGAAGAGATGTGGTGGAAGTTACAAGAGAGACCAAAACAATTTTTCAATGAATAATCATTGTGAACAATCACAAAGGAAACCCAGCAATACAAACAGAATCAGTGTCTGATTCCACTGCAGTCCTGCAGCCTCCAGCTACTGCATACCAGGGGCTTTGGCCATTTTACAACAATTAAATGACATCCAGAAACAATCCACTGGGCCATGAATGGGACTGACCGACGGAACAGGGACTTTTACACAGGTCAGATTTCCTGTTCCCGCTCTCATGGTCTAACCGTTCAAATGAAACCAAACAGCCGCTGTTTAAAATGTGTCCTTCACACTTCTCACCTGGTGCCTATAACAGTGTAACTCTTTGTGTAACTCCCCACATCCTGACTGTCCGCTTCTGTTTCCACACTTCACTGTCCAATAACAACAAACTGTGGGAACAGGCTATATCCCTCTCATTCCGCGAGCGCGGACATGATGGGCCGAATGGACTCATTCTGTGCCGGAAGTTTTCCACGTTTCTGGCTGAAGTGCTGCAGAAATCTGGGCCTGCGCTCCCCTCCCCCAGCACTGCCTGTGAGCGGAAGAAGATGGTTTAAAACAGCCACGAATGGAGAGATCCCGGTCCCGGGGGAAGGGAGCAAACAGCAGCCTCCTTCCAGCAGCACATCGCTTTGGGAGCATGTCCGCAGATAGACTCAGAGATCAGCATCGAGTCCGGGGCAAGTTCAGGGGCAGGCGGGGGCTGTTTGTAGGAGGCGGAGTGGATCTGAAACTGGTCTCAGAACATGGAGTGAGTGGAGAGGCCATTCTCCGGTTGTGTGTGGACAAGGGGATGGAGACAGAATGGGAAGAAACTTATTGTAGTGGAGTGAAACAGTGACAATATTTGTGTTGCGGTGGTTCTTTTGCGGGTATCCATAATGATTATTATTTGAGAGATTAAATTCATTAAAACTCTATATCTTTGATCTCACCTGTATTTTAGTTACAAACATACTTTTGTTCAAACAGGGAAATGATTGAATGAACCAGAATAAATGGGCTATTTCCTCCACCCAAGTTACAAGGAAGAGTGTCACCAGTTCCTTCTCACACACAATACGTACATTATCACTCACAGAGCGCAGAGACACAGACAGGTCATCAGTTCCACAGTCTCAGACAGCAGAAATAGTTCCAGAGACACATTTTCAATCCATCAATCAAATAGAGCAGGAAAGACAGACGTTGTTTCTATGTCACCCCAACTCATTACCACTGACAGGTAGATACATAAATCCCAGTCCAACATCTCACCCACAATCAAATTATCAGTGTGTCAATCCCACAATAGGCCAACCTCAGCTACAAATTAACCACACAGAGAACTGACACGTGGTTCCTGTTTCAAAGTTACAGAATTAACCTCAATAATGTACTCTGAGATTCAAGTTAAATACCAGCCCAATATTTACACAGGTTATGAGTTTATTATCAGAATTAATTCCCATCATGTTTCCAGACATATACATTAGACTCAAGTCCATAATCAGATTGAGAGATTCTGAAATATCATATAACCTGAGATCCAAACTCAGATTCCAGTTTAAAACTCATCCGGATTGTGAAACTAAAAGATACATTATAAATTTGATCAGTATAGTTTGAGCTATAAATTACATACCAGTCCTAAAACCTCATAGTGTCAGATGGAAGATACTGTACAATTCCAGACTGAGCTCATTTTACATGCAAGTCCAAGATACTCACTCAGACTGAATGGCACTGATCAAATTGATTAGTACAGCCTGAATTACACTTGCACACCAATCCTGTATCAGATTGTAGGATACATTATCTTTCACTATTGTGTTCACAGTGACAGATATTTAATACTAAGCAAAACCTCAAATATCTTGTCTGCTTAAAACCTACCACATCAGTGGCCTGTTGCTGTGCTGACATTTTATGGAGAATAAATCCAGACTTGCCATCAGTCCCAGGGACGGAGGATTATATGATGAATCCCACACTCACACAGAGTACCAGATACTGACAGATAGAGAGTGATGCTGAAACACATGCTCAGTGCCAGATGCTGAAAGATATAGGTTGATTACTGCACTCACTCACAGTAGTTCAGCCTGAGTCATCTAAAGCAACCTAACACACAAAAAATAGCAGTGAGAGAGTAAAAAATAGTCCAATACTCACATAGAGTAACAGACACTGATAGATACAAACTGAAAACTACACACACATGGAT